>NW_017617241.1:650833-1301666 GCF_001879475.1 Ipomoea nil | reverse complement strand
GCAACTTGATTTCTAGCTACAGAGGCATCTAACACAAAAAGGCCAGCACGAAAATATCCCTTTCCCAGGTATTTCCCACAGTGAGTCAGAACCAAACGGTCAGACTCGAACACCATTTTTATTCCAGCCTTATTCAATAGGCCTCCGGAAATAAGGTTTCTACGCAGGGAATGGACATATAACACATTTTGCAATAACAGAAGCTTTCCAGAATAAAGCATTAACTCAATTTTCTCTCTACCACTTACCTTAGCGATACTGGAGTTTCCCATAAAAACTTGTTCATCCCTGGTGTTGAGCTCGAGCACCTTGAACAGGTCCTTGTTGTTGCAAAAATGACGGGATGCTCCCGTGTCCACAACCCACTCATCTGGATCTCCTACCATGTTTGCTTCAGTTATTACAGCTGCTACCATTTCGGTACCTTCTGGATTTTCCACCATGTTAGCTTGTGTTGTTGTCCTTCATTGCTTGGCTTTTGACCAGTTTGGTTTGTTGAGCCTTTCCTGTGATAGCAGTATTTGGCTTTGTGCAAATAAACCAGAAAGAAATTCGAACAGGTTGTATAGAATTTTGCTAGGATTATATCTGTGTCGTGTATGTTATACACTTCCTTAAAAGCATTTGCGACCAGGGTGTCGCTGCTTTCGACAGGAAAACACAGAATCACAAGAACATGTATTTTAAGAATTCTCAGGTAATCTCTTCTTTCAGTGCACTTGATGTTATGAAGCAGTGGGTTTATATACTAGTTGTATGAAAACCACTCCTCCATTACAAGCCAAATGAGTCCTACAAAGAGGGAGAGCAAGAGAAGGATCTCCACTAATCATCCACACACACCTCACGTTTCTGTACATAGTGTGCGGACAAGGTGGTCAAACTTCCTTAAAATTAGGAGTTAAAAAAATGTGCGGAACCCCACCACACCGCGCGGGATCTCCCCTTGTTCCCTCTTTATAATACTTCAAGCCTTTTAAAATAAGTGGTAATTTAAATAGTGGGAGACAGAAAGGTAGATAAGCAATGTGGGACAAAGCCTACTCTTTAAATGTCCCCAACACAATGTTGGAATCAATTTATTAAATAGATGATGGCAAGTTTATTAGTACAGTTACTATCCAACCAAGAACAATAAAAAAAAATGATGTTTTAGTCATATAAATGAGAAAGAACTAGGAATATGAAAGGACAAATGATGCTTTAGTCATGAAATAAACATTTAAGATCAACATTTGATCACTGGTTCAGTAGACAGTATTTGAGAGAAAAAATTAATGTTCGAATCTCGGCAACGGCAGTGTGGGGATTATGCATGTCCAAATTGAACAGATCCTTTGTGCGCACCGGCATTTAGCCATGTCTACTGAGCGATTGAGAATTTTAAAAAAATACAGTGACATTTTTATAATTATCATCAATTTTACTATGCAAACTTGAACACTTAAATATACATTTTTTAACAACTAACTATAAAACATAGCAAATTTTATAAAATCAATGAAAAAGTAAAATTTTAAATCAAGATGAATATTTTCA
The DNA here is from genome assembly GCF_001879475.1 of Ipomoea nil. NCBI lineage: Eukaryota > Viridiplantae > Streptophyta > Magnoliopsida > Solanales > Convolvulaceae > Ipomoea > Ipomoea nil. The sequence goes on along the minus strand of NW_017617241.1, from coordinate 1,300,127 downwards.
ATAAAAAATATTAATAAAAGGTACTCAAACTCATAAATGAAAGATTTATTTACAAATTAAAAAACTAATTTAATAAGATAATATAATTTACAATGTAAATACGAGATGGTAATATTTTTTTTGAAGGTCAATTTTGCGATTGTATTAATGAATCAAAGCCGAAATAGCGTCAGGTGGGATAGCATCCCAGTACATAGCTTGATCCTGAGTAAATGCTAACGTAGCTAAAGTATGTGCATGTAAATTAACCTGCCTAGAGATGTAATCCAAAGTAATACGATTAAACAACGACATAAACGTTCTGCACTGGTCAACTGTGACCCCAACGTACGAATGGATCGGCGTGTGATGGTGCCTGATAATCGTAGCCAATTCCATGCAATCCGTGAGTAAACTTACTGATGTGTTGTCCCGTTCAAGTAGCCAGGACAACGCCTCCTTGTATGCCTGGGCCTCCGCCATAAGTGGTGAAAAACAAATCGGTAACTTGCCATTCCTTGCTGCCACAAACGTGCCATCTGACGCTATAACTATCATGCCGTAAGTAGCCTCGCCCGTGTCGTGCCGGAAACCTGCGTCCACATAACATCGCAGACCAGTCTCCCCTGGACCGTTCAAGTGGTCCGTTGCCGGTGCCGGTTCGGTTCGGGGAACATGGGTAGCGCTGTACGCCTGTTGCGCTACGGTGGCTGCTCTGACCAATTGGATAGGCCGCATCATTGATCCCTTCCAGACAGCTGAATTCCGGGTTCTCCAAATATAATATAATACTGCTATCATTAACCGGGTCTGCTCCTCCGTCAATGCCGCCATAGCCCCTTTTATCCATGTTGTAAACGAGTCTGCAACAATATTAATAACAGGCAATTGTGTTATATTCCAAACAAGTTTAGAATATTCACAGAGCACTAAAGCATGCAACACATCTTCATGATCTAATCCACACATAGGGCAAGTTGGGTCGACCTCCACCCGTTTCAATATCAAGTTAAGGGTTGTTGGCAAAGTGTCACCAATGGCTCTCCACAAGAAAGTTTTCCATTTAGGGGGGACTTTTATTTTCCACATTGCAACCCACTTATCAAAACTCGCTGGATTATTCTCATAATCACCCACAATATACCTATAGGCATTCTTTACTGTATATGTCCCCTTTGGGTCACCCATCCAATACCATGAGTCCTCATACTCAGGACTAACAGGGATCATATTTATTCGCTCCACGTCCTCAGGAATAAATAAATGACAAAATATGCGGATCCCAGGTATGAGTCTGTGAATCAATTAGTCCCGCAACTCGTGCCTCTCTCAATTGCTGTGGCATTTCTGTTTGAATCAATGGGCTAGGATTATCTCGTAACCACGGGTGTCCCCATATTAAAGTTGTCTGTCCATTCCCAATCCTCCTTCGCACCCCTGAGACTACCATTGCATGGGCTGCCATTATACTTCTCCAACAGTAACTTGGGCAATTACCAATAGTTGCATCTGTAAAACTAGTTGTGGGATAATACCTTGCCTTATAGATTTTAGCCACGAGTGTTTCTGGGTCTGTTAAAAATCGCCATGCTTGTTTACCCAGCATTGCTAGATTAAAAGCCCTCAGTACTTTAAAACCCATACCACCATACTTTTTTGGTATGCACAACCTGTCCCATGCCTTCCAATGTATTCCCCGTTCTCTTCCACTGCCCCACCAATACATGTTCATAGTTCGCTCAATTGACTGACAAACTGTCTCAGGTAACAAAAAAACACTCATCGAAAAGGCAGGCATTGATTGCGCTACACTTTTCAATAATACTTCCTTACCAGCCTGAGAGAGTAACTTTTTACTCCACGAACCAATTCGTTGCCTGATTTTTTCCTCCACATACGAAAAAACAGCTCTCTTATTCCTCCCTACAAAAGATGGTAGGCCCAAATATTTCCCAAAATTGGGTGCTTGCACCACCCCCAGACAATTCGCTACCTGTGCCCTGTCAGCCTCCTGGGTATTTCTGCTAAAACATATATTAGATTTATTATAATTCACCACCTGGTCTGACAATTTCTCATACCTTGCTAGGCACTGCCTTATAACTCCTGCCTCCTGGATATTTGCTTTAAAAAATAGGAGACTATCGTCTGCAAAAAATAAGTGTGATACAGGCGGTGCCCCCCTTGCAACTCTGCACCCATGTATTGAGCCTGCCAACTGTTCATACTGTAATATCATCGAGAGAGCCTCTGCACAAATTATAAATAAATACGGAGAGAGTGGGTCTCCCTGCCTGAGTCCCCTGGTTGGTTTTACGTGCCCCCCTGCCATACCATTAACCATTACAGTATAATTAACAGTCGTTACACACATCATAATGAGTTTTATCCACTTCTCACTAAAACCCATAACAGTGAGCATCCTTTCCAGAAAGTTCCACTCCATTCTATCATAAGCCTTCGACATATCTAACTTCAATGCACTCCATCCCACCATACCACATTGCTTTCTATTCAGATAATGCCCCACCTCTGCTGCCACCAGGATGTTGTCAGTGATTAGCCTTCCCGGGATAAAAGCACTCTGGGATTCCGATATTAATCCTCCCATTAGTGTTTTCATCCTATTTGCTATCATTTTAGCCATAACTCTGTAAATGACATTACTCAATGCGATCGGCCTTAAATCTGCAACTGTCTCAGGCATCTCCTTTTTCGGTATCAATACAATGTTAGTATCATTCAATCCCTCAGGGAATACACAGGAATTCAAAGTATTCATTATAAAGCCAGATACATCACCTCCCACTGTCTCCCAAAACTGCTAGTAGAAACCCGGGTTTAACCCATCCGGACCCGGAGCCTTATCCGGATACATTGAAAATAGAGCCTCTTTTACCTCATTAGTTTCAAAGGGGCGGTCAAGCATCATATTTTGCTCCAACGTTACTCGTGGGGTTAGGACCCCAAAAAGTGGATCATCACAGCTCAATCCATTAGAGGCAAAAATATTTTCAAAGTAACTCTGTACAGCAGCATGCATATCATCCCCCTCTACCCAGTTACCAGCATCACATTTAATAGTAGAAATAAAATTCTTTTTCCTACGTGCAGAGACATACCTGTGATAAAATTTTGTATTCGCGTCAGCCCCGCGTAGCCAGTGCTGCTTGGCCCGCTGCCTCCAAAACACATCCTCCTGGGCCTCTACCCGTTTCATGGTACTCTCAATCTGCTGGTACTCAGCTAGCGCTGCCAAATCACGTCTATTTCGTATGGCGTCTTGCCTCCGCTGCAGGTGGTTAATTCGTTTTCCGAATTTATTAAACTGATCTCCACCCCACTGCATCAACTTTTCTCCACACAACTGCTGGCAATGCAGCAATCCCTCCGTTCTCCCCTCTTGCCAGGCCGTTTCTACTACTTCTTTGCACCCTTCATCTAACAGCCAAGCCATTTCAAATCTGAACTTCCGCGGCCCCCTTCTCCTTGGCATGCAAAACGCATTAATACTTAGGAAAAGGATCGAATGATCCGAGGCCCGGGTTCGAATATTCTCCAGCCATGCATTCTCATTGAGCAGACCCCAATCATTCGTTATTAAAGCCTTGTCTAATCTTTCCTCTATCCAATTCGGCGTCCCCTTTCCCTTCTGCCACGTATACTGATGGCCCCTCATTGGCATTTGCATCAAACCACAGTCATCCACAGCATCTCCGAAACCTCGTAACAGACTATTAGGATAGGGATTTCCCCCCTTCTTCTCATGCTGGTACAGTAGATTATTAAAATCCCCTATCACCACCCAGGGCAATAAGGATCTTGTCTTGAGAGTACCAAGTAAACTCCATGTCTCCTCCCGCCTACCACGTTCGGGGATACCATAAATGCATGTCATGCGCCATAATTTATTAAACAAGCTTACCTCCACATCAATATGGCTCTGCGAGTAGCTTAATAGTCTCACCGTATTATTCTTCCTCCATAAAAGCGTCATTCCTCCACTCAGACCATCGTTATCAACATAAAACAAACCTTCATAACCAAGCGTAACCCGGATCCGTTCTGCATGTATCCGTGGTACCTTGGTCTCCATCAAGAACACAAAGTCAGGCTTCTTACTGGCCGCAAGGCCCACAATCTGTCGAACTGTGCGTGGATTGCCCAAGCCACGACAGTTCCAGCTCAAAGTACTCATGATGATGGGCGGGGCTGGACACCAGCTCCCGCCATGGACAAGTTTTTTGAACCAGCTGCGATTGTTGCCTCATCATTTCCACTATCCTCTCCCCCCTCCGTCCCATGCCTACGACGCTTCGCCGTAGCCACCACCACCTCATCCTCAGACATATTCGTCGGTGTGACTCCCCCACTTCCCTGTTCCCCATCCACCACACGTAGCTTGACTCCCAGCGGTCGTGGTTTCCCGCCTACCGGAACAAGCCAGTTATCCCCAACCGCTCTAGGAGCGCTCCGGGATCCACCAGCTCGTAAATCCGGACCGTACAGGTACCTTTCCACCGGAATTCCAGCCTCCCTAGCGTGTATACAGAAAGTATGCAAGTGACCCATACAGCCACAAAAGTAGCAAAACTTATGCAGCCGTTCATATCTAAAATTCACCCATGCCGTAGTCCCATCCCTCTTCATCAACCTCATCCTCCTTCTAAGCGGCCTATCAACCGAAATTGACACCCGAATACGGTGAAACGTTAGCCATGGCGCCCCTTCAAACCGGTCATCATGTTTAACAAAAGAGCCCAAAAAATTTCCTGCCTGCTCCAGAATTGCATGCGACGTGTATCCCTTTGGCATATCATGTAACTGTACCCACATGTCAATCATATCCAGCTCTACATCCACAGGATTCACCCCATCTAACACCTCCCTACACACCAGAGCATTATTCTCAAAGGCCCAGGGACCTCCATTCAGCACATATTCCATATCCGTCTTATGGAAAAACACAAACAAGAATAAACCTCTCTGAATCTCTGTTACCTGTACTCCACGTACCGGCTGCCACACCGATGCTAGAACCTGCCTCATAAAGTCCAGCTTTACCATCTTTTGTGTCAAAAAGCGCCCGACAATCCTCCATGTCTCCTCCTCCTCCTCCCCATCACCCTTTATTACTCCATCCCCACCTTCCGGCATAAACACCGCCCCTTCCTCCTCCATCAAAGCCATCTCCGCCCATCTATCCGTCAACTCCGCCACACCCCCCGCCACCCCTTGCTGCCGTGTAGACCTCCCCACCCCCCTTCCACACTGCTGCACCGTACTGCCCCCATTCCCCCCTCTACCCATGCCGCCCACCTCACCCCTTCTAACCACATCATCCACACGCAAACCGCCCACACAACCACCGCCCAACCTTCCTGCCAACCCAACTCCCTCATGCCTCCCCTCACTGCCACGTTCCCCCCTCCCTACACCTTGCATTGAACCTGTCGGTTGATTCCCAATATTCACCCCCAACTCCCTCCCCACGTGCCCCCGACCAGGAGTTCGGCTGCCATCCACCGTCCTTCGCAAATTCCCCTCGTTCGTCAATCCCCTCCCATGCGCCTCCTCCGTCTCGGCCAGCCCCTCATCACGCCGGTTGATCACAGCATCCATAACAACATCGTCGGCCATCTTTCAGGAATGATACGAACAAAACTTGTCTGAAAACCTAGGAAACCCTAGTAGGTCTGCAAAAACCCTAGAGAGAATCTAGAGAGAAAAACGAGATGGTAATATAATATCTTTGAGATATCAAAAATCTAACAAATGCACAGAGATCAAAAATCAAACAAGAGTGCATGAACGAAAGCTTGCCAACAAAACATAGATCCAACATATCCTCGTCACTCCTTTAAGGATGGACCTCAGTTGCCCGGAGATCATAATCAGTTGGCTTTAAATCCCATCATCTTCTTAATTTGGATTGGTCCTTCAATTCCCATCACACCCTCTTTCCTGTTTATCACTCCACCTGTTCCTAGAGTCACTGTAAATGTAAATCGCGAATCACACAATTAACCCACCAACCAAATGTTAATCCGTACAAAGTTGCTAATTATCTAAGATATACTACTCCGTGTCGCTTTCTGCTCTGTATTTTATTCTCTTTCGCTTTTGAATATCAGCTGTAATGTTTTGGGCTAAGCCCAATATTGGGGCAACTGTTATAACCGTAAAAAATTTTGATATCCATACTAATGGGCCTGACTTGCTAATTAAGGTCCATTGGGCCTGGTCTGGACATATTGGATTTCGATTTTTTTTTGATATTAATAACTTTTCGTGGGTATTTACTTAACGGCAATTTATATCGTGGACCACTAGACCAGGGTCCACACGGTATTGTGGACCTTGAATCAAAACAACGTCGTTTGATATGCAGTTGTTATATCGTGGACCGCAGTGCATAATCGATTATGCACTGCGAATCAAAACGGCACCGTTTCTTTAAGTAAAGAAACGGCGCGCTGTTAGTGTTAACGGAGTGACACTACAGTGTACCTAAACCGACACTGCCTCACATATTATTTTTATATTATCAAATGAAACTGTAGTTATATCAAAATGCTACTGTAGTTGTGCTGAAATGAAATTGCAGTATATATAAAATGAAACTGAAGAAATGTCCAAGGTATAACGATTGTTACTTAACTAGGTTGTGTAAACGGTCAAGAACACATTTATGTGGTGGTTTCATATATCAGTTGTTATACCATGGACTAGGGTCTACCTTGCAATGTGGACCCTGGTTTTAAATTGTATATTTTTAGTATTGGAATTGTGAACTTCTAGAATATAAATTGTATTTTTAAGTTTTGAGAATTTGTTAATACAATACAGGATCATCACAAATTATGAATTTTTAAAATGTAAATTCGATCTGAACATTTAGTATGTAAATTGTGTATCTTTGGACTCGGATTCATCTTCCAAGGTAAAGTCTGATTCACAAAATAATTTACCTTCATATATATAGAGAAGTAATAACTTCCACACTTTATTAATGATTTAATGGAGAAAAGCACCACTATTTATACAAGAGTACATCAACAGAATATCAAGGATAAGCATAAATGATAGAACAATAAATCTTACTTTAAAAGAAGCACACACAAATAATCAGGGTGCGTGACCAAGCCAACTGCATGGATATTTCATACGTTCGTAATATCATAGACACAAAATGATAAATCCATTGTTAGGGAGTAAGCTGTCCTGTCAAGTATGATGTTTTTATTAGAGAAAAAACAAAAAAAAAAAAAAACAAAACAAAACAAAAAAAAAAAGGAATTGAATACGTACAATTTCTTATCCACCCGTTTTTGGAATCAATCTGATACGCTAGCGTATCGTTGTACCTTTCGAGCAAGTACGGCTCCTAGTTACGAGCTTCGAGTGCACGTAAAACTCCAAAGACAAGAATTAAGAAAAACAATGCTTAAATTCTTCTTACTGCAATAAAACAAAGGTGCGTACAATATATAGAAAACTTATTGAATGTAAACAAATTAATCTTTCCTTTCTAGCATGATTCCTTCCTTTCAGTGATACCATCCAATCTTCTCAATCCTTTAATTATAGACATAATCATTTGTCATCCATCCAGCCTTTTTCTTCTCTCGATTTGTCCTCCTCAAATTAATGTTGTTTCCTTGTATAGTGGATCTTTCCTTGTCTGGTTCAGAAGGTTCACGAGTTTGTGTCATGGTAGTTGGCGTAACACAATCAGTGTGTGGGACGAATAGAATAACGTGTCACACGAATATTCTCATATGATCTGACGAATAGGATAACGTGTCACACGAATATTCTCATATGATCTTAAATATAGACATCATTGTAATAAGGTTAACGTTGGGAGAGAATTGAAGCACATGCATGACTGACATTGTTAATAAATTTGACAGCCGGATAATAAATGCAAGGTGTCGGCAACAGCAACGAACTAGTAGTCATTACATTGAAATTATAGATTGGACAACCGTATCTAAATTAGTTAATATGGTTTGGCAAGAGCGGTCTATTTTGTGACAATTGATAATCCAAAAAAAAAAAAAATGTATTTTAGTTTGAATTTTTTTTATACATTAAGTTTTCCAGTTTAAACAAGACTAATCTTAAGTTCTAAGAACTCAAGAGGTAAATTAAAGTTCTGTTTGGCAAACATAGCTGAAATGTTATAAGTTAGGAGCTAAAAGCTGAAAAACTATAAGCTCGGAGTTGAAAACTGAAGAGCTGTTAAGCTAGCTGTTATGATTGGAAGTGTTTAGTAAAATTAACTTTTTGATAAGCCGATAAATATAAAAGGGGAGTCGCATTAAATTGGAGTGCAAAATTTAAATTTCTCATTTTACCTTTCGTTTTAACACCAACTCCACGTCAAAGCTAACAGAGACCATTTTGACTAAAAATTCAAAAGTTAGAGGACCACTTTAGTTGTAATTAAAAGTTAATGAACCAATTTAAGAAAATGCTATAGTCGGGGGACCATCTTGTGAATTAACTCCGTTAAAAATTATATTCTCCGTTAATAGTTCTATCTAATTCCGCCTTATACTCCAAAAAAAAAAACCTAGTCGATCTAGTAGCGATTTATGGCGTCATAATCCTGATTGTTTCTATTTCGTTTTGGGTGATTCCTGATACGTCGTCTTCTTCTTCTTCTTTTTTTTTTTTTTTTTTTTTGTAATTGTTTTTTACTTATTTAGTTGTTATATAAAACACAACGAGAGATTTAAGCGATTGAAACACTCAATTTATCATAAAACCATTGTTTTGGCTAACTTGAAGAATGTCGTGACCACTTATTGTTCATCGTCCCAGTCACTTCGCGTTGATCATTTCTGAGATTTTGAGATGAAATTACCTGAAGACAAGGCCCTATTCTTTGTCAGGAGTATCAAGATCATATGTGGTCAGAGGGAAGAAATTTTCGGATAATTTGAAATCTAAATCTTCTTTTTTGGGGTAATGCTTTAATGTGTTTTCGTTTTGCATTCTTGGATGTGAATTTTGCTTCTTAGGGATTTATGAATTTTAAAATATTAAATTTTCATCTCTTTTGTATAAGAAATTTGAAATTTTGGTGTCACTTTCTATTCCCTTTTTGTTCATTTTTACAATCGCAAAACATACCTTCATTTGTTTTTTTTATCTGTTAGATGTCACTCATGACTTACGAATTACTCTCTCTGTCTTATATGTGCAGTAGAAGCATCAATTGCTCTTTTTAGATTCTACGTTAAAAATAACAAATATTAACGATTTTACCTTGAAGTGTGCTTTGGAAGAATACAAAATCATGAGCCGTCCAATTGTCTGACCTCTAATCCGTCTACCAGTCAGACACGCGAGAACTCCCATAAATTTTAGGTGAAAAACTGTTTTTCTTTTCTTTAAAAAATCTCTTTTTTCTCTCCATCATCTTTAAGAAATGGACAAGGTAGCTTTGTTTGGGCCCAAAGGTGCTAGCATTTAAAAAAAAAAAAATCCAAAACTACCCAATATTAAATTAATTCATTAATCACTTTATGTAGTTGCGGGATCTGATCAAATCAAATATCAGCCCAACTTGAATCCATACACCTCACATCAAGCACACAAACAATGAAAAGTTTCAATAATATTCTGATCTCTAGAATAATTGTGTATATTTTTTTAATACAGTATTCATAGAATTGAAGAAATGTTGATAGAGTTTAATTGGAGTACAATGTTGATAGAATTGAAATATTGACAATAATATAATGTCGATGAGTTTATATTGGTTAGAATGTTCTAGAAAAAAATTGTATATTTATCAAATTGATTATTTTTTAAAAATGTAACGATGTGTCTGTTCCTTAGTAGAAACAAACTCCAATTGTTGTTAACTTTTTTTAAAAATAACAATTATGCGTTTGTTCCATTTAAGGAACCAACGCCTATTGTCAACTTTCTATGTCTTTTTGCACCAACGCAGAAAGTACACTTTTCTTTGTCTGTTTTACAACATACGCAAATTACTGTTTATGTACTAGTAGATATTGATTCTAAACTATAAAAATGACATCATAAAACATATTTGTTAATTGAGTTTGATAAGTATATAACACTAAGAACTAAAAGTGCAACATATATGGACAATTAAAAGAATAAATTTTTAAAAACTTTAAATCAATTAACAAGACCAAAATTTTAAAAGTGAAACAATATCATTCGTGGGGCAAGTGTTATTTTCCTATTATTTATTTTTAAAAATTATTATTGGAGGAGTGAATTTAATATGAAAGTGGTGGTTTGTTTTCTACATCTAGTGGAGGAGTGTATTTAATATGAAAGTGTTCACCTACCACATATCGATAGCGAAGGTAGGTAACTGCAGTCAAGTAGGAACAATAGGATTGATAACTATAAGATTCTAAATTTAATTCTCCACAATATATGATGATTTACTTTCTTGTGATCCTTTACATATTAGGATCATATAACAAATTTTATCCAAAGCTCACATTTAGACAAAGATTGTAATCTTTTCCATAAACCAAAAGATTGCAATCACGTTAATCGGATGCATTGATATACCTTAGAAATTTTGCATGCGTTTGCGGGTCCGGTATAGATGAATGCGTAGTTTAGAATATCCAAACGACCACTCGAAATCTGAATTGAATTTTTAATTTTGTGTGAATCCGAACAGTTATTAGTTTGAATATTTTAAAATTTGATATATTCGAATATAAATTTGGTTTGGTTATCGAGGTTAAAAGTTTATCTATTCCCGAAATTTTATTATAAATATAATAATATAAATTATATATTTAAGGGAAAATGACACTTTTTCCCCCTGAGTTATATACTTATAGCACTTTTTCCCCCTCAATTATTTAGGTAAGCACATTAGCCCCCTCAATTATTTAAAAAGTGGTGCTTTTTTCCGCCTGATATATTAAATTGACATTTCTACCCTTAAAGTAAACATTTTATTTATTTTACTTCTCCAACAAATTATTGCGTATACGTAGGGATGACCACGGTTCGGTTTGAACTGAACCGGACACTAAAGCAATCGAATTAAAAGTTTCCGGTTATGATTCAGATCTAGAACCCAATATTTAGATGTCAATTTATTAAAATTATGTATCAAAAAAATTGAATCTTGAACCGTGAACCGGCGACCGGTTCGCGATTTTGAACCGTCTTTATTTTAAAATTTTATTTTTTATTTTAAAATAGTCTAAATTCAACAATAAATGTATTTTATTTTTTCAGTTCGGAACATGAACCGTCCGTTCCGATTCACGATTTTAATAAACTCTAAATATTGGGTTTCGATTCTAAATTGTAATTGGAATATTTCAGTTTGGTTGCTATAGTGTTTGTTTGGTTTGAACAAAATTATGGTCATAATTTGTTGGAGAAAAAACATAAATGAAATATTTATTTTAAGGGTAAATATGTCCATTTAACATTTCAGGGGGAAAAACAGCCACTTCAATAATTCAGGGGGAAAAAATGCTATAGGTATATAACTCAGGGAGAAAAAGTGTCATTTTCCCTATATTTAATTTTAAATATATTTCATAATTAATAATATATTAATTCTCAAAAGTCTCTTAATTAATTAGTAATTAGTATTTGTCTTATTTTTAGTTTGATAGTTTATGAAAAAATATAAATACAAAAATAATAAAATTGTTAAAAATTCAAAATTGTTAAAAATAAAATTTTGTGTATATCCAAATTAACCCGCGTTAAATTATTTCACCCAAATCGAATATATCCGAATTAAATTTGATTCAGATATCGGGTGTCAAAAACATCATCTGAAATTTTTAGATATTCAAAATAAAATTCAGATGTCACATGACCGAACCGACGCCCACTCCTAACCGAAGTCATTAATTATGTACACTGTGACTATAAGGTTTTTTTTTTTCTTTTTAAAGTTTATCTTATTTTATTTTTCTTTTTGGTTAATTCAAACTAACCAAGTATTTTTTTTAAACACTCATCATTTTTTTAAAAAGTAGTATTTGTTATATATTTTTTAATTTTTTTAGCCTAAAGAATCAATGTCCCATCACCAAGTTCGATATGATCATGTATAGTAACCTATCATTTGGAATGGTTAGTTTTATGAAATAGATACGGTGTATATATTTTGATATATACTTTTTTTTTAAAAAAAATAATATGTATGTTGTAAGATTTTTAGAAATAATTTGTGTGTTATCTCATGAAAGTTGGGTTATATATTGTACTTAGCTTGGAAATTATAATAACTATTGCTCCCTCTGTCCCAAACAAACTTTGTTCATTGTTTATTCTCTTTATAGTAATTTTTAATATAGTTTCTGAATTTATAAATTTTATATACAAATAGTAAACATATTATTATGAAAAATTAATTATTAAAAATAACTTCAGATAAGCCGTATTAACTGAACCAAAGAAACAAAATAAGAGGGAGGGAGTACACGATATAAATATCACTTAGCGGCAGAAGATATACAATATAATGAGAATCTTCAAAGAGTGTTATGATGATGTAATTGTTGTGGCTATGTTATGTAGTACTTTGTGTTGGGTATGGAAGAAACGCAGCCGCCGAAGCGTACTTCCCACGAATTGGCCTGTCGTCGGAATGTTGCCGGCGCTCCTACAAAACGCCGGCCGCATCCACCATTATGCAACAGAGCTTCTCCGAGAAAGTGGTGGGACAATTGAGATCAAAGGTCTATGGTTTGCTAACATGGACATGCTTGTCACCTGCGACCCTGCGAACGTCAATCACATCCTCTGCAGAAACTTCGAGAACTATCCGAAGGGTCCTGGTTTCCGGAAAATATTTCACGTCCTCGGAGATGGGATGATAAACGTGGACTCTGAGCTATGGGAGCTTCACCGGAAGACCACGACGCCGCTCATGAACCAGGCCAACTTCCGCACTTCCTTGGAGAGGAACGTGTCACAGAAGATCGAGAATGGGTTGTTTCCGGTTCTTGACCATTACGCTCAACAAGGGACCCACATCGATCTGCAAGAAATTTTCCATAGAATTTTGTTCGACATAAGCTGTCAGCAGTTTATGGACAAGGATCCCGGCACTCTTTGCGTTGACCCAACCGGCGACCATCCATTCCTGAAGGCGATTAGGGATGCCGTGAACGCTATTCTCTACAGACATATACTCCCGGAATGGTGTTGGAAGCTGCAGAAATATTATGGGATTGACAGAGAGAAGAAGCTTACTCAAGCTGATCGGAATTTCGATAACTTCATATATCCCATACTTGAGGAGAGGACGGATCAGCTCACAAAAACCCAGCAGCAACCACACGATTCCGGCATGCTGACGTCACTCATCGAAACCCACCGAGGAAAGTCGATGCAGTTTCTGAGAGACACCTTTGTGACATTGATCATCGCCGGAGGAGACACCACGGCTTCGGCACTCACTTGGTTCTTTCTGCTCCTTGCACAAAACCCTCACGTTGAAGCAAAGATCCTCCACCACATCCTTCAACTCAAACAAGACAACAAGGTTTTTAAGGTAGAAGAATGCCAGAAGTTAACCTATCTCCACGCTGCCTTTTGTGAATCTCTAAGGTTATTTCCTCCGCTTCCTTTGAACCACAAGACCCCGATGGAGAAGGATATTCTCCCCAGCGGTCATGTTGTTACTCCAAACACCAAAATAATAATGCCATTTTATTCCATGGGGAGGATGGATACACTGTGGGGTGAAGATTGCATGGAGTTCAAGCCCGAGAGGTGGATTTCACCAGATGGTGGAATCAAACGCCAACCTTCTTACAAGTTTTCGGTCTTTAATGCTGGACCCAGAACTTGCATAGGCAAGGATATGGCTTTCACTATGGTCAAAATGATTGCAGCTACCATAATATGTCACTATCAATTTCAACTGGTGGAATCTCATCATCTAGAAATTCTATCTACTGATTCAATCATTCTAGAGAAGAAACATGGTTTGAAGGTCAAATTCAACAAACGTAAGTAAGATTATCAACTTAATTTCATTCTCAACTCTCAGCTCTACTATCCAGCCTCATATTAATTAGTGCAAGTCTGATCTGATCTTGTGTTTAAAGTACTCTAGTGTATATATATATATATATATATATATATATATATATATGATTATTATGTTCATATGATTCATAAGTATTCCTTATGTGAATCTTATATACTTGTCATTGTTAAATCCTTGCTGTGCAGAATTATTGATAATGAGTTCTACTGCTCAGGTTAGATAAAAGTGTATGCGTCTTTTAACTTGTACGTCTTTACTTTTTTATATGTAATGAAAGTTGTGTGTACTAATAAAGTATTCCGTTATGAATATCTTTTTTGTGTGTATAGGAATAAGCTAGCCACAATTCCACAAACTACTTAAAAAATGTACTCTGTTCGTGGGTTATTATACTTAAGAAATGTACTCCGTTCGTGGGTTACTAGATATATGATTTAAATGCATGATGATAAGGGTTTCATGGATATGCCTTGAACATATATTTGATCTAACCACACATTTCCTCAGCTAGTTGACTAGCAATCACTAATCTTAATTTTTTTGATCAGATTTCATAGGTGACAAAATATTTCATTTACTTTTATTAGAATGTTAGTCCAATGATTTCAAATCGAAAGCAAAAAGTGGTTGGAAATAGCAACAAAGATTTTTCCGAATACCAAAAGTGGTCGAAACAAGGATTTCGACTTGATTTAAGATCATTTTCATGTGGTCGAAAATTCCATAATTTCCAGCAGTGCGACGTGGTATCTGCGTATTATATATAATATATTCATACAACATCGGGTTTTGTTAAAAACCTAAATCGTATGTACATATTTAAAAAAAATTAAAAAATATACGTCGGATTTTGTTATAATCGACGTCATATCATTTAATTATTACTTCATAAATAACGACGTCAAAAAAATAAATAAATAAAAAATCTACGCCGTATATATAAAATAATCGACATTAAAAGCGGTATTTGTATTAGTGGGGAGTTCAAGCCTGAAAGGTGAATTTCACCCAACTGAGGCATCAAGCACCAACCACCTCACAAGTTTCTATCCTTCAAGGTAGGACCAGAACTACTTGCATTGGTAGGGATATCACATTCACCATAATGAAAATGGTTGCAGCGAGCATTACATAATATCTCAATATCATTTTGAGTTAGTTGATGATAATGACTTTCACCCACTTCAAATTATGGATTCAATTCATTTTGAAAAGAAACATGGGGTGTGTTTGGTTCGTACATAGGAATCGGAATCGGAATGAGTATCAAATACTTGGTAATGGTAATGGGTTTTGGTGAAAGTATTTAACATGTTTGGTAGTAGGGTGAAATGAAAATCTATATCTATATATATATATATATAAGTAAAATCCTCCTATGTAATTTTCCCGCTCAAACTTTTATAGTCAAATTAATGAAATGTTTTATTGGTCAAATTAATAAAACTTATTTGGTAAGCAAATGTAAAATGGAAATGTTATAAAAGCTATTAATTGGTAATATTATGCAATACCAATATACCATTGTGAAATCCAGTCAATATAAATTGAAAAAAGGAAATTGATATTATTAATTGATTGAAAATATAAAAGGATTCTAATGAAAAAAAGGAAACAGAAATTAGGCAAATTGATTGAAAATATAAAAAGAAATTAATTCTCACATTCTCTATCTCTACCTATAAATACAATGGATTAGTGACTAGAAAAATTATAACTCTTCCTTTTTGTACTGGGGTGAGTTCTGTATTGTGTCTTTCATTTTTCAATGGCATAATTCTTAATTTCTGTTCTTATTTCTTTTCTACATCTTTTGCAAATATTGCAGGATACAAATATAGAGACAATTGAAATGGTTCTGAGCAACTATTTACATGCATTAAGGAGAGGTGTGCCCACATTGTAGAAGGTACGCACAATAACTGGATAAACTAGAATGATGTTAGGCATTGACAATTACAACGAATTTATAAATTTACATGTAATATGCATTATTATTATATAATAGTTGACACTACATTTATTTTTTTAAATTATTTCTCTTTTATTTTTTTCTATATTTATTTTAATAATAATATAATTGTCTAATTGTTGTAGCAGGAAGTCACAACGAAATTGTTGGTAGTCAACTTCATCCTACACTCATTTGGAATAGAATCAATGTTGGAGTGCTCCGTGTTGTTAATCTTCCAGAGGCAAGAGGTTCTGAAACAATAAATTCTATAGAGTGTGTAGTCCATGATAAAGAGTTTTTTTTTTTTTTTTTTTTTTTTTTTTTTTTTTTGGTACTATGATCTTAATTTTAATAGTTTGTATTTCAAAACTTTTAGTTTATGCATATGGTTGTTTTACAACATTTTCTTTTTACACTACAAATTCATGGTACTTTTCTACATATGCATATTTTTCGAAAGAATGTGATTCAAATAATGATGGATATGTTAATAGCTCTAAAGATTGTATAGTTATTCCAACATTTAACTTCACTTATAATTTTATATTTTGTTATTGTTATGTAATAGGCATTTCTCACTTCTCAATTAGATCGAATATGCTTATGGTTTTGAGAATTTTGGGTAATATTTACATTAATTTACTACTACTATGCACTATTCTTTGAAATTTTCGAAATAGAATCACACAGACTTTTATGAATCATTTACGAAATAGAATCAAATTTACGGACGTGGTTACATTTTTGCTAATTTTTTGTTAAGAGTTTTCCAATTTGTATAATTTAACAATTTAATCATTTTTAATTTATATATAACTTAATAAAGCTTATTCTGTAACCAAGTATTTTGTAATATTTACGGTGTGTATATATATGTGTGTGTGTGTGCGCGTGTGTGGCCTCACGATCAAAATAAATTATAAAATAATTTATGTATAAAATTTTTCGCTCCTTATAATAAAATAATTCAATAAAGATTTATATATAAGAAAATAACCAGTAATATTTACCTTTTAAGTATAATTTATCAATTTAATTACTTTTTTATTTGATAAAGATTATTTTCTAACCAAACAATTGGTAATATTTACGATTTATTGAACCAACCTTCATATTTCCGGTCAAATGAGTACACAAGATGAAATATGTTCATTGCGCGAAATCTTAATATTAATTGAGTTGCCAAATTGTATATTGCATAAGAATTATTCATACCATAATATGAATTGTAACCAATTTAATAAATCAAAATATTAACAAGTATGTATGGTAATATTATTTCATATGAACGTAATACCATAATCTATATAAAAGTAAAATCCTCTTACATCATTTTCACGTCCAAACTTGTGTACTAAATTAATTAAATATTTTATATTTTTTAGTCAAATAATTAATAAATTTTATTTGGTAAGCATATGTTTAATGTAAATTAATTAAAATATATTAATTGATAATATTGCATAATTATGGTATTGTAAATGTATTAATTGCTAATCAATTTATAGTAACGTGAATATTATGTATGAGAATAAAATATGAAACACGGATTTGGAAAACGAAAGTGAAATTATGCAAATTGAAAAAGGAAACGTATATTATTAATGGACTGAAAATTATAAAAATCCCTAATTGACTGAATAGAAAAGGAAATGGAAAATGAAACTTATATTATTAATTTATAATTCTCACATTCTCTACCTATAAATACAATCCATTGGTGACAAAAAAATAAATAAATAAAATGGAGAGATGTTTTTTTTAAACCAGAAGTTCAGTTGCTATGTTTTTTCGTATACAAATTTATAATTATAAATTTATATTAATAAATAATTATTAAGACAAGTATAATTTATTTTATATTATGGACACATTATTTTTAATAATTTTGATTTAATAATATTATACCTTAATTATAAAAATTATACCTAATAATCTTAGTATTAAATGTCATACAATAATTACCATAAACAATGTTTAATAATTGACAAATTCTATTAGGCGAAAAAAATTACTATTATAAAATCTTTTGTAATATGGACACATTATTTTTAATTATTTCGATTTAATAATATTATATCTTATTTATAAAAATTCGAAGTAATACATTTAATACTATTGAATATTGATTGACTAAAAATTATCTTAATTATTAAGGTAATTAATAGATATTTATCTTTAAAAAATTCAAATAAATGAATTATACATAGTAGTATGGAATCAATTAGTAGGACAATTATATTATGTAATCTAATTAATAATTTACTTTTTAAAATTATATCCTCTTTTCAATAATTATATATATATATATATATATATATATATATATATATATATACTTAATGTATAATATTATTGGCATAAAATAAATTATAATTACATTAATATATAATTAATTTTTAATATTAATGGTAATTATTCTAATAATTTTCTTTCCTTCTTTCGTGTAATTATTATGATAATTTTATGGTAATGTGTTTAAATATTGGAAGAGAACAAATATTAGAATTAATATAATTAATGAAATTATTATGGTAATTGCCACAATATTTATTAATTATAATTAATATAACTATTGAAACTAAGAAATATAAGATTTCTTTCCTAAAAATATTTGTGACAATTTCATTAAATTATAATTAATAAAATATGAAATATAATTAAAGAAATGAAAGTATAAAATTAACAAAACATGAATATTTATAATTTTACATACAATTATACACTATAATAATCCCTTTCAAAAAATACACTATAATAATCATACAATATTTAAATGTTACATTTTAAATTTCTAAATGTAATTTTTTAATTATAAATCTATCAATATAAATTATAATTATTGAAATTATAATATAGAACTTTTCTATATACATATTAATAAATATTATGTGTATATACAATGTATTATACAATCATATAAGGAAATGCGTCCGATTAGAGTTTAAATTTATTCATACAAAATTTAGAATTTACATTTTTTTTTTGATTTCTAAGTACAATTCTCTTAGTTAGTATTCATATTTTTAGAATTATAATATATATGAAATACAATTAGAAATAAATAAATTTAATTATGTGAATTTTTCAATAAATTTATCTAAATATGTACGTGATTAGAGATTATATTAGCCATACAAAATTTAAATTTAAATTTTGTATGTTATGAAAATAGATACTTGACCAAATATATAAAAGTCCAACTATATTATTATATTGTACATTATAATATATTTTCATTGTTTTCTATTTTTAATTTTAAATTCATAAAATAAAAAAAAAATCCGTGCAACGCACGGGTAAAACACAATCGTTATACCCTGCACCACAGCGCGCGCAGCACTGTGCGTCCCCCGCCTCCCAAAACGACGTTGTTTTGGGAGGCGCGGAAGGGAGTTGACGTGATTATGTGTATTTGTTTATATCATTATGTGTATTTATTTATACAATTATGTGTATTTTTTTTATACAGTTAGGTATTGCATCAGGGTGCACAATGCAATGCGCGCCCTGGTGCATGATATAAATTGCCGGTAAAACACTATATTTTTAAAAATACAATTTGATAAATATCATAAATTAATTAGTACAATATCATTTCTGTTTATAATAATTAAAGAAAAAATAAAAAATTCAAATATGTGAACCAATAATTTCAAAATAAAATTAATACATAGTTACAAATAAATATAGCATTATTAGATGTACTTTAATTAGTTTTAATTTTCTTAATGAAATGACTTTTCTTTATCAATTTTTTATGGGAAACTAAGGAGTGTGTGGCCCGCTGGAAAATATTTTTAAAATAAAAACACTTACTAATAAAAAATAATTTTAAAATATGTTTTAACACCTCATAACATGTGTAAATGTTATATTTTTTAAAAATACAATTTGAAAAATATCATAAATTAATTAGTATAGTATCATTTTTGTTTATAATAATTAAAGAAAAAATAAATAATTCAAATATGTGAACCAATGATTTCAAAATGAAATTAATATACAGTTACAAATAAATATAGCATGATTATATTTAATTTAATTAGTTTTAATTTCCTTAATGAAATGGCTTTTCTTTATCCATAGTGTTTGGATTGGTGGAGAATCTATAATCTATAATCTATAATATAATTAAAAACAAAATTCTATTTACTTGATTTCCCGCTCAAACAATAGTAAATAGTAAAGGTAAATTAAAAAATGAACAGAAATATTTCACAATAATTCTCTACATCATCATCAATTAAAAATGGAACAAAAATTAGGTAAATTGAAAAATAAATGAATATTAATAATTGACTGAAAATTAAAAATGAAAAAAGAAACATAAATTAGGTTTTTTTTTTTTGAAAGTTACTGGCTCTATTACATTATAGTATCTGTTCATATACTTTCTCAACCTACTGAAACACAAAGAACCAATAACGCCTCCACTGAGGCTCGAACTTATAATCTTCCAAATGGAAGTCCAACCCGGGTACCATTAGACCATTAACATAAATTAGGTTAATTGGAAAAGAAAATGAATATTAATAATTGACTGAAAATAAAAAATGATCCATAATTGACTAAAATTGAAAAGAAAATTGTCAGATTATTGCATTTTAATTTTTCACAATAATATTACATAGTAGAATAAATCAAATCACAATTATATCATAAATCTTTCACAATTTTAAGCAATGGAATAGAAATTAAAAATGGAACGGAAATATTTCAATAATAATATTCTACATCATCAAGTAAAAGTAAATAAAAAATGAAAAGGAAATATTTCAATAATAATATTCTACACCATCAATAGTAAAGACATATTTTAAACAACAGTAAAGGTAAACTAAAAATGGAACGGAAATATTTCAATAAAAATATTCTACATCATCAATTAAAAATGGTTTGGATAGGTAAAAATATCACTGCATCTGATATTCTAATTGACTAATTGACTGAGAATAAAAAAGAATAATTGTCTAAAAATGAATCTGATATTACTAATTGACTGAAATTATAAAAGGAAATTAATATTAATAATTGACTACAAATAAAAAATGATCCATAATTGAAATGAAAAAATAAATTGACAGTTCATTGCATTTTAATTAAAAAATGGAACAGAAATTAAAAATTGGACGGAAATATTTCAATAATAATATTCTACATCATCAATAGTAAATGCATATTTTAAATAATAGTAAAAGTAAATTAAAAATACAAAGAAAATATTTCATTAAAAATATTCTACATCATCATTTAAAACTGGAACAGAAATTAGGTAAAAATATCAATGCATCTAATATTCTAATTGACTAATTGACTAAAAATAAAAAAGAATAATTGGCTGAAAATGAATTTGATATTACTAATTGACTGAAATTCTACCATTATATATTTTTACCCGAGTCACCCATCCTTTTGGACTAAAGGTGTTAGCTCTAGACGAAGATAGACAAGATTGTGTTGTAACTACCAATGTTGTCTACAAAGAGGTTTCAATAGTATGTAAATACAATTTGTGATATTATGTTTTTTTAAATGGCAAAATTGCTATATATCTAGACAAAAAAAATATATTTTCCATACAAATAAATTAGGATATCAATTCATTTTTATAACTGAGTTGCTAGAGAACGAGCACATTTGACTAATTTATAAAAGTACTGAACAATGATAAATAAAATCTCCAAAGTTACAGCACCGCATGCGTACATCTACATATTAGCTACTAATTTGAACAATTAATAACATAAAAACACATAAATGATCCAAACCATACTTTCAATTGCATTATATAATATTTGATGTTCTAATTTAAATAATTATATATCGATCCAAATATTCTTAATATATTACAACAAATCCATTCCGTGCATCGCACGGGCGCAAATACTAGTGGTTACTAATAGTAGTGCTTGAGAATGAATAAGGGAATGAAACCCTTATTTTATTTGGGTATGAGTTTTTCAATTCATGGGGTATTCAAAACCCATAACAGTGTTCTAAAAACTTATCAACCAAACAATAACTTTCATACCCATTCCTATGGGCAAAACCCACCAACCAAACACACTCATGATTTGAAAATTAAGCTGGGCAAACGTATAGTACGTTTTTTTTTTTTTTTTTGTTTTTTTTGAATGCTACTAGCTCTATTACATTGTAGTATCTGTTCATATACTTTCTCAACCTACTGAAACACAAAGAGCCAATAACACCTCCACACTGAGGCTCGAACTCATAACCTTCCAAATGGAAGTCCAACCCGGATACCATTAGACCACATAGTCCAACCCGTATAGTACGTAATTATATTAAATGTAAAACAAATATAATTTAAGATAGGAGCACGCAATCAAGCAAAAGTGAATATGCAAGGTGTAATCCTCAACACAATATTGTTTTATCACCTACTTAGCTATACTAGTAATAGACAACAAATGTACTGCATTTCATTAAAAACCGATTTGATGTTGCAAGTTATCATCATGATCTTAATTTTATTGTTTAATTTGTTTTTGATATTTTGATTACTCTTGAAATTTTCTAATGTGAAATGCATATTAATTTTTAATAAAAATGTACTCCGTAATAATTTAGTGAAAAAGATTTGAAAGAAATTAAAAATCATAGAAACAAATTGGTTTGTCATTGAAACCTTGCCGACAATCTTACAAAACACTCAACCACACTTAAGTACTTAACACGTTTAAAAATATTTTTTTCATTTTTCTTCAAATAAAACAAAAATAAAAATTCAAACTAATTCTTGATGGAGATTGGTTTGATATAACACCCTTTACGTACTTTCTCGTTTAATTTAATGTTCATCTTTTTCTTTCAACATTTAATGATATGTCTTCTTTCTCCAACCTCTTTTTTTTTTTTTTTTTTTTTAAATACTCATCATTCTTTACAAGATGGCAAAAGTGTCAAATCGCACCATGAACCAATTGCGATTCTTCATGCCGCACCCTAACCTTTCATATATGCTGTTTCGATGCACAAACCATCAAATTTTGTTCGTCTAGACTTTTTAGCAGGTTTCCAGGTTACCTTGATGACATGGCAACAATTATGTGTTGATGTAGACTTATTTTTAAGATTCAACACTCATTTCAAGGTCTATGTGCTGATGTAGACTGAAGGCTATCCAACTGATCTTCAACGCTGAGCTCCTCTGTAAATCGCCCCGAAGTTTCGCCACCTTCATTATGCATCCGGCCGACCAATCTCAAAACCCAGAGGTACCGCCCTAGCGTTACCAGAATGACAGAGACAACATTACATAGTACTGTTTTTATGTTACTTAAAGTTAATTGTTCTTCATGATTTTCAGAAACTATTCTACTATTCTGAGAATAGAAAACTGAACCAAACAGCCGAGAAGTCCCATAAAATACACAGGTTTAGGCCATGGCACACATAAAAGAAATGCTAACCTCAAACTTCACAAACGCTTTAATTTAACCTGGGTTTATACTCGGCAGGGCAAACAAGAAGAGAGTCTACATAAAGGCTTCCTTTCGTGTGCGTGCAATCAATCTGAGTCATGGAAATTTTCAATTTCATCTATCTTTTTCCAAGAATCCGACACGACAAAATCTCCGGCGTGGTGGTAAACCCATTTCTCGGGTTCACTCAGGTAACACTCCGTCGTCGTCTCTTGCTGGCCGTCCGACGTCGAAAGTTAAACCTGTTACAAATTTTCATCCGCCTTGGGTTCTTTTCCGGCTGGAGGCAGCGATGCTTGTAGTGTCCCTAGCTTCGCATTGGACGTTGACGACGATTCTTTAAGTGAAGGAGCAGCGGCAGTGACCGACGACCTACTCTTCTTCCTGCGACTGGTTTTTCTCCTGTTGTGGACTTGTGGGCGATTGAGAAACGTAGTAAGAGGAAGAGATAATGGCGTTTACTAACCTTACACGACGTCG
This sequence comes from Ipomoea nil, assembly GCF_001879475.1. Classification (NCBI taxonomy): domain Eukaryota; kingdom Viridiplantae; phylum Streptophyta; class Magnoliopsida; order Solanales; family Convolvulaceae; genus Ipomoea; species Ipomoea nil. The sequence continues at coordinate 1,276,219 of NW_017617241.1, read as the reverse complement.
GAATCCAAAGCCGCGTAGGGGGGGGGGGGAGGGGGGTCTGATAACCCAGGTTAACCACCAAGGGAGTAGCGAAGTCAACGCTAACCTTACGCACGGCAAATCACGATTGAAAACGTCCAAGAACTTTTTCCAACAGAGGTGACCGTCGGACTTCCTTCGTTCATAATCTCAGATGACCACCGGTAAAAGCATTTCAAGAAACAAGTAACGTTGTCGTTCAGACACCAAATACAGGAAAAACCTTAGCGGCGACGTAAAACCCACCGGGAACGCCGGAAACCGCTGCGACCATCCAACTTTCGACGAGTCGAAAATCCCAGTTTCATCGGCAAAAGAGGTCCGCCCTCCCTCGACGTCGCCGTCAAGAGGGAACGGGAGTCCGAGATGAGACATGAAAACATATCAGTCGGAGAACAATGGAGAGAAAAAAAATATATTGAGAAAGTAAAAAAAAAAAATGCCATGTCATATTTTTAATACATATTTAAATAAGTCAATAAAAAAATACCTCCACATCAGCATATTATAATGGGTAACTTGATGGCAACCTGCTAAAAAGTCTAGACGAACAAAATTTGATGGTTTATGCATCGAAACAGCATATATGAAAGGTCAGGATGCGGCATGAAGAATCGCAATTGGTTCATGGTGCGATTTGACACTTTTGCCTTACAAGATTATTTATGTTCATCTTCTTTACAAGGTAATATCTGTTTTATACTTTATCAAACATTTTCCGCCCAAAGAATTTAAGTCCCCACCACCGAGATGTCATCACACTACATGATAGTTGGCGCTTTATCTCCAACCTGGATAATTGTACTAATATATATATATATATATATATATATATATATATATATATATATATATATATAGGGATGCACTCAGGTGCGAATAAGTGCTCAGGAGGGAAATGCGAACGAATCAACGCGCGACACGTGTCCAGATCTAATAACTTAAAAAAACACGGTGGCATTTTCGTAAATAATTGAACATCGAAGTGCAAGTAAAATCACTTAGAAGTGCATCTACTTTCACCTATAAGTACATGTAATTTTGCCTTGTTAGCATTCACTTTCCTCAAACATTCATGCACCTGGGTGTGCTTATAACTATATGTGCAACTATTTATAACTATAGGTGCAACTACATATAACTATAGGTGCACCTACTTTCACCTATAAGTGCATGTAATTTTGCCTTGTTAACATTCATTGATCTGAGTTCAGCGGGTAGTGATGCGTAGTATATTTGCAAACAAATAATTCTCGGAGTACGAGTTATCGATCCACAGGGAAGTGGTTGTATCAAGCACTAGTTACTAACTTATTCATTAGAGCTAATCCTAACAATTACGTAGATGATTGATTGGCATAAAATAAAACAGAGGTTCAGGATTTTGAAAACAATTAGAGAGAAGTTGAGATTCATGGGATTCAAGTATTTAATCACCTAGTGCCAATTATTGTTTGCAATATTTATTTTGGAATTAAGATTTGTGTGGGAATGCAAAGTGGAATCGAATTACTCCCGTAATCTCTATTCCTAGTGAATTTCCACTCCCATGGCTTAAACACCCAATAAGATCAAAGATCAGCATTCAATTATTCCTAATTACTACAATCTCCCGATTGGCAACAATCTAGAATAAACTTCCCCTAATAAGTTCCCCTTTCCCAAGGACCAACCATTAGGTGCAATCGTGTGTGCCATAATTTATGCCCCAACTCCCATTGGTGACACAAACATGGCTATGAAGCTAGTAACTATGGCCATTAATTACAAGCATCAAACAATATTATCACGATTGCAACACAAGTATTAAACCCAAATAATAATATATTAAAGAAACTGAGAGCTCAGGCACATAGGTTCATAAACACTTTTACCCAAGAATCTCTAAAGAATTTAGCCAAGCATGACTAAATTATACATAGCAAATATAAATAAAGAATTACAAATCATCAAAAGAGTACAAGAATTAACCAGACGATTTTCCCAAATCTCCCTAGTCTTCTTCTTGCTTTCCAAGACAACTTGTGGCTCTTGATTTCTCTCCTTCTTGTCTCCAAGAATCTCTGAATTCTCTCGGTCCCCGTCCTCCCATTAGGGTTGAGGAAGGAGGGATTTTACAGTGGGTACAAAGTTGAGATGAAATAGGAATCTTGTACCAAATTGGACTCAAATTCTAATTCCTATATTTAAATAAAGAAATTGTCGTCTTTAATGATATTTAGAATTTGGAAGATTCCTTGAATTGCTAACTTTTAATATGGAGATATGAGCCTTGAAATCCGCGCAATTGATATTAGGAAAAGAGATCTCGGCTTGTATTGAATTTTGCCCAGCTGCGCCACTTTAAGCGTTTGTTTTTTTATCCGTGCCACTTTAGGCGTCTGTTTTTATCCCAGAAACAGACGCATATTCGACGCGTCGAGAATTTTCTCGACGCGTCGAGACTTTTCTCGACGCGTCGAGATTTCCTGTGCGCGAATTAATTAGCTACTGGAAAATTTCGACGTGTTGAGCCCTTGGCTCGACGCGTCGAGTCCACTGGGCTCCAAACTCATCCTTGAACTCCCCTTGGTCATATCTTTGACCTAAAATGGTTCAAAAACACTAACAAACACCGTAAAATATTCAAAACAAGTGCGAACCATAATTAAATGATAATAGCAAGGAAAACATGTATTAAATAAGCAAAATTAAAGAGCTTAATTACTGTGATGATTCAAAATAACCATAAAAACAAGCACAGATGTGATAACATCAGGTAGTAATACCCTGAAAACCACTCGCAAACATTCATACACCTAGGTGCAACTACTTATAACTATGTGTGCAACTACTTAGAACTATAGGTGCAACTAAGTATTGATGCTCAGTGTAAATTTTTACTTGCACCGATAATACATTTTACATGCACTTGTAATACATTTTACTTGCACTTCGATGTTCAATTATTTACGAAAATGCCACCGCATTTTTTTAAAAAATCAGTGTTTCTCATCCATTAAATCTGGACACGTGGACGGACAGAATCATTCCTATTTCGCACCTGGGCGAAGCATTCGCACCTGAGTGCGATTATATATATATATATATATATATATATATATATATATATACACACACACACACACACACACACTAATAAGAGCCCAAGAGAGTTAGGCCTATAATGGGTAGAAAAAATAGCGGTCAAATTTTTTAATCAAACGAATAGCTCAGATTTTAATTTTTCCGTAAAATTTCCTAATTTATCCCTAATGAATATGATTATCTTTTAACTTTTCTGTTAAATATTATCTTTTTCGTTAATTTCTGTTAGTTCACCGTTAACTTACTCATTGATTTCAATAAGAAAGGTCTTAGGTCTAACCCCATCCCAATTAAAGTTGGCATAATTAGTACTCTATTTTACTCTTATTAAATTAACTTAAATAATAATTTAGTAGCTACAACAAAAAATAATACATATGCATTTCTTTAATTTATAATTATGTGTCTACAATGTCTTTATTCAAAAAAAAAAAAATATTCATTATCAATAAATTAAATAAGAGAAATAATTTTATAAGTTATATTGTATTTATTTTTCTCCAATATAAAAATTCTTTACATTCAAATTCATCAATTGATTATATTCGCTATATTGTCCCTATAATGTATTTATTAAAAAAAAATATTCATTATCAATAAATTAATTAAGAAAAATAATTTTATTAGTTATATTGTCTTTATATTTCTCCAATGTAAAAATTATTTACATTTAAATTCATCAATTGATTATATTTACTACATTGTCTATTATCTTTTTTGTGCACTATTTTTTAATTAAACATCAAAGTTATAATACAAAATAATGCTATATATTTATTTACCAAGTATTTTATTAATACCATGAAAAAATTTTAAAAAATATAATTAATAAAGTCAATCATTGTTGACAAAGAGAGTATTAAAATCACACAACAAATTGAAGTGAGAACTACCTCGCAATGTCCTTCTTTGACAATTAGCAGTTAGCGTTAGCGGATTATATTAGCGAATTTGACCAGCGAAGTATATCAACGGTTGGTAAAAAGATATTTGAAAAAATTAACTGTTTAGATTAACATGTAAAATGACCTAAGAGTATAATAATAATAATAATAATAATAATAATAATAATAATAATAATAATAATAATAATAATAATAATAATAATAATAATAATAATAATTGTTTTTAAAAAAAATAAAAAAATATAATTAAGTCAATCATATTAACTACTTGGGAATTTCTTGACAAAAAGAGTATTCAAATCACACAATAAATTGAAGTGAGAAACTATCTCGCAATGTCCTTGTTTGGCAATCAGCAGTTAGCTCTTCAATGTTAGTATATATTTAACATTTTATGCCCTAATTTTTATTTGCTCTCCCTTATGTCTCGTATTTGGTTTCAATCATACTTATACAATTAATTTATAGACAATTATAATCAATTTTGACTATATTATCTTGCATTTGTAAAATTTAGAATTGTCTATTTAAATACGCAAATTTAACAATAAATTATCTATGCATGAACAATTCCAATATAATCTTGCCTTGATATACTTTAAAGTACTTATTAAAAAAAAATATTGGGCATTATCCCAATCGCTAGGGCTGTTAACGAACCGAACATAAACGAACGGAGGTTGTTCGTGTTCGTTTGTTAAGAATTTTGGAGTGTTTGTGTTCGTGTTCGTTTGTTAAGGTTTTTTATAATCCTGTTCGTGTTCGTTTGTTAAGCATTCATTAGTGTTCGTTAACGTTCGCGAACACGTTCACGAACGTATTCGTTAACGTTCGCGAACACGTTCATACGTTAACGAACATGTTCACGAACGTGTTTGTTAACGTTTGTGAACACGTTCACGAACGTGTTCGTTAACGTTAACAAACACGTTCACAAACATGTTCTTTAACAAGCACGTTCACAAACATGTTGGTTTATGTTCATGAACACGTTCGTGAACCTTTAATAATCAAACACCTGCACATGTTCATGATCACAATTCGTTCGTGAACAACAAATAATCTACGTTCAAGAAATAACCAATGTTCATGATCACAATATAATCTATGTATATATGTTTGTGAACATTATTAAACAAACACTAAACGAGCTTGTTCACAAACATTATTAAACGAACACAAACGAGCTTGTTCACGAACAATATTAAACGAACACAAACGAGGTTGTTCACGATCTCTTAGCAAACGAGCATACAACTGTTCAAACTCTGTTCGTTTATTAACCGAGCTCTAAATTTTGTTTGTTAATGATTCATTTACCTTAACAAACGAACATAAACGAACGCTTACCGAACACGAACACGAGTAGTTTGTCGAAAGCTCTGTTCGCTAACATCCCTACCAATCGCTAACGTCTCACCTCAGCCCGAGACGTCTCACCTCGACCCAAGACGTCTCACCTCGGCTAAAATTTGGAGTTCGGAATTTTCCACCTAGGGGGCTCGGGTCGGCGTACGGATACTCTCATTCGTTGACTTCCACTCGCAACGAAGAGAGTGGGGGACTCATGATGGATATATTATACCCACGACCCGACCCGGGATAGCAACACGGACCCGGAACACCACGGTGGAGCCCAGGAGCAACATGGACCCGGAGTACCACATTGGAGCCCAGGAGCAACGCGAAGCCGGAGCGCCATGGAGGTGCCCAAGACCAACACGGACCCGGAGCACCATGGAGGTGCCTTGACCCGAGCCAACCTACGTGGAGCTCGGTCTTACCCGACCCGGTCCACCCGTGCCCGGTCAAAGTTGAGATTTAACCACCCCCGATTTAGGGAGAGGAGGTTGGGGGTTTTTGATTACATAAAAATCCCCATCCTTGTCCTACAAAGGGGATAACTCAATTCGGGTCCACCCCGAGTTAATTAAATCCATCACCCACCCTAGAGCTCGAACCCAGGACCACAAGGTTAAGAGCCTTACGCTCTACCAACTGAGCTAGACGGGCTACTAAAATTTAAAATCCACGTTTAAATAATTATCGCTTCAACAACTCTCTCTGCACACTTTACACTAGTTTTCTGTGTCCATACAAGATATATACAATGTATTGTTTTGTGTTTCGCATGTCTGAGGAAGATTTGGAAGCCTCCGTTTTCACAAATTGGCCGGTCACCGACGATCCTTGAAACCGCTCATCATCTCCATGATTTTGAGACGGAGCTTGTCAAAGCACAATGGCAGCACATTTGAGCAGCTTTTTGTCACAGGCATAGAGTCGGCGCAGCATATAAAGACCGTGTGGCGTCTCGATGGGCCCCACATACCTCACGGACCAGCCTTATCCTCGTACGTGCCAAACTAGTTTCGCCCGGCCATGGGCTCATCAGGGGAATGACAATAGCTCCTGACCAGCTGTGCCCTTCGGTCCCCTTCCTAGTCAAGCTCAAGACTAGGGACAAACTTCCCAAACTTAACTAGTTCGACGTGCCTGACTCGACTAGACCTTAGCGTGCAAGGCAAAATAACCCTTAACGCTATTAACACCCATTTTACCCATTTGACAAACTAACCAGTTGACCATCATTCATTGAGTCTTAACACAGTCACAAAAAACAGTCGAGGACATAATGCTCAACTATATAGTCTTTCATTTATTCTTGTCATTGATAATGATTACATATATAGTTTTTCATTTCCACTTCCATATCATGACTCTCATCTCTATTAAATTTGAGGGTCTAAAGGGGATTGTTATCTTCTAGTAGAATTCATCTGTTACTAATTTTTATAAAGATCTGAGCGCAAAATTAAATATCGTTCTTAAATTTAGCTACAAGAACACATATGATGATTGACAAAACTGAACCTTAATGATTTTGTTGTTGATGAGATAGAAATTTATATTTTAATCCTCATTTTGCACGAAAATGAAACAGAATTGACAATGAACGACAAAATATAAAATCATCAAAATTAAAAACAGAACGTTATTAACGTATTAATTGAAAATTAAATTTAAAATACGAAAGCTAATTTAATTTTTGTTTTTTTAAAAAAAAGTTTAATTTTAACTGGGAAGGTGTTTTCCTGTCTTTTTCTTTGATGGGGCTTAGTTTCTGCTTTTGGCTTTCAAAAGAAATTAATTCTGCTTGACAATGTTGGAATCAATTTATTAAATAAATGATGGCAAGTTTACTAGTACATTACTACCCAACCAAGAACAATAAAAAATGATGTTTTAGTCATATAAATGAGAAAGAACTAGGAATATGAAAGGAGAAATGATGTTTTAGTCCTGAAATAAACATTTAAGATCAACATCAAATCTGCATCCAGTCCTACTGATAGAGTAAAAATAATAGCCTGGGTTTAGTATATTGTATTTGAGAGAAGAGATTAATGTTCGAATCTTGGTAGCGGTAGTGTAGTGATTATGCATGTCCAAATTGAACAGATCCCTTGTGCGCACCAACATTTGGTCATGTCTACTGAGCCATTAAGTCACCATGAGTCACCGTGATTTACATCCGAGTTGAAGATTTTAAAATAATACGGTGATATTTTCGTAATTATCATCAATTTTACTATGTAAAATTGAACACTTAAATATACAATTTTTAACAATTAAATATAAAATATAGTAAATTTTATAAAATCAATGAAAAAGTAAAATTTTAAATCAGGATGAATATTTATATTCAAACAGTCAAACTCATCAATGAAAGATTTATTTACAAATTAAAAAACTAATTTAATGAGTAAGATAATTTACAATGTAAATACGAGATGGTATTATAATATCTTTGAGAGATCAAAAATCTAACAAGAGTGCATGAACGACAGCTTGCCAACAAAACATAGATCCAACATATCCTCGTCACTCCTTTAAGGATGGACCTCAATTGCCCGGAGATCATAATCAGTTGGCTTTAAATCCCATCATCTTCTTAATTTGGAATGGTCCTTCAATTCCCATCACCCTCTTTATCACTGGACCTGTCCCTAGAATCACTGTAAATGTAAATCGCGAGCCACACAGATTGCTAATTATCTAAGATATACTACTCCGTGTCGCTTTCTGCTCTGTATTTTATTCTCTTTCGCTTTTGAATATTAGCTGTAATGTTTTGGGCTAAGCCCAATATTGGAGCAACTGTTATAACCGTAAAAAAGTTTTGATACCCATACTAATGGGCCTTACTTGCTAATTAAGGTCCATTGGGCCTGGTCTGGACATATTGGACTTCGATTTTTTCTTGATATTAATAACTTTTCGTGGGTATTTACTTAATACTTGCAATCGTTATGCTGTGCATCCGTATGCACCATACATGGTGTATGCACCATGCATGTCAAATGAAACTGTAGTTATATCAAAATGTTATTGTAGTTGTGGTGAAATGAAACTGCAGTATATATAAAATTCAACTGAAGAATATTTCACATATTTGAGTGTATATTGTACAATGAAACTGTAATTATATCGAAATGATTATGTAGTTGTGTTTTAATGAAACTATAGTGTATATAAAATAAAATTAAATAACATTTTCACATATTTGAGTGTATAAATATTGAATGAAACTGTAGTTATATCGAAATGAAACTGTAGTTGTGTTGAACTGAAACAACAGTGTACTGAAGAACAGAGTTATTTTTTGCGGAACGGCGCAAAACGGATGCCGTTTCTTTTCATTAAATAAAACGACGTCGTTTTGATGCGCGGTGCATAATCAATTATGCACCGCGGTGCACGATATAATTTGCCTTTGATGTGTAAGTTTTAACAGATTTTGTAACTTCCCATTTTTCATGTTTCAACACAACATTTTAATTTATTCTATGCCCTTACGCTTAATGTATAGAAATGCTTAACACGATACACAGAAACGCATAACACAATATACATACACATGTTTTCTATTTTACTTATTCTCATATTTGATTTGCCTAAATAATTTATGTCATATAGATACATAATTGCATAATATAAGACATGAATTCGTAAAATAAGACATACAATGTGTTTTGTGTTATACAACTATAATCAATTTCATGTACAGAATCTTTATGCTTAATTTATAGAATTTCGTAACATAATGCACAGAAATTCATAACACAATGCACAGAAACATTCTGTACAGAAAAAAAATATGTAACGCGAACTAAAAAACAAACGGCCTTCGTTAAAATTAAAGTTCAAAAAGCCGTCGTATGCACTGTGGACCCTAGTCCACGGTATAACGATTGTTACTTAACTAGGTTGTGTAAACGGTCAAGAACACATTTATGTGGTGGTTTCATATATCAGTTGTTATACCATGGACTAGGATCCACATTCCAATGTGGACCTTGGTTTTAAATTGTATATTTTTAGTATTGGGATTGTGAACTTCTAGAATATAAATTGTATTTTTAGGTTTTGAGAATTTGTGAATACAATACAGAATCATCACAAATCATGAATTTTTAAAAGAGTTAATTACCAAAATGATCTCTTGACTATAGTGAAATTACCAATTTGGTCCTTGACTATTTTTTTTAACCAATTAAGTCCCTCAACTTTAAATTTTTTAACCAATTTGGTCATCCGTTTGTTTGACCATTCGTCAACCGTTAACTTGAGACCAAATTGGTAATTTCGCTATAGTCAAGGGACCATTTTGGTAATTAACTTTAGGGGTGGACAATTCGGTTCAGGTTTCTCGAATCGAACCGTACCGAACCGAACGAGTTTGGTTCGGAAATATACCGAACAACCGAACGGTATTGGATTCTTGTATACCGAACGGTTTGATAAAAAACCGATCCGAATTGTTCGGTAAAAAATTGAACTGAACCGAATACCGTTTGATTTTTATTTTTTTAAATATAATAATAATAATAAATAATAAATAAATAAATAAATAAATAAAAAGTAAATCCAAGTCTCTTGCTGCTTGCTTTGCCGTTCAACTCATATTCTCACGGGTATCTCTCGTAAATGTTTTATTTGATTTCTTTATGGTTTGTTATCAAAAGTTCTATATTATGTGTTATGGTGTTTACATAGTCCATTTCCAAAGTCTAATATATAACAAAATAGCAATCCAAAGTTCAAACGGCATTCAGTTTGGTTCGATTTTTACCGAACAATTCAGTTCGGTTCGAGTTTTTACCGAACCGTTCGGTATACAAGAATCTATTACCGTTCGATTGTTCGGTATATATTACCGAATCTAACTATTTTGGTACGGTTCGGTTCGAGAAAACTGAACTGAATTGTTCACCCTTAAAGTTAATTACCAAAATGGTCCCTTGACTATAGCGAATTACCAATTTAGTCCCAAGTTAACGGTTGACTAACGGTCAAACAAGCGGAGGACCAAATTGGTTAATATTTTAAAGTTGAGGGACTTAATTGGTCAAAGAAAATAGTCAAGGACCAAATTGGTAATTTCGCTATAGTCAAGGGACCATTTCGATAATTAACTCTTTTTAAAATGTAAATTCGATCTGTACATTTAGTATGTAAATTGTGTATCTTTGGACTCGGATCCATCTTGCAAGGTAAACCCTGATTCACAAAATAATTTACCTTCATATATATAGAGAACTAGAGAAGTAATAACTTCCACACTTTATTAATGATTTAATGGAGAAAAGCGCCACTATTTATACAAGAGTACATCAACAGAATATCAAGGATAAGCATAAATGATAGAACAATAAATCTTACTTTAAAAGAAGCACACACAAATAATCAGGGTGCGTGACCAAGCCAACTGCATGGATATTTCATACATTCGTAATATCATAGACACAAAATGATAAATTCATTGGTAGGGAGTAAGCTGTCCTGTCAAGTATGATGTTTTTATTAGAGAAAAAAAGAAATGAATACGTACAATTTTTTATCCACCCGTTTTTGGAATTAATCAGTGTGTGGGACGAATAGGATAACGTTTCACACAAGTATTTTCATATGATCTTAATATAGATATCATTGTAATAAGGTTAACGTTGGGAGAGAATTGAAGCACATGCATGACCGACATTGTTAATAAATTTGACAGTCGGATAATAAATGCAAGGTGTCGGCAACAGCAATGAACTAGTAGTCATTACATTGAAATTATAGATTGGACAACCATATCTAAATTAGTTAATATGGTTTGCAAGAGCGGTCTATTTTGTGACAATTGATAATCCAAAAAAAAATATGTATTTTTGCTTTAATTTTTTTATACATTAAGTTTTTCAATTTAAAATAGACTAATCTTTAAGTCCCAAGAACTCAAGAGGAAAATTAAGTGCTTCCAATCAGTCCTTATTGACTTATGCATAAGGGATCCATTTCAATATTCCCGCCAATTTAAAGAACCCAATCTCCAATCTCAAACTTATGCAACACAAGGGATCCATCTCAACACTCCCACCAATTTGAAAAACCCGATCTCCAATCTAAGGAGCCCAAGGACTCAAGCTCTAGTCGCATTTGTATAACCAAAAGACACCCCACCTCCTTAGAAACCCACCCACCTCCCACCACTATAAATATTGCACATATATAGCTTATTCAATACATACACAGCTTATTACGAGATTTTAATTGTTTAGAAACAGAGTCTATCTTGCAAAGTTAATCATGTTACTATTATTTGATAGTATGGTCTCACACAATAATAATTGTATTTATGTAGGGTTTCATAAACACAAAATGATAAATTCATTATTAGGGAGTAAGCTGTTCTGTCACGTATCATATTTTTATTAAAGAAAATTAAATGAATAAAATTTGTGATCCACCCGTTTCTCTAATCAAACAGTGTGTGGGATGAATAGGATAACGTGTCACACAGCTGAAGGTTGATGTTGGGATCGGAGAGCATTGAAGCAGGTGATTAACATTGTTAACAAATTTGACAGCCGAATAATAAATGCAAGGTGTCGGCAAGAGCAACTACCTAGTACGTATTCATTAATCATTATCATTATATTCAAAATATAGTTTCAACAACCATAAGTAAATTAACCCAACAAAGAGCTCAAGTGACAAATAAATTCTCTTTATGAAAAAGAATTTTTTCATAAATGACAGATCCTTTAGGTCAGCTAAAACAAATGGAAATTAGTTGGGTGGACCTAGATCGTTAAACAAACAGAGAATAGCGAAAGATCCAAATCACCTCGTGACTTACATACACGCAAAAAAAAAAAAAACAAACATAACTAAACTAGTTAAACTCTTCAATTGGCACTAGGTATAATAAAAGCTCACTTCAATTGGTACTAGGTATAATAAAAGCTCACAACCAAAGCAGCCTATTATCAATTGTCACATAACTCAAAAATCATAAAACCAATCTAAATCAAAACTACCAACTTATATATATATAGAAGTTTGCTCAAATGCGACCGCGCCCTCCCGTGCGGCCATTTGAAGAATACACCAACAGTGTTAACAAAAGGCACTAATAGTGTAGAAAAATACACAACAGTAAAAATACACCATATAACTCCCCACCCCTAATGATGCATTTCCGGACATTGCATGGTGCTTTTATTCATACCCAATGGTGCATTTTTTGTGATGTGTACAGTGTACCTAATTTGTACGTTCTTTGTTGTGCATTTCTTAACGTTGATGGTGTATATTTGCATAATTATTGGTGCAGCCGCACTAACCACACGGGAAGACGCGACCAAAACTCAACTCTCTCTCTCTCTCTCTCTCTCTATATATATATATATATATATATATATATATATACACACACACACACTTACTGCAAAGTCCTTTGAAGAATGTCTAGAAATAGCTTTAAAAAAGGAAAAAATAAAAGTGTTATAGTACATATATAGAAATGGAAACCCCATTTTCTCACAGGCACACATTTAATTCACCCACCTAAGCCATACCAGGCCATTCATTGGGATTTGATTTGCACCATCTGCACATATAAGGGAATTTATATACTATACAATTCAATAAATTTTTGAAGACTCTTGTATAAATAGTGATGCAAACTCACTTCCCAAATCAATGTGGGACAAAGACTATTTAAAACCTTTCCCCTTCATTTTTTCAACTCAAATGAGTCTACTTTGAGAATCAATTTCTCATTCACCCATTTTCCGTTTTGAGCGTACAATATATCAATTTTTTCGTCTCACTAAGAAGAACCCGAATCAACTTTGACCCGACCCAAATCGGAAGTGGACCCACTAATATTTGTACCACACAATAGCCACTTATTATGTCATTTTCATGCTATTTTTCCCATTTTCAAGCTATTTTTCCAATACAATTGAGGGACACAATTTCTTAAAATTGACAACGAAAGACTACATTGCATATCTACAAATAATTGAGGGACCAAAAGTACGATTTTCACTATTTTTATTTTAATTTCTTTTATACATTAAGTTTTCCAGTTTAAACTAGATTAATCCTAAGCCTAGGAACCCAAAAGGTAAATCAAGAGCTTCCGGCCAAACCCGCACGGGCTTAGCTCGATGATTTAGTGGACAGTATTTGGGGTAAGAGACCAAGGGATCCATCTCAATACTCCCACCAATTTAAAGAAAGTTATCTCCAATCTAAGGAGCCCAAAGACTCAAGCTCTAGTCAGCATTTGTATAACCAAAACACACCCCACCTCCCACCTCCGCCATATCATTAGTTAAGTACCACTATAAATATTGCACAAATATAGCTTATGCAATACACAGCTTACGAGATTTTAGTTGATTGCTTTTGTTGGGGTTTCCCCCCTCCCAAATCACACACACAAAAAAAAATCGTTACTTCCTTAGATTCGTCCTTTAATTTCCATCAGCCATACACTACTCTACGTGATCATATTATATCAGTGCGTGCATAATGGCTATCTTCAAACAACCTTATAACGTACTTGCTTTGAGTGCGTTATGTATTATTTTGTGCTTGGCATTTCTGATGAGGAAGAATATCTGGAAAAAAAGCAGCCGCAGAAGCATGGACCCCACAAATTGGCCAGTCATCGGAATGCTGCCGGCGCTACTTCAGAACGCTCACCGCCTCCACGATTTCGCGACGGAGTTTCTCAAACAAAACGGCGGCACATTCGAGCTCAAAGGCCCTGCCTTTGCCAACTTTGACATGCTTCTCACTTCCGACCCCGCAAACATCGATTACATTCATAACAAAAACTTCAACAACTACCCAAAGGGCACCCATTTCCAGAAAATGTTTGAAATTTTTGGAGATGGGATTCTCAACACCGACTCCGAGCTCTGGGATCTTCACCGGAAAACCACCAACGCTCTCATGAATCACATCGGATTCCGCCCTTCCTTGGAAAGGACGGTCTGCCAAACAGTGGAATCTGGATTGTTTCCGGTTCTTGATCATTACGCTCAACGTGGAACCCACTTTGATCTGCAGGAAATCTTCAAAAGGCTGAGCTTTGACATAGGCTTCCAAGTGTTTCTAGACAAGAATCCGGGCAGCCTTTTTGTCGAACCACCCAGTGACCATCCATTCCGTAAGGCAATCATCGACGCCGTGAACGCCATTCTCTACAAACATATCCTCCCAGAAAGGTTTTGGAAGCTGCAGAAATGGTTTTTTGGGATTGACAGGGAGAAGAAGCATGCAGAAGCTTGGGATACTTTTGATAAGTTCATATACCCCATACTCTCAGAGAAGCTTAATCAACTTCATGATCAAGACGAAGATGATTCCCAGAATTTCAGCATGTTAACATCACACATGAAAGCTTACAAAGGAAAGCCCATGCAATTCCTCAGAGACACTTTCGTCTCCTTAACTATCTCCGGAGGAGGAGGAACCACCAGTTCAGCTCTCACTTGGCTCTTCTGGCTCCTCGCCAAAAACCCTTTAGTGGAGGCAAAACTCTTTAACGAGATCCTTAAGGTGAAACCACAAAACCATGCAAAACAAACAGAAACCTTTAAGGTAGAAGAATGTTGTGACTTAGTCTACCTCCATGCTGCTTTTTGTGAATCTCTGAGGTTGTTTCCACCCATACCTATGAACCACAAGATGTCGTTGGAGACAGACACTCTCCCCAGCGGCCACAAAGTTAAACCAAAAACACGAATCCTCACCTCGTTTTATTCCATGGGGAGGATGGAAGCAATATGGGGAGAAGACTGCATGGAGTTCAAGCCTGAGAGGTGGCTTTCAGATTGCGGCGGCGGAATCAAGCATGTCCCATCCAACAAGTTCCCCATTTTTAGTGTTGGTCCGAGGACTTGTATAGGTCAAAAGATGTTTTTTATGGTCGCGAAAATAGTTGCAGCCAGCATCATATTTCGCTATCACTGCGAACTCATGGAACCTCATACTCTGGTTGTGCCTTCAGATACTCTGGTTCTTGAAGTGAAGCATGGTGTGAAGGTCAAGCTCACCAAACGTAAGTGAAACCATCAAGCCATGTAGTATGTATTAAACTATCAACTATCAATTCCTCGGTATATTTGTATGTTTTGCCTGTTAATTGTTAAAAAAAAAAAAAAAAAAAAAAAAAAAAAAGGGAAACAATGTGGGCTCCCAAGCATTACCGGTGTGAAATAAAACTAGGGCTGTCTCGGCACGGCCGCGTCCTAGATAAGCCGCAAATTATACCGTGCACTAGGGTGCACATTGCATTTTGCGTTCTAAAAAGATTATGTATATTATGTATTATGTTAAGAATTCATGTGTATTATGTTAAGAGTTTATGTGTATTATGTATTATGGTAGACTATGTGTATTATGTTAAGAATTTATGTGTATTTTACTATATAATTATATAAATAAGTGTATTGTTAATTGTTAACAAAAAAAAAAAAAAAAAAAAACAAAACAAAACAAAACAAAAGGGAAACAATATGGGCTCGGCCCAAGCATTACCGGTGTGAAATAAGGCAACTTATGCCGTCGAACCGTGTCCACCTTGTAAGATAGACATGGTTCCAAAACTATTCATAATCATGAATATACAGTTTAAAAATGATGAACATATTGTTCTATAATTATGAACACAGAGTTGTGAACATAATTATGAACATATAGTTCTGTAATTATGAATATAGAGATTCAATAATTGTGAATATGAAGTTCAAAACTTTATGAATATATAGCTTTATAATTATGAACATATAGTTCAATAATTATGAACATAGAGTTCTGTCATTGTGAATATAGAGTTCAATAAATATGAATATGAAGTTCAAAAATTATGAATATATACCTTTATAATTATGAACATATAGTTCACTAATTATGAATATAGAATCGTATCCACCTTGCAAGGTGGGCACGGTTCCACAACATAACGATTGGTGAAATAACAGCGGCACGACCGCGCCCTAGATAAGCGGCAAATTAAGGGATCCAATTACACTATCTGGTTAATTAGGAGATCAATTTGACCATTTTTCTTTTTTAAAATTCTTTTTTATTTATTTTTGTTTTATGGATAATTTTTTTTAATATGATATCACTTTTGAATGTAAAAGTGTATTGCAACAATAATATAAAGAAAATAATGAAGTAATTATAAATTTAATGATATGAAAATATGACTATTTTAAATGTGAGAGAGTATTACATGAATAAGGATACCCTTACTATCGAGTATCTACAGAACATACAACAACTTAAACTTTTAAATATTGTACTCTGATGAGGCATGGTGGTTGAGAAGACTCAGAAGAGTTGGTTAGAATTTGCTCTAATTGATGAATATAGTGGCTTTTCATAAGTGGGCTGATAGAGATAGACTTGGGAACAATTTGGAATGAAAATGCTATTTTATTCTCATAAGTTTGTCCTAGGGCTGTTAACGAAACAAACATAAACGAACAAAGGTTGTTTGTGTTTGTTTGTTAAGAATTTTGGGGTGTTTGTGTTCGTGTTCGTTTCTTATGCTTTTTAAAAATCCTGTTTGTGTTCGTTTGTTAAGCGTTCACTAGCGTTTGTTAACGTTTGTAAACGTGTTCGTTTACGTCAACAAACATGTTTGCGAACGTGTTTGTCAACGTTTGCGAACAGGTTCACGAACGTGTTCGTTAACGTTAGCAAACATGTTCACAAACATGTTCGTTAACAAACACGTTCACGAACATGTTGGTTTACGTTCATGAGCACGTTCGTGAACCTTTAATAACCAAACACCTGCACATGTTCATGATCACAATTCGTTCGTGAACAAAAAATAATCTACGTTCATGTTCGCGAACATTATTAAACGAACACTAAACGAGCTTGTTCACGAACATTAATAAACGAACACAAACAAACTTGTTCACGAACATTATTAAATGAGCACAAACGAGCTTGTTCACAAACATTATTATTAATCGAACACAAACGAACTTGTTCACAATCTCTTAGCAAACGAGCATACAACTGTTCAAGCTCTGTTCATTTATTAACTGAGCTCTAATTTTTGTTTGCTAATGATCCGTTTATCTTAACAAACGAACATAAACGAACGGTTACCGAACACGACATGAGTAGTTTGCCGAAAGCTCTGTTCGCTTACACCCCTAGTACTTTGTCCTAGTATTTTATATATATATATATATATAATAATATGACTTATATTTGTTGGGTGTCATGAATTAGTTAACATCACAAAATTAAATATTAAATCATTTAAATAAATAGTGCCCGGTAAGTCACATTAGAAAAATTCATGAGACAAACTCGACTAGAAATATGTTGACAAGAATCACATTCATCATTTTAAAGTACAAAAATCATAATCCACTCTCACTTGACCAGTCATTTTAATCTTGAGGAGCCCGTTTTAAGAGCATCACGACCAGCGCATCATACAGAGTTTTTAGAATAGTAAATGGAGATGTGGAGTGAGAGAAAATGGAGAGGGAGTGGTTTGGATTCCTCTGCAAAGGATGAATATTGGAACAATACTTTTTTTTTTTTTGAAATTATCACCTGCTGTGCATGAGGTGGCTAAACGGGCGCGTACAATAGTGGTTTGACGCACCTGACGCATTGTTTCCTCATTATTATTTTTTATTATTAAATATAATTCAGTTTTGTTTTTTTTTTTCTTTTTCTTTTTTCTCTCCCCTCCCATATTCTTTTTCCTAATCACACTCTCAAAAACTCCTTTAAAAAAGAACTCTACATGCTCTAAATGGAGGAAGGCTATTGGCTAGCTTACTATGGGTACGTTATAAATGAAAACAAAAAAAATGGAACTAGGTAGTGCATAAGATGATAACATTTTAGTCCCACAACGAGGTAAGTACGTGAATTGTATGCATATATAGATCAGACATATACCATATTACTATCAGCATTATTTTAATTTTTTGAAAGCAAAACAAACCACAATATTATACCATCAGCATTCAGATTATAAATATTAAATATATTACATAGATTCATTTCATCATCCATAATACATGGATATTATTGTGAAGATCATTTTTTTTCCATCTAATGTGATAATAAAACTATTTTTATTCATTAGTTACTTTAAATTGGCCAACCTCACCCAGCACCCCGTCTTTAAAAATGAATATATTTATTAATTAAACATACATTATATATATTTTTAAGTAGTACTGACTCTGTTACAATGTAGTATCTGTTTATAACTATTTTCTCAATCTATTGAAATACAAAGAGTTAGGTTCAAATCGATGACCTCTGAGTCACTTAATGTCACTAGACCAAAAGGTTATTCACAAATACAAATTATATAATATTACATCAAATGGTGAAAATTGTTTATACTTGTACGGTTGTACCATGATCCAAACACGTGAATTGTATACATATATAAATTAGACACACACCTGCCATATATACCATCCACATTATAAATATATTATATAGACCAGACACACATCTGCCATGTTCCATCACATTTGCAGATATAATAAATAGGTTATTTTCATTACACCTAATTATTTCACACACACACACACACACACACACACACACACACACACACATATATATATATATATATATATATACACTAGTTTTCATGGGATAATATTTCATATTTATTTTTAAATAAGTATTTCAAAATATATCAATACAATATTATATATGAGATGTTTATGTATAAGTGATTGAATGTTGAATTTGTTTATTTAAATAGGTAATTCAAAGTATTTGAATGCAAGATAATATAGGAGAGATTGATTATAATTGTCATTAAAATAAATGTTTGTAAGATTGTAAAAATGCTATCTGCTAGTCAAAATACTTAGTCTAAAAATGATATGATAGTCTAAATAAATATTACTTTTGGTTTGAATTTCGATCTCTAAATCATCGCAATTCTCTTTTGGATAACATTGTCATTGTCTTCATATTCAGTACTTGTCATTTTCTTTTTTATTAGTAGTGTACTAGTGTGTCATGTGCAATTGGGTTACTGGTGGTAGCATAGAGGGCAACTTGATGCAATGAGATTATGGTGTAGAAAGCTATGGATTTGCCTTGTTGTGCATAGGGCTAGGATCTTAGTTGTACTATGAACTCTTGATCTTCTAAGCGCATGTTGATCTTTGGCAATGGTAGTTTTTTCCCCTATATGGCTATATGTGTCCACACGTTGCGAGATGTTTATCGTAGATTGTCATGTGAAAGTATTGAACAAAATATTAATACTTAATATATTTGGATAATTAAGGTTAATTAGTAGTACCTATTGTCCTACTTCCATAACTTGCATTGTATACTTGATAGTAATAACAATGACTCTACAAGTAGTCAGAATACTTATGCCGCAATGTGGCCAGCTTCATCAACAATTTTCATATTCATTTTGCACATGTTCATTTTGAAGTTCATATTTTTAGAATTAGTATGAATGAGTATAGTAATTGATTTTGTGTTTGTGCCTGTGTGCGTGTTTTTTATAAAATATTTTTGATGAATTGATACTAACCTTGGAGTACCTACTGCTACGTACCTTTTCACCATAATGCATGTAGTTAAATAGTTTGTCACTTTGTGCATAAAACCTTTTTTAAACAATGGCTACATCCTATATACCAAGTATTTTTTATGTCATGGTTTATGATGCTTTTGCCTTTAATCCAAGCATGTTGAGCCTAGAAAATGAAATGAATTGTAAATTTATATTAGTTCTAACATATTTAAAGGATGCACAATAAGTATTTTACATACATGATCAATGAATGCTGCAACAGTGACTATTTTTTAATTGAAATTTCTTCATTTTCTGGATTCACAAGAGTGATTGCAACATTGTTGTAGTCTCGGCATCTTTTTAATGCATCAACTGTATCACGATGTCCTATTGCCCTATATTGACATTTTTAATAATGAGTTTTAAATGTAGTTACATAAGATAATGGTCTAATTACCATTTACACATTATTAACAACATAAAAGCATATAAGTCCTTCAATTGTTCTGTTCGAGGTACTTTTGATTCAACGATTATTGTTGAATGAGTTGTTGTGTATTTTTTTTATTAAGATAATCTAAAATGTATAAAATTTATAGTTTGTTGTTCAATGACCATTTTTACAATTGATGTCAATAGATTATGAAGATAAATAATTCAAAATATATGATCACAATAGATATTGTTATAATGATATAATCGTATAAGACTAATTATTTGACCAAAGTTCATATTAAATTTTATATTATATTTTTTTAATACACTCTGACATATTCGTAGTATATGGTCAATAATTATACAAACTCTAATTAGGATGTAGTTCAAACCTACCACCTTTCTTATAGAAATCAATGAGTAAGTTAAGAATAATAAATAGTTAACGGAATACTTTGTTACTGAACTTTATACTAATGGAATGCGGGAGTATTTAAGGAAAGAAAATTATATAATAGGGGTAAAGTAGGACAATGAAAAAAAAAAAAACTAAAATCAAAATAATCTGAACCATTTATTTCATCAAGTAATTACACCAACATTTTTTGTTAGTTCCTGTTAGGGGTCTAACTTTATTGATTTTTATTAAGTTTAATTGTAGATAGATGTAGATATAGATCAAAGATACATATGTAGTATATATATACAATCAGCATTATGACTATGTTTGACATACCTAACTTATAAGTGATAATAACTACTAGCTTAGGGTGTGTTTGGAAATCCGGAAAATGATTTTTCGGGTTTCTAGTGTTTGGAAAGAAGGAAAACTAAAAGTCAATGGAAAATATTCTCTTGGTCAATGAAAAATGAGCCCCTTTTTCAAGAAAATGACTTCCCCATTTTTTGAGGGTAAGTCATTTTCCATCTTCCAATCTAAACATACACACAACAAAGCCTTCCCAGCTTCTTCTCCCAACTTCACCTCTTCCTTCACCAAAAGACAGTATTCCATTGTACAGCCAAACACATGAAAGGAAAATGACCCATTTTCCAGAAGTCATTTTCCTGGTTTCCAAATAGAGCCTAAGTTTACATTTCAAAATAAACTATTATTTTTTCCGGCACAACAAACATATAGCCTATAAATAAATACATTATATAGGTTAATCATCACCAACAGCAATACACAATGGTTAAAGTAGTTGCTTGGAGTATATTATGTATTATTTTGTGTTTGGCATTTCTGAGGAAGATTGTGAAGAAAAGCCGCGGAAGCTCATCGGTTCCCACAAATTGGCCTGTCATCGGAATGTTGCCGGCGATCCTCAAGAATGCTCACCGCCTCCACGATTTCGCGACGGAGCTTCTCAAAGACGGCGGCGGCACATTTGAGCTCAAAGGGCCTGCGTTTGCCAACTTGGACATGCTCGTCACTTGTGACCCTGCAAACATCAATTACATTCACAACAAAAACTTCACCAACTACCCAAAGGGCACCCGTTTCCAGAAAATCTTTGAGATTTGTGGAGATGGGATTATTAACTCCGATTCTGAGATCTGGGCGCTTCACCGGAAAACCACCATTGCTCTCATGAATCACGTCCGTTTCCGCCTCTCGTTGGAAAGGGCTGTCTCGGAAACGGTGGAGCATGGATTATTAACAGTTCTTGATCGTTATGCTCAAAATGGAGCCTACTTTGATCTGCAAGAAAATTTCAAAAGATTGAGTTTTGATCTAAGCTGCCAAGTCTTTCTGGGTAAGAACCCGGGAAGCCTTTGCATTGAGCCACCCGGCGACCATCCTTTCCGTAAGGCGATCAACGACGCAACCAACGCCATTCTCTACAGACATATCCTCCCAGAAAGGTGTTGGAAGCTACAGAAATGGGTGGTTGGGATTGACAGAGAGAAGAAGCTTTCTGAAGCTTGGGATACTATTGATAACTTCATATACACCATACTTTCTGAGAACCAAGAACATGACAAGACAGGGTTTATCTCGTACAGACCATCAGATAGTATCTACGGGTTTTCCTCGTCTGATGAATCTAATTTCAGCATGTTGGCTTCACTCTTGAAAGCATATAAAGGAAAATCGAAGCGATTTCTTAGAGACACTTTGGTGTCTTTAACCATAGCCGGAGGAGGAGGTACGAGCAGTGCAGCCATTACTTGGCTCTTTTGGCTCCTGGCTAAAAACCCTCGGGTTGAGGCAAAGATCCTTGACGAGATCAACATGAATCATGCAAAACAAAACAGGGTTTTTAAGGTAGAACAATGTCAAAACCTAGTCTACCTCCACGCTGCTTTGTGCGAATCTCTTAGGTTATTTCCACCAGTACCTATGAACCACAAGCTCTCATTGGAGAAAGATGTTCTCCCTAGTGGCCATAAAGTCAACCCAAACACACGAATCATCACGTCGTTTTATTCCATAGGGAGGATGGAAGCAATATGGGGTAAAGACTGCATGGAGTTCAAGCCTGAGAGATGGATTTCAGACACCGGAGGAATCAAGCATGCCTCATCCTACAATTTCCCCATTTTTAACCTCGGACCCAGGACTTGCTTAGGTAAGGAGATGTTTTTCCTAGTGGCGAAAACAGTTGCGGCTAGCATCATACTCAACTATCACTGCCAACCACTAGAACCTCATTCTCCAGTTCAGTATTCAGATACTCTTGTTCTTGAACTCAAACATGGTTTCAAGGTCAAACTCAACAAACGTACCTAAGTGATCGATACCATCAATAAGGTCATATGTATTTTACCTATAAGTGATACCATCAATAAGTTCTATTCTGTGTTTTATTCTCATTTGCTTCAGTTCAGATCTGGCATGAAATATCAGCTGCGCTGTAATTAACTGTTATTAACAGATTTATTTATGGGGATATATATTAGACTAACTGTTATTGACGGAAACAATCAAACAAATTAGGATATTGGACTAACTGTTATTAACAGATTTATGGGGATATATATTAGACTAACTGTTATTGACGGAAACAATCAAACAAATTAGGATATTGGACTAACTGTTATTAACAGATTTATGGGGATATTTTCAAAAAAAAAAAGATTTATGGGGATATTGGACTAACTGTTATTAACGGAAACAATCAAACATATTTCTGGGCTGGATGATCAAAGTCCATAACCAGTCCAATAAACCTAAAGCCCAAATTCAATACACTATTGCCAAAGGAAAAGGCAAATTATGTTGTGCATACGGATGCAAAAACGACGTCGTTTATTAAAAACGCGCGTCTCCCCTTTAAAAAAAAAAATTCAGGTTCGATTCTCAGCAACAACATAGGAACTAAAATTTCAGAATCGATGAACTATAATTCCAGAATCGATAAACTATAATTTCAGAATCGATAAACTATTATGAACTAAAAATTCCAGAATGAATGAACTAAAATTCCAGAATCTATGAACTAAAATTTCAGAATCTATGAACTACAATTCCAGAATCGATGAACTACAATTCCAGAATTGATGAACTATAATTTTAGAATCGATGAACTATAATTTCAGAATCAATGAACTAAAATTCCATAATCTATGAACTAAAATTCCAGAATAAATGAACAACATAATGTTGTTGCTGAGAATCGAACCTGAATTATTCTTTTTTAAGGGGAGACGCGCGTTTTAAATAAAACGACGTAAGTACGCATTTCATAAACCTCATTCATGTATATATATAATAACTTACAAATTAATCCGCATTGACAATTCAGTTGGTCACAGTGGTGAAGTTTGAAAATAATGATTGGGATTTAGTTTCACCAGTAGAAATGTGCACAATGGATCTGCCCACTTTGAAAATAATTCCCACATTACCGTTGCCCACTTTGAAAATAATTCCCACATTACCGTTGCCGAGGTTCAAATAATTATCTCTTTTTCTAAATACTGGACACTGAACCATTGAACTAAACTCGTGCATGCGGTTATATAACCATCTATTAATATAATGTGCATGTCCATTACTTAATTAAGGGAATGTTGGACTAATGATCATGATTGCTAAGTTATGTCTTGGGAAACGCATGCACTCATTTTCAAGACTTTCCCTAAACTACTCGGCATATTAATGTGATATTAAATTTTGCACATACTAGCCACATAGTAGTAGTATAAATGTGTGTGGACCGAAACAATTAAATTATGTTGGTACGTAAGTGGTAACCTACGCAAACGTGACACGTAACGTAACATGTAAAAAGATGTTTAATTAATTCCAACCAAATTAATCGAATAGTTGATTAGGTAACTACAAAACTAGTTCTAAGTTTGACTATCCGTGAGAATTGTTTATTAATTTTCTTAGTTTGAGTCAGTCAATTATAAACAACTTAAATAGTTAATCTCTTTTGATATCTTTTATCAATTAGAGTGACAAGACAAAATACGTACATTTTCACATAACAGCTATGGGCTTGTTTATGACCTATATTAAAGGCAGCAATTTGCGTAGACAAGGATCAGTACAAGATTAATCCATTAGGATTGACCCTAATACCGTATATATTATGAAACCTTAAATTTAATCAATGACTTAAAGATGTTGTTTGTTGCACGATCATAATTAGGTTATCAATTTGCGAATCATATTTTAACCAAAATTTCATTGCGCACAATTTCGCCGATCCAATACGGCACCCACTCGTGACGTTTCTTAGACATAAATCATAATGAATGGAAATTATGGTTTGATTGCAGAACAAGGCATTCAAATAGCCATGATTTATATATCACAATTAATCACTTAAGTTGATATTTGTATGCATACTTGTGAGCCATAGAATGAATTCATTTTTCTTTAGAAAGATGGCACTATATACACGCAACGCATTTTTACACACAAATTTATATAATTTTGTTGGATTTAATTTGATAATGAGTTGAACTTGATACAACTATATAGATCTGCATGATTTTACTAGGCAGTATTATACACTTATATTAGTGCCAATAGTATCCCGTAAAACTACATAATTGTACCAAATACAGTTTGGCACTGGTGTCGATCAACATTGTAACAATTCTCTAAAATTATGTTAACATATACAAATTTATGTGCAAGTAGTACAATTATTTCAATTTTATGGGGTTCGGAACCCTAGGGTATTTAGTTGGAAAGAACTTTTTGATCACTTTGAAGATTCGAGAAATATTTCAATTCATTACTGACGAATTAATGAATCCGGCCTGTATGATATCACATATTAAATAGAGCTAGCTAGAATAGTCACATACATTTGATTTGAAGTTTCATTCCATAGGACCAGCTTAGCTTCAATTCCTCATATCAGATCCCCTCTTCATAAGGAATCTGCAATATATTTCTGGCTCAAATTTCTTCATATCTAACTTCTGCTATATAATTGAAGATTTATCTAGTTGGATATAATCATTATTTTTCCACTTTTTTTTTTTCCGGCAACCCACAGATAAATATTGGTGAAGTCTACCTTGTGATTCTAATCGATAAAAGACAAACCAACTTATGTTGTCCATAGATAGGCGGCTCAAAATAAGAAAATTAACAGATAGTTTTCACGAGTCAAACTTGAAATCTTTTGGTTATCAATTTAATTGTGTGATGTCCCATTTTTTCTTCTTTAGATTAGTTTCATTCGTGGCATCTCAATAATGATTGACTAGCTGCTCTACTTTGGTTGTTTGTGCCTAATTATCTGCATTGTATCTTCCCTGGCCTATTGTCATCTTCAATTCTGATCCATCATTTAGCAGTCCATCTTGGCAGAATGTCGTACACATAAAGCGCCTAATCATTAATTGAGGTTTTTTCCAACCATTAAGATTATCTTTATCCCTGAAATACTCTCACTTTCAACAGTGGTCCTACCTCACCGCTCTACATCATGTAATTCTTTCACTATTTTCTTTACCTTCGTCACTTCGTGCAATACTCTCTCACCTTCAAAGAATCAAAGTCCTTCCCGCTTTATCACATCACATCAATACAATAAAATAACAAAGTAAAAAAGTACAAAAAGACTATCGCATGACAACCTTGTTTGTACTATATGCAGGCTTGCATTACATACACCCAATGTTGCAAAATACGTTAGGCGCCCGATTTTTTAATTTTTTTGTTTAAATTTAAACTAAAATTTATAAAAATTCACTAATAAAATATAAGGTTTCACCAATTTTTTCTTAAAAACTATTTACATAAGTGGTTGTAAAATTGTTCAAAATATTGTTGAAACTATCTAAATTCATAAAAAAATTAAAATTAAAAGTGAAAGAATCATTTTTTTTTTTTTTTTTGAGAAATTGGAGGGACAAACCGCCTACAGCTTTATTTAAAATATATTCTGCCGTCGATCGTAACATTAGTGAGACCAATGCGTAATAAATCATTGGACACGATATCGATCACGTACAATAACAAAATATTGGTGATATGATGAAGTGTCCCTTTCTGTACAGATGAGTTTAATTTAATTGCTAGGGTTCATCAGAAGAGTCATTTTCTTGAACCTGATATCAGGTGAAGTATGGTCAGTATCAACTTGCAGTAAAGATTACCACTTCCACTGATTAGCTAGCTTGAATGCAGTGGCACTCGTCATCATATCATCATATCAGGCCATTCTAGATCTTGCTAATTTCTTTCACTTGTGATTTGTTTTACTTTTGTTTGTTGTTTTTTTACATTCATTATTATTATGAAAATTGACTAATCTTTGCTGAATTTGGACCCATTGTGCATGGAGAAACCCATTGTGATGTGTATCTACACATGGGGGATTCTTGAAAATGAAAGCCATATACTATTTCCACCACATAAGTGTAAATTTCCTGTCAGGACACCTGTCTACCTCCAACGCTACAAAACAAACCCAATCAATTATGAGGACAAATTTATATCATAGGTAATTCCACTTTACAGTGTTAATTGTATTTGGTATAATTATATATAAGATGTCTGGGTATATAAGGTATTGATAGTATCTGGTATTATATATTAAGCGAAACAACTATCAGTTAATAACAATTAATTTACCAAACACTTCTTTACAATCAGCTAATGTTATTAACTAGTTATACCCTCTAATTAACTCAATCAGCTAACAGTTAACATTCATTTACCAAACGAGGCCATAAAAATCGAGATGTAGTGTTAATTGGTAGCGTGTTTTGGTATTGGCTTAGCAGGTTAAATTCAGCATCTTATCATCAAATTGTTATTCAACATTCTGTCACCAAAATGTAGTGTTGATTGATATATATATACAAATATAAAGAAATAAAATTGTGTTTTCACTGTTAGCTTAGTAAAATTTTTTGACATAAGTGTTTGATTATGACAATATCAAATACTATGAGCAAGGTAGAAAGGTAGGACAATTATATTTTATGATGTCACGAGCAACATAGTTCATTAGTTCCGAGGAGGTGAGTTGAATGATGAAAACATAGTACAGGTTTACATGGTAGTGCCTATGGGAATGATTTGAAGGGTAATAATTCAATTCCAGAAACAGGCCGGAAAATATTGAATGGCAATATGTTGGGAGTAAAAGTTTTTACTGTCAAAGTCCATACATTTCCCAATCTTTGTCGTACGACTTTTGGTCTTTTCCACAATCATTAGCGTACTTCAGCTTCCACTCTTGGATACTACGAATGACGCCAACCTGACAGACCATTTGGATTTTCACCGATCATTATTGAGCTTTCCATACTCTGAATATATAGCTAGCCGACAACTTTCTTAAAAATATATACTCCGTAATAAACAATGTTTCTGATTTTGTGGAATTATATTATATTATAAATTCCATGAATCCTTTCCAACCCTCACTCTCAATGTTTGTGGCACGAATCCGTCTCCTATCCTTTCCTTGCTTCATAAAAACAAGTTTTAAGTAAGGAGATCGACTGTTAGAGCTAAGACCCCACGTACTTTCTAATTCCTGGCCTCACGCTGACGCTCACGTACAGCTGTGAGTGTCCCAATGATCTAGAAAAATTAATTAATTTTTTTTAAAAATCATAGATAATTAAAAATTTACAAATGTGTCTAACCATTTAAAACCACTTTTTTTATAGGTGGACAGTAGTAATAGCAATAACTTGGTGATCATACATGAGAATTAATAAGTTTGGTGCATGGTAGACTGAAGTTAAAGTATGGACAGCGCAGCATTCCATTTATCATTTATGTGTGAAAACTCCAATTCCAAGCAGCCCACAGACCACAAACCAACAAATTGTCTGACCAATAATTAACGTACTTAACATCTAAACATCATTTGATGTGCTCCAATATATATGGGTGCCTGTCG
This sequence comes from Ipomoea nil, assembly GCF_001879475.1. Taxonomy (NCBI): domain Eukaryota; kingdom Viridiplantae; phylum Streptophyta; class Magnoliopsida; order Solanales; family Convolvulaceae; genus Ipomoea; species Ipomoea nil. The sequence continues at coordinate 1,247,531 of NW_017617241.1, read as the reverse complement.
TTTCTTGCAGATCAGGTAGAGAGAGTATAAGCAAACAACAACTTGCACATACATAGGATAATTTATAAACCATAATAATAGTCATATTAGCTAGCTTAATGAGCTAGCTTATATTAACAGCCTTAAAACTGGCAAAAATTATACAACCTGCGGTGAACTAATACTACCGGTGGAAGTACTTAGTACACAGTTTAATGTAACTTATTAGATCGGAAATAACAAGAATCGATCATTTGACCAGCACTAAGTGCTGCTGAGCTTCAATCCTAATGTCTTCCTTCATCTTCCTAATGAATTCTTCAAACTTCTTGTTCAACTCCTCCGGGCTTAACTTGTTTAACCTCTCTCTTTCTTCCGCCACTTCTTTCTCAGCTGCTTCAGTGAAAACCTCATTATTGTTGAGTTCCTCAAGCTCCTCATGATCATGATCATCTCCTTCCATGATAAAACTTCTGCAATCTTCTTCCATTAATGATGCCTTCAAGAACCCATCACTTTCCTCCTCTTCCTTGTCTCCCACGATCATTAAACTTCTCGAATCCTCATCTTCTCTTTCTTCTTCTTCTTCTTCAATAATCACGTGCTTTTCTTCTTCTTCTTCTTCTTCTTCTAGGACGTCAGAATAAGCATTTTGAAGAAGAAGAAGACGACTTTCCATGGCTGCTTCCTTGTGTAACAAGGAATCCAGCAGTTTTGCATGCGGGGGTGGAGAGTGAACGTCGTCGCCGTGGATGAGATCGTCGAAAACTGCGGGACCAGAACGTAGGACGAGGCGGCCGGATGTTTTAGCGAGGAGTACGAGGATTCCGTTGCAAACGAGGAACATGTAGTTCTTGTCGAGGGCGAGGCTGAGAACCTGGATCGGGAATGCAAGAAGGGGATGCGAGTTGCGCCATGACATGTAGGAAACGATGACGGAAAACAAAGAAACTGAAACTAACAGTTTGGTTGCTTTCTTCATGGGTTCGGAAAACATTAATTCACTCAAACTTTGTTTGTTTTGCTGCTCCATTTCTCCTTTCGCCACCGCCATTAATATATTAAAACCCCAATCTCTCTCTCTCTCTAGATGAAAGAGAAAGTACTGTGAGGACTGAGGAGAGATGTTTTGGGCGGTGGTCTGGTTGGAGTAATGGCCATAGAGTTGCTTGCTATATATAGGACTTGGAAGTATGTGTGGGCCAAACAAACAACAATGTGATTTTCACAAATTATACCATGGACCGGGATCTACTTTGCATTATAGAACTTAGTCTAAAAATAATTTTCAGATTCTGTATCCTATAGTTGACACATTATGTATTCGTCGTTGATAGTTTCCGTAGTTGTAGCTATCATATTATGTGTTACCAATTATAAAAAAAAATAACCTTCAAATTTTGTATCTGTAGTTGACACATTATGTACCTGCAATTGATAGTTTCTGTACTTGTAGCTATCATTTTATGTGTCAGCAATTATAAATTATTTGTTTATATATACAAAAAACGGTTAACTGGTAGTCTGGTATAGAATGTGTCAACTGAAGGTACATATTTTTGTATAATGGTTTATAATGTAATATGAACACTGGTTCATGGTATAATAATTGTGGGATTAATTGTATGGCCAAAAGTAATGGGCTCTATGTTTTAGCAAGAAAGGCCCAAACCATTGAAAGCTGGGCTTTAAAAGCTATTATACATGGACTCTTCTGGCCCAACGGAGAAATCATATAGAAGGGCATTTTCGTCCATCACAAAACCCGGCCCCACGAAAAGCCAAATTCTTCATTTTTTTTTACACAGTCAGTAAACCCCTCGCAGAACCCTTCTGCAAGTCGTCTCCGCCATTGCTCTATGTTTAAACCCTAACGATCGATCACGAAAATGCACGCAGTAGTTCGATCTCGTTCGGCTCGTGTTTTCTCTCTTCTTTCGAGGAACAGCCGCCGCTCCTCTTCGAGCTCCGCCACCAATCCCCCGGAGGATCCGATCATATCCTCTGCAAGAGTCGTCCACAACCAATCTCCGCCGTCGCATACCTCTCCACCCTCTTCTGTGCCTCCGGCAGCTGGAGCTGAGAGTAAACCATGGAATTTTCTCAAGTACGCCCTCGCCGCCGCCATCACGGGCGGTGCTGCCACAGCTGGATACGCCACCTACGGTTCGATTGAACTTATTGATTTTTCCCTTCCCTTTAGCTCATTCACTAAACATTTTTCCTTCTTTTTCTATGCTAAGTTTGAATTTTTATTCTGGTTGACGTCGGCATTGATGTTTCGAAATCGTAGAATAGCTAAGAAGCAGTGTCTTGATTTGCATTTGTCTTCTGAAATAAGGAACCGTTATGAAAATCAGACTATAACTTATTATCACAGTAAATATTGTGTCCTCCGAAATCCCGTCCATTTTCTTTCATGATGACTGAGGTATGCCCCCTTTCCAGCTTACTCTTTGGATGAAGTTGATCAAAAGACAAAGGCTTTACGTGCTGCAGCAAATTACACTGTTGGAGATGATGCACCTGCTTCTGAGGTGAGTGGTCTCTTTTACATGTAATTGGTTTATGAGAGTTTGAATACTAGGATCAGCTAAGTTTGGATTGACTTCACGGATTCTAAGTGCTAAATCCCAATCATGAGCTTTTGCAATAACTTTCTCTTTTTCTTAATGGTTTTATTCCAAAAGAGTTCTAGTCTACCTCCTCTTTTCTTGGCCATACTTCGTGTTTCAACTCCTTGCTATTGCGCGTATAGATCTATGCTCAGCATATATGAATCATATTGCAGTAATGTTTGGATATAGAATTTGAAGGAATTACTTTTTGCTTATTTCAGAAATTTCAATCTCGGTTGTACTCTTCTGTAATGACAGGTGAGCAGCTTTACCTGTACTATTGCTCATCAACTTTTTAATCCAAGAAGGGCCTTTATTTGTTATGTATTTTGATTATCTCTTTGCTATTTCAGTGCCTGCAAAGTTAGTTGAATTTTACCTAGACATGAGGCAGTTGACAGAAGAACATGTTCGAGTTAAGTAGCTATACATGATTTATATTCTAGTTAGTTTTTTTTTTTTTTTGGGTTCTGCCTCATTGTTTCTGTTTCTTCTCTTGCTCCTTTTTTTTTCCAGATAAATTGAAATATTATGTTTTATATTATAGGGTTATACAGAACCAACATCTGATAAACTCCTGCCAGATTTGCACCCCATGGAGCAGCATGTGTTTACCATTGTTCTTGATCTAAATGAGACACTGATATACTCTGATTGGAAGGTAATTCTACCCATGAAGTGATAAAACAACTTTGTCTCAGGCTCTACTTGCTGAATCTCTGTAGTTTATATTACAGCATAACTTATTATGGGCCTTTATGGCTGATGCTGGTTCGTATAAAATCTTGCTATACATCTTACTGGGACAATGTGTTGACCAGTGACTTTTTATTGCCTTCAGAGAACTAATACCATGCCTTTTACCTTTCTTTAAATTTAATTTTTTTCCCTGTGCCCTTTTCTCCTTTTTTCTTCTAGACAATGATACTCTGGTATTGAAGATAATTATGAATTACTGACTTGTCTCTCATTTTAAAGCGTGACAGGGGTTGGGCAACTCTGAAAAGACCTGGTGTTGATGCTTTTCTCGAACATTTAGCTCAATTTTATGAAATTGTTGTATACTCTGACCAGTTGAACATGGTATCTTTAATTACTCATCTTGATTATTTACTGTTTTGTAGTTGCACATTTTAAGATGTTCTCTTGGCATTTGCAGTATGTTGATCCTGTTATTGAAAGGTTGGATCAAAAGCACTGTATTCGGTATCGGCTCTCAAGAGGTGACACTAAATATGTCAATGGGAAGCATTATAGAGTAAGTTTTTGGGGTCCATTGGCTATATCTGCTATTTATTTCTGGAGTTCTTTATGCACCTTTTGGCATCATATTTTTGTCCCCTGCCCCTTAGTCATGTCAACTCTCTTCCTTTTTTCCCAAATAGTACATAAGTACATTTAGTGATTTGAAAGATAACCCTACCACAATAGCTACCTGAAGAAAATTGTACTCTGTTAAGAGAATTCAGACAGTATGCTAAACTGTGATATTGCTTTCTTTTGACACGAGGCCTTTTTGCTGCTATATGGTTTCATCATCTAGTAAATTTGATGTTGTTGCTGAGTTCTCTGTAAATGCACTTGCTGTATTTCCTCCATTACTCTCTGTAAATGCACTTACCATGTTTTCATATATATATATATATGAATGTTACAACCATTGGTTCAAGATAGTATTGTTAATTCTTTTCTAAATTACTCCTGCTGCCAGGACCTTTCGGCACTGAACAGGGATCCTGGAAGGGTTATTTATATTAGTGGTCATGCAGTTGAAAGTAGCCTCCAGGCAGAAAATTGTGTGGAAATAAAACCATGGAAAGGAGAAGTTGAAGATACAGCACTTTTGGATCTTATTCCATTTCTTGAATGTATGCACCTTATATAATACTTGTCATGTTTTCTCAATGGATTGTGTTACACTAAGGATTCGCTTACCTTCAAAACTGATTCTATACTACTCAATCTTTGGTCACCAGATGTTGCCAAACATAGGCCAGCTGATATCCGGGCCGTTTTAGCTTCATACCAAGGACGTGATATTGCCAAGGAGTTTGTCGAACGATCCAAAGAGCACCAGAGGTGATGCTTTGCTTCTTATTTACATTAATTCCCTCATACTTACATATATTGGATAGGAATGGAATTGTTTACTCTTTCTTTATTATGCTTAATTGGTCCAATTCCACAGGCGAATGCAGGAACAAAAGCAGCAACATGGCAGTTTCTGGCGTCGCTAGGCGAATGCAAATGGAAATTGTACGAGTGCAGTGTCTTCGTTGAAATAATGAGAACGTGTGAAGGCAGAGACGTATAATTTAAACCAATTTTGAGTCGAGAACTCCATCCCGGTCTAGAGAAATCAACTGGCCACTTAAGTCTTCATTCTTTTTTGCATTTGAATGGTTGAGTCCACCAATATAATTGCAATTTGTGTACTATAGGCTATAGCTAACTGATATTTGCTTGTATTTTTTTTTTTTTGTCTGGAAAAAAAATGCTATTTTACTTGGCCCAACATTGTAATGGAGCTGATCTACTTCAATTCTTGGATATTCGATTAATTTTCTAGTTATTTCTTTTTGGTGAACGAAAACCTACCGTTAAACTCAAAAATACTACAAAGAGTTAAATCAACTTAGGTTGTTTATACTTGACCGATTCAAACTAAAATAATTAATAGACTGTTTTTACTGAAAATCGAACTTGAAACTTTGTAATTCTTAATCAAGCCTTATAATCTACAGTTTTCCCTTCTTTATTTCTCAGTATCAGTAATACTGCACACGTCTTCCACCTTCGCAAAACCCAGTAATTATATTAATTGCATGAAACTGGCTTAATTGAATTGGTCTTTCATTTTATATATAGTGATAGTGATTACGTCAAAAATCGACCGGTCAATGACGTAAAACGCGTAGCACTGGCACACACGGATTTGCACATGCTGAGTTACGTCAACTTTTAAGCAAAAATTTCCACTTTGTTTAATGTTTGACTTTATATACAAATTCTTTTTTTCGAAAATTACTGAATCTATTACATTATAGTATCTGTTCATATACTTTCTCAACCTACTGAAACACACCAAAAATCAATAACGCCTCTACTGAGGCTTGAACTCATAATCTTCCAAATAGAAGTCCAACCCGGGTATCATTAGACCATATAGTCCTGGTTATATACAAATTTTTAAGTAAGCTAATTAGTTAATCTGCTTTCAATAATATTGGCTTATTGCTCGGTACTACATAGTAGAACATGCTAGCAGATTCTGTAATCTCGCCGCCGGTCTTCAAGCCTGAAAGCATGGAGTTTTGCCAGCATGACTATATATATATATATATATACACACACACATACATACTACAACTTCACCTTTCTCCCCACCATTCTGAATTCTGATCATCTTCGTTCTAGGGCTATTGTGCTATCGATCACATCACAGCTTCACAGGTCCGATCAACTCAAAGAGACATACATAACTTGATCTTCTGCCTGACTATACAATGGAGGTTAGGGTTTCTTGATCTTTATCTGAAAAACCCTAGCTTATCTAGAATCGATCTAAATCAAAGATCATGCTCACATATATATGTTTTAATTTGCAGCAAAAGATTGTGATCCAGCTTTATCCCAAGCGTCATAGGGCCCAAAAATGCCGATCCAAAGCCTTTACCATTGCTGCCCAGGCATACGGTACGTATTATATATATATATATATATATTGCTTTCACTTTCACTTTCACTTTCACTTTCACTTATTTATCCGCAGCCCAATTCTTTAACTATGATAAGAAAGATTGAGGTCTGTGTGTGTAGGTGTAAGCACGGTAGAAATCCAGCAGGATACAGTAACGGTGACAGGAGAGAACATAGATCCAACCGGGTTGACGTGCTTAATCAGAAAGAAGATCTGCAATGCAAGTTTAGAGCTTGTTGAGGATGTAGTGAATTGAAGAAATAATAATGTTAATTAAGGATTGAAGCTGCATGCATGCATGTGTCTCTGATATGATGTAAATCATTAATGTAATCTCTTTTTTTTTTTTTTTTTTGTTGTTGTTGTGAGTGATAAGAAAAATTCATAATCACTATTTTAAATTAATGGTCAGACTTTTGTGATTGTCTTTAATGTAGTCTTTTTTCTTTTATCAATTATAGTTATGCTGTAATAATACATACGGAGTATAAATACAGTTGAAAATGCATGGTTTTTCAGATCAGTATTGACGAAAAGTTCCAGTCCTGCATGCATTGCATCATATTCTTTTATTTTGCTCTAATTTCTATCTATTTAATTAAGTAAATATATATTGCATAGTGATAACGTCAAAAATCCACCTCTAAATGACGTCAAACGCGTAGCATAAACTAATTTCGAGCAATGTTTTGCATTTGTTTAGAGGTTGACTTTAGACGCTGGATAATTAAATAATAATTATCACAAATAAAAATAATACTAAAATACTTATGAATACCAGGCCGGCCAGGTCTTATATTAATACACAGATTTCGATGTAAATTAAGGTGGTAACTGGTATGGAGACATATACATACAGTAAAGTTAGCTATTGGGTTGTATTACAAGAATACCTAATCTTTCATTATTGTGCTAATAATCTTGTCGGCGATCAGCTGATTCGTTAATTTATTCTTCATGCAGGTATTCTACAAAGTACAAACCTAATTAAGCTGCTTCATCTGCATTCTTCAATTCTTTATATTAATTTATTGCATGCTCAGTATTAATATTTAATACTGTACATATATGTATATTTTGTATGCCACGTAATAGGGTGATTGACTTTTTAGTGCAGATTTGAAAAGCAAAAGACAAAAATAAATAGAAACAAAAAGGTGGATAAAAATATGTAAAGTACTAAACTGATTACCTTCTTTTTATTAGGATTTTCAAGAAGAAGGTAATCAAGTTACCTTCTTATACCAAAAAAAAAAAAAAAAAAACTGTCTTCTCTCTCCTCATTGAATGCGCAGGTGGGAGGAGAGAGAAATGCTTTTTTTTTTTTTTTTTTTTTTTTTTTTTTTGGAGATTTACGCACGGTGAGAGAAAGAAGAGAAAGAAGAGATAGTTCCAACTACCTCTTCTCTCTTTATTTAATTTTCCTCAAAATATTTTCTCTTTCTTCTAGCATAAATACGGGAGGTAGAAGATGAAAAATGCACATCTCCTTCTTTCACCATATCATTGCTTCTTCTTCGTAGCCAAATCAAAAACAACCGAAAATTGCAGTTAGCACCGTTGCTGGAATAATCGAGGTACTTACATACTCTACGTGACTTTGTTTTTCGCAAGTAATAATAATAATAATAATAATAATAATAATAATAATAATAAGGCAAAGTAATTCCCTTCTTTTGTGAGGCTTTGCCGGCTAAAGCAAGAAGAATAAAAGAAGCTATTGCCATTACCTTCTTTTCAAATAGGGTTTTGAAAAGAAGGTAATGACATTGGTACTTTACATATTTTAGTCTAGGGTTTTTAATTAACACATTTTTGTCCAAGTCATGTCAAAATTGCACATTCTTAGCTATGTCTCCCAAGTAGTACTTTACGCGGTGCAAAACGTACCGAGTAACTATATATTTATATTTAAAAAAAGTAGCAGAGAACATGCATGCAGGTTCTTGAACCCCAGCTAGCCTCCGCTCTTCAAGCCTCAAAACACGTAAACTTAAATATATATTTACTACAATTAACTTCTCCGATCCTTTATATCTACTGCATCTATCTGTTGCTCTTCACAGAATGCAATTCAAGCTAGCAGAGACAATACAACTGATCAAATTGAAGCTACACAACAATGGAGGTGATGAGTAGTGTTTCTGATAGATCTTTAATTTCTTTGCTAATTAAACTCTGATCTGATCTGGAAATCTACAAATCTCTCTCTCTCTCTCTCTCACACACACACACATATATATATGCTAGCATATATTCAATTCGATTCGATTTGATTTTTCGCCTTGCAGCTAAAGATCGTCATCCAGCTTTATCCCAGGTGCCAGAAATGCCGATCCAAAGCCCTTTCTATTGCTGCTGAGGCAAATGGTATTTAATTTGAATTATATCTGTATGTATATATAACCATGATTATTGATTTGACTCTGATCTTGATCTATCGAAGAGAGTTAATTGTTTGTGTTTTGGTGTGTATATATATGTAGGTGTGAGCAGAGTGGAAATTGAGCGGGATAAAGTGGTGGTGATCGGAGAGGACATAGATGCCGCCGGGTTGACCAGCTTAATCAGAAAGAAGATCGGCAATGCCAGTCTAGAGTTTGTTCAGGCTGCGTAAAGTTCAGAAGCGGCACATTAGTTGAATTGCATATATGCTTTACGTTGTTGTATTTTTCTTTTATTAATAATTATTACATTTGTAGTGTACTATATATTCAATTTTAGTATATTGCAAGTTATAGGTGTCATGATCAAACCCCAGTGGTGAAATATTGATTTTTTGAGCTGCAACAAATAATAGAGAAAGTATAAAAGAGATACTATCTTGTAATAGAATTAATAGTATTTAAAAGAAAAACTTATAATACACCAAATGAATCTATGATATATTAAAAATGAACATATATTATCACATGGACAGTTCAGTTGTTACTCGAGTGACAGATTGTACCCTAAGACAACGTAGGAGAGTCATGACAATCACAATGTAGAAACAACACTCAATGTGGTGAGCTCTTTGTGGACACCTAACACTGATCCTTCCACCTAAAAAACTATTGAATCAGCGCATAATTTACCACTCCATCATTCTACAAGTGTGAATGTGGACATCCTAAAGACAAGAACATACATCACTTTGTACACCCTAAAATTAAACATATTCATCTTATTATGTTAACTTGACCCACGGTATAAGCATTGAATCCGCACATGGTGATGTGAGCTGGTAGTTTAAGCAATGTTTTGTATTTGTTTAGGGGTTGACTTTATGTGCTAATGCTAATTTAATTACACCATTAGTATACCCAATTGTTATATCGTGCACAATGCAGTGTGCGTCCTAAAAAATTCTCTGTTTCGTATGTACAAAATTATATAGTAGAATACACATAAACTCTTAACATAATACACATAATCTAACATAATACACAATACACATAAAATCTTAACATAATACACATAAACACAAAAAAAATAAAACTATAACGGCTGGACGGACTAAACGGTGTCCGTCGCGTCAACTCAATCGTTATAATGTGCACCGGGACGCACATTGCTCAAAACGACGTCGTTTGGGTCAGGACGCACAATGTATTGTGCGCCCTAGTGCACGATATAATTTGCCTAGTACACCGTCTCAAAGCCGGCAAATTATTGTATGAACCATGGTCCACACAATGTTATGTGGACCATAACAAAAAGTACATTTTTAATATACTAAATGTACATTATTTTTGTACTAAATGTATTTTATACAATATAATGTACACTCAGAACAAAAATAATGTATATCCTCTGTATACAATATACATTATTTTTATACTGAATATACATTATTTTATAGTAGACAAAATATGGTCCAACCAATAATAATTGCTCAAAGCCGAAGTTATTTGGGCTACTTGATAAAAGGAACAAAGCCCAAATAGTAATGTAGTGGAGCCCAATAAACAGGCAATATGGGCTGACCAAAGGCCCAATCACCATCTGATCTGAACCCGTTTTCAGTACTTAAAGAGAAGATTGGGACGAAGACGAGGGTGTCACTGTTAAAAGAGCAAAGGAGGAAGAAGAAGAAGAAGAAGAAGAAGAAAACAAGGATGAATACCGACATTACAGCTTCTGCGAAGCCGGAATATCCAGTGATAGATCGGAATCCACCCTTCACAACGGTGGTTTCCAATTTCAGCGCCCTCGATTACTTCCGATTCACCACCATCACCGGCGTCTCCGTCACCGTCGGCTATCTCTCCGGTACTCTCATGCTTCCTATTCAATTTGTGGAATTCTTTGAATTTCTGTAATGTTAAGTTCTAATTTTCCCTATGTTTTCGGGTTATTAGGTATAAAGCCGGGTATAAGGGGCCCGTCAATGGTGACAGGAGGATTGATTGGGTTAATGGGAGGCTTCATGTACGCTTACCAGAACTCTGCCGGAAGGCTCATGGGATTTTTCCCCAACGAAGGAGAGGTAGCTAAGTACAAGAAATCGCTATCTATCTGAGCTATTTTCGATTTTTAGTATTCCAATCCAGGAACTTGGGCGTCTGTTTCAATATGAGTTTTGTGGACCAATCTGATAATTGCGAATAATCATATCGATATTAATGTTTGATGATGAATTCAATGAAACATTCTCTGAATTCGGTCTTGCAAGCTGCTTGACCTTCATTGTTTGTCTTGAAATATCATAATGTTTTGGTTTTTGCCAGCATGGTTGACCTTCATCTCTTTCTATTAATCCAGGCCAATTCAATTTTTCTCATATTTCTGGACTTGTTGATTAGCATTGAGCACTGAAATTAGCAGTATCCCAACTCTAGTGTAACATGATAGCTGGTTCTTTTTTCTTGAGACTCATTTCAGCAGTAGTTGTATATTTGTATGCTGGATTTCATGAACATGCCCATCTTGAATATTCTGTTTCATTTAAGAGTTTAAGTGGGTGTAAATGTAGGTTAAAGGGTTGTCTAGGTAGGTCCTGAAGTCGGGTGATTCCAAGTTTCCAACTTTTACAGTTCCATAGCGTGCAACTAGGTGGTGCTTCAACTGCCATCACACCAGAACTTGAATCTAGACAGTTTTCTTGATGCAGCCAGCGTAGCTGGCTGGTTAGTTAGTCCCATTCTAGTGCTGAATTTGATATTCTACATACTGGTGAATTCTAACACCTAGATTGTGATTCTGCTTCTTAGTTCTTACCTTCTTGATCATGTAAAGATAATGGTTTCTGGAAATTTTGTTTTTTGGATGGACACAAGGGCACCAGGGCTGGGGTTTAGGATGCTCATGTGAACCCTTGAATAGAATCTCTGTTAATTGTCCATAAGGAGTGCATTTAAAAAACTTTCTGACTTTCACAGTTAGTATACTTACACTTGCAATAGCTTTTAGTGACAATTCACTTCCTCTGTCAAGTTTCTGACCATAGTTTTGCAAGATATACCCATCTATCTGATGATCTTTTCTGTCAAAGTGAGCTCCCTGGTTCAGGTCATGACACTACATTGCAACAGTAGTAGCTGATGATCAATGCACATTAACTTCCTCCTGTAACCACTGTTGCAAAAATCGGCCTAGGCACTAGGCACCCCTAGGCCGTGGTGATTTTCCCCTAGGCGGCTGTCTAGTCAACCGGCTGCCTAGGCGCCTAACTCAGCCGACTAGGCCGAAATGGTGGCGAATTAGTCCAATAACTCGGCCTTGCTAATTGTTTTTCATTATATATATATAATTATATATATATAATATGACATACACCCCAAACACGTGTACTGTTTTTTTTAGTTAGCTGCCTAGGCGCCTGTTTAGGTGTTAGGCGTTATTCTATCGCCTGACTAGCGCCTCCGGCAACCATGCCCGTAACAATAACTAGGTTTATTTGAGTTGAAAGATTTGTTTATCTAGCAACTGATATTGAGAGTTGAACTTTTTTTTTTTTTTTTTTTTTTTTTTTTTTTTGCATACATCATCAAATATCTTCACTACCATAAAACTAATCCAGGCTTGTATGGAGAAATGTTTGATCCATGACATTTAACATGTTACTCACAAAAACCAAATAGGGTAGCTCAAGTGGCAAATGAGCTCTCTTTGTGGGGGAGAATTTCGGGATAACCCGGGTTCGATTCCCACAAGTGATGATTCCCTTTGGGCCAGCTTCTGTGCCTCCCGGAGCGAACCGTGTGTACCTGGACCATTAAACGGATAGAGAAAGACCCGGACCACATACACATAAAGTCATGCCTTTTAACAAAGTTACACACAAAAGTCAATCTTTGGAACTACAAAATGTTGGGTTGAACTATAACGGATTAACGGGGCATTTGGTTGAAAGAAGGGGATTAAGGGGAGGAGAAATTGTAATTTCATGAGAAAGGAATATGGTTGATTGGTTGAATAAAGGAAGAGGAATTTAAATTCTATTGTTTGGTAGGTAGGAAGAACAGAATTACGGAGAATTGAAATGGAAGAAGCCATATAAAAACTAAAATGCCATTGGATAATAATATAATAATAATAATAATGTTAACTATTGTGTAGCGTGATAACACATCTATTATCATTCTAAATGAGTAGTTAAAGAATTGAACGCTGGTAGGTTAAATTTGGAAAAACAATGTGTTTTTCTTTTTCATGGGTTGTGAAATTCTAATTCTTAGGGAAGGGGTTATGAATTTAAATTCTATGAAAGGAAAAATTATAATTTCACAAATTTGTAATTTTCTCGAAACAAATAAGGAAATTTTACCATCTAAAGAATAAGATAGAAAAGAAATTTTAATTCCTTTCAAAAAAAAAAAAAAAGAGGCCATAAACTCAAAAAGAGATCAAATAATAGAGCCAAGGAGTTGCAATGTTTATGAAGGAACCAAACATCATATCAAATCAAGAATTGAGAACTTCACTTTTATAGAGCGGCAATCACATCAAGGAATCTCTTAAAGCTCTCCACTACGAGCCTGTCAGATACTCCAATCCAACAAGCAACTTTTGGATACTTGGCAAAAAGATAAACTCGTATCACGTATAGTAATTAGTATTTATCGTTAATTAATGTCGGAGATTTTTTTTAAGAGTTAATACCCAAAATCGTCCTCGACTATAGTGATTTTTCTCAATTTCGTCCTAAACGACTTTGGTGACCTAATATCGTCCCAGACTTTTGTGTTTCGCTCAATTTAGTCCTCCATTTGTTATTCCGTCAAATTGGTGTTAAATAAAAGGACAATTCAGTAATGTCAATATTGATCTCTCTTTACTTTCAACTTGTGAAGTGCGAAATTCCTCTTTCTTGTACGAATTACACCCAGAATTACTCCCGGACCTGCAAATCAAATTTTATATTCGCAGTTTTAGGAGTAATTTTGGGAGTAATTCGTAAAAAAAAAAAGGATTTCGCAGTTCACATGTCTATGAGTAAAGAGATGCCAATATTAAAATTACTGAATTGTCTATTTATTTAACACCAAATGGACAGAATAACAAATGAAGGACTAAATTGAGCAAAAACACAAAAGTCTGGGACTAAATTGAGCGAAACACAAAAGTCTGGGACGATATTAGGTCACCAAAGTCATTTAGGACGAAATTGAGAAAAACCACTATAGTCGAGGATGATTTTGGGTATTAACTCTTTTTTTTAATATTCTTTTTAAGACTAATTGTCCTACAAGAGTGCAATTCACTCGACTGAGGATACAGCTGCAGTAAAATGGCAATGTTAATGGATTGGGATGTTTTGTAAAATCTCTTTGGATAAATAAGGAATATTAAGATTATATAATCTTTAAAATAATCAAGCAACCAAATTTATATGGGGGCTTTATTTGGCACATCTAACTGAAAAATTGGTTGAAAGCTTAAAAGTTAGTAACTAATATGCTAATTAATTAAAATTAATTGTTGAATTAGATGATAAATTTAAAGAGACATAAAAGGATAAACTAAGATATTAGGACTTTGATTAATGAAAGGTAGATGGTGTCTTTTTTTTGTAAATTATTAAAGATTTTTTAAAAAATGGGGAAAAAAAAAAGTTAAAAACGATGCTAGACGTTTGTTCACTGTGGACAAGGAGACAATGAGCCCCCTCATCCACACTGGTGAAATTATATTATTGTTTTTTTGTGATAAATTTCACCTATGCAACCCGTTGAGGTGCCCATGACATTCTCTTTCTTTTATTAGTATTTGGAAACAAATCTCAAATTGGGGAATGAAATAATTTATTTTATTGTAAGTGTGAATCTTAAATGTAACGACCTCTCACCGCTCTTGCCTTGGAGGGTGCCCTAAATGCCTATACACTAGTGTTCACAACAAATTAAAGCTAAATTCATACATTCATTTTTCTATCCTTGTAGGATTCGAATCCTACAACCGCAATTTATAGACTTATTTTGGTTTAGTTGACCAGTTAAGATGTGTCTTGGAGAACATTTATTTTATTATTTAAAGATTTAGGGTTACGGCAAAAATAAACCCCTTACGTATTACATGACGATTAAAAGATCATGTTGTTAGTTGAAAACATATATCACAAGATATATTCCACAAACAAGGTAATTAGGGGTGTTTGGTTCACGGAATTTTTGATTACCCTAAATAACCTCCAGGAAAGGAAGGTAATGTGAGATTTTGGGAATGTAAGATTACCTACATGTTTGGTTTGGATTGTGGAATAAAATATTACCTTGTTTGGTTAAGGGTTATATTTTAAGTTATACAGATCAATTTACAATAATGTCATCAATAACATATATACATACATACATACATACATACATACATATATATATATATATATATATATATATATATATATATAAATATATATATAATTTATGTATGTGTATTTATTTTATATTTATTGAAATGTATGAATGTATACCAGTGCTTAAAGAAAAAACTAAATATATAAATATACACACATATATATTTGATTGTATAAACATATATTTATTTCATCATCATTATTATTATTATTATTATTATTATTATTATTATTATTATTATTATTATTATTATTATTATTATTATTATATATACCGATTAATTAACAAGGACAAAATTGAAATAATTCAAGGTAATTTAAAATTACCTAAGAAAATAAAATTAATCACATTATCTTGAAACATTACCGTCACATAAAATAATATAACATTACCCGGTAATCTCATAACTTGAACCAAACAAAGTAATATAATATTTCTAGACTCAGATTACCTGAACCAAATGCCCCAATTACATATTAAGTTGGGAGTATATTGTTACCTGTTAGAGCAATTACATATTAAGTTGGGAGTATATTGTTACTTATTAGAGATGAAATATGAATAAATTTCCCCGATTACAAATCCTAATCTTATACGGATAAGGTTTAAACATTGAACCTTAAAATTTACAAATCCTATAACTATAGTTGAAATTCCGACTTTGACCTATTCCTCTCTGGCGGCCATTCTATAAATACAAACCCTCCGCCTCCAGGCTTTTATCGTACGTTGAGGAAAGCAAAAAACATACGGGATAGCTATACACCTTTTCTGCTGCCCTTTTCGCTGTTCTGTTCTCGTCAAGTTGAAGCCTCTCGTCTCAACCTTTCCTACTACATGGTAATTCATCCTTTTCTCTTTTACTTTTATTCGAATTCAAGAAATCTCTTCGACACAATTGTGCAGTCCCAAACTTTGGGAGGAATTCTTCACTTTATTGTTTGATTTTGCGCCCTTTTTTGCTGTTTTCGTTTTTGATCCGATCAAGAATTCTGCTATTGTATTGTATCACTCCTTATAATTCGCGAGATTGTTGGTTTTTTCTTCCGTGTGGAATCATGAATTCCCAGGCATTCGTTTTGTTAGTTGTTAAAATTTCTTTAGCTTATGAAAATTCGCAGTTGTTTTGTTAAATGGGTGCTTCGAATTGATTTCTTTTCACATAACAGTCAGAATCACGATTGTGTTTTGTTTGAAAGATTGAATCTTGACTGCAGGTGCCAAGCGTAACTGCCGACGAGTCGGATCGAGAGATGGAGGCTTTCATGGAGGTTGATCCGACGGGGCGGTATGGGCGGTACAGTGAGCTTTTAGGCTGCGGAGCTGTGAAAAAGGTGTACAGAGCATTTGATCAAGAAGAAGGGATTGAAGTGGCTTGGAACCAAGTAAAACTGCGCAATTTTGCAGATGATCAGCAGGCTCTTGACAGGCTTTATTCGGAGGTTCGGCTTCTGAAGACTCTGAAGCACAAGAGCATAATTGCATTGTATTCTGTGTGGACGGATCAAGAACGCAGCACGCTGAATTTCATCACGGAAGTCTGCACTTCAGGGAATCTGCGTGACTACAGAAAGAAACACAGGCATGTTTCTATCAAGGCGCTAAAGAAGTGGTCCAGGCAGATCCTTAAAGGTTTGGAGTATTTACATACTCACGAGCCCTGTGTCATCCACAGAGATCTCAACTGCAGCAACGTCTTCATTAATGGCAATGTTGGTCAGGTATATCATATATCCTCTCTCCATAGTTATGCTATTATCTTGTCTTGCTGCACTAAGCAACATTAGTAGTACATGGTAGATGAAAATGCAATAAGTCGGTTAGGTTGTTCACTTAGTAATCACAATGTTAAAAGTTAGGGAGTAGCCTATTGGCCTTCTCGATTTGAGCCAGTCAGCTACGCTGGTTTACCTACTTGTTGACCTTCTTGGTTTGAGCCAGTCAGCTAGGCTGGTTTACCTACTTGTGGGTCTTCTTGATTTGAGCCAATCAGCTAGGCTGGTTTACCTACTTGTGGGTCTTCTTGATTTGAGCCAGTCCGCTAGGCTGGTTTACCTACTTGTGGGTCTTCTTGATTTGAGCCAGTCAGCTAGGCTGGTTTACCTACTTGTGGGCCTTCTTGATTTGAGCCAGTCAGCTAGGCTGGTTTACCTACCATGTGGGCCTTCTTTTTTGAGCCAGTCAGCTAGTTTGGTTTACCTACTTGTAGGCCTTCTTGGTTTGAGCCAGTCAGCTAGTATGATTTACCTACTTGTGGGCCTTCTTGGTTTGAGCTAGTCAGCTAGGCTGATTTACCTACTTGTGGGCCTTCTTGGTTTGAGCTAGTCAGCTAGGTTGATTTACCTACTTGTGGGCCTTCTTGGTTTGAGCCAGTCAGCTAGGTTGATTTACCTACTTGCGGGCCTTCTTGGTTTGAGCCAGTCAGCTAGGCTGGTTTACCTACCATGTGGGCCTTCTTTTTTGAGCCAGTCAGCTAGGCTGGTTTACCTACTTGTGGTCGTTGCTTGCTAGGATAAGGCAAGATTTACCCTTACCGTACCCATACTATGGGTAGTGGTTGTGGGTTTCTCTTGTCATCCAAAAGAACTAATATGGTTAAAACCCCCCTCACCTTTCCATGTTTTTGTGTTTGGGGATATATAAAATCATCAGTAGTAGTTATTAACAAATAACATTACATCTTCTCAACCCCTTACCTAAATTGGCTGTTTTCTTAGTTATGTCATCTTTGGTTGGTGAACAATTAGGATAAAAGTAGATTTATGTCTGCAGCTTTTTTAGCATGAAGCATAGTAATTATGAGTTATGACTCTCTTGTTACAGTTAGGTGTCTCAGTGGAATATGTCATGCTAACACGGTTAAAAATTCCCCCTTTGTTAAATAGGTGAAGATTGGTGATCTGGGTTTCGCGACTATTGTTGGGAAGAACCACTCTGCTCATTCAGTGCTCGGGACCCCAGAGTTCATGGCACCAGAGCTATACGACGAGAACTATACCGAGTCAGTTGACATCTATTCGTTTGGCATGTGTGTGCTCGAAATGGTGACTGTGGAGCTCCCATACAGCGAATGCGAGAACGTGGTGAAGATATACAAGAAGGTGACTTCTGGCATCAGGCCTCAAGCCATGGACAAACTCAAAGACCCCGAGGTTAAGGCCTTTATCGAGAAATGCCTCGCCCATACCAGCACCAGACCCTCCGCTTCTGATCTTCTCCGCGACCCTTTCTTCTATGGAATCGCTAACGAAGATGATGATGATGATGACGAAAACATTACTCGAAATACATATCAGAGCTGACAATTGCTTGTTTTTTATGGTCAGCCAAGTCTGTACTTAGTTTCTCTTTAGAATTTTTGTCCCAATGCTGGGTTTTGGCAGTTTGGGTTTATTTTAGTGTTTTGGTTTGCAAAGCATAGAACTCAAAAGTTTCAATGAAATGTGTATAAAGAAAGGAAAGAAAAGTGAAAGTCAAAGAAAGTGATTATAGCTGTTCTGGCATCCCAAGAAACAAGATTGGATTGGCTCCTCTCTTTATGTAATGGCCAACTGTTTGTAACCACATTTGACATTGCTTTCAGGAACAGAATTTCATGTGCTGGAAGCAAACATTTGTTGTCTGTCCAACTGTTTCTTTGATTGGTTGTCGTTATGGAAAAGCAATTAAACAAAAGACAAAAATATGGTTACCAGAAACGCGTGTGTCGTAAGCTCTCCCATTTGCTTATTTCTCCATTATTATATCTCCTTATAGTATTACTTAATACAAATTATATATCCCTCACCGTCCCAGAATTGTGAATTTGTCATTTCAACTTGTCTATAAGGTCCCTTAATAGTTAATACTTCCTTTTTTTATTCTACCGGGTTTTAGCAAATCAAGTCTCCTTATGTTTACCTAATCTCAAAACGCTATTAACCAATTGAGTTGGAGTCAATACCTCAAAAGATCGATATTGGCTCGAATTAAGGTCAGAATGTCAATGGACAACTTTCACGGAGAATCAAAGAATATCATTTTAAATTCAACTGCAATTTCATTTAATAATATACATTCAATATATGAGACATGTCACTCAGTTTCATTTTAGATACACTATAATTACATTACAACACAACTAAAGTATCATTCTAATTCAACTACAGTTTTACTGTGATTTTATTTTATTATGAGCACATCATAAATACGAAAATAGTTAAATATAACTATTTTTGTTTCTTTATTTGAAAAAATAACGTTATTTTTAGACCATAGTCCGTACATATTATGGTCCACCGTATAACAATTGAAATGTATGAGGTCCAAGAAAAATAGCCTACCCAATAAGCTATTTGGGCCTAATGCCACCCCAAGTACAGTTCAGTATCTCAACGTGAATCACTAATCAATTTGTACAAGTATTTGTTACGCTATGACAGTGCAAAATGCAATACATTAATTTTGTATAAGGGTTATTTAAGCCTTTAAAACTTATTTCATTTCTATTTTTTTAAAGAATATAATTTATAAAGTCTATTTCTTTAGTGAATCAAACAATAAAATACAATTCATATTTTATTCATTCTAAATTCATTCCGTGAACTAAACGTGCAGTAAGTATGCAAATGATAGAAATGTAGGTTTGGTCCATATGGCGCAGGGAATGATAGGCACTCAATTGCCATAGAAAATGAAGGCGAATAAAAAGGATAGCTCAATCTTCCCTTATGAGTTATGTCCCACTAACATTAGCTTAACTAGTGAAAAAAACCTAAACAATATCATGCGACCTTCTCTATGGAACTCCTCATGTTGTCATACTAAGTTAAAAAGTTAATCTAATCCATTCAAGATTATTTAACCATAATTTAGTTTTAACCTAAATTTAAAATGTTGATCAACAATTCAACACCAACATAGTATGACTAGTTGTACATTTACCAGATAAATTTAAGATGTTGATTGATAACTCAGTATCGAGTTGGTTGATATCGAATGTACAATTATCCATTTTATGACTAATTGCATTTAGTACTTTACTTATATTATTTTTTCAATACCCGTTATAATTCAAGTAACGTACGCGGTGCAGGTCAGTATCCTATCGGATAAATTTAAGATGTTGATTGATAATTCAGTACTATGTTAGTTGATATCGAATGTACAATCACCCATTTTATGACTAGTTGCAATGAGTACTTTACTTATATTATATTTACAACAACCGTTATAATTCAAGTAACGTACGCGGTGTAGGTCAGCATCCTACTGGATAAATTTAAGATGATGATTGATAATTTTGTACCATGTTGGTTGATATCGAATGTACAATCACTCATTTTACGACTAATTGCATTTAGTACTTTACTTATATTATCTTTTCAACACCCATTATAATTCAAGTAACGTACGCGGTGCATGTCAACATCCTACCGGATAAATTTAAGATAATGATTGATAATTCAATACCATGTTAGTCGATATCGAATGTACAATCACCAATTTTACGACTAATTAAAACATTGAGTACTTTACCAGGACTATGTGGTCTAATGGTACCCGGGTTGGACTTCCATTTGGAAGATTATGAGTTCAAGCCTCAGTAGAGGTGTTATTGGTTCTTTGTGTTTCAGTAGGTTGAGAAAGTAAGTGGAGGCGTTATTGGTTCTTAATAGAGCCAGTAACTTTCAAAAAAAAAACATTGAGTACTTTACTTATATTATCTTTTCAACGCCCGTTATAATTCAAGTAACGTACGCAGTGAGGTCAGCATCCTATCGGATAAATTTAAGATGTTGGTTGATAATTCAGTACCATGTTGGTTGATATTGAATGTACAATCACCCATTTTACGACTAATTGCATTGAGTACTTTACTTATACTAGTATTTGTCACGTACAATGCACGAAAAATATGTTATAAAAATATACCCTATATGAGGTTTATTCATATATAAAAATTTTGTTATTTAATATTTAATAATTATGTCTGAATTGCTATGATAAAATTATGAACATAAATATATTTTCAATTAAAATAAGAATTGATATTTAAGGTAGATGATTACTACAAATCTTAAACTATATTAAAATTTTAGTACATAGTATTCAATATTACAAATTTTTAAGACCTTAGTAAACTACAATAGTAATTGAATTACAATTTTCAGAGTCACCACGGATCAAATTTTTTAGACCTTTGAGATTTCTAACTCTAGATGTAATAACATACAATTGACCTTTAAAGACCAAACAATTATTTATAAATGACTATTAATAATCATCACCATTTTCTAAACAATAATATAGAAGATCCAAAAAATTAAAGAATACAATAATAATAAGGATAGAGATAATAATTGTAACAATAATTGCTCACCAAAATAATAATTGTAACAATAATTGCACCAAACCAGATGACTATATTATAGTTAAGATTATCTTTTCAACGCCCATTATAATTCAATTAACGTACGCAGTGAGGTCAGCATCCTATCGGATAAATTTAAGATGTTGGTTGATAATTCAATACCATGTTGGTTGATATCGAATATACAATCGCCCATTTTACGACTAATTGCATTCAGTACTTTACTTATATTATCTTTTCAACGCCCGTTATAATTCAAGTAACGTACGCAGTGAGGTCAGCATCCTATCGGATAAATTTAAGATGTTGATTGATAATTCAGTACCATGTTGGTTGATATCGAATGTACAATTGCCCATTTTACGACTAGTTGCATTGAGTACTTTACTTATATTGTCTTTTCAATGCCCGTTATAATTCAAGTAACGTACGCAGTGAGGTCAGCATCCTATCGAATAAATTTAAGATGTTGATTGTTAATTCAGTACCATGTTGGTTGAATCGAATGTACAATCACCCTCATCGGATAAATGAGGATGCTGACCTCACTGCTACGTTACTTGTATTACCTTTACAACAACCGTTATAATTCAAGTAACGTATGCCGTGCAGGTCAACATCTTATAATTTAAAAATTTTATTAATAAAAATTTGTTAAATTTGAAACGTATACTATTACCGTCAATTTGGTTCGCTGCAAAATATTTGGAAAGAAATGAAATTAAAATTTCATGTAAAATTAAATTCCTGAAAAATAGACTATTACTAATATAAGTAGTATCTATTCACTCATTGAACTCATGACCCTCTATGTGAGAGAGTGACTTAAAATATATATATATTCCAAATCAAAGACTCCCTTAATGTAAGTTAAAGATGATAAACAAAAATAAAAGATTGATTAGTGAATATGTCAGATATTAAAAATAAAATAAAATAAAATAAAAAAAGACATCCTCATCCACTAATGATTCATCATCCATCTTAGGCTGCACTCGAGAATCACCTAAATACAGCAAACACGCACTTTAGCCAAAACCACACCACCTCGCAAGGCGCCAATCCTCTTTCTATGCTTTCCTGTCCTATACTCGTACATACATTTTTTATTTTTGTCCGCAGCTAAAAATTCCATTACTTTTGATTGTATTAAAATGGGTGTGGAATAACCAAGAATATGAAAGAAGAGAGAGGAGATGAGCGCACCCTCTGTTTTCTTCATGTATTTAAATGCATTTTGTTTAGATCTTAGTTTCATCTCATTTCCCATCTGGGTCTCTTTCAAAATGGTGAAAATTCTTGTAAAGTTTTAATCTTTTTGCTTTGCTTAGCTCATAAGCTTATTTTCTTTCTTCTTCTTCTTCTTCGTTTCTGTTTCAATCACTGTTCTTGGGCTCTGATCTACGTGAATTATGTATTTGCTATAGTCTTTGGATTGGGTTTTGATTGATGCAACGAGGACTCGATGTTCCTCTGTATCTGAACTGAGGTCTGCATGATTTTCTAGATAAGGTGTGAATTTCGCTCTTCATCATTGGATTTGTTATCTGCATTTGGATCTACATTTTACTCATTTCTGATGATGGGTCTCTCTCAGATTTCATGGATTTTATCTTCACGCAATTATCAATGATACATGTACCCAATTCGATTATCATTCACGCAAGCTTGCTAAACTGTTAAGATCTTAGTGTTGTTGTTTAACGATGCTTGTAGAAATGACGGAATCGGATCTTGGTAAGCTCTTTATCGGTGGGATATCTTGGGACACGGATGAGAAGAGCCTTAAAGATTATTTTAGCTCCTATGGAGACGTGGTGGAGGCTGTGATCATGAGAGATCGCAACACCGGCCGGGCTCGCGGTTTCGGTTTTGTAGTCTTTGCTGATCTTGCGGTTGCTGAGAGAGTAGTCAAGGAGAAACACATGATAGATGGCCGAACTGTAAGTATATATTTTCTGCTTCAAATTCCTATCTTTTTAACAAAGATTGTAATGGAAAAGATCAAAAGACTAGATTCAGTTTTTCTTTTTTTGAGTGCCGAGGAAAAACGGGTCACTGCCCGATGGTGTGCATTAGGTAAACCGTAATCCTTGCTTAATCTGCAAAGGGTCATAAGGAATTAAACCAGCATTTGCTTATAGCTGGCAAATGATCACAAAGAAATAAACCAGTCTTTGCCTATAACTGATCGACTCAAACTAAAATGGCTAATAGTCAGCTTTGATTTGAAACTCTATTTGTGTGCATGAAATTTGCATGTCTGAAAAAAATTGATGCTTTGCCCTTTCTGAAATGGATACTCAACTCTACCTGTGTATATTCTTCATTGGCTTATATTGTCCAGGTTGAAGCAAAGAAGGCTGTGCCCAAGGATGACTATAATATAATGAATAGGAACAATATCAACATTCAAGGATCTCCGGGCCCTGGGCGCACAAAAAAGATTTTTGTAGGAGGATTAGCATCTACCATCACAGAGAGTGAGTTCAAGAAATACTTTGATCAGTTTGGTACAATTACGGATGTTGTGGTAATGTATGACCACAATACACAGCGGCCGAGAGGTTTTGGATTTATAACTTATGATTCGGAGGATGCAGTGGATAGGTCGTTGTATAAAACCTTTCATGAACTGAGTGGTAAGATGGTTGAAGTGAAACGGGCAGTTCCAAAAGAGCGTTCTCCGGGGCCTAGACAGAGCCCTATGATGGGATATAACTATGGTCTTAATAGATCCCCCGAGAACTTCCTTAACAGCTATGCACAGGGGTATAATCTGAGTTCGGTTGGAGGCTATGGGTTTAGGATGGATAGGTTTAATCCTGTTCCCAGTGGTCGAACAGGATATTCTCAATTCGTTAATCCTGCAGCTTATGGAGTGAGTATGAATTTGGATTCAGTATTGACCCCGAGTTTTGCAGGTGGGTCCAATTTTAGTAATACCCTCGGTTATGGGCGGGTTCTGAGCCCGTACTTTGGTAGCAACTCAAGCAGATACACTACTCCCATTGGATATGGCACGAGCAGCAACCGTGGGGACTCGTTTTTAGCCTCTCCAACAAGGAATGTCTGGGGAAATGGCGGTCTTACTCTTAATACTTCTCCAAATGGTGTTAGCTCGAGTTCGTTTTTGGCCTCTGGTAGTGGTTTTGGAGTTTTTGGAAATAACGGTGCAAATTGGAGCTCTTCGGTTCCTGCTCCAGTTGGTAGGAACTCTTCCAATTATGCCGGTGGGAATGTTGGGTTCAGAGTTGGAGAAGCCAGTTACGTATTGGGATCTGAAGATTTCGGGAGAAATAATTCAGCAGGTATAGCCACATCATTCACCGTGCCCAACGGTCCTTATGAGGGGCCTTATGGGGATTTCTATAGCAGCGCTTCAATGTCGGGTGACCCCACTAGACACGCTGCATCTCCTGACATAGATGGCTCGGTTTCTTTTGGGTATGGGCTAGGAAATTCGGGAGATATCAGAGGTTATAATGTTGCAAATAGACAAGCAAATAGAGGTAATTCTTGTCTTTCAATAGCATAGTCCTTTCTATTTTGACGAGTTTCTTGCAGAAGTTACCCTCTTTCTCATTTGAATGTAAACTTTCCTCGACTTCATCCTAATACTGAATTCTTTTATAATGATCTTTATCAGGAATTGCAGCTTAGGCGAGCTCGTTAATTGGGTATATGGAGAATTTAGGCGAGGAGACTTCAGAAAAGCGGTGAGTTGTGAATGTTTTAAACGTATCTCAAATAATATAATCTTCACTTATGATATAGAGCTAACAGGGCCTCGTTTGAATGGATGAATAGGTAGGTGCTCAGAGAAAGCGATTTTCAGAGGATTTCGACTCTTTTAGATCTTAGTTAGGCTCCATTCTCGGCATCTGATTGAAATTGAACTGTAAAGTCGATTGCAAGATAGATTGATTGATGAATTTCCTGTTTTAGTTTATTTGTTGCCTATGTTTTAAGCAGCCAGTCAAGTAGAACTGGTACAAGACATTTAGTTTCATTCTTGTCCTTTTTTATGGCACTTTTGTTATTTTTCCTTTATAAAATCAGAACCTTATCCTGTTTGGTCTGAATGGACATTCATCAAGAACTGAAAGGGAAATAAGCATATATAGTGCAGAAAAACACAAAGGTCTTACAAGAAATTATTCAGTTTTGGTAACCTAAAACATGAAACATTAGCACTGGCATCATCAACTTCATCCTAGTTGTTAAAATTTCCTGGTTTGCTTGCTCTAAAAAAACTCGGGCAATGTTAAAGCTCAGAAGAACGCTCGGCTGCCATAGAACACTCGAGAGCCAGCGCTCTTGGGCGTTTCTGATTTCTGATCTGAGCTTGAATTCCCCGAGCTGCTTGGGGCGCTCTCGATGTCTAAGGGGAGCTTCATCTTCGCCAACGATTCAGTAAATTGCTGCATGCTTTTCATGTACATATCCACAATGTCCTGTTGCACCACATTCGTTTCTGGCACATTTATAGACACGAGAGGCTTAGGGAATTCGGTTTTAGGAAGGTTACCCGAGGCAAGACTTTCAGAATCTGCAGCATCTAAGCTGTTCTCCTTCTTTGAATCTGTAGTTTTCTCTTTGGGGAATTCTCGGGGCTCCTCTTCGTTTTGCATATCAGAAGACTGGGAATTTGCGGGATGTGAACCCAACACAGATCCATTAGTCGAAACACTGCTTGGAGGGGAATCAATAGGTTCAGTAAGAACACTCTCCTTGACCTGTGAACCAGATTGGTTTTCAGTGTCTGAAGAGCTCTGAGAGTCTAAATTTTCGCATTGAATGCCAAAATACTCAGAAACCATCAAGTGATTCTCATTCACTATCTTAGGATCTGGGAACTCGATTTTTTCAAACTCACTCGATAAAGACTCCACTGCTTCAGAGTCATGCACAACTTTATCGTCATCGCTTGCTGTCACAGCATTTGGCGGTGCAGGAACCACAAGAACTTCGGGTGAGGCTCCGGTGTAAGCCAGAGACAACTGGACAAACCCCGAGGGGGAATGGAATAGATCAGTTGACGAGAGAGTAAACTCCTTCTCCAACTTCCCATTCCCAACGAGGACTTCAGATAGCGGGACTAAAGCAAAGCCAAGCAACTGGTCCTCCAAGTAATTCCTCACCCGGCTCATCATCCAAATCTCGCATTTCAGAGAACACTCAATATTGGGCACATTCAGCCTGAGAGTCTGATTGAAAACCGGATTCTTCCCACCCCCGTTTATAGTCTGGGTGGAGACCGCATTCTCGGGATCACTTGTCAGGCAAATCTTGGCATAAACATCCTGCTTGTGGTATATGCAGATGTTAAGGATGTCCCTAGCCTGGTGAACATGAACATCTAAAACACCAATGTAGTTCATTGCAGCTTCTTCCTTGTTCTCCAGGAACACTCCATTATTGTTCTTTTTCTCAGGCTCTGCCAAAACCGAAGAACCCTCGAAAAGTGATTGAGGAGAATCCATGGCTATTCTGTGAACACACAACACACAAGAAGTTCAATACTGCTAAACAAAACTGCAGCTCCTCTGTATGATAAAGAAGCAGAAACTAAACATGATTCAAATGCTAATAATTGAACTGAACCCTTCAAGGATAAAACTCATAGAATGATAACCCAGTTTAAACATCTTACTAGTAAGCAAAATTTCTGCAAAACCAGCAACATTACTAGGCTCAATTACAGAACAAGAAACTAATAACTGCACAAAATTCAACCATGCATGAAGATAAACTAACCCAGAAAAGCAGTAAAACTTCGGAAACAACAAAACAGCAAAACCTAAGAAAGTAGTTAACACAGAACCAACAAAACAAAAGACATCAATCAGTAAGCACAATTCCCAGCTCCCAAACTCAAACACATGGATTGAAACCTTAAAAACAAAACAAAACCAAAAAAGAAACCAGATAAAGATACCCAATACTTAACAACCTTGAGTGGGTAAAAAGAACTACAAATTTTGCATCAAGAAACAACAACAAAAATGGATAAAGCTTCCATCTTTCCACTTTGTTTTATCAAGAACAGACAAAGATGAATCTGAAACTAGGATCTTTACTGAATTCCAACCAAAGCAAATTCAATTGAACATCACGAAATGAACAAAAGTGAGGCGAGTAGGTTCAGTTTCTTGCCTTAAGCTCCAAAGTCAAGTGGATTTCTCAAGAACCTTTTAGCTCCAGCAAAGGATCCGACACAGACCCGGTTTAAAGCTCGAGGAATGGCGTAGTGGGATTGGAGCAGTACGGATTACTATTTATCAGCATGTTGGGAGAATAAAAATCTTGTACATAATTGATCTTGAATTATTATGGATAAATAAATAAAGTAATTATTTAATACTGTGTCCGTTCAGTGTATGTAATCTACTGAAAATGAAGAAAAAACATGTACTTTGTTTGATTACTGTTGACACGTACACCGACCATGAGCCTGGCGTCTGGCAATGAGCAAAGAAGTCCACTTAAAGGGCCCCACCACTGCTTTTTTCACAAATGGGGCATAGACCAGCACGTGAAGGTGGGGGTGACCGCTCATGTACGTTGTAAAACTTTGGAGGCTTTTATAACGCACAACTCAATAATATAATCTTGAGTATTTTGTGTTTTTTTTTAAAAGTATTATTAGATTGATTCTGTTACAATATAATATTTCTCTGTATATACTTTTTTAACTTAAAGCAGAACTGGTCAATATAATGGGAGAATCACAGTTATGTCGCTTAACTATAATATCTTCAGCACATATATTTAGAATGTTCAAGGTCTTTCTCTGTCTGTCTTATGGTCCACAGTCCCGGTCATTCTTGGTCCACGGTCCCGACCATCCTCCGTCTGTCTTATGATCCACGGTCCCGGCCACTCAACGTTCATTCCGAGGAGTATGGGAGTTAGTCCAAAGAAAATTGTAACTTGTGAGAAGTGAACTCAAGTTATCTTTAGAATAGGGGTGTAAATGAGCCGAGCAGCTTGCGAGCGGCTCGTTTAGTAATCGAGCTCGAGCCGAGCCTAGATATTCTAGGCTCGTGGCTCGTCGAGCTGCTCGCGAGCCATATAATATATAATATATATATAATACATAATACATAATATAATAATAATATATATAAATAACAATTACAAATTAAAATTTTGAACCAAAATTCCTAAAAGATTTCTATTATTTATGTATGGATAAAACAAAGTAGTTTGAATTTTAAATCAAAAGTATTAAATATGTTAAATTTAATGTCAAAATCGAGCACGAACTCGAGCTCAAGATCGAACTCGAGTTCAAACTTGAACAATCGAGCTACTCGAGCCGAGCTCGAGCAGCCCGAAAATTACCGAGCTCGAGCTCGAGCAGCCCGAAAATTACCGAGCTCGAGCTCGAGCATCAGTTCTCAAGCTCGAGCTCGAACTCGAGCCGAGCCTCCATTAACGAGCTCAAACTCAAGCCTACCTAGGCTCGAACTCGGCTCGGCTCGTTTACACCCCTACTTTAGAATCATCCCGTTATTAAGTAATATTGATTGATATTGTTTCAATATTGACCAAGTTTCAAAAGTAATGTACCATTCTCTTTTCTCCTTTCCCGTTTGAAGTTTGTCCTTTTCCTTCCTCCAATTAACTCATTGAGCTTCCTGTATGTTCAATACAATTGGAGTATAAAGTAGTATTAATTACTCCTTAATTCACGGATAAAAGTTTAGCTTTCGTTGAATTTTAAATTGGGATTATGGATGGGTAACGTATCAAAGGATTAAAATTTATACTTTTTATAGATAAAAAGTGATTAAGTAGATGAAACATAATTTATATATCTAAAGGTCACAAATTTGATTATTGTTAAACTATTTGCATAAAATGGACAAATCATTTACAACACGTTTGGTTTACCTAATGGGATAGGAATTCTATTTCATAAGGAATGAAACATGTAAGTAATAGAACAGACTATTCTCTTATACGGAGTATAAAATATATATAATAATAATAATAATAATAATATGATGAAGGAATAGACTATAAGAATTGTATTTCCATGTTTGGTTGGTTAAAAAAATATATAAATGAAATAAGTTTTTAAAAGAGCATAAATACTCTTATACGGAGTATAAAATATATAATAATAATAATAATAATAATAATAATTATTATTATTATTATTATTATTATATGTGTGTGTGTGTGCGTGTGTGTCCGAAAGCATGGAGATAGCTAATATTAAAGCATCCCGTATGAATGGATATTCTCTTTGTAAAGGAAATATCTCATTACTATGAATGTTATTATATAAAAAAAAAAAATCAAAACAATGGAATATGTCTATTCTTAAATGTTATTTTATTTTTGACATATTTTATGAATCAAACATGCTCTGATAATTAATATAATAAATACTAAACGAGACAACATAAATATATTTTTGAAAGAAGAAGAATGCCGTGCTATTTTAGTTCTAATTAATTTTGACACTTTTTTCCTGAAATGTGGTGCATTATTCAAACTATAGGTCCCATTAAAATGCAAAATCTATAAAAAACAATGAATGTTGTGTCCTTAGATTGATACTTTTTCAGTTGTGAATGACTTTAATGGTCAACCATTCTTAACTATCTCTTTGAAATTTATTACATATCAACATTTTAGATGTGACTTTTGAGGACATGGTCTATCAGACCAAGATTTTTTTAAAGGAAAAATAAATAAATATATTTTTAAGAGATGAATTTCTTGTCATATCTCATGATTTTATTTAAAAAATAATAATACTAAAAATAAAATAACACTTATTATTTATGCATTAATCAAAGGATGTGATGTTAGCCGAAAGTAAAACATTGGAATTCATGTAATATTACTTTTCTTACTTTGATTGTAAAAAAATGGTATAATAGTAGTTACTTGCGATGTCGTTTCGCACGATTTTATTTTTATTTTTTCATGCAGCTCACTGTAATATAATTTTTTTTTTAGTGTAAACCACAATGTGGTCTGGATCTTTCTCTATCTGTTTAACGGTCCACTTGGTTCGCTCCAGGAGGCATCGGAGCTGGCTCAAAGGGAATCGTCACTTATGAGAATCAAACTCACATTATCCTGAAATTCTCCCCCACAAAGAGAGCTCATTTGCCACTTGAATTACCCTATTAGGTGTAGTATAAATTTTTATAACTCATAATATACATTATTATAACTTATAAAATTCAATAACGTCGTTTTGGACCGTGATCCACACACAATAATTTGCCAAGTTACTTGATGGATCATTTGAAGGTTGTAGTGGGCTGAAATCCGCTTAACTCATTGAATGGATCCAAGAAATGGGCCAACACAGAAACATCTTTGATGGGACAAAAATGTGGCCCATTATTCACGGCCCATAGGAAGGATGCTCTGGCCGGCTGGCCCCACTGCAATTTCCAATTCGAAATTTTTAAAAAGGGGAATCTACAACGGTCATCTTTCTCGAATCTACAACGTTCCTCATTTCCCGATCCAACATTTGAACCATCCTCTCAAATAACTCTGCTCTCACTAGCGCTCCTTCCATTTCTGTTCCTCTCAAATCTCTGTCTCTTCATTTCTTTCTTTCTTTCTCTTCATTTTTCTGCCTTCTCTTTCCCTCGAAAATAGTAGAAATGTCCGAGAATAGATTTCTGGGTAGCATTTCTAACTCGACGATACGAAGTCTCCTTCCCAAATCCATTTCATCCAAGAGCAGGATGAGTTTAACTCGTTCCAAATCCAGATTCAACGGTGAAAACATCGCCCCTATGGATCCCAACGTTCAGATAAGCGACCCACCGCTGTTTTCTTCTAATTCTATCCCCAAAAAGGCCCAGTCAAAACAGGCAACCCCCATAAAGGAACTCGCCAAATCAGAGGCCAAAGTGGAAGTATCCAAAGCTCCCGACCCATCAGTCAAGGTAATCATTTTCCAAATATATGTTGAATTTTTGAGATTTAGTGTTTTATATAGGTTAGTTGTAATGTTAGTTCTTTAAGCTTTTTTTTTTCATGGGTAAGTGTAGGTTGTGGTGAGGATCAGACCAGGAAATGGCCTAACAACTGGAGATCGGATGGTTAGAGGAGTTTCTAAGGACTCAGTGTCTGTTGGTGATAAAAAGTTCACTTTTGATTCGATTTTCGATTCAAATTCAACTCAGGTGTGGCGGTTGTTTCAAAAGTTCCAGTCTTTCTCAGATTCACTACTGTCTCTATGAATTAATTACTGTTTTTGGGCTCAAATCTGTTCTTGGTTGGATGTTTTTGTTGTTATCTGCTTAGTTTAATATGCTCAACTTGAGAAAATGGTAGAATTGGGGGATTGATTTTCACAACTTTTTCTGTGTAAATTAGGAGGATGTATTTCAATCAGTTGGGATCCCTTTGGTTAAGGATGCATTGGCAGGTTATAACACATCACTCTTGGCTTATGGACAGGTAGTTTATGATAAGCTGATTTTATCCTCATCTTTTTATGCCCTTGATTCTTAGGTCTTTCTATATATTAGTAGCAGTACTTACATTTGGTTAATTGTTACCAGACTGGGAGTGGAAAGACATACACATTGTGGGGACCTCCCAGTGCAATGGTTGAGACTCCATCAACCAATGGTCTTCAAGGCATTGTTCCACGTATTTTCGAGATGTTGTTTGATAACATTCAGAGAGTAAGTCTGCCATTTTGGCCCTTTCTTTTGTCATGTTAAAATGCAAATGAAATAGGGCCATTCCTGACTGTTTCTTTTCCTGTTTGACTATTTAGGAGCATGAGAATTCTGAAGATAAACAAATAAGTTACCAATGCCGTTGTTCATTCCTTGAGGTATACAATGGCCATATTGGGGATTTACTTGATCCTATGCAGAGGAATTTGAAGGTAAAAATTCTGCACCCTTTCACGCAAGCAAAAAGTTAATTTGGAAATTGTGTATGGTAATGAGAATGAAGTCTTTGGTTGTAATGCTTCAGATAAAGGATGACACGAAAAACGGATTTTATGTTGAGAATCTGACAGAGGAATATGTGAGCACATATGAAGATGTCACACAGGTTTTGATTAAGGTAAGGAAAAGCAATACATTTGACATTGTCTGTAATTTATAGTTCTTTAATTTATATTTTTACACTCCCACAAGTGATTCTAGTGTTACTTGATCCCATGTAATGTTGATTTTTCAGGGTCTTTCAAGTAGAAAGGTTGGGTCAACAGGAGTAAACTCGAAAAGTTCAAGGTCTCATGTTGTGTTCACATGCATCATTGAGTCCTGGTGCAAGGTATTTTCATGATCTTTTAGGTTACATTACAGGTGCCATTGACTTTCTTTATACACTTTAGGTGCCAAAATTATGATATTATTATGTCAAGATTACTTATTCATCTATATGAATGTATTAGGAGAACTCATCAAAGTGCTTTGGTAGTTCAAAGACAAGCAGAATTACCATTGTTGATCTTGCTGGATTTGAACGAAATATTCTTGAAGATGCTGGTAGACAATGTATAAAGGAAGGAAAATTCGTGAAGAAATCTACGTCACAACTGGGGTATGTCTAATACAAAGATAGCAGTTTTTTGATAACCTTGCTGCATTTATTGGCACAGCTTGTAATCGTTCTTCTTACTTCTTCTTTAGGCGTTTGGTTAATATCCTCTCTGAACAAAGCCAAAGAGTACTTGAAGTTGTTCCCTATAGCTGTTCCAGTTTAACACATTTATTGAGAGAATCGCTTGGAGGGAATGCCAAACTCTCTGTCATATGCACAATCTCCCAGACCGACAAGTATGGTGTATATACTTAGATTATTAAAGACTCTTAATTTTTTAGGAATGATTTTTCTTATGGTAAACTGGACTTTTTTAATGTAGGCATGCAAGTGACACTATAAGCACACTTAGATTTGGGAAGAAGGTGAAGCTCATGAAGAATGAACCAGTGATCAATGAAATCACTGAAGATGATGTTAATGGTCTGAGTGATCAGATTCGTTTGCTGAAGGTAATTTCATTTTCTTTTAGGAAAGACTAAATTTTTCTGGTTTTTCTGTTATATATCTAATTTTTTGTTGGTCACAGGAAGAACTTATCAGAGCAAAGTCCAGTGTGAACAATGTGTCTGGAATCAACAGTGGCTATTTCAAAGGGCACAATATGCGTGAGAGTTTGAATCAGTTGAGAGTGAGTCTTAACCGCTCGTTGATGTTACCCCGTATTGATAATGATTCTGAAGAGGAAGTTCACATAAATGAAGATGACATTAAAGAACTCCAAGTTCAGATTGATAGTTATTCACACGAGGAGAACTCGAAAGAAACAATCGAGAACAAAAACTGCAGCAAGTTCTGCTCAGCTGAAGGTTCTGTGACAGATGTAATGAGTGAAGAACATTACATCAGCTGTTCAGAAGAAGAAGGTGAAATTGAAGAACTTGACTCTGAAGTATTTCAGTCAGAGCTCCTTCATATCAATACAAACCTCCAGTGCACTGTTCTCCAAGATCCTGTGTTGTCTGAATCTCCAAAATTTGGAAATACTCAGAGGAAAAGCTTAGTTATATCATCAAGTCCCTCGTTGAACGAGACTGATAAGCAAGACAATTCCAGATGTTCTGCATTACCCGAGAAGGAAAACAATATTGTCCAGTCTTCCTTGAGGTCAAGCAGAATATTTCCTGGACCAACCGAGTCTTTGGCTGCTAGTCTTCATCGAGGTTTACAGATAATCGATCATCACCAGCAGAACTCTGCATCAATAATGAGATCTTCTATCGCCTCCTTCTCATTCGACCATTTTGCCATGAAATCTTCTGTTGACAAGGTAAAAACTATTCAAACATCATCAGAAGGGCAACAAACTTCTGAGACATGGATAGTACCAGTCGATGGAACTAATGGTCATAGAAAGGCAGATCAAGTGCCTAAAGTAAGTAAATAAATTAATCAAGTTTTTTTCTTTTTCTTCTTGTTTTGTGCATTTCAATTGATAGACTTTCTACTTTGCTTAGGAATATGAGAAAGATCTAACCGAAGCTCTGGAGAGAGAAAAGAATCTTGAAAGTGTTTGTAAAGAACAAGCAGAAAAGATCCAGCAGCTCAGCCAACTGGTAAATGCATTTGAGCTTCAACTATTCATAATATTCTAATGTTGTGTGATTCTCCAGTTTCCACATTACTAAATACTAATAAACCACCCTGATGACAGCTAGCACAGTGCAAATGTGAGACACAGAATAATGTTCTGATTGGTTGTGAGGACATGGATCGTAAAAAATGGCGAGAATCAATAAATTTCAAAGAAAAGGTTAGTTAGTACTGAATTTACTTTCTTTTGGTGCCATTTCATTTTACTTATTGTCCTGACCATATTTTCGAATTTGCAGCATCTTCTGGAATGGAATGGTAACCGAGATTGTGAACAAGAGATTGTTAAAGAAATCCAGGGAGAGGTCGATCACAACGATAGTGGCAAAACCTTTGATATGGCAGAGAGGGATGCCCTTCTTACAGAAATTGAAAATCTAAAGAGCAAACTGCAGCCAACGAACAAATCAACCGAAAGAGCAAGGTCCTCTTTGTTGTTGCAATCAATTCAACTGGGAAAGAGTGGTGCATATGCAAAAGGGGCAAACGAGGAAGAACTCGAGGCAGAAAGGCAGAGATGGACCGAGATGGAGAGTGAATGGATTTCTCTAACTGATGAACTGAGAATCGATCTTGAGTCCATCCGCCAACGAGCAGAGAAGGTGGAGATGGAGTTGAAACTCGAGAAGAACTGCACAGAGGAGTTGGATGATGCACTTCAAAGATCAGTCCTCGGGCATGCTAGAATGGTTGAGCACTATGCTGAACTGCAAGAGAAGTACAACGACTTAGCAGAAAAGCACCGGTTGATCATGCAAGGAATCCAAGACGTTAAAAAGGCAGCTGCAAAAGCAGGAGCAAAAGGCCATGGAGCTCGGTTTGCCAAGTCCCTTGCAGCCGAGCTGTCTGCTCTGAGAGTGGAAAGGGAGAAGGAGAGAGACCTTCTGAAAAAGGAGAACAAAAGCCTTAAAGCTCAACTTAGAGACACTGCAGAAGCAGTCCATGCTGCTGGAGAACTTCTTGTTAGATTGAGAGAATCAGAGGAAACAGCTTCTGTTACAGAGGCAAGAGATAGTAGATAGATTGCAGTAATTAGTAATTAGTTTCATTCTTTATGCCTATCACCAAAACCTTAACTCTAATATTTGATTATAACAGGAGAAGTTCACAGCAGCACGGGAAGAGAACGAGAAGCTGAGGAAACAAATGGAGAAACTGAAGAGAAAACATAAGATGGAGATGATCACCATGAAGCAGTATCTTGCTGAGAGCAGATTGCCAGAAGCCGCTTTACGGCCATTGTATAGGGAGGACTCTGACATTCCCCCCCAGAATGACACTACCACATCACACTCTCCTGTTTATGATGATGATCAAGCATGGAGGGCAGAATTTGGTGCCATATATCAAGATCACCATTATTGAATCAATCACCTCAAGTGTTTAGCCAACTAAACTCTAAGGATATTCTGCACAGTCCCTACTCGGGACTTGCAGAGATGATGCAGTCTATTTGGTTTTTCATGTTTCTATTACAAGACAGGAAATTGTGTCACTTCAACAGCTCTCTCATTCATTCTCATTTTTTTCATGTTATTTGATGATGCAAAGGGTGTATTTGAACCGCAACCAATATTATTTGTATGAAGATATATAATATTCATCTATTCAATTTTTTATATTTTTTGGCTTTTGAAAACAAAATACACTTTGTATTATCATTGTTGTTTTCAAATTTCAACCTTGTGACCAACTGAGCTGCTCATGCGAACCACTCTGTATTATCCTAGACTAGAAAAGTAAAAAGAAGCAAAAATGTTTTTTTTTTTTCTAAATCTTAATATCCCGTAACTAAAATAACTACAAAACATGTTTAGTGGAACTTTGTTCTTTCAAACTTAATGTAATCGTGTCAATTATTAAATAATCACATAATAATTAACATAAATTAAATATACTTATTCTAAGTCTGATCATATTCTTTACCCACAATGTAAAATCACATAATAATTAACATAAATTAAATATACTTATTCTAAGTCTGATCATATTTTTTACCCACAATGTATATTCACAACAATAAGTCAAGCATGTGGATTATGAAGATATTATTTTGTTCCTTTTTTTGTTTTCATAAGCTTTAGGTGAAAAAATTAGGGCAACTAAAAAAATGTAAATTTAACAAAATTATTGGTGTAGGTAGGAAACGGCGTCGTTTGTTCGAGGCATATCCTTATATTCCCATGTGTACATCTTTTCTCATCCGAATTTGGAACGTCTGCAGGGTAGATTCTGAGAAAAGCATTGGGACTAACCCAACCATAGGGTTTTAGCCCTTTGATTCACAGAAATGGCGATGACACCGGCGAATTCTCCCAATTCCGGCTCCGACTCCGATATCGACAACACTCCGACGCCGAGTTTGAACTCTAAAGCCGACCCGAATGCCAACGTCACTCCCGACTCGTTGAGTCCCACCAATCCCTCTAGCCCGCCCGTCGTCTGCCTGTACAGGTTCGCCGCAGACTCCTTCGGTGGGGCTTTTATGGGCTCCATTTTTGGATACGGTAACCCACCATCTTTTGTTCCCATCAACATTTTCTTTCAATGTCTTTTCCTTTCGTCAGTCCTCGTAACTTTTAGTCCATTTCCTCTGATTATGACATAAAAGCTATGATTTTCCCCTTTAATATTGGCGTGTTTCTTTCATTCGAAGTCATGAAATTAAGAATCTTCGAATCGAAATTCGTACAATTTTTGCTCTGGCAGCTCATTTTGTGTGGTTTTGAGGAAATGATGATATGCTCTTTTGGATATGTATCTTGACTTTTCAATTCATGTTGTTATAGTGCATACATATTTCGCATATAGGTTTTCCAATTTGAGATCTTGTGATTAGTATTGCCAAATTGCTGTTATTGGGTATTACATCTCTACAAGGGTGAGCATGTAAGTCTTGACTGATTCTGTTGGATTAAGACATGGTTGT
Organism: Ipomoea nil; assembly: GCF_001879475.1. Classification (NCBI taxonomy): domain Eukaryota; kingdom Viridiplantae; phylum Streptophyta; class Magnoliopsida; order Solanales; family Convolvulaceae; genus Ipomoea; species Ipomoea nil. The sequence goes on along the minus strand of NW_017617241.1, from coordinate 1,210,024 downwards.
TAACATTGCTGGAGAATTCGTATTTTTCGGTTATTTTCTCCAGTAATGCACTCTTTATACTGTTATATATATCTATGTATCTTGTTATTCTGGATTTCTGGTGGTATTTTACATTTACTTTAATCGACCTCTAAAATGTCAATATGCAGGGAGTTTCCTGATTTATCATAGCTTTCTTGAAGTTGTGAGGTTGTGACACAGTAGATATTTGTTGTAAATTTTGTTTTCCATTTGATGGTTCATCCAGCTAAAAGTTATTTGAGTGCAAAATGGGACGATCTTGGCTTTGATTATTTGGGTGCAGTGCTTTGCTTTTACTGTGTAATAGATGAATCATACAGAGTAAGTCTGTGTGCTTCTGTACAAGTGTCAGTTGTGTGATATGCTGAGTTACACTATAATGCTTCAGGTTCAGGATTGCTAAGGAAGAAGGGACTTAAAGGATCTTTTGCAGAGGCAGGATCATCTGCAAAGGTATATGGACTGCTAGTAACTATTTGTCTAAGAAAATATAATTAGCTGCTTGTGAATTAGTTGGCATTTAGCTGTAAATTGAGATCATTAAGATTTCTGGTTGCCTTTTTAGACATTTGCAGTATTATCGGGAGTTCACAGTGTGGTTGTTTGCTTTCTTAAGAGGCTGCGGGGAAAAGATGATGGTATGTCCCCACTCCCCACCAATTTGAAGAATCATTTTTCTCAATTCTCAAATGACATTTATCAATTTGTTTTCCTTTATATTTTTACAGTAATTAATGCTGGAGTAGCTGGATGTTGCACTGGTCTTGCTCTAAGTTTTCCAGGTACTTCGTTCTCCATTTTCACTCGTGAACTAGGATACAATGAGGGAAAACTAGTGGAGGTCTCTATAAGCTACTTACTTTCATGCATTTTCAACATTTCTCTCTGGAAAATTCGCAATTGGACATCTTGCATCATCTTTTCATTTTTCCCTCCTGTTCAATTTTTGTTTTTTGGTTTGCATTTCATATCTTTTGATGTTTCTCAGGTGCACCTCAGGCTCTACTACAGAGCTGCCTCACTTTTGGTGCATTTTCCTTCGTTATCGAAGGCCTTAACAAGCAGCAGCCTGCATTAGCACTGCCCGCTCCATTAGGTCTCAGAAGCAGCCAACACCCCGCCCTCCTTCCCCTATCATTCCCTCTACCAAACGAGCTTAAGGAGTCTTTCTCTTCCTTCTGCCACTCCCTTAAAAGACACGGGAAGAACAATAATGCCCGTCGCTAGTTTAGATTAATAGTTACTTCTTACGTTGAACGTTTATTTGGAATCTCGAGATAAACTTGTAAGGCTTTGTGTATCTTAAACTTCTTTGCTGCTTTAGTGATTGATGATGGAATTTTCACATTTTATTCCACAGTGGCATATGGTTTGTTTATTTCAACTTCATTGATTCAGCAGAATCTGTAGTGGGATATGTGACCAGATCCCATACAAGGAATCTGCAATGCATACCTTATTTGTAGAATTGTAGTCAAATAAGTTTTGAGTAATATTGTTTCAAGATAGAATTTCTTTATATACTTTTTAGGCTATCCTTATCCTTGCAATACTCTCACTTTCAAAAGTAGATCCACTTTTACATTACCAAATTTGTAAATTCTTGACTATTTTCTCTAATCCCTGCAATATTCTCACTCTTAAAAGTAGGTTCACTTGCATTTAATATTATAAATTATAAATATAATAATAAAGTAATAATAAATAATAAATAAGGAAGTAAAAGTCAATTGCAAACCTGCTACCATATAAGCCAACAAAATAAAACTAAAAAAAAAAAAATTCACATTACCTTTCAGGTCATCTTGAAAGGAATTCACTTGCTGGGATGATGATAACCTTATAAATTTATAAATTGTATATTTTACTGATAATCACATCTCGTTAAACTGAGACTAATCTAATTGAAGATTGGGCCAAGTTATTCCAAGATTGTATATATTTGGTAGGAGAAGTTCACACACGATTTTGATGTCAAAATTTAGTGAAAAATGAAAAATCATAAATGGGAAACAATATGTGTATGGCATAATTTATGGCAAGAGAATCCCTATTCCTTAGCACAATTTTACAATTATACACATTATATAGAAAAAATGGCATTGATACCAAATATTCTATACACGTATATATGTAGCTTGTTAATAAGATAAAAAATTAATTATAAATAAGTAAGTAAATCGCCATTAATGAGATGATATGAAAGTAAAATACTAGGAACTTTCATTCATTTCATGCAGCACGTATATATAGGTGCCAAATCAGCTTCATAAAGTTTTTTTTTTATTATTCTGTGAATTTTTATTTTTATAAATTCTGTCTTCTCAAAAGCATCATATCCTCCATTCATCCCCTTCTCACAGAAACAAAAAACACATCTTCATCGTCATCATGGGGTTTGTGAAAAGCATCAAAACAATATGGGCACATTATGTTCAACTTAGGAACTATTTTTCTCCCCCACCTCCTCCTAAACCCAACGAAGACAATCTTACATTCATGGTACTCAATCTGACACTCCTTTTTTGTATTTTTTTGTATTTTTAATGTAATAATCATAGTTTCTTTCTTGCAGACTTGTCTGTTGAAAGTGGACGTCACTTCTCCTGGGTGGCAGAAAGCCATCATCGCAGTCTTGAGAAGCAACAAGGGTATGCATATATATACATATACACACATTTCTTTTTCTTTTCTTTTTGGGTATTATATTATTATTATTATTAAAATTGTGGTGATGAAATATATATGTATATGTATATATATGGGCGCAGGGGTGAGAAGCTTCAAGATGAGTCAAAACGGGAAGATAATAGTGACGGGGACGGCGGATCTGAATCTGCTGTTCAAGATGCTGAAAAAGGCAGAATCTTCGACGGAGCTGATATGGGTTCAATCCGGGTTGTGTTCTAGCAACTTGTTCGTGAATGGGTTAGAACCCGATGGCGGCTATAGCGATAATGTCGGACCCTGCTTTTTCGGAGCCAACAACGTTGGACGTCATCGTCAAAGGATGTTTTTCCCAATTAGACCCTACAACCCCCCGCCGCCGCATCCTCCCTACTACGGACCTATGTCTTCCGCCGCCGTGCCGCCTCTCCATTACGGCTATTAAACTAAAGTCTAGCGTTTGATATACTCCGTATCATATCGTAACAGAGTACATAGATCAACTTTAATTTAGCATGGATTTTTACAACTATGCATGCATTTCTTGATGTATTCATAATATTGTTACTCACTACAATATTATTGTTAATGGATTTTTGTTTGGACATTTGTCCGCTTTAGTAAAATAGTTAGTCTATCAGTCAATTTTGATTTATTTGACCATTATTGGCTGTTTGACTTGATTAAAGAATTAATATGAGTGTTTTTGAGTAATTAGTCTTTTGTAATAATTTATTGCTTCAAAATACTAAAATTCAAAAAGATGTTCAAGTAGTATTTTATGAAAGTCATTTTGTATGTAATCAGCTAACAGTTAATTTACCAAACACTTTTCTACAATCAGATAATATTATAGAATTAGTCAAACTCACTAATCCAATCAACTATAACCTAACAACTATTTACCGAACACGTACCACTATAATTTTAAGACTCTTGTTTATGAGTTTTTCACTGCGGGAAATTATGGAATATTTGACTACCTGAAAGTGATCTTAAATCAAGTCGAAAGTCTTGTTCCGACCACTTTTGGTATCCGGAAAAACTTTTGTTGCTATTTCCAACCACTTTTTGCTTTCGACTTGATTTAAGATCACTTTCGAGTGGTCGGAAATTCCATAATTTCCAGCAGTGTTTCGTTTAAATATAAAGTTAAAAGTTTGATATTCTGAATGAATGATGTATATGTAATTACTTTCTCACATATAATATACCGAGTAATATATTATATATTATATTATTATTAAGTGGTTGGGGTGGAAATGAATTAAGTCAATAAGTAATCGATTTAGGCCCTGTTTGATAAAAAATTGGCCTATAGGCTAATTTTGACTTATTTGACCACTATTAATTGTTTGATTTAGTTAAAATATCAATATAAATGTTTGGTTAATTAGCTTTGTGTAACTCCAAAAAGACTAAAATTTAAAAAGCTACTCCAAGCAACTTCTTCAATTAGCTTTTTGAGAAAAGAAATTATACCAAATAGTTATCAGCTAACAACTAATTTACCGAACACTTTTCTACAAACAACTAATGTTATCAACTATTTATACTCTCTAATTAACATAATCAGCTAATAGCTAACAGCCATTTTACCAAACAAGGCCTAGTCAATTTGATTATGGATAGTGACTATGTTTCCTCGTAAATTAAAGGTCGGTTTACAACATAAATGAATTATATTAGAATGTAATATAATCTTTTATAAATTATAATGTAAATCTCTCTAATTTATTTACTTGTTAAGCAGATAAGATTTTATATATATGCGGCTTTTGAGAGAAAATAAAAATATATATGGAAAAAAATAAGTAAATATGAATAGCAGAGCAGATCAGAGTTTATATGCTTTAATTTTGAGAGAAAATGAAAATATATATGGAAAAAAAAATAAGTAAATATGAATAGCAGATCAGATTTTATATGCTTTAACTTTGAGAGACAATAAAAATATATATATGGAAAGATTAAGTAAATATATCGAAAATTAATTGTGGTAAAGATAATCCCGGCTGCCCTATTCCATAGAACCATTTTAGTGGAAATAATAGTAATTTTATGGTACACTATACATATACACTGTTGCAATAAAATACATATACAATTATTTTAATTGTATATGTAATTTGTCTCTGATCTCTCTCTCATCTCTATTTTTCTCCGAATATATTTTCATTTTCTTAAAGATACACATACTTTAATTAATTAATATAGGTAAATGTTCATATTCTTGGAAATCCAAAATTATTTTAGTATTATTATGATCTTGATAATGTGAATGGATATGACAATTACTTATCTTTATATCTTTAGTATTAATTATTAGAGGGAATACAATACTTTTATGATAAATTTTCTATAATGTCATAGTTCAAAAATGAAAATTTATCAATGAATTAATATCATTTTTCTTTCGTTTTTTTATGCTCTTTAAAAAAAAAAAAAAAAAAAAAAAAAAAAAAACTTGAGACTACTCCATAATCCATAATTATAATAATTACATGCAATGACCTGTTTCAAATCTGAGGTCATGGACGGTGGGAGCGGTATTGACTCTTTATACTTCAGTAGGTTGAGAAAATATATTGAATAGATATATTACATTGTAACAGAATCATTAGTCCTCAATTTTTTGTAATAATAATAATAATAATAATAATAATAGAATTTTGATTTGGGGTAAATTTTGATGTATTATTCGACGGGATTAAGATTGAGTGATTATCGAGCTTAATTGTCCTGCAGATATTCTTGTCCATTTATATATATGAGTGTGTATGGGTATGTATATATACAAGTACTCTTTAATCTGATCTTCAATATTACTTAATTGCTGAATTCATATATATCATCAATGGCTGCCAATCAAGCACTGTTCTGCGAAAACTACTCCTTCATGGTACGTATATTTATCCATATACATATATATATGATTTCCAATCTATTCCGTACTCTAAAGATCATATATATGGCATACAGACATGTGTGTTGTGGGTGGACACTTCCTCGTCCGGCTGGCAAAAGGATGTTGAGAATGTGTTAAAGAACATCCATGGAGTGACGTCGTTTAGGATGCACGGTGGTTTAGGAATGATCGAAGTTTCTGGAACCGTGAATCCGCAAAAGCTAATGAAGAAGCTAGGCAAGAAGCTGTCCATTGTTTGGTTCCAGTTCGGAGATTGTTCTTCCAACCTCTTCATGCCGCCGCCGGCCGCCGCCAACCCGTACGAATACGGCGCCGGAAATGGAAGCAGGTTTCTTCATTTTGACTCGCGAATATTAATGAACGACAACCCTTTCTTCTCAACCAATCATCGTACTCACCATTACGGCCGGCATTATTGTTCTGTCGTCGCCCGAGGATATAATGGCTGCAGAGTGGCGGACGACGGGGCTAAACCCCGAACCGCCGCATATGAGCCGTCTGCGCCGCCGCTACCTATTGACGGCGGTGGTGCTGGAATCAACGGCTGCTGTTTGATGTGAACAAGTTTAGGTGGATTTGGCGATTTTCAGGCGGGTTACGTTAAGGATTTTTGAAAAACGTACCGGCCGAATAAATGTAATTGTTGCATCGCATATTAGAGGTGCTTCACAAATGACAATTATTTAATAGTTGGTATATTAATGTTACATCATATATATATTATAAATAAAGATGCAATTTTACATGCTATACCATAACAACTCCATAACATTATTATTATACACCATTCGGACAAATAAAATCAATCAAATTAATATTACAAATTATATATATTGTTCAAAATGATGACTTAAATAAAATTAAAACCTAAACTTATAGATACAACATGACAGTTGTATTGATTCTTAACATAACCTATGGGATCTGACAAACTAGTATACAATCTTGTATGGTTGGATGGGGTTACGCAACAGCCACAAAATTGAATTTCCATGCTGAAAATTAAAAGAATTGAATTAAATATTATGATATATAAACCCTACCAAATGAAATGAAATGAAATTATTATTATTATTATTATTATTATTATTATTATTATTATTATTATTAATCTTGTTCAAGCGATGAGGGGATTCCCTGTAGTTCTTCGGAGGAGGTAAACGGAGTGGAAGGAGTTGATGGAAACAGATCTCCAGGCCCACTAGATTGTCCTGGAGAATCCAGTTGAGAAATTTCTTTGATGATCTCAACTTTGTCAGCCTCGAATATATCGTCCTCTGCTTTCCAAAACAATATAATATAATGTCCTCACCATTTTTCATTTATATATATATATATGCGACCAAACACACACAAAGTATGTAGTTGTCGTCAAGAGTACCTACCTTTGTCTGTCTTTAAGACCTCCAAGAGACGAAGGAGCTTGTTCTTGTTGTTCGCCAGAACACTCGCAATTTCAGAAGGTCTGTTCTTGTTAGCCACGAAAAGCTGCAACCAAAGAATATCATCACAGTATGTAATGTAATCTTCAAAAACCAATATATATTTCATGGCTAATTTCAAACTAACCTTGAACACGTGAAACGCATCTATCTGGATGGACTTGCTCGATTCCTGCAGCGCACCATAACAAAACTGCTAAGAATCTTTATTTCTCATCTTTACGTTATCAGAAACTGCTAACTGATTCTATCTTACCCTCAGAAGATTCATTAGAATCACCATGTTGTCCAACGAGCTCACATAGCGCACCATCACACTGCAATTTGAACGATCAAGCAGAATTTCTCCCAGAAGCTGACAATGTAATGCAACATTATTAAAAACAAAAACAAAAATCAGCAGATGCGTATATGGACATACATAGGCACAATCAATGTAATGGTCCTTAGCTTCATAGAGAAAACAAAAAATAATAATGTTCAAACATTGATCTCCTCTACCTTCACTGCTTGTCTTCTTGTAATATAATTTTGAGATTCCAACAGTTGTGAGTTGAATTCAGTGAAAAACTGGGTGAACAACACAAAAATGAAATATTACCTTCTCATATATGGTTATAAGCTTAAAAGGAATTAAATATATATATATATATATATATATATATATATATATATATATATATATATATAGCTGCATTATGAACATATATATAGTATACCCAATCATAATTTTCAGAAAGAAATTCAGCCACTGTAGATTTATGCCTTGTCAAAAGCTCCTGCATGTAACAATCACAAAAATATATAAATAAATAAAATCACGTCACGCTTTTAAAAAGAAGAAGCAATCGAAAGTGAAAAGCAAGCAGCCATCATAGTAACAAGAGCAAGAAAGACAACCTCAAAAGTGCTTGTGGCATCTGCAGCAACATCAAATTCAGGAAGTTGGACATAGCCAAAAAACCTCTTTAAATGCTCTGGCTTCAAAACATACCTGCAGAATATAGCATTACAAATCGGAAATGGATAATACAACAGTACTTGCACTCAGATTGAATCCAATCCAATCCAATGGTTCTAAATTAAAACTTCTTACCTTGCAACAACCTGGTGCCTAATACACTTCTTCAACATTGATCCATAGTGCAAAGCAAGACTCGAATCCTCATATCTAAAAGAACATTCGTTAAGAACCCAATCTGTGCTATGCAGAATATGTATAATCATTCATAAGCTAAGATTCAGAGGGAAAAAAAGCTCACCCAACAATCAAATGATCCAGAATGTCTAGGTTGTCTGCCAAGTAATCAGAAGCAATCAAGCATGAATTCACAGGCTGGCTCTGCAAATTCGCAACAACTTGAGCAGCATCCTTGCGGGCCTACAAGCAGATTATTGCATACAAGAACGAAGAAATATTACTGCAAATGTAACCAAGATTCTGGTGTTTACAGTATATATATAGGTCTGAAGAATTCTACTGTATATATATATATATATATATATATATATATATATATATATATATATATATTCTCAGATCACCTCCAAATTGAGCTTAGGAAGACAATTGATGATGAGGCGCAATGTGTCATGCTTAAAAAACTCCTGAGTGAGTTGGGCACAGGTTTCATCACCAGCAGGCACAGATTCAACATTCCCATATAGCATCGATTTCATATCATGCATTAGGGCATCGATTTCAGCCATCTGAACCAGGAAACACAGAATGAAAACAAAAAATTGGAGAACTTAAACATTTTAGATGCAATATATATATAATTGAAAAAGGAATCCGATCCATTCATAAATCAAATCAACCTAATATCGATCATAGCAACACCGTACCTTATCAAAATGTTTGGTACCATCCTGGTCGTCGAAGGAATGGAGAGCGGAGAGCAAGGAGATTGTTTGGGCGACGGTTTCGGCGGGATTCCGGGGGCGGCGAGGCTTGCTTTTGAAGAAGGCTCTGAAAGCAGCGTTCTGCACCAGCGCCTTATGTAGTATCTTCTTCATTATTGTGGTCGGACAACGTTTGAGCTGCTAGCTGCTGCTTCTCATTATTGTTCGATACACCTAAAGCATTATTATTGCCGGCGAATGGTGTCGACGGCGTCGGCATCTTCTGATAATTTTAATTATTCTCATACACTCAAAACCGGCGACGACCTTTGATAATTGATGTATATGATTCTCCGATCCTCACATGCGGGATCCGGCCGGCCGGAACAAAAGCTAGCTAGCTCGCAATTCAATTCAATGGGAATCTACCTTAATTAGAACAAATTATGCTCTCTCCATGTTTAATTTGTTAGGTTGTTTGATTGGAAAACTAAACATTAAAAGGAATGGTTTGTGGATAACATTGTGGAAGAATCCAAACCTCATTCTCAAGAGACACCTTCGCCTTCGGACTTCGGAGGTCTTCATTATTCTTCACATAATTAAATTACTACTACGACACCTGGGATCACAACCTCCCAGATACGATGCATGCTCCGTGCCGCTTCTCATGAGTTACGTTAGTTACGCTATGTCAAACATACAATATTATACATTACTACAAATTATATTATGGGAGTGTTTGGTAAATAGATGTTAGCCGATAGCGTTAGTTAATTGGTTAGTAGGTTTGACTGGTTGATTTTTTTTTTTTTGAAAATTTTCCATGCGGTATATTAATGAATAAACTGAATGATAGAGTCAGGAGGGACAGAGTCCCAATACATAGCTTGGTCCTGATCGAAAGCTAAAGAAGCTAAAGTATGAGCATGTAAATTTAAACTTCTCGAAATATAACTCAGCGAGCATCTCGTAAATAACGATATAGCAGTCCTACACTGGTCTACAATGATCCCAAGGTAGGAGTAGTTAGCCGAGTGGCTTGTACGCATCATATTTTGTAATTCCATGCAGTCCGTCAACATGTCCACCTCCATGATGTCCCCATTCTTAAGCCAAGAGAGCGCCTCCTTACAGGCCAGTGCTTCGGCCATAGTAGCCGAGAAAGCACCCGCGAGCCGTCCATTCATTGTCGCAACAAACGATCCATGTTGTGAGACGAGAACTACACCATAGGATGCTTCTCCCGTATCCGGCCTGAAACCCGCGTCTACGTAGCAGCGAGGTACACCGCCAGTGGCTTGACTGATCACGGCAGTAAGTGTCCGTGCCGGCAGGCCGGGCTGCGCACGTCGGTATGCCTGCATGGCCGCCACCGCTCGATTCCATGTGTCCGTCGGTCTTGGGAGGGCGTGGTCCCATACCGCCTTGTTGCGGGTACTCCAAATAGCATATAATATCGCCACTGCTAGGCCACACTGTTCCTCTGTCAAGACATTAAAAATTCCCATAAGCCATGTCGGCAATGAATTAGTATGTATATTGGTAACCGGCAACCCCGACATACCCCACACTAATTTTGAATAGTCACACTCGAGTAACGCATGCATGATGTTCTCATGCGCCCCTTGGCACATTGGGCACAGCAGATCAATCTCAACTCGTCGCATTATTAGATTGTCCGTAGTAGGGAGGATACCACAGACTGCTCTCCACAAAAAGGTCTTCCATTTGGGTGGCACTTTCAATTTCTACATAGTAACCCATTTATCAAACTCACCTGGGTTATGCACATAATCCCCCTTAATCTGCCTATAGGCATTTTTAACTGAATATATTCCATTCATCTCCCCCTTCCAATCCATTCATCTCCCCCTTCCAATACCAAGTGTCTTCATATTCGGGGCTAACATGGATCATTAAAATACGTGTGACATCCTCAGGAATAAATAAATCAGTCAGAATATGTGGATCCCATGTATTAGTTTGTTGGTCAATCAATCCTGCTACATGGGCATGTCGCAACTCCTGGGGCATTATTGTTTGGACCAACGGACTGGGATTATCTGGTAGCCAGGGATGCCCCCATATTAATGTTTTTTGTCCATTCCCTACACGCCTCCTTACCCCTGAACAAACCATTCCGTGCGCAGCCATTATACTTCTCCAGCAAAAACTTGGGCAATTTCCTATGGTAGCATCAACAAAAGATGTATTCGGGTAATACCTGGCTTTATATATTCTTGCCACCAAAGTGCCGGGATTTGTGAGAAAACGCCATGCCTGTTTTCCCAGCATTGCCAAATTAAAAGCTCGTAGGTCTTTAAATCCCAGACCCCCATACTTCTTAGGGATGCATAATTTATCCCAAGCCTTCCAATGTATTTTCCTCTCCGTTCCAGATCCCCACCAATACCTGTTCATGGTCCTCTCTATTGATGTGCAAACTGTCTCAGGTAACAAAAAAACACTCATTGAAAAGGTTGGCATAGATTGTGCGACACTTTTCAAAAGTACTTCCTTACCAGCCTGAGAAAGCAACTTTTTACTCCAGGAACCAATTCTCTGCCTGATTTTATCCTCCAAATAGGAAAAAACAGCTCTCTTATTTCTGCCTACAAAAGATGGGAGTCCCAAATATTTCCCAAAATTAGCCGCCTGACTTACCCCTAAAACTGCCGCCACCTCCCCCCTTATTTCCTCCTGGGTGTTTCTACTGAAACAAATATTTGACTTGTCATAATTCACTTTTTGGCCAGACAACCTCTCATATTGGTGTAAGCATTGTTTAATTACACCAGCTTCCTCTATATTAGCTTTGAAAAAAAGCAGGCTATCATCTGCAAAAAATAGATGGGACACCGCCGGTGCCCCTCTTGCCACCCTACAGCCATGGATTACCCCATCCAACTGCGCTTTCTGTAACAACATGGAGAGCCCCTCTGCACAAATAATAAACAAGTAGGGAGATAGAGGGTCCCCCTGCCTGAGACCTCGTGTAGGCACTATCTGTCCACCTGCCACCCCGTTTACCATAATCGTATACCTCACAGTTGTGACACAATGCATTATAAGGGTAACCCACCGCTGATCGAAACCCATAGCGCACATCATTCTCTGCAGAAAAGATCACTCCATCCTGTCATAAGCATTTGACATGTCAAGCTTTAAAGCACTCCATCCTACCTGCCCACATTGCTTTCTATTTAAATAAAGCCCCACTTCTGCTGCAACAAGAATATTATCTGTGATCAGGCGGCCCGGGATAAACTCACTTTGAGACTCCGAGATCAAGTTTCCCATAAGTGGCTTCATCCTATTCGTTATCATCTTCGCCATTACCCTATAAATAACATTGCTGAGAGCAATCGGTCTCATATCAGCCACCCTCTCCGGCATCGCCTTCTTTGGGATTAAAACAATGTTTGGATTAAAACAATGTTTGTATCATTTATACCATCCGGAAGATTGCCTGTATTCAAACATGATATTATAAAATCAGACACATTCCCCCCTACTACATCCCAGAAGTGCTGGTAGAAGCCTGGATTCATTCCATCCGGGCCAGGCGCTTTGTCAGGATACATAGAATATACTGCCTCTTTCACATCCTCCGGTACAAACGGGCGCAACAAAGATTCATTCTGAGCATGCGTTACTCGCGGGACCAAATTATCAATCATAGCATCATCAAAAACAGTACTCTCAGTTGTAAAAATTTGTTGAAAATATTCAAGGATAACAGAGCACATATCATTCCCCTCGACCCACACACCATCATTATTCATAATTCTATTCACAGTATTCTTTTTCTTACGAGCAGAAGCATACCTGTGATAGAATCTCGTATTCGCATCTGCATTGCGAAGCCAGTGCTGCTTGGCCCGCTGTCTCCAGAACACATCCTCCTGCGCCTCCAGCTGGGTTAAGAGAACATCAACTCCAGCTGGGTTAAGAGAACATCAACTTGGTGAAACTCAGCCAATGCGGTCGGGTCTCTCCTGTTCCTGAGCAGTTCCAGTCTCTTTTTCAACTGCCCAATACGCTCTCCAAACTTATGAAATTTCTCTCCACCCCACCTCATCAACCTCTCCCCACACCGCTGCTGACAATTCAGCAACCCCTCAACCCTCCCTCCCTGCCACGCCGTAGTCACCACCTCTCTACACCCCTCATCCTGGAGCCATGCCATCTCAAATCTAAATCGTCTTGCAAATCTCCCCCCTCGGATGCGTGGCGCATCTATACTAAGGAAAAGTGCTGAGTGATCTGAAGGTCGGGCTATGATGTTTTCCACATCCACATGATTATTTAGTCCACACCAGTCCGTTGTGGCTAAAACTTTGTCCAGTCTCTCCTCAATCCAATTTTCCGTCCCTCTACTCTTCTCCCAGGTAAACTGATGGTCTCGCATAGGCAACTGTATCAAGCCACAAACATCCAGGGCCTCCCCAAAGCCTCGTAAGAGGTGATTTGGGTAAGGATTCCCTCCTCTCTTCTCATACTGAAACAGAAGATTATTAAAATCCCCTATGAGTACCCAGGGTAAAACAGATTTAGGTTTCAATCTCTCCAGCAAACTCCAGGACTCCGACCTCCTACTACGATCCGATTGCCCATAGAAACAAGTCATCCGCCACTGATTCCCGTTCTGAGCCCTTACCTCCACATCCACAAAATGTTTAGAATATCCCAACAACGATGCTGAGTTATTCTTCCTCCAAAGTAATGCCATACCACCACTCCTCCCGTCATTGTCTACATAGAACAAACCCTCATAACCGATCGTGACACGGAGCCTTTTTGCATGTATCCGTGCCACCATAGTCTCCATCAAAAATACAAATTCAGGCTTCTTCCGGGACACAATGTCCACTATCTGTCGAACTGTTCGTGTATTGCCCAAACCACGACAGTTCCAGCTCAGCGTACTCATGAGGACGGGCGGGGCTGAGATACAGCTCCCGCCATACACAAGTTTTTTGAAACATCGTTCATTGTCACATCCTCACCCTCCCTCCCCTCACACCCCTGCTGTCCCTCCCTGCGGCGTTTCCCGGTTGCCACCACCTCCCCTCCATCCGATACCCCAATTCCCGAAACCCCCTCCTCACCCTCACCTTCCGCCAACGTTCCCCGAACACCCTCCCCACCCGCCGGCCGATTCTCCGGCATCAGTAACGGTCTCCCCCCTACTGGAATAAGCCAGCTCCCACCCACCCCTCTCGCAGCACCCCTTCCACCCCCCGCCCTCAACTCCACTCCATACCGAAACTCACTCTCGGGAACCCGACTTTCCCTTGCTTTCAAACAAAAGGTGTGAACATGCCCCATTAGCCCACAGAAGAAACAGAACTTGTGAAGTCGTTCATACTTAAAGGACACCCAACACGTAGTCCTATCCCTCTTAACCAGCTTCATACCCCTCCTCAATGGCTTGCCAACCGCAATTGAGACCCGAATGCGATAAAAAGTTAACCAGGGAGCCCCAACAAACCTATCATCATGTTTCACGAAAGTACCAATGAACTTACCTGCCTGCTCAAGAACACTTTGCGATGTGTAGCCCATTGGTAATCCATGCAGCTGAACCCACATGTCTACCGTATCCAGAGGGACATCACACGGATTCATCCCCCCCTGAACCTCACGGCAAACCAGCGTATTGTTTTCAAAAGCCCATGGTCCCCCTTCCAAGACATACGCAACATCCGTGTCGTGAAAGAACACAAACAAAAATAGCCCCGGTTGGACTTCCGTTATCTGAACCCCTCTTACCGGTTGCCACACAGAAGCCATTACATTCCTCATATACTTAAGCTTGACAACTTTCGCCGTCAAGAAACGGCCTACAACCGCCCATGACGCCTCACCATCTACCGCAACCTCGCCCACCCCGTCACCCTCCGGGACGAACTCGTCCCCGTCCTCCTCTAACGCCATATCAGCCCATCTTTCCGTGAGTCTCTCCACCATCCCAGCCGACTGCCCTGCTGCTACCTGCTCGTCATTCCGTTCGTCCATCGATGTTGAAACGCCGGCGATCGCCGGGAGAGATGAGCCGAACTGCTTCGAAAAACCCTAGAAACCCTAGAGATTGAGAGAAAACCCTAGGAACCCTAGAGAGAGATTCTATTGGTTTGACTGGTTGATAATATTAGCTTATTGTATAAAGATATTTGGTAAATTAGATGTTAGCTAATCGTTGATTAGGTACAAATAACTTTCTAAACAAGCAGATAAAAAAAGTTAGGTCAAAGTACTTATGAAGTCCCTGTACTATAATGTTTTGTTCAATTTAGTCCTTGTACATTTATTCTGTTCAATTTAGTCCATCTACTTTAAAAAGTGGTAAACTAAGGATAATTGTCCACATCTCATTAGAAACATAGTTGTAATTATTTATTTTAGACATACTAATTTAATATATTAGTGGTAAAAATGATTAATTTTAAATATTTATAAAGTAATATATGAATAGGAATATAAATATCGTCAACGCCACGTAACTTAAGTTAACGTTAATATTAACACCGTTAACTATTGTCCTTAATTGCACCACTTTTAAAAGTACAAGGACTAAATTGAACAAAATAAAAGTATAAGGACTAAATTGAACAAATCGCTATAATACAGGGACCGCGTAAGTACTTTGACCAAAAAGTTATTTTTGGCTGTTTTACGAATTTTAATATTTTAAAACAATAAGCTATTACAACAAACTAACTAATTAAACACAATGACTAGGGGTGACAATTTGCCCCGACAGGGATGGGGATTGGGAGGATTTTCGGGGAATAGGGACGGAGAATCTAGGTAATTTTCCGTCAGGGACGGAGATACCCTTCTCCGCCCCACCCCGTCCCAGAATAATTATAAATAATATATATATATATATATATATATATATATATATATATATATATATATACATTAATTTTTTAAATTAAGACTTAAGTTTTTAAGATTTTGACTAAGAATTGATCGGGGACGGGGAATTCCCGTCCCCGCCTAATTCTTCGCAGAGACGGGGATGGATACTATTTCAATTTCCCGTTAGGGATGGGGACCACCTCGCCCCGTTGTCATTCTTAACATTGACTGTTTAACCAAGTCAAACAACTTATAGATTTAGTATTTTTTGTAATATTCTCTTTTATCATATTTTAACTATCCTGTTAATTTAAATTTATTTTTTTTATGTCAAGTCTGGTTAACCGAATCTCACACATAAAATGAGACGATTAGAGTAGTTAACAATTGGTAGCCTTGAATGGCGTGCACAGACTTCTCCGTAAAACAAATTAAATTATTAAAACAAAAAACACTAAAGGCAATAAAGAAGAAAGAAATATTTCAACTTTATCACTCAAAAATGTAATCACCAAGAAATACAGAACTACAGAAGGCAGAAGGAGCGTATGAAGCCTTCCAATGACTCTACGAAATGATACAAGTGGTCAGATTCCTTGTAAAATGTACAGAGATGAGTTTATCATGCTGATTTGCCCCTAAAGTGGAGAAAATTGTTACACAAGCTAAGAGTTAACCAGCCTCCTCCTACTGGTTTCATATGTTCACTGGTTAGTCTTGATTTCACTGTCTGACTGTCATCAAGTGAATGATCTCCAGCGAGCTCATCATTCAATTCTAATCAGGAAATCACACGCTTGAAAAAACGAACTCGGTGGTGATGTCAGCAATGGCTTGAACAATGAAGCATTGTGAAATTCAGCATCCCAGGCTTTTTAAAATGCTGCTGAGCTTGTCAATCACCACAGGAGGATTGGCACGCGAACCATCCAAATTTATGGCATGGTACTCCAGACCCTTCCACTGGGCAATTAGAGCAAAATGGGGGCGCCTATACTCGCTGCTAATGATCTCTAGGATTACTGTTTTAGGCATTGCAGATATGATGTGAGTCATACCTGCACCATGGGCCCCGACAATGACAGAAGCATCTTGTATTGCTCGGACCTGCTCCTTCATGGACATGTGAGCAAATAATCCGTTGATTATGTTCAGCTTGCAGTCAGAATGATCTGAGGCCCAGTTCTTGATTGACTCAAACACCTCTTGTTCATTGCTAAGCCTTGACTGTACTTTCCCACCATGACGAGGATGGGCAAAGTAATCTTCACGTCGAACAAAGAGAACATTGTGACCCGAAACTGGCTTTGTGTTGCTGAGTCTATCCACTGGAAACCCAAAGGCTGCTTTTATCATCTCCCCGAATTCATGCAACCGTGCAGTTTTATGGTCATCAGGATTTTGCCACAAATCATGTGCTGCAGCTCCTTGACAGCGTATGTTTTCTGACAGTCCCTTAAAGAGGGCTGTTTCATACCCCAAAGGTGAAAGGATAGCGCGCCGGAAACAAACAGGACCACTAAAGTTTTTGGCATATCTCAGGCTTGAAAACAGTGCTTTCCATGTTTCTTCCAATTGGGTCTGAAAATTTTATTGCAAATGGAGGATAAGATAATAAGAAACCAATTGCCTAAGAAATGATAATCAATTCTAAGGTAAGATCAGTTTCTTAGGATAATCGATATAACACAACTTTTCACACATGACGCATCATAGCAACATTACAACTCAAGGACATAACATTGAAAGAGGCAGTTATCAGTCATCACATGGACACATACCTCACAGTGGCCATCCACGAAAACCAAATGAGGCCGACTTGGCAAGCCAGTCACTCTAGAAGCCACATATGCACTGTACCAATCTGTGAAAGTGTGGAAAAGGTTTGCATACTCAAAGCGTGTCACCAGAAGTGTTGGTTCCTCAATCCACTGAAACGAGTGAGACAGTTGTCAGAATGGTAAGACATCAAGACAAAGAGAAGCACCGGAATAAGAATATCACAAAAATGTCTCCAAACTGTTGTAAAGCTTCAAACAAGCAGGCAAGCAGCTAAGTTACACATGCATACTAAATACTTGACAGTATATGAAACCAAACAATATTATTATACCTAATCTGTCAAGAAGTTTACAAATTTATCATGGCTGACCTGTCATAAACCATGAGACTATGAGAGTGCTAATTAAATGAAATCCAGCACTTTATTTAATAATTAATTAATTAATCTCCTTCAACATTGAGCTATAGATGATCAAGATTGGAAACTGTAACCCACCAATTCATCATTTAGCTGGTTAACAAATAATGATGGAGCACATTGGAAAGTGTAAAAGCGTTTAATGCATCAAACAAATATGGGGGTAAATTCATAAAACAATCAGAGAAGAAAACGCCTAATTCAATGGTTAGAAATCAAAAAGAGAAACGAAACTTAAAACCTAAAGCCTAACCTCAGTGCATTGGAAGTCATCGGGGCCAACCAATTGAATTGAATCGATCAACTGACGCATAGTGTGCCTCTCAATGGCACCTTGGGGTACATAGCGATTCAAGAATTCAGCATCTATAAGTTTCTTCCCGAACTTGGATCGATCAGTCACGTGGATATCAAAGGCTCCAGCTTCGAACACCGGCATCTCCTCATCTTCTCCCCTTCCGATCACCGTCGTCAGTTTCTCCCCTCCATTAGACATCTCAATCTTATCGGGGCTCATCCTAAGTCTCCCTGCATCGCATATCGAGCTCTGCAACGTCTCGCTATAGAAACACCTGAACCAGCCTCCGGTAGCACTCCCGTCGCGGTACTTGTGATCAAGCCTGGGAGAGGGTCTAAGCAGGTCATGGCGGCTCGAGAAGCCTTTGCCGAAATAGGCTTCGCAGGATCTGGGAGCGGCATCAGGTATCTGAGCCCAGGGGAGGTAGGAGGGGAGTATCGGCCAGGGTTTGGTATGAAAGAAAAGCGAGCCAGAGTGGTTTCCCAATGTTGAAAGACGATTCTCCGAGGAATGAAAATGGGGGTTCGCCGGCGTGGAATTGTGGCGGAAGTGATCGGGGTGGGAGGAGAAATAGAGGTAGAGAGTTATTGAATTTATCGCGAAGAGAGAGAGAAGAATTCTCAGCTTTTTCTTGTTCATCATCTCTCCTCTCCCTCCCCTATCTCTCTTTCTCTCTCGCTCCGGTCGCTCGCTCGCGCTCTCTCTCTTTCCCCTCGCTGCCTCTGTGATGGAATTGGAAACTGAAGTCCGCAAATAAAGATTGAGGAAGGACATAATTGTAATCCGTAGACGAAACTTCAAACGCGCATCACACCGATTCAGCCTGATCATTAGACGGTTAGACCAGACCACCTTCGATTTAAATTTTGGAACAAAAATCCTCGAATTACATTCCCAAAAAATAATGTTTTTTAAGGTCACACATAAATTTAGAGATGTGTCAATGATGATCTAGTGATATGAAATGACTTTCTTAAATAGAAAGTCATGACTCATGAATTTAAGTCTCAATAGGAGCAGTGGTCTTCAATAGATTAAAAAAGTAATTATGATCAGATACTACATTGTAACAGAAGCATTAAAAAAAAATTAATGTACAAACAAAGAAAAATCCAGTCACATAAGGTGTGTACTGAGTGAACTTTTTTTTTTTTTGATTTGTGCACAGAGTAAACTTGGTTATTCTATAATACAACAACATGACAATGCAAACAATTGCAACCAGAATCCGCCCTCATGGTTTACCATCTAAAATAAATAAATAAATTATCCAAAACCGAAGCGTTTTAGCATCTAAAGCAACACCCCAACCAAGTTTAAGATGAAAAGAAAATGTCATGAATAGAATGAACATGGACATTGACATAAACAATGAGAAATCACAAATTAAAGTTATCTCTGAGGTGCACTCTGAACTAGCCCGACTCAGTGTTTGGATTCAGAATCCGTCTTTGAACATAAGTGAATAGAGTAGATGGAGATACAAATTGTACAAAATGGCGGCTACCTCAGCTCGCGTACGCTCTGAGGAAACAATCATGTTCAAGAAATCACCAAGACTGCCAGAAGAATGCACATGCTGATCATGGAAATGCTAGCGGTGATTGCAGATTGCCCACTAGGAGGAGCATTAGGCCCTGGAGCTGATCCATTATTGTTACTAGCTGGAGCAATCTTGGCAACTGGGGGTAGAGGTGGCTCCACCACATCGCTCTCTGTCAGTACAGGATAGGGAGCCTCCGCTGGTGGTAAATACTGAGGACTCATGAGTTGAAGAAGACTGCCAGGTCCAACTGGGAGCATGTATGGAGGTATCTCCTTGTACCCAAGACAACGGTTGCCTGTGAAATACCAATAGGTTGTCTACTGTCAGTGCCAAATTAGAAACCAAAATAGTTTAGAAAGCTCAACAAAAATGTTGTCTGATTAACAATTGTGCATTTTTTTTATTCTTTTCAAACAATTGTGCAAATTGAGTGTCATAGTCCAAAGGTAATTTACTTACGCCTGTATCTATTAGCTGTGGCCGGGAAGCCTGTTATAACACCATCAAAAGGATTTGCACTGGCACCAAAAACATAGCTATTTAACTCCACATATGGATCTGAGAAGAAGTCCCATGCTTGAGATACAAACTCGTTGCTGAAGAGTTGCACGTATACTTTAACCTTGGAAGCTTGCAGCTTTGCTACAACATTTGTTACCCCAACGAGGAATGAATCATCAGTTGGAAACACGGAAGATTTGCCTATGATTACAGAACTTGCAAACTTCTTGATCTCCAGAATAGTTGAGTTCTGAATATCACTGATTTCCTCCTTAATCCCATAAACACGTTCATACTTGCTATTTGTAAATTTCATCAGAACTGAGCTGTCATTTGAGTGAATCATAACTTTCTTGGTTTTCAGATCAGCTTTGTTGAGAGCAAGTAGAACAGCATCAGTCACACCTAGTCCCTTCTTTTCTGCCAGGTATGCCGCATTCTGTATGGAGCACAGATGAAGAGTGTCAAATAAGTGAACACAAAGGTTAAAGACTCGGCACATTTTTTAGCATCGTCTATGAACCGATTTTCCCTCCAGCAAGTCAAGGCAACCAAGACAACTTTAATAGGATCATGCACACAATTTACTAATGAAATGTCTGATTTGTTACTAAATGTTGCTATTACTTTTCATTTCCCCTTCACTGTACATGGTTAAAGTAATCAACAGCTATAGGAGTAGCTGAAGTGATAATATTATATACTTATGCCTCTCTTTGTTGAATATTAAAATATACTCCATTTTTTTCATTTCCATCCATACAGATGCTAGAGCAAATATATTCTCAACTTGTGAATAAGCAGGCTCTTTGATACGGAGTATATATATCTCATTTTCTTGATGCAATAATCTCACTTACAATGATAGATGTCAGGAGCCAAAACACAGAGAGAGAGAGAGAGAGAGAGAGAGAGAGGGGAAAAAAAAAGAGGTGAAACTAGATGAACTCACCTCTACGGTAATGAGAACACCAGAAACAGATGTAGCATTTGCAGCAAATGTCAAAAAATCATCAAGCGTCATAAATTTCCCCTCATTTTTTGCTACTGGATTCCGGAACAATCTAAATTTTGCAAATGGGTTTGATATTTGTGCTGCAAGAAATTGGAACACATGTCAACATAGTGAAAAGCAATTATTTAGAAAACAATAATGGGAAGTGAGCATAAAGAGATCAACATATCCTAGCAGCAATTAGTAATTTTAGATCTTTAGCAGATCATCGAAATAGAGAACAAATACTAAAGCAACCTTCTTGGCAAAATATGGAGGTTAGATTGAGTGGTTACTGTTAAATTCTGTTTCATTTTATTTTATTTTGTCATAGAGCACATGCAAATTAGAGAAAAGGCTTTTTAAAACATGAGAACCATTTTTCAAAGAGAACAGAATACAAGTCAATTTCCTAGACAGCCTGGCTTGGATAATTAGGTAGTAAATATCTCCAAAGAGACAACTTTACCTGCTTGAAAGCATACAACTTGGAACTTGTAGATTATAAAAGCCATGTGTACAGAATTTGCTAGCAAGAAAGAAAAGGCAACCTAAAGGCATTTTTATAATAAATATTTGAGTTGAGCAAATTGATTGAGAGTTAAGTTACTCGAAAAGGATATGCATTTAGTTTTAGACATTTGAGTTGATCCAA
This sequence comes from Ipomoea nil, assembly GCF_001879475.1. NCBI lineage: Eukaryota > Viridiplantae > Streptophyta > Magnoliopsida > Solanales > Convolvulaceae > Ipomoea > Ipomoea nil. Next base: position 1,188,053 of record NW_017617241.1, on the reverse strand, counting down.
CATTGCAAAACTGTCTGAACTTACATTTTAGGCTCTCAATTTGTCCCAAAGCAACTTGATAGGTAGTCAAGTTACTCGGAAAGGATAGCATGTAGTTTGAATACTAAAGTAAAACTTTCTGAACTTACCTTGTAGGCTCTGGATATCTTTCCAATTGAGGTCAAAACTATGTATTGCATTTTGTGTTTTGAGCTCTGGAATGCTAACAGCAAGGTTGCTGAATTGTTGAGCAGCTGTAGTCCCATCTATCATATTTACAGAACCCATGCAGAAAGGTATTCCATCCTTTGTCATTTGGACAGTACAGTCAATAATATCTACGCCATCAGAAACTGCTTTCGAATATGCCTTGTCAGTACAACCAGGATAGTCCCCACTTGCTCCATCAAATGAGATAACCAGAAACTCAGGCACTACATAGTAAAAGGAAAAAGTGAGAAAAATTCACAAGTCGCTATTTGTAAGAGGTTTACCTAATTACCTTTAAGTAAAATTAACAATCGTTATTATTATCTTTGGGTAACATGGAAGGGTCATTCAACATTTCAAATATTCTCATGCTTCACCAAGTTTACCTTTAAGTAAAATGCTAGCAGCAATTTATACTGAAGAAAAATGTTGTTTTATAGGGTTATCTATTATTTAATTCATTTTAAGGACTAAAAAATAGATATGTTCAATTATGCTGACATTGAGCTGGCAAATATTTGCATGCGGCCCAGGTGTACACGAGTACATGCACCCTATCAGCAATGGTCAAATCACAACTGCACTAATGTTCATATGTTCATTTGTTAATATATTAAAATCCAAGTGATAAAACCATCTAAATATTAATTAATACATTACCATCTGAACACATATCACATGAACATCAACATATGTTAATGGGGAGCATCTATGCGTACCACGGTGCTACTGTATTCAGCTGATTTATACTATCAATATCACTCAAGCACTGAAAGTTATAATAGTTGAGCTCGAACTAAACATATTTCAACTCAACCATGGAAACAATTCGTCAACTACAGCATAACTGGTAAGAGACCCTTTACAAAAATAAAGCAAGTGATAATATACATACCTTGATTTTTTTGACCCTTCCGCATATGAGAATAGCAGTCTGCAAAACAATAACAATGTTTTAGCAAGGAGGTAATTTATCTAAATAAGGGTAGAGTCTCCAAACCGTCAACTGAGGATATTGATACATGTCAAATTGAATACAGTACACAACATGGACAAAGCATTTTAACTTGAGTTGAATCAATACCAATAAAGTCATATGAGAACTGGTAATGCATATTAGAGGAAACGACCGAAATTGATGAGAACACAATAGTACACGCGAAAAAAGATACTCCGTAAAAGATTTCTTCAAGATTTAATAGGTTATCTACATAGCATATGCATTTTCACAATTGAAACTGGTTACCATCATATTATTGCCACTATTTGTTCTAATTGCACCTCCTTTAGCCCACAGAGCACATCCAATGATAATTATTAGAATACCTAGTCAAATCAGCATAAAACAAGTTTTTGGAGACTTCCCTTTGCTAGCTAAGTAGTTTATTGGTGGCTCTTTCAAAGGCATTTTATATAGCCCAGAATCTAGCCTTGCAATTCCACATTTTTCTAGTTCCCATCAAAACATTTAACCACAAATTCATTTGTAGCCATGAGAGAATAAAATAACATACAGTGCTAGTAGCACCTTTGCTTCCAAGAGATCAAATTAGTTGATATCTTACCTATGGCCCCTGATGGTGTTATTGGGAAGTCAGAGAGCACACCATCCACAGAATAGTTCCCATTGTCAATGAAGGAAAGGTACTCTGCTACAGGATCATAACTGTAATCGAAGGCAAAAGGAACATCACTGGCAAAGTCTGAGGCATAAACTTCTAGGCCCACTTTATGAGCATCCAGTACAAGAGATGTAGTAGGCTGTAGATAGGAGGAAGACTTGTCCACTGGCCAGATATAACTTTTAGGTACGAGGATCCCTGAGGCAAAGGTTTTAATAGAAGCAAGATTCTGTAACAGAGATCCATATGTTTGGTTGGTTGAAGGTTCAGTTTCATCATTTCCAAGAAATCGGAAAACTAGTTTTGTCACTCTTGGATTGATTCGTGATGCAATACTTTTCAAGAAGTTCACTTCAGGTGATGAAATGTAGTTAATAACAACCCTTCTAGATACACTAAGAACAAAGGTTCTCATACTCAGATTGTGTTGGCTATAGAAGGAATCATGCTGCAAAATTAGTCAAACAAGAAGAGTTCAGCAAAGGCCAACAGAACAAGGATAGCATACCTCAAGAATAAATACCATTATTTCCAATTTATTTCATACAATTTGCACTTTGGGTAAACCCAAAGTTGTTAAGACGCCATGACCAAAATCCCAAGTATTTTTCAGTAAAAGGGGATTTCTTAAATCGAAGTAAAATAAAACTTAGTAATTCTGTATATAAAACACCTCCGGTTCTAAAAAGTTAAGATACAAAAATGGAATTAGATAAATCAGTGAAGAAATATTGAGCAAGTTGGGATTGAATAATTACCTGAACATTCAACCATAACCCTGGAGGTTGGACTTTATTAAACACATCTTCGACAGTAAGAATCTGCTGCGGGGTGCCATCAAATCTACTTGATCGAGAATAAACTCCTTGTTGCACTGTTCAAGGAAACAAATATAATCAGCATAATTACAGTCTCCAAGTATCAAAATACAAAAGATATGTAGCTTCTCTGACACTGAATCCTGAAAAGTAAACTCTCTTAGCATAAAAAAAAAAAAAAAAAAGAAGGATGAGAGAACCAAACTATAACTGGTTCATATGAAATATTTGCAACTACCATACATGTTAAGTCACTTTCCAAAGGTTCTGATTCTATAGATGGGAGATAAACCCAAAAGATTACATGTCATTACAAATTGATAATTGCTGAACTTAACCCACATAATTGCACACCAAAGCAATACCAAACCCCAAGCTCCAGCCCATCCCAACCAATTTTGATGCCAAACAATAGTCACCCCTAAATTCAATGAGCAAGCATTCATATGCATGTATGAGTAACAATATCAAACATCTGACCTCGCCCCAATTTGATGCCAAAAAATAGCCAGTACTAAATTTAAAGAATGCTAATAGACCAAAACTCACAATTGACAAGCGTCAGCTGCTTGAAATTAAAATCTATGGGAAACCATGCCGTCGTTGGAACCCCATTCACAAGGTAGGTACTCTGCTTATCTTTGAAGAGTGTAGCAACGTTGGAGGCATTATCAAGCTTGATATCTGGAAAGCAGATTCCAACTCCATCTTTTGTTAGTTGTACATCACACCACATAATCACATTAGTTAAGCTAGTCAACCCAGCGAAACTGTATGCATTAAAGCTGGAGTCGGGGAATAACCCTGAAAATCCACCACGAGCAATGACTAAGGGTGCATCTCCTGTAAAGCGAAACCAAAAAAAAAAAAAAAATTAATATAGAAATTCAGTTTTCTGACATTAAAGAAGAAAAGAACATGTAGCATTGGTACATTTACAGAATGAAGAATCTTCACCAATTTTTTTATTTCCCTTTTCTACAGAAGTGCAGATACTTTTTTTGGGAAGGTACACCGTACATCTACAGCAACATTTCTAAAGATGCTAACAATCAAGAATGATTGCTTATTAATAGGAAAATGGATAATTAAACATGCACATATACTTTCTGGAAGCAACACTTAATTGTAACCAATGCTATGTTCCTATAGGATTTTTCAGCCTTATTCAAGTGGGCTACACAAACATGACAAAAGAGTTATCCCTTTTGAAAATCTAATTAATGCAGGCATATACTGCACAATTCAATTTCAATTGAAAACAAATGTCAAGGCAGTAAATCAACCAATAGGCTATGATGAATAAATAACGTTCCATATGTCATTGTTAAACTTATTCATAACAACTGCAGTCCTCCTTATTGCTCAACAACAAATTTTGGAAATAAATTAAAGGAAGCGCTTGATTTATCTTCAACATTTCATATCACTTCTGTAGTTCTGTCTTAAAAGGCATACTCACTAATAACTCATATTACCGTCTAACTAACTCACTTAAAGTAAAATTATATAACTAAGCAACCTATTAAAAGCATCTTAAACAAATTTTTGCACATTCTCTTCTTAATCGCGAAACAGTAAAAAATTACGCAAGGGCGAAATTTTTTTAACTGCGTTTACCAGTAGCATAATTTATTAGTTTTCATAAAAATAAAAGGAAAACACGAAATCAAAATGGAACTGGAAGTTTTCAGCTCGGTATGAAGCTGAGGAACGTCATATACGAAGCCAGGAGGATCAGAGAGAGAAGTTACCGCTAAGCGTTTGCCATTTCGAGGTACTGTTAGTAGATCCTTGAGCAGCGACCAATGTCACGGCGGAGCAGAGAAGCAAGAGGTTGAAGATCGAGCGGAGCTTCCACATTGCCAGGGAGCTCAGCCGAAGAACTACTACGGCAAGACTCAAAAACTCTCCGGCAACAGCTTTCTTCGGGTCTCCTAGCTAAATGCAGCAGTAGATTTGGTCAATTTCAACTGGAAGGACAACCAAAACCAGACGCGTAGATGACTGCACAGTAGAGAGAGAGAGCGATAGAGAGAGAGAGAGAGAGAGAGATATTGCTCTATTGGCAGATGGACAGAAATAGAGAGAAGCATTAAGCTTAAGCTTTCAGGCTGGCAGATTATTTTTCATTTTTATTTAGTACTCTGGTACTATTGTTGAATTGGTAAATATTATAATTATTAATTATTTAATGCGAGCCGGTTGTTTCATTGCGCGTTCCAGAACTCAGTGATTTCAATCTGGCTACGGCTATGAGCCAGCCATTTCTCTTTACCGGCTTAATTCCCTTTCATAACCCAATTTCTATCAAAAATACTAATTTTGCCCTCAAAAAGTATATATTCTCAATTTTCGCTACAAAATTTGTATTGATTGTTCAAAAAAAAAAAATACATGTGTCAATATATGAAACAAATAATATATATCCTCCTCGAAAGGGAGACGTGTGGATTTGGAGTGAAATTCTCACATCATAATGTGACAACTGATAAGTTTAATTATTATCAGTACTCTATTGACTAATTCATAATATGTATCACTATGTGTAGTGATTTGGAGAAATATTTTATTTTTATTTTTAATAATATAACTTTAACATTTTCTTTGTATTACAAAGATGGGATCCTTATAATATGGTAATCTTTTTTATTGTATTAAAGGCTTCTAGTATTAAGGAAATATGTAATGTAATTTTTAAGGCTTATACTATTAAGTAAATATGTAATATTAAAGTTTTCTACTATTAAGGAAATATTTAACTTGTATTTGAAAATTTATTTAGAAATTCATGGAATTAAACAAAAGCCATTAAACGAAGTCAACAAGTGGACATGTAATACTTTGATCTCATTAATGTTGGATTATAGAGTTCAAAGTAATATATAGAGTTAATTCTATTAGATGTCATTTGTATTTGGTGTCAATTCAAATTCAGTCTCGATTATTGTATTATTATTTTTTGGACATTTTTAGTCATTCTCATAATTTTTTATATTTTAAGTAAGGACATTTTTGTTTGTTTATACATTTTCTTTTGTTATTTTCCCAATTTCGACCGGTTTAATTGGTTGAAAACTTTCCTCTACTTTTTAGTAACCATATTTTTTTAACTGGTTTTTAATAAACTATTAAACCAACTAAATTAGTTGAAACTGAAAAAAAAAAATAACAAAAGAAAAATATGAATATACAAAAATACTCTTACTACAAATAAGAAAAGTCATGAAAATGACTAAAAGTGTCCAAAAAATAATAGTTTGAGATATTAAATGACAAAAACGATAGTCTGACACTAAATTTTAAATTGCCACCAAAGACAAGAGATCTCTGGTAATTTAAACTCTTTATATATATATATATATAAAGCAACCCCATCGAGGATAAAAAACTTACTCCGTATATATTACTTATTAAGAAATTAATGAAAATAAATTATTATATTATATATTTAAAATTTCTTTACAATATCAATCAACACTAAGTATAACTGTGTTATATATTTGGCTGTACCGAATATTATTAATATCAATAATGACAATATTTAATACACTTAAATAACATGCATATGCGTAGTTTTTGACTTGTATATCAGTATTGTACAAATCTATATTTTTATATATTTATTATTATATGACTATAAAACCAAAAAAAAAAATAAAAATTGTGGACTCAATATTATATTTTGAATGGAAATTACTAACACAAGACTTCTTAAAGGCAAGATTTTAGTAATACAAAGCAGAGTTCGGAGATTGCAAGTAAGTCCTCATTCAAAGTCATTTGCTTCTCGTGACAAGTTTGAAAACAGAGCCGGCAGCCGGCAGCCGATGTATGAGCCATCAGCCATCCAAGTCACAAGTGGCGCGAACGCCGGCAAATTATGCTGTGCATCCGTATGCACCAAGCATGGTGCATACGGATGCAAAAACAACGTCGTTTTTATAAAACGCGCGTCTCCCCTTAAAAAAAAAAAATAGGTTCGAAATTATAATTCCATAATCGATGAACTATAATTCCATAATCGATGAACTATAATTCCATAATTGATGAACTATAATTCCATAATCTAATTTATGAACTAAAATTTTCAGAATGAATGAACTAAAATTCCAGAATCTATGAACTAAAATTTCATAATCGATGAACTATAATTCCAGAATCGATGAACTATAGTTCCATAATCGATGAACTATAATTCCATAATCCATGAACTAAAATTTCATAATGAATGAACAAAATAATGTTGTTACTAGGAATCGAACTTGATTTTTTTTTTTTAAAGGAGAGATGCGCGTTTTTAATAAAACGACGTCGTTTTTGCATCTGTATGCACCATGCATGCACAGCATAACTATTCGCGAACGCCAGGCAATCAAGATAACGACAACAACATGGGTCAGCGGGAACTAGTAAGTAGTAAATGCCAGCGGGTCAGCCCAAAATTTCAAGCACTTTTAAGAAAACAAAAAAAAAAGATTAATAATAATAATAATATAACATCATCGTCCATCATCATATTTCATTATCAAGCCAAGCCGGAACGCGCAAAACGGGTCACGTTCTTGTGGGACCCCCGCGATTAGGCCAGCTTGAGCTTCAGTGGTATCGGAAAAATCCGAGAATGCCGAACCACCACTCACCTCTCAAGGAATTGCATTGCCTGTCTTTGTTGAAAACATATATACATATAGTAAAGATAAGAAAGATAGAGAATATGAAAGCAACAATAATTGTAAATAATGGTATGAGGAATTCCATATTCTACATCGGACACTGTTTTTATATTCTGTTATTCAAATATATATTTTGAATAAAACTTAGAGATAAAAGACTTACAATGGAATAAACTAATTTAGATTGTATATAGATTACATAGTTGATCGATACAAATTAAGAAAGTCAATAGTCATCCCTCTTAAAAAAAACAAACTTTTAATTATTGTAATTATGATTTACCAATTTGACTGGAATTGTCATTTACAATTTGTGATATAATGTAATATAGCATACATATATCGTAGCGAACGGTTTTGAATACATGGAGGTGTTGTTGAAAGTTCAAAGTTGGTGTTAGAAAGAGGGCTCTATCCTTTTGGCTTTGGGTGTGAGAGTGAGATAAATAATAAGTTATAATATATAAGATAACAGAGTCATTTTCTTAGTTTGGAAGGGTAGTTATCAATGCTTTTTAAAAAAGTAGATGAAGATATTATGGCATCTCCACTAATTAAAATTTTTGGATATTTTCTTAGTGACAAGTAAGAAAGAAGAAAACGAGAGAAAATGAAAAAGGGAAAAAAAAAGTATCTCACACAAAAAAAAAAAAAAAAAAAAAAAAAGACATATGCATCAACCTATTCGATCTACTTCTTTCACAATTATATCGGTCACACAAAAATATAAAATTTGCATAAGGAACAACTTTGAGAAAACCACACCTTCAAAAAAAAAAAAAAAAACCACGGCCATCTCAATGGTTTCTTTGAAAAAAAAAAAAAAAAAAAAAAACTCATAAAATTAATGTTGAGATTGCTCTTAAGCCTTCAATACAAAGTTATATATAGTTATTTATAAAGATCAGCGTGATAAAGATTTTTATACTGCCAATACATCCGTGTTATAGTTAATGAGAAGGTAACGAAATCTTGCCACACCAAACTTTCAAAACTTATCTACAATATTCTGTTAGAATTTTATCTCGTCACTAGCATGATTTGGATTGCTTGTTTATATGATTGGGCCAAGTTTGGTTCAATGGTGATTGAGTTGAGCTAACTTGGGTAAATATGTGTCATTTAATTTAATTGGATTAAAATGCTTATTTATATGGATGTATTTGCTCCGATATCATAAATATTTAATTTTAATACTACCTTTATGTTATAAGGATTGGATTAACATAATCTGTTGAATGGGCAGTCTAAAGATGATTGGACACATACACAACAATCATCAATACTAATGTATATTCAACGATCAACATCAAATTATTATATTAGGGTATTAATTAGCTGGATATTTGATCATTTATTTACGACATCGGAATTAATAGGCTAACATATTATATTATAAGTTAATATAAACAGAATTATTATTATTATTATTATTATTATTAGTCCGCGTTAAATATAGCCAATTGGAAAGCTGAGATCGCTCTACAAACAGATAAATACAACATCAATTTTTTGGGGTATTTGGCTAAACACGTTGCTTGACTTTATACTTTTGAATGAGTATTTTGTTTTGTTTTGTTTGTTTTGTTTTGTTTTTTTTTTTTTTTTGATGATGAAAATTTATACCTTTTATTGTTATGCTTGTTCATCATACTAAAGCGTAAAAAGTCAATATCGCTCTAACTGAGACCATGCTCCCATTTGAGAGAGAAGAGTCAATACCGTCGAATCACGTCGTGTCACTAGACCACAAGGCTATTGACAGTTATAAATAATTTAATGCACTGCAATTGCAAACACTCATTAGCCATTTTTGAATTAACATTTTAGAACGTTATTTTATGATTATAAATTTGACATGTGCAGAATTTGATCAGTGAATAGTAAACATGACATGTAAAATGGGATAAAGGAAGTATTTGAAAAACATTGTTGGTTGGTTATATATAATCACCAAATTAATTTAGGCATAACCTATATAAGGTTGACATTCCAATTTTCTCTTAATTTATTAGTATTTGGTTGGATGAGGTGTATAACGCATTCAAAAGCGATAACCAATATGTATTATAATTGACTTTTTGATATTTTCTCAATCTAGAATTGGTTTAAGGTAATCCCGACCCGAGTTATGATATGACAAATTAATATGACCTCGATCATGACCACAACCAATGTCCAATGCATATGGAAATATAATGTTGATATTATTAAATAATTATATCATATTATTTAGATCTCAACGTGCATCCAATTTTCTTTGATTCGTAATCAGTGGAGAAAGGGGGAATAAGAATATGTGGAAAGTAAGAGGAAGGAGAATTATTTATTTATTTATTTTGATAGGCGATGTTGAAAATGTAAAATATTATCGCAGACCGGAGACCGGAGTATGTGGGGCAAGAATCTTTATGTTTATACATGCGACATGTGCGGTGGTCCACTTCAAATGTTTGGTCCTGTCGTCCCTCTACACACCTGTGTAGTAGTTAAATGTTGGTTTGTTGAGTGAGAGTAATGTCAGCAACTTATACCATCGACCCGAGTCTAAAATACACAATTTACACATTAAATTATTGTGAATATTTAATATGTAAATTGTGAACATTTAAATTGTGTATTTTTAGATCTGGATCCAGATCCACATAATAATTTGTCATTTCTGGTGGGTTGGGCCGACATGGACAACCAGGCTCATGGGCCGTGCATAGCCACATTTTTTTTTTTTTGGTTTCTTTTTTGTACAAGCTAAGGGGCAAATTATTGTATGGACCATGGTCCACACAATGTTGTTATGGACCATAATAAAAAGTACATTTTTAATATACTGAATGTACTATACAATATAATGTACACTCAGTACAAAAATAATGTACATCCCTTGAATATAATGTACATTATTTTTGTACTAAATATACATTATTTTTGTATTAAATATACATTATTTTACAGTATATAAATTATGGTGCGCACAGTGTGGACCATGGGCCTGCTCGACGTATTTGCCACCTTAGATCAGAGCTTATTATGGTTTTGGGCCTAATATACTAAATCCAGCAAATATAAGTAAAGGTGCAAAGTTCTTGTTGAAGCAAAAAGACATTATTATTTATTATAGGACAACATAATAAGACGTTAAGAAACGCCGAAAGTTGTTTGGCGACGCACGTGAGCACCGTTTCATTGCACAAAAACAAAACAAAAACATGAAAAGCTTTAGACAAAGACAGGTGGACACCACATTAGGTTGACGGATGAGTCTCACAAATCACAATAATAGCGAAGATAATGGAAGGAATGTCATACTAGAATGGGGTTTGAGCGTTAATTAGCATTGGCGGGGAACCTTAAGGCCACATTTGCCGGGGAGCTTCATGGCCTTTTCAGGGCTGAGACCAAACTTGGCGAGTTGAGGCTTGAGTTTGCACATGCATTTTAAGTCAGCGTTGCACAGAACGGTGCAACAGGCCTTGGTGGGATCCTTGGGCGCCGCGCCGCTGATCGCCGGCAGACATTCCGCCAGCTCCGTCACTTTCACCTTGCAGATGACGCTTGTTGCCGTCTGGGCATTTGCCACGCCAATCATCACCGCCACCACCACCACACTCAACACCATAAATAATGACTTATTAGCCATATTATATATGCAAACTAGATCAGATCAGATCGGCCTGTATATATAGTAGTGGTTTATATCTGCAAGACTACAACTGATGATCTGATGCATATTGGCCTGCGATCTTGTAGCTATATATACAGGACCCCGGAGGCCGGGTGGGTAGCACCATTTGGCTCGTGACTTCCCTGTCACGGACTAGCTAAGCTAGTAGCTATATCTGCTAGTACTTTACGGAAGAATAATATATATTCTGTTTTCCACTTTTGAATTGGCTTTTAACTGTAGTGCGAGTATAATCCAAGTCCCGTGAAGATTAATATAAAAGAACAAATTAAACCTGCAACTCACAGGGAAAAGGCCGCATCTTTATACATTAAATAATAATAATCTGCATTATATTGCACAGACAACCAGTAAACAGAAGTTCAGGCCATCAATGAGCCCAATTCATCAACAAGACCATCTCATCTGATCTGATACAATAATTTCATTTCGACCAAACTAACTCTGTTACAATGCAATATCTGTTCATAACTACTTTCTCATATGGGAGAGCAACTTGGTGCCACTAGATCACATGACAGTATTAGCTAGCTAGAATGGCTAGTTGCGTCCAATAAGTATGGTCGGGATCATATCACTGGCAATTTATATCCTACACCACGGTGCGCGTTGCACTATGCGCTCAGATGCAAAACGACGTCGTTTTAATTTTTTTTTTTATTTGAAATTTCCCGCCCCAGTGAATGGCAGTAGTTTTTTCTTTAAAAAAAAAAATCCGCTGTTCAAGAATGTACATAATGTTATACTAGAATACACATAATTGTATATATGAATGTACATAATTATATAACAAAATATACATACTCTTTTTAAAAGATAATACACATAATCTAACATAATACATAATAAACATAAACTTTTAACATAATACACATCAACTATTAACATAATACACACAAATTTTCTGATTCGGATATACATAATTGTATAAAAAGAATGTACATAATTGTATAAAAAATGTACATAACTATATGAACCAATACACATAACTGTATGAACAAATACACATAATTCCAGCAATTTCCTACTGCGCCTCCCAAAACGACGTCGTTTTGGGAGGCGCGCGGCGCACAGTGCTATGTGCGCCGTGGTGTAGGGTATAACGATTGCATATCACTGACATAATATGGAATAATGGCATGTATATATGTATTGATTCTTTACTTACTATTTTAAATTATGGCAATTCATCATACAAGAATATTATAAAAATTCTGAGTGTTTGATGAATGGAGGATGACTTAATTAGCTTGTTAAAGGGGCAAATTAAAGGAACTGTAGTTAGGAAGAAGGGGTCAAAATAAAGGGCGAATTAGGTGGGCAGGCCAATAACATTGTGTTTGGAATTGAAGAATGTCCAGATCGATCGGGGCCATAATCATTGCTTATTACTGGATCTCACATATACTCGGATCACCACAAGGAATAATCACCAAGAATAATAGATACATAATCACCACTCAAAAAGCTGCGTTTTACCTACTGTTTCTCTCCAACGCTGAACATGTTTCTTAGTTGTGATACGTTGTTTCGGTGTGATTAATGATGACCTTCAAACCTCAGCTTTGTTTTGAGCCTGAGAACTAACGCTACTATACCCCCTCAGCCTCCGACGCCTCTTATCGTCCCCGTCTGAGACCCACACACACCGTTCCCAGGTTATATTATTGTGTCGTTACTACGTCGTACTAACTAACATTTGCGGTGTCGCTGAAATTAAAGTAGAAAAAGCTAGCGACAATGGGAGGGTCTGACCATGAAGATGACTCCGATCACGGTGCCAAGGCTTCTTATGCGACTGAGGAGGATGAAGAGTTCGTTCAGATGGGTCCTAAGTGCAGTATCAAGGAACATCTTGAGATGGACAAGGACGATGAAAGCTTAAGGAGGTGGAAAGAACAGCTTCTCGGGAGCGTCGAAATCAATCCAGGTACATTTATATAAGTTGACATCTGATAATGTTATATATGTTAAGGTTAATTGTACTGTGTTGGTTAGAGTTGTTTGTTGTCTGGTTTGGTGGTTTGTATTGTTTCATGCAGAAGCACAAGAACCTGATGTGAAGGTTATGAGCCTCACAATTATCTCTGCTGGAAGGCCTGATATAGTTCTTCAGATTCCTGAGAATGGGCGGAACCCAGAAGGCCTGTGGTTTACCTTAAAAGAAGGCAGCAAATATCGGCTCAGATTCGCCATCAAGGTCAGCAACGAGATTGTTTGCGGCCTCAAGTACATTAACTATGTCTGGAAAACCGGAATCAAAGGTACTAATACTACTTTTTGGCAATTTGAGTTCATGGGAAACTGTTTTTCAATTCGTGTGTTTTAATGTAATATTGTCTCTATCAGTTGACAGCTCTAAAGAGATGCTGGGAACGTTTAGCCCTCAAGTGGAGTCATATATACATGAGATGCCAGAAGAGAATACTCCCTCTGGCATGTTTGCTAGAGGAACATATTCTGCAAGAACTAAGGTTATGATGTTTCTTTAAAACATTCTTATATTGGATCTAAGCAACACGTGGACCATAACTAAAAGTTTAAGCTGATAATTGGATTGCACATTAATAGTTATATGATCTGACTATTATAAAAAAAAAAATCACTAATTCAGTGGTGTATTTAATGATGTTTCAGTTCATAGACGATGACAAAAAGGTCTATTTGGACATCACCTACACCTTTGACATTCAGAAGGAGTGGGCAGAAACATCATAGGACGGAGAAGAAACAGATCAGATGGTGATTTTGATCACTGTTATCAAGTTAGGAACATGGAGTCCCTATCTCGCTGCTCCTTTTTACTACATCCCCTAGTACTTATTCTCTGTTAATTAGGTTTTTTCTTAATTTTTACAAAACTCTCTTTATTCTTTCACTGAAGGGCTATCTTCTGCCTTCACACCTTATAAAAACATGCATTGAATTCATTATTTTTTTTTTTGGAATTTTTATGATCAGTGTTTGTTGTTATGTATTTTTAATATATATAATATAATTTCATTTTACTTTCTTCTGCTTAATGTTAATGTTGAATACACCGTACCCTAACTTTTCTTTCATTTTATCATTATTTTTTAAATATAAATGATTGATGGATTGAGAGCTTTGTAGTTTTGTTGTGATTTCAATAAATAGTGGGAGAGGGATAAAATTGGGCCGTGGGCCCGTGGCTCTTCCTAAGGGGGTGGCGCTTGGTCGGTTGGCGGTGGTCAGAGAAGATCATATACAATTTTATTTTATTTGTTTTTTAAGTAATTATATTGATATTGATGAATACTAATTAAGCAACAATGACATTACCCCATGACATGCGTACCTTGTACCGTATAACCTAATCAATTGTATCATAATCATAGAGAACGGTACAACGTACGATGGCCGGCCACACAATTAATCGATATTTTATTTTTCAGTATGGTTACAATTTTCACTATATATATATATATATATATATATATATATATATATATATATATATATATATATATACATATACATATACATATAATATACATATAAATATAATATACATATATGCAGAGATACTTTTTCGTACAAATATTCTAAGCCGATGCACCTTAAATTTTAAATATACGCATCTTAAGCTAAATTAACATAAATATAATTTTTGTATTAAAAAAAAAATCTTATAAAGAATTTGATTGTGTTTTGTGACTGTAACAAAAAAAAAAGTGTGTCCTCAATTAAAGAACAAACTGTAAAAGTAGGAAAGAAAACAATGCACCTTAAGAAATAAAATCACATACCATAACAAAAGAAAATCATGGACCTAAAGCTTTAGACAAATGCAATTAAATTTCAACAATTGACGGACTTTAAGCACACAGCACAACAAAATTTAAATTTGACTTAGATGAAAAAAATTATATTGCCACCGCGTTTTTACTCTCATCTCACCCCACATTCGTACATAAGCACACCATCCACATTTGAACCGTAATATATATATATATATATATATATATATATATATATATATATATATATATATGCTTAGGCTATGGTGCGAAAAAGGTCCCGTATGCGAATGAACAACAACAAAAAAATAGCACTTCTAATCTACACGACACAAAACTGTATCTTGAATAGTATAAAAATGTGCTTTGAAAGGCTCACAAATGTGCACTCCAAGACAAAACAATATGCGCTTCAAAGGTACAACAATGTGCTTTGCAAGGTTCAACAATATGCACTTCAGAGACACAACAAACAATGTGCTAAGGAAGGCACAACAATATACTCTAAAAGGCTCAACAATATTCGTTGTGCTATGAAGGGTACGATATTATGCTCTGAATGGGTACAATATTATGTTATGCAATAAGGGAAAAATGCAACCCAACAGGATAACTTAAGTGGTAAATGAGTTCTCTTTTGTGGGAGAAAATTCTGTACCCGAATGTGGACCGTTAAACGAACAGAAAAAGAACCGGGCCACATTGTGGTTTACACAAAAAAAAGGGAAAAAATTATTATTTACACAAATTATCATACTACACAACGTTTTTAAAACATATCTAATTCTAAACACTTAATTTAAAAAGAATCAAAAAATGAGTTTAAATCATATTTTTCACCTAGACAACATTCTATATTCACTTCATAATATACTTGGCTTAAAATCACTCTTATGATAACAACGTATGAAAATATAATTCCAAAAAAAATTTAGCGGAACATAATTTTGGTACTAAAATAGTTCTGTATGAGTTTAATTCAAATTCTGTATGAGTCTAAAATAAATTGCCGCCTTTATGCAATAATTTTGCGAGTGGGAAAAACGAGAAAACGAGATGTGGATGATGGGCCGCCCGTATAGGGCTAGTGTAGAAATGACGGGAAGTTAATGCTGAGGTGTGAAGTTTACGGATGAGCTGTCCAAAAAGGAGAGCGCGCGTGAGGGCATCAACCAGCGCGTGGGGGAAAAACCACCTTATCGAAGTGGGCCTCCAGCACAGTCCATCCCCCTAACTGTCCAGCTTCTCCGCCTCATAGTCTTTGCGTGTCCACAGCCCAAGACTCGTCTCTTCTCCCCTATGTTTTTGCTCTGTGTTCAAGCAATTAAGCGATACTCGATCCATTCATTTCTCTTTCTCCCTGTCTCTCTCCTTGACAAAACAGTCAAAACGTTGAATAAACTCAGCACCCACCTTGATTTTCCTCAAGGTACGTGCTGGTAAGTGGTAACTACGTGTTAATCACATGTTGCTAAAAAAAAATGGTTTCTATTGGATTGCTTGTTGATGTGGTTTTGTTAATTGTTATTGCCCTGCGATTATTTTTTTCTGTTCTGAAACGTTTGCGATTTGGACAATTGGATTGCTGTGCTTGTTTGCATGGTTTGTTTAACGGTGCTCTGGATGATGAACTGTGTTTCAGGATTGGGCTTTGATTGAGTGAGTTTGATTTCGTGTTCCCCGAGATTCGGGGACTGAGGAGATGTCGAGTTTTCAGGGTGTTCTCGTGTCTGATCAATGGCTTCAGAGCCAGTTCACGCAAGTCGAGCTTCGCAGTCTCAAATCCAAAGTAAACCTCTCTGCTATTTCATCATTTCTGTAGTTATGTTTTTGTTTGTCGGATTGTTGAATTGGATTCTCTGTTTTTAGTTCATTTTTGTGAAGAATCAGAATGGCAAAGTTACAATTGGCGATTTGCCGCCTTTAATGGCGAAACTGAAGGCTTTTAGTGAAATGTTCAATGAGGAGGAGATTAGGAACATTTTGGGAGAATCTGGTTCTGATATCAATGATGAGGTTGATTTTGAGGGCTTTCTCAGGGTGAGTGAGTATTTAATACTTTTCATATAATTAATATCTGGTCACCTTTGAATGCCTGTCATGACATGTTCTTAATTGTTTGGTTGTGAATTGATTTTTGAATTGGGATTCTTGAGCTTTTAATGTAATTAAAAGAAGCTAGTAAGAATAATTTCTGCTTCTTTGTTCCAAATGTTAGTAATTGTATATGGATTTTCTGCTTTTGGTGTGTAGACATACTTGAACTTGCAAAACCGAACTGCATCCAAATCAGGTAGTTCGAGAAGCCCTTCCTCATTCCTCAAGGCCACTACAACCACCCTACTTCACACAATCAGTGAATCAGAGAAGGCATCATATGTTGCTCATATCAACAGCTATCTCAGAGATGATCCATTCTTAAAGGAGTTCCTTCCAATAGATCCAGCTTCCAATGCGTTGTTTGATCTGGCAAAAGATGGAGTTCTTCTATGGTATTGAACATGGAAGGCTTGATAATACTCAAGATTGCTTGCCAATCAATATAGAGCTGATTTTATTTAAGTTTTTTTCTTTGATTTTCTACAGTAAGCTGATCAATGTTGCTGTACCTGGTACAATAGATGAAAGAGCCATCAATGTTAAGCGAGTACTCAACCCATGGGAAAGAAATGAGAACCATACCCTTTGCCTCAACTCTGCAAAGGCTATTGGATGCACAGTGGTCAATATAGGCAATCAGGACCTGATTGAAGGAAGAGTGAGTTATATTGTTGACTTATGAGCTTATATTTGTTTCCATATGTCTCTGCATTCTTAGTTCCTTAATGTCATCCAACTTTTTGCAGCCTCATCTGGTTCTTGGATTGATTTCTCAAATCATAAAGGTCAGTATTTAGATTTCACTCCACTTTTTGTGTTTCTATCTTGGCTTGCTAGACAGAAAATCAGCAGATTTATACTTTTAGTTTAATGCAATAAGATTGGATTGATTTGCTTATGATTAACATTTTTTGTCCTATATTTTTAGATCCAACTGTTGGCAGATCTCAACCTCAGGAAAACCCCTCAGCTTGTAGAACTCGTGGAGGACAACAATGTACAAGAATATTCATGTTTTTGGTTTTATTTCTTTCTCACTTATTTGTTTGTCTTCAAGTTCTGAACTTCTGGTGTGATTGTTTTTAACCTTTGCAGGATGTTGAGGAGCTTTTGGGATTAGCCCCAGAAAAGGTTTTACTGAAATGGATGAATTTTCATCTCAAAAAAGGAGGCTATAAAAAGACTGTATCAAATTTTTCGTCAGATTTGAAGGTAAAATCCTTGCATTTAGGAGCACTAAGCTACTCAATGGAAGTAGTTCCTTCTTAGTCTAGCTAGTAATAGAACCATGTAGAGACTTAGTCTAACTTTGTCATTTTGTATGTGATATCCGTGCAAAATAGGAAGCCACAGGGATTTTAAATTGATGAATTTATCATCGGGAAATGATGAAATTTGGATTGCCCTTCTCAGTTTCCTGGACAGTATGTAGTCAAAACCAAAATGTGGGTTTGTACTTCAGGATTATTCTGGGAAAATGAGGGGATTGTGTTTTTGTGGCCATGTTTAAATGCCTCAGTTTCTTGTGATTTTCTGTCTTGAATTTCACTAGGTTGTGATCCCAAATTCATAATGGTTGCAAATAGCTTTGCTTTGCAATTACAGTTTGTTCTTGTGCTGCAGGATGGAGAGGCATATGCTTACCTTCTTAATGTACTTGCGCCTGAACATTGCAGTCCAGCAACGTTGGATTCCAAAGATCCCACTGAAAGGGCAAACATGGTCCTTGATCATGCAGAAAAAATGGACTGCAAAAGATACTTAAGTCCAAAGGACATTGTTGAAGGCTCAGCCAATTTGAATCTTGCCTTTGTTGCACAGATCTTCCACCAAAGGTGCGAAGCTAATAATGTCTCTAATCATTTTTTATTATTTTTTTTCTAATCATTTTTAGTTGCTTATTATACTATGAGAAGGAAAACATGTATTTAGAAAAAGATTTTCCTTACAGGAATGGCCTGTCTACTGACAACAAGAAGATCTCCTTCGCAGAGATGATGACAGATGACGAACAAATATCGCGAGAAGAAAGATGTTTCCGACTATGGATCAATAGTCTTGGCATCTCCTCTTATGTCAATAACTTATTTGAGGATGTCAGAAATGGGTGAGCAGTAGTGAGCTGTATGCGCAAGTTTGGAGACACTATAAACATAAGATAGATACTTCAAAATATTTTCTACATGTTTCTGTTACATATAATGATTTTATCAGATGTTGTAGACTTGTAGTGTATCTTGACTATAATCAACCTTCAGAATATCCTTACGGCTTGTATTCCCTTTTCTTTTAGATGGGTACTTTTGGAGGTGCTGGACAAGGTTCATCCCGGATCCGTTAATTGGAAGCATGCAACAAAACCTCCTATTAAGATGCCATTTAGGAAAGTAGAGAATTGCAACCAAGTTGTCAGGATTGGGAAGCAGTTAAAACTCTCTTTGGTGAATGTGGGTGGAAATGACTTTGTTCAGGGGAACAAAAAACTTACTCTTGGTAATTAGTCCAATTAATTTAGTCTTATTTAATTTATTATATTGCTCCCTCTTCCTCCTCCTTGGCCATGGTGGTTAGTATTTCTTTGTCTGAAGCACCATAAAATGCTCACTTTTTTTTTTTTTTTGGGTACTCAGCATTCTTGTGGCAGTTAATGAGGTTTAACATGCTCCAACTCTTGAAGAACTTGAGATCCCGCTTTCAAGGCAAGGAGATTAGTGATGTTGATATCCTGAATTGGGCAAACAAAAAAGTGAAAAGCACAGGAAGAACATCTCGAATGGAGAGCTTCAAGGTCAAATCTTAGGAAATGCCTTTTTTTTTTTTTGAAGCATCATTATCTTTTATAATATGATGACATCATGGTGATGTTCCTTTTTGGATGGTTGTTTAGGACAAGAGCCTTTCAAGTGGGTTATTTTTCCTCGAGCTTCTCAGTGCAGTGGAGCCACGGGTTGTTAACTGGAACCTTGTTTCTAAGGGTGAAAGCGGTATGAATTCCATTCCCATGAAGCCACTAGCTTTATTTTTGTTCAAAATGATAATGGAATGCGAAAGATGACTAGTCTTTTTTATGGCAGATGATGAAAAGAAATTAAATGCTACATATATCATTAGTGTTGCCCGGAAACTTGGATGTTCAATATTTTTGCTGCCCGAGGATATCATGGAGGTGAGAACATTATCACTCTAAGTTGTGTATCCTCTATCCTCTATAAACTAAGCCTATGAGTATTGGCTGTTTGATGACAGGTCAACCAAAAGATGATCTTAACTCTCACTGCCAGCATTATGTACTGGAGCCTTCAGCAACCGGTGAATGATTCAGAGTCGTCTCCTTCGCCTGCTACTTCCGAGGCATCCCCAGCTCCTTCGACAAATGGCTCATCATCTCCTCCTGCTGGTCCCGCTACCCCTGATGCATCCCCAGCTCCTTCGACAAATGGCTTGTCATCTCCCGCTGTAGCACTTTCCCCCGATTCATCCCCAGCACCATCTGTCAACGGGGAAGATGACAGCTCACTCGTTGGAGTGTCGAATCTGACCATCAACGATGCTGCCTCTGATTCTACAGTCTCGTCTTCACTGGTTGAAAGCGAGGGCAATGTGTCACAGAAGGCTACGTCTTCACAGGTTGAATACGAAGACACGGAGTCGCAGGAGGTCTCATCGAAACCAGTCGAGCACGAGGAGACAGAAGCAGAGGAGGAGGTTTCCTCATCCCAAGTTGAGAAACAAGATCCCCGGTCACAGAGTGATACATAGCTGAAGGTCATTTCCATTTTAAGCTGGAGGAGGGATGATGAATAAGAAAAGCGCAGAGACAGATATAAACATAAACAAAAATATAGGAAAATCATCTAAAAAATTATATAAATAGTCTCCCTTAGCATATTCATACACAAATTCTACAGTGTCACCTTGTTAGTTCTCAAATATATACACTGAGTTTTGCTTCTAAGTTATTGTATTTTTTGTTGTAAAGTAGACTTTCATCATTTTGATGCATTCTTTGGATTGTCTCCATAATGACTACACACTAGTATCATACTCCCTTGTTTAGAGCATCTCCAATAGTTTTTTTTTTTAAGTGTCAATTAGGAGATAGATAGGGTGCCTAAGGTTCGGTTTGCAGGAACCGAACTTTTAATTTTTAATTTTTTAATTTTTATATTTTATTTTATTTTATTAAAAGCTAACTATGAAAAACTAAAAGAATACCAATGATGATACTATCAATAGGAAAGAATGATGTTTCATGTTTGCATGTTTGGACACATTGCTTGTCTGTTAGAATTTTAGAAATTATATAATAGATATGCTATTTAGTATATATATATATATATATATATATATATATATATATATATATATATATATATAAAGTATATAATTTATTTTTTTGAAATATATTTTACAGTTCTAGAGCCGGAACCGTCCATTTGTATAGTGCACGGTTTGGTTTGAACCTCCTTATTCGAAGTGAACCGTGATCATCCCTAGAGATAGAGGGGGGAGAAAAATATAAAAGAAGGAAAAAGAGAAAAAAAAATAATTAAAAAGCAGGTATGACGCCAATAAAAAATTAATTCAATAAAATTAAGTTTTTCTTTACACGTGTGTAATAAACCTTATGACTAGTTGTGGACTCAATTAGTGGCTAGTCTTGGATTCGACTAGCAAATTGATTTGTGGACTCGAATCAATCTTCATTTCTTCAACCTTAGATTTAAGTTCGTTGACTCGTTCTTGAATCGAAGGAAACTAGATCCGACTTTAGTTGATTGAAGATTGCATCATCGAGGTATTTGAAGCTACAATGGGATTCTTCTAAGTCGTTGAGGATTCGAGACAAAGGGTTTCTCGCGAGGTCTAAGGTATTTTTATCCATCTCTATCTTTACTTTTGAGGGCATTCTTGAGACAATATTCCATCTTATTTGAACCTTGGACCAGGTTCATATCAATTTACCTTAAACCCCACGAGAAACTCTTTGTCTCGAATCCTCAAAGACTTAGAAGAATCTCATTGTAGCTTCAAGTACCTCGATGATGCAATCTTCAATCAACTAGAGTCGGATCTAGTTTCATTTGATTCAAGAATGAGTCCACGAACCTAAATCTAAGGTTGAAGAAAGGAAGATTGATTCGAGTCCACGAATCAATTTGATAGTCAAGTCCACGACTAGCCACTAATTGAGTCCACAATTAGTCATAAAGTTTCTTACACAAGTGTAAAGAAAAACTTAAGAATTTTATTGAATTATAAGCCTCTTCAAAACTGATATGGATGTGCCTTATTTATAGGTATAGGGCATCATTGTAATCCTAAATACAATGGGAAAAATAGTCATAAACCTAATCTAGAATATATGTAAATATAGTCATATTTATAAAGGGATTTAAGGAATCATTTTTAAATACCAAGTAGTGTTTTTCTTCATCTTTTGCAAATGAGCTTGACTTGGATTTCCACCATCTTTGCACATCACTAACGAAGACTTGCCTTAATTGTTTGGAGCGGGTGTGGCACTGTGGCCTGTTCAAGCGACTACACATATCTTTTCCATTTTTTCTTTCCTAGCGGGGCCTCACAAAAAAATCATTCTTGCCGGAAGATCTCAACTATTATAAGGGGAAAAACCTACAAATTGAACAAATTGTTTGAAATAGGTTAGTTTATGGATTCAATTGTAATTTTTTTTTGAGTTTAGTGGTCTAATTACATTATCGTGTGCAATTCGATGACCTATTTGACCATTATTCTATTTTTTTTTTTTTTAATTTAAAAATAAAATAAAAAAATACTTAGTACGGACTATAAATTAAACGATATATAAAAGGGCCAAATCGTTAAATTGATCATGCAGCGAATCCCGGTTTGGAAACTTCCGTACATGATGATACAGAAACTTCTGCAAAAGTAAAACCTAGAGACAAAAAGGGTTTATCCACCGGTTTCGCCACCGTTTCTGCTCGTTTTGCCATCTCTCCTTATTCGGTATACCGTCAGTCCAGTGATCTCGTTAATTTTATTGCCCTAATTTCGTTTATTGTAATTAAAGGAATCTCTACAATCTACATCAGTGTTTCGGCAATTTGATAACGGAGTATAAATTACGATATGCATAGAGATTTCTGGAGTATAAATTAGGATATGCATAGATTTCGTCTTCATCTTATTCCTCATATTGTTTCATTATCTGTTAAATATATCTTCAAAGGCATTTACAGCAAATCCCTTCTTACTAAAAAAAGGGTAAAAGTTCCCCCTTAATGACTTCCAAAACCTCAGTTGCTTCTGTTTTAGTTTGAATATTCACATTGTTTATTTGCTGATGTTTGTTTTTCTTTCAGTTTTGAGCTTCTAAAGGAGCAATTGGGAAAAGGACATGGCGTTTTCTGATGATGAAGCTGAAGCAGAAATAAATTCTGTTTCGAACTATGACTTTGTGGACGATAACGATGAACCTATTTCATTCTCTGAGTTATCAGTTCAGTGGAAAGGGGGTGAGCGTTTGAGTGGGAAGAAGAAACATATATTTTTACGCGGGGATGCTGATAATGGCAATATGAAGGTTTATGAGGAAGTTACTGCCTGGAAATTTGATTTGTCAAGCATAAAACCAGACATTTGGGTGCTACATAAAAAGAATAGCTGGATTTTGCTTCTGAAACCTAGAAAGGCATTTGAGGATACAATTATTAGGACAATATTGGTTAGTCTGCATTGCTTGCATTTCTTTAGGAAGACTCCTGACTCTTCTGTTAAAGCCTTTTGGGATCAGATGCACAAAGTTTTCAGGTTCATATTATGATCCATTACAATACTCTCTCTATCTTTTATATTTGCCTTTTGGGTTTTAAATGTTATTCCTCTGTTTGTAGTTTTGAGCCAAGGCCTTCAGAGAATGATCTAGTGGATCATATGGACCTTATAAGTGAAGTTGTAAAACATGATGATATATTGGCTAAATCCAAGGTTTGTGATGCTTCTTATGATTCGTTGATATGCTTCATGCAGAAAATCTGTCAATCTGCTAATGATTTTTTTTTTTTTTTAAATTTTATTTTCCTTCTGAAATATTCCTTGGAAACTAAAGCATCTGTATTTATGTTTCTGTGGGAGTGTGCAAAATATTTTATTTATTGATCTTGAGGCTTTTTACCACATTATTATAAAAATATTTCTGTTAATTCTTTAGTCTTATAATCTTTTATTATAGAATAATTCATGCTTTGTTCTTCAGGTATTACTTACACTCCTTAAAGAGAGGCCTAAAAAGAAGATACTTCTTGATGAGGTTAGGACTACATCTGAAAAACTCATTACACAACACCCCTGTACTCTCTGCAGTGTAAAAATTCAAGAGTAGATAGGATAGAGGGTAAGTAAAAAATAGTCTATGAACTTCTATTAGCATGCTGACTGTCTTTTCGCAGGTAAATGATAAAACCCTTTCAGGGTTTATAGTTGATGATCTAGGTGATGAAACTTTTGAAGATGGCTCTGATGATGATGAAGATGACCAGTTTGAATCTGTGTGTGCAATCTGTGACAATGGTGGTGAGATTATTTGGTATGTTTCTTTATTTTTCACAATTTCTTATGCATGTATCTCTCTCCAAATTAAATTTGTTAGGTGCATGTTCCATATCCTTTTTGGCATATCCATGTTTTTCCAATTTGTTCATCACTTCTTTTTGTTTTAATAAGGTCTATTATTTTGCTAATGCTTATGGCTTGATATTTTTCAATCTTTGTTGCTGTTTCGATTATGCCCTTTGTGATACGCCTCAAACCTTGTTTTCAATATTTCCTTTTTCTTCAACTTATTATCCTACCTTATATTCTATACTGAAAGCAAACCTAAGTACAGTCATTATATAATTAAAGAGAATTAAATATTTTGCATATCGTATATATCTACAAGTGCTAAATGCCAACTTTTGGTATCTTTTCCAGTTGTGAAGGGAATTGCTTGAGGTCATTTCATGCAACTAAAGAAGCTGGTCGTGAATCTGATTGTGAATCTCTTGGATATACTCATGAACAAGTTGATGTACGTTATGATGCGTTCTTCACTTTCTTACACTTCTGCAAAAGAGTTAGATAAACACATTGGAGACGTGTTAACTTAGAAGATATTCCAGTCAACCTCTTTATTTTTCTCTCTTCCTTATATCCCCTTGTTTATTAAGATTAATTTTTGGCATTAAAGCTGTAGAAATAGTATTCTTCTTCTTTATTTGTTTTCTTTTTAATTTTATTTATTTATTTTTATAAAAAAAGCATTATAACAAAATGTGCCTGAAATGTGTTATTAGTGATTTAGTGTGTTGGAAACTAGTAAACTGGGGAAAAATTCTAACACAAGTAAGGATGTGGTTGTGCCCAACATGCCCTCGATGTTGGTACATTTAGCTATGAGTGTGTTGGTGCTTATTTTCTTATTGCTTCTGTTCTCCTTATAAAGTTTTTTTTTTCTTTATTTTAATGGATTACTTGTTAAATTTATGCATCAATGATTTCTGCAGGCTATTCAGAAATTTTATTGCAAGAATTGCGAATATCAAAAACACCAGTGCTTTGCCTGTGGGGAGTTGGGGTCATCAGATCTATCCTCTGGTGCTGAGGTATGGATCTTTCCTTCATTTTCTTTCCACTTAACCCCACGTTTTATTGGTGTCGCAATGTTGATGCACATTCTATTGTATGAAGAGGGTATAGGAGTTGTTGGATAATGTATTAATATGTTAGCATGGGTGGCATTAGTTTTAGTTTTTATAAATTGTTTACTCAGTTTTAATTTGTAATGCCTGTGAATTATGTTGATCATTTCTGGTTCACAAATGAATCCAGGTCTTTCGTTGTATTAATGCAACTTGTGGTCGCTTTTACCATCCACATTGTGTGGCCAAACTGCTTCATCGTGAGAAGCAGTTAAATGTGGATAATCATCAGAAAAAGATTGCTGCTGGAGAAGATTTTGCTTGCCCCATGCATCAATGCTTTGTTTGTAATCAGATTGAAGATAAGAACAATAAGGAATTGCAATTTGCTATATGTAGGCGGTGTCCGAGATCATACCATAGGAAATGTTTGCCAAGGTCCTCTCTCAATCTTTTGAGAATTTAGTTATTATAGTCCTTGCTTATTATGACGTTGATTGTATTAATATTCATTGATGCTTTTATTAAATTTGTCAGTGGGATTGCATTTGAAGATAAAGAGGATCAGGGTATTGTACAAAGGGCTTGGGATGATCTTATTCCAAACAGAATTTTGATTTATTGCTTGTAAGTACTTCAATTTTTATTAGTTTTTACTTTATGTTGAGGTTGATTTGAATTAAACCTTGTACAGAGAGCATGAAATTGATGAAGATCTAATGACACCTAGTAGAGAGCATTTAAAATTTCCCGGGATTAATCGAGAAAAGATGAAGAAAAACCTTGAGGTGTTGGAGAAAAAGAAAATTGCACGAGAAGATAGCAGTGCTGTATCTGAAACTGGAGTTGCGAACCAAAAACATATGGTTTCCAAACAATCAAAAGGTCTGCAGAAGTTATCCGCTGGAGAGGTTGGTGTATCTTCCAAAAAGAGAGAGGGAAGGTTGCCCCCACATTATTTGCCTAAGAAACAGAAAGTAATGGATGCTCCTAGAAAGAGTTTGGAGAAGAAGGCTTCCAATGCTAAACAAGATAGGCCTACTGCTGCTGAAGGCAAGGTGTCTTTGGGGCAACAGTTATTTGAATTGAATCAGCTGATGTGTAATGATGCTGAGCCAATTGAGTCTGATGAAGAGGCTAAAGTTTCATTTGCCAACGAAACCGGCAGCTCACTGGTTCTAGATGCTGATTCAAAGAAAAGGTGAGCCAACCCTCATTTTTTCTCAAACTTTAATGTTATAGTTTCCTCTCATGCTGGCTCTCTTTTCCCTTGTACCAGTGCTTCACTAAACAACCAAGATTTGGAAATGGTTATTAGTTATGTTCTACTTATTTGACACAGTTCTGTGATAAGTATTCATGTTCTTTCAACTGAATTTAATTCTTTTGTACTTAGCTAATCAACTGCTAAGCAAAGATTGTAGGCAGTCGGCTTATTTGCATCTATACTTGCCTTTTTCCACTATATTGCATTATTGACTAGGAAGTCTTATTTCTTTCCTTCAGGTCTACTCACTTGTTTGGGTGCAGGTTATCACTAATTTGTCCTTTTTGTACCTTTCTCCTTACTAAACAGAATATTGGATATTGTGAAAGATGCTTCATCAATAACTCTCGAATCAGTGTCAAAGAAGCATACAGTGCCAACTGAAAATGCTTATTCATCAAAATTTGCTCTAGATAAATCTATAACATTGGGAAAGGTGGAGGGTTCTATTAAGGTATTTCTAATTTTTTCTTTTTGATTTCTATTGACCTCTCTTCCAATAATAATTGAGGCATTTCTGATCAATTATGTACTTGCAGGCAATTCACACAGCTTTACAAAGGCTAGAAGAGGGGGGCAGTGTTGATGATGCCAAAGTAGTTTGTGATCCTGCACAACTCACCCAGATTATGAAATGGAAGGTAGAGTTGACCTTGTATTCTTGTTAATTGTTATTTTCCATTCATTGTGTTCCCACTTTGTCTTATTGTTATTGTTATTGTTATTATTATTATTGTTATTATTATTATTATATTATTATTTAATATTTAATATATAGCACTTAGGCTAAAGTATATAGTGAGTGAATTACAGTGTACTAAGTTAAATTTTCATTAATGTTAAAACCTGTTGTCTTGATGATATCGGTGAGTTCCTCTGAATGTGCCCTATATATATATATATATATATATATATATATATATATATTACAGCGATAACACTGATTCCAAATTATTTACTGTTTCTTTTTGTGGGGTTTACCCCCCCATCCAACGTACACACACCAAAAAAGAATACTAGTAATGATTCATTGTGATGTAAACAACTGAGGGAGGTTGGAGAAATCACACAGGAGTATGAGTATCAACTAACATTATGCAGTTCTCTTTGATAAGTAAGAGATTCTTTGAGAAGCAGTGAGTTTGCACCCCCATAGTACAATGATGTTCAGCAAAATGGCTAACAGCAATATAAAGCACTCTACAAGTCTAACCCTATCCAAAAAATCTATCAAATGAAAAGCAATAAAAGGAGTCCTTCGCTGAGGCCCAAAAAAAAGTATGGAATAGATCTTTGAATTGTTCTAAAGATTGGTGCCCTCCAACTTTTGATTCTCTACTCTAATTCGTTCGAACTGGTGATTTTCACCCCTTCTTCCAAATAATTTAAAGCTTTTGTATTTCATAAGCCTTATTTAAGTCATTTAACTTAACATGTTTTGATTGTAAGTAATTGGTAATGAATATTTGATAACAGTGATATTCTGAATTATATAGTGCATCATGAATATGAACGAACATTCATGGGTCTTGTTTCTGTAAAAAAATTCTATATTGAAAATCTTGCTTACATGTGGGAACCTCTGGTTTACTAGTACTTTTTGGTAGCCTGTGTTTTGTATGTTTCACTCTGTACCACTGTGTGGCACCCTTTGTGTTAACGAAATTTTTATTCATATTTGTAGAACAAGCTAAAAGTGTATCTTGCACCATTTTTATATGGCTTGCGCTATACATCATTTGGTCGCCATTTCACTCAGGTGGACAAGCTAAAGGAGGTACTAGTAGTTTTATTTGGTTATTAGTTTGGTCCACTTCATTCACTAAGAGAATAGAGAAGAACTTTTATCTTTTAACCACCTTAGCTATGTGAGCAACAACCTTAATTAACAGGTTTTTAGGTCTTTTATAAGGATATGTTCTCATGTTTAAGAAATCAACTTATTGAATATATTAATAATAATAATCAAGGAAGCACCTTCTGCGGTGGGGTATGATCTGTGAATTACTGAAATGATTGTCAATAGATAGGTCTGTCTATGAATTACCTGTAACATATTTCTTAAATTCCTTCTATAAATTTCTGTTAAAAGTATTAAAATTTTCACATTAGGGGTCATTATAATGAGTTTTTTAGAAAGGTGATGGAAAAATAGTATCCTTTTGTACCTACCTCATTTTCCTTGATTTTTTATGGAGGAAGAGAATGCCAATTTGTATTCCAGATTTTAATGAATAGGGCAGGTATGGCTTGCGGCCAGTGTGGAATATGTCAAATTTACACAGGAAAATTTCAACACCTTTCATTTCCATAACAAAGAAACGAATTTAACCTTCTGCATTTCTAGTTAACTATTTATTGTGAATCGTTTGTGCAGATTGTGAATATGCTGCATTGGTATGTTGGAGATGGTGACACAGTAAGTATCTACTGTTGCCTCTGTGTGTGTGTGTGTGTGTGTGTGTGTGTGTGTGTGTATGCCCTCCTCTTTCATCTTCTAAAATGGGATTGAAAAAATACGTTTCCATTCTAAGTCTTTTAAAATTTCTTGGCACTAAAATCTTTGTTCTCAAAATCAAAATGTCCATGGATGTCATCATGAATGACATACATATCTGCAAAGTTGTACATTGACCAGATATAATGCCATGAAGATTTCTGCTTTATATATTGTGCCTTATTATGACCAGTAATCATATGTTCAAACTTGTACTTGAAATTCTGCTTGCTCATATTTTAAATGTTATGGATAAGAATTAAGGTAGTAGTGCTAATTGGATGCTTAATGTGAGTATGTTATTTACTGCCTTGTATTCTGTAATATATTAAAAGAAAGACAGCGCTTGTTTGATCTTTTCTGTAAGCCAGTGCTAATTTCGTTTTTTTATTTTCTATTTTTATTTTTTATTTTTATGTACTGAATTACTGCACCTTAGTCTTAATTTTTGAGCACATTGTTGTTCATTGAACAGGTTGTGGATTTTTGTTGTGGTTCCAATGATTTCAGTTGCCTTATGAAAAAGAAACTGGATGAGATTGGGAAGAAGTGCTCCTTTAAAAATTTTGATATCTTACAAGCAAAGGTGAATTCGATTTTATGCTTTCTTTTGGTTTGGTGATATTTGGGGTGTGTGTGTGTGTGAAAACTGGTAGCATTATAGGTAAGAGCTGTGGGAATCATTATGTCATACTATTTATTCTAAATAAGGAAACCTAAATTTGAAAAATGATGTTTATTTATTTTAACTTTTTGTTGCCAAGTCTCTTGCTAAAAGCCTTTCTCTAAGGGCTTGGGGGTTGAATGAGAGAGAGTAGAAGTTTATGAGCGAGCCTATGTAGTAGCATGTTTGTGGATCTGCCAACCTTAATTTGTATGTTTTCTCCTTCTATGCAGAATGATTTTTGTTTTGAGAAGAGGGATTGGATAACTGTCCAATCGAAGGAGCTACCACCTGGGTCTAAGTTGGTGAGGAGCTCTGCTTCTTGAAATCTTAAGAACTCATACCTGTGAAGTTCTGACATCATACACTCAGATGCTCACATGTAATTTTGGCTTTTTGGACAGATCATGGGGCTTAACCCTCCTTTTGGAGTGAATGCAGGACTTGCTAATAAGTTTATTAATAAAGCTCTTGAATTTAAGCCAAAGCTTCTCATCCTTATTGTCCCTCGGGAGACTCAACGGTACTGGCCTCTGGTTATAGCTCTTATTCTTCTTTAACAGTTTCTTTTTACCATTTGTTTGCTTCTTGTATATGGTTTCTGGTTCTCATGGTGTTGTTTGTTTGCCTTTTACCAGTCTAGATGATAAAAAGAATCCATACGATCTCATTTGGGAGAATGATGAGTTACTCTGTGGGAAGGTGAGTGCTTTCTCATATCTCACTTGCTGAAATGAGTTTTTGAATTGAGAGGGCAAATTAATATAGATGACTCATGTTTCTTTTCTGTTTTCTCAGGCATTTTATTTGCCTGGATCTGTTGATGCAAATGACAAAACACTGGAGGATTGGAACGTATCCACACCGCCTCTTTATCTTTGGAGTCGCCCAGATTGGACCCCCAAACATAAAGAAATTGCTAAACTTGCTGGTCACTTGTCAAAGGCACGTGGGAAGCAGGATGAAAACCAGTGTGAGAAGGCTGCACCTGGTGATGATTTGGGGTCTCGTGACTGTCAAGTGGAATCCTCGAGAAGGGGGGAGGACCGCTGTGTCCCAGACAATAAGCCTGAGCTAGCTCAGTCACAAACTGGTATCAATGGATGTCTTGAAGAACAGTCACGCAATAATAGCAGTGCTGTGGAAGTCCAGAATGATCATGACTCTGGAGTGAAGCAATCGGATGAGAACTCAAAGCAGCAGGGGATCCAATGTAGTAAAGAACAGAGAGAATCAACTGACATAACAGTTGAAAACAAATCTGATGGGAAAAGATCCTTGCTGTGCCAACCCTCACCTCGCAGGTCTAGGAACAGAAAGAGGAAGGGCAAATCTGCTGGAAAAAGATCTCTGCCACGTGATCTATCACCAGGCAAGGTTAGTGGCAGATCAATCCAAGCTGAAGATAAATTGTGTGGAAAAACATTTGCTTCTCGTGATCCCTCACCTGGTAAAGCTAGCAGCAAACAGGTAGAGGCTGAGGACAAATACACTGGAAAACGAAAGCGGCGTAGTTCCTCACCTCTCAAAGGCCGTAACCCATCAAGACCTTCCTCACCTCTCAAAGGCCGTAACGCATCAAGACCTTCCTCACCTCTCAAAGGCCGTAACACATCAAGACCTTCCTCACCTCTCAAAGGCCGTAACACATCAAGACCTTCACACACACAGTCTGGTAGGGAAGATTATCGGCAACCTAGTAACCAACGGATGGAGGGGAAAAAATTGCCAACCCAGTCATATTCACCTAAGAAAGGTCATGATAGGCCCATTCCTCCATCTAAGCGTCATGAAGTGCCTTCACAAACACAAGCTGGAAGGGGGGATGATTACATGCATTTTACAGGAGGCAACAGTGGCTCTGGATCTCAAGGACGAATACCCATTGCATTTGGTGCTCATGATGATGATGAAGATGTAGTGAGAAAGTACCTGCCTGGTCCTGGTCCAGGTCCAGTTCCAGTTCCAGAGCCTTATTCGAATTTGTCAAACAGATGGCAGCATATTTCCAGTCCTGGTGCTGTGGAGTATGGGATGAGGGGTTCAGATGAACATTTCATGGGTCATGAGAGTACTGATGTTTCTCATTATGGATTTAATCGGATGGATGAGTATGGGGGGAGGCAGTCCGATATGCAAAGACAACTTCATCTTTATGGACGGGCGCAGCAAGGTCAGGATTACATGAGGCAACCCAGCCCCAATATGGTGGTCCCTAATCAGGGACTTCCTTTGTACGGGCAACATCCACTAGATAATGATCCAACTTATGGTGGGATGAATGCTGCAGCAGCAGCAATGCGGTGGCATCCATCGCCACAATTGCATGAGGTGAACCACCCAATGATGAGTAGCCCCGGATTTGATCCTCATTTGGCAGGCAGAAGTGGGCTCTATGCTAGCGTAAATCCCCGTCCTCCTAGTCATCATGTTAATGCACTGGGTTTTGCTCAAGGTCCATACCGCCCCTTTTCACAGAACAATTCTGGGTGGCTTAATGACTAGACTAAGATACATTGGTTTTTTATTAGATTTTTTAATTTTAATTTTAATTTTTTTGCCATCTAATCTAGCTATACTGACGGTTATTATGAGAATATATATAAGCGCAACAGATTACATATCTAGCTTTTGTGGATTACTTCTCCGTTGTTGGATTCATTACTTATTTTAAAAAAAAGAAGAAAACATGTTTAGCATAAAACAATTTGTCCTTCAATTTTTTGTTTTGTTTTAAAGACTACAAAATATAAAATTATACAATATTCTAAATGCCATAGACTAAAGCCAGCAATTATACTGTGGATCACGGTCCAAAATGGCAGACTCTATAGTGTATCTAAACTAATGATGAAAATATGCTTGTGTTGAAATGAAACTGCAGTGTATACAAAATGAAACTAAATAACAATTTCACATATCATATTGTCCAGCAAATCAAAATGATACTGTAGTTGTGTTAAAATAAAACTACAGTGTATATTTGATGTTGGATCACAATGCATTGTGGACCGTCCACCCTATAATTTGCCGACTAAAGCTCGAAAGTCCTGGGCAAATTATACTGTGCATCAGGATTGTGCGCCATGGTCCAAAACGACGTCGTTTTGTACCATTTTCGCGTGTCTGCTGTTAACTCCTTAAAAAAAAATAATCATATTTTGAATGTACAGAATTGTATAATAGAAAACACATAAGTTTATACCTAAAAACACAGAATTTTTATAACTGAAAATCTCCATGTTTCGAATGTATATAATAGAAAATACATAATTTTATACCTGAAAACACAGAATTTTATAACTGAAAATTCTTATGTTTCGAATGTACAGAATTATATGATAGAAAACACAGAATTTTATACCTAAAAATACATAATTTTTTTAAAATGATAAAAATCTCTTATTTTGAATGTACAGAATTTTATACCTAAAGATACAGCATTTTATACTTGAAAACACATAATTTATAACTGAATACACATATATTTCGTCGCGTTAATTCTCCACATAATTTAACAAAACGATGTTATTTTGGGAGGCGCGGGGCACACATTGCTATGTGCGCCATGGGGCACGGTATAACGATTGGAAAGTCCAGTGCCAGGTACAGTTGTGGGCTGCCTTCCCTCACTGTGGGCCATTAATCTATTCTTATCGGGTTATCACTTCATTACACCAAGCCCATTATGAGTTGTTGCAGAAATGTTGCAATTTAATTTAATCAATATTAATTACAGTACAAATTGCAAAAAGATTACAGAGAAAACTTAAAATAAATCCTTTTGCCCCCATCCAAGCCCGCACCTGCACCTGTTCAAACGGAGTTCTGCTCTCGGATAACAGTGATCGCCTAAAGCAACCGGTTGCCGGAAACAAGGTTTTTCCCTTGCACACGTGTAGATCCGATCGTTGAATTTCATTCTTTTTATTGGTTGTTTTGGAGAAATATTAGGAGTTATTAAAGTTGTATTAGGGATTTGTTACAGTAAGTAGCTCGCTTCGCTGGGTGTTGCCAACGTTGAGCGGAGATGGGGTTTATGGTGACAACTCTTGTTTTTGTTGCTGTTGGGATCATTGTATCTCTTTGTGCTACAATCTGCTGCAACAGAGGGCCCTCCACTAATCTGTGAGATCAATTATCTATCCAGCATTTAGATTTGCTTATTATAGCTCTCTGCGCCTTATTACCTTCACTACTGAGCTTCCGTTTACAGCTATGGTGGAAATTATTCTTGGATTTTATTAATTCTAAGACTATATTGTCCTGTAATTGAGCTAGCTCCTTTTGTATTTTGGGGGTGTTTGGTAAATAGCTAGCTGTTAGCTGATTGGATTTGACTAATTGATAACAGTAGCCGATTGTAGAAAAGTGTTTGCTAAATTAGTTGTTAGTTGATAGCTCATTACATTCAAAATGACTTAAAAAGCTGATCGAAAAAGCTATTTTGAGCAGCTTTTTGAATTTTAGCGTTTTGGAGCAATAAGTTGTTACAAAGAGCTAATTAATCAAATACTCATATTGATTGTTTAACCAAGTCAAACAGCTAATAAGCTAACTATGTTACCAATCAGGGCCTTTGTTTTTCTCCATTGTCATTTGACTTGTTAAATGAGATATAAAACTTGGAAGAGTGGAAATAACTGTCAGTTTGTGTTAAGGTTTGAATGAAATAGCTATTCTGATGATTATTTTCATTCATCGATTAGCTTGTATTAGAATTGGTGTGATTTCTTATATATATAGTAGCAACTAGCAAGTAAGGTTTAGTACAGAATTTGTATGCGGATCTTGACTGTTTTGTTTCCTTCCAAACAAGTCTTTTGATATGATTAATATTATAGAGCCAATTCAAATGGAGATACAGATACTCATTCACTTGCCTCTTTTACTCTTTACGATATCTTTGAAGCAATTGCCCAACTTTTGGGCTAAAATTGTGCTTTTTTCATGCAGGTTACACCTCACACTGATAATCACCGCAACAGTTTGCTGTTGGATGATGTAAGTTTCATCTTTAGCTTAACTCTGCTAATCCAATAGCAAAACGGGCGTATTTTATATAGTTGTTGACATAATATTCTTACGGTCACCATTTTCTAAAATGTCTTTGCAGATGTTTATGTTTGTTTTTAGTTATTGTTGATTAGACCTCAAAGGATTCTTTAGTGACTCGTTCTTCTTAACACTTTCCATTTGAAATTGTCTCTCCATGGGGCGGTTGGTGCACCTTGAATTTTCTATCATGCTTTATTTGGCCCTTATTCTTGCCAGCTACTAATGTGGGGTTAGATTTGAGTTCAAACTTTATGTTGTTTAATTGAGAAGGTCTTGAGACAAACAATGCAGTTTTTACTTCACAAATATTTTTTAAAACTTTTTCAGCTTAGTGTCGAGTGTCAACATTTGTTAATTCATACGCATAATGGTGTCTACAACGACTAACAATTTGTCCTCTTTTTTTTTCTCATTATTTAAGTAGTTGAATATATTTCAATGCTTGTATACCTTCTATTGTCTTCCTAACAGTCAATTGAATTTCATCATTAGCTTTATCAATCTATCAAAAAGCTAAATGCAAAGGAAAATATTGCAAGAACTTCACCTTATTTCTTTTCTTGGATAGGTGGGCGATTGTGTATCTTGCTCAGATGAACCCACTCATTGTTCCTATTTTAAGCGAAGGGGAGTGATGGAACTATGCAGGGACGTTTTGCACTGTGGATTGGAAGATTGAAAGCCAGAAAAGAAAAAATTCGAGGGCATAAATCTACTTTAATCCTTCTAGCGTTAGACTATGTAATTGTCAGTGGTGCAGAACCATTTGCTTCATTTGTATATCATTTGTTGTCACAAATTACATTCTATTTATTAGAGCAATAATTAACTTGTCCTCCATTTTTGTACTGTGTAAACATTGTACCTAGGAGGAAATAACTGCTGGAAGACTTTGCTGCTTTTTTTCATGTATCCCTACTTTTGGCAGAAATAAATTATGGAATGCTTGTGCATTTATGCATCTTTGTATGCTCCCATCTATTTCGCATATTGCCCTGATATTCACATATGGTCAGTTTCATTTTACATGTCCTGTTTACTATTTATCGGTCAAATCAATTCTTTCTTTATGGCCTAATGTTAGTAATTTTTAATTATTTTTAAATTTAATTTTTTGTGTTTAATAGTATTTTTCATGTAATTTTTAAATATATAAATTTTATATATTAATTAATACTAAATTTAATATTATAAAAAATTAAATTAAAAATAACTTTAAAAAGCCTCGTTCTAATTAAACTAGACAAACAAAATGGACAGATGATGTACTAAATAATAAATACTCCACATTATTTTACTATACTCCGTACTAAATATGGAAATGTTATTTGTATTATTCGAAATGTCCTATGTGGCAACAGTGAATTGGTTGGAGTCATTGGAAAAGCGGGTCGTGTTAGGATTCTATATTTAAGGCTGGCCAAGTATCTCACACTCTGATTCCTAGTAAGCAGGAAAAAAATAAAATAAACTGGGGAGGAATTAAGAATACCAAAATCAGTACTCAAAAAAAAAAAGAATACCAAAATCGGTTACCAAAAAAAAAACGAATACCAAAATCGTGAAAAGAAAAAAAAAGAAAGGTAAACAATGGCTTCGCTAGGATTAGCAAATTCAGCAGAGCTAGGTGTTGCGTCATCGTTTTCGTCGAATTCACTAGGGTTTCATCGGAACAACACTCCATCCCCGTTCTTCTCCCGACAATGCATTTTCCCTGGACCTCGAAGGAGGAGCCTCCGTTTCTATGCTCGCACTTCCTTCACCTCATCAGCCTCCGCTAAGATTAAGGTCCTCGGCGTCGGCGGCGGTGGCAACAATGCCGTTAACCGCATGATTAACAGCGGCTTACAGGTCTCTATAATTGAGCTAATGTGGATTTTACTAATAATATATATATTTTTTCCCAATTTTTAATTCCGAACTTGAACCTTGATGATAAAGATTAGAAAATTGAATCTTATGCCGCTACATGCAAAATTGATTGTATACAGTAGCTTGTTTCATTATATTTGTCCATAAGAATGCAGAATCCACTATCCGCATAAACGATGCTGTTTAATATGATATATGATCGTTAAGTAGCTGAGTTTTAATTACATGAAACTATGAAAAGGACTTCTTAGGATCATCAACTATCAGTTTGTCCCAAGAAATAGAAAGGCATGTTGTATATTGGATCCTAAGAAACTTAAATTAATGGCTTAATTAAGAATGCCGAATAAATAGTAACCAAACAATAGCCAATAAGTTGCTGTTGAGTATCCAAATAAATATTTTGTCAATTCTGGGTGTTGACGTTTTGCTTTATGAGTGAATATTCACAGGCTTTTCAATTGCTCTTTTTTGCTACCTTAAACTCTTACGGTACGTTTTGTTCACGGAATAGGCCTGGAATGGAATAACATTCCCAAGAACAGGCCTATTCCATTGTTTGGTAATGCTTTTAGTTCCCAGGGATATTGTTCCCGGGAATGTGCTATTATAGAGATTCTAGGGCCCCGGGCCCCGGGTGTTAGGTTATTCCTGAGTTCTCAAGAATAGCCCAAAGTTGCTATTTCCTATTTTACCCCCAATTAAATCTAAAATTTGTTTAGACTTAAAGTGCTTGGAGGTGCTCTGCTGAACATTCTTTAAAAATCGTCAAATTGCATTTTCAATTGCAGGGTGTTGATTTTTATTCCATAAACACTGATGCTCAAGCACTAGTGCTTTCTGCTGCAGAGAACCCAATTCAAATTGGAGAGCTTCTGACTCGTGGACTGGGTATTCATTCTCAATTTATCTTGTAAAATATTTCTATTGATGAAATTCTGTCATGAAGAAACCTATTACATAGGTACTTCGAATTTCACAGGGCATATAAAAAATGAGATCAGATCCCCTAGTCTCAATGTATATATAGACTTGTTTAGAGTGTAAAGTACTTGAATGCATGAACTGCTTTGCTAATTTGATTAGATGTGCTTGGTATTTCATTGAGAAGTTTTCAAATGTCATTTTGCTTAATCCTATAGCAGTTTTTCTTCTTCATTTTTTGTTATGGTTTAATG
Source organism: Ipomoea nil (assembly GCF_001879475.1). Taxonomy (NCBI): domain Eukaryota; kingdom Viridiplantae; phylum Streptophyta; class Magnoliopsida; order Solanales; family Convolvulaceae; genus Ipomoea; species Ipomoea nil. Next base: position 1,150,003 of record NW_017617241.1, on the reverse strand, counting down.
TCGAGATGCAGGCACAGGTGGTAATCCGCTTTTGGGGGAACAGGCAGCAGAGGAATCAAAGGAAATCATTGCAAATGTTCTGAGGAGTTCAGACATGGTGTTTATAACAGCAGGAATGGGTGGAGGTACGGGCTCTGGTGCTGCTCCCGTTGTTGCACAGATATCAAAGGAAGCTGGTTATCTTACTGTTGGGGTGGTTACTTATCCATTCAGCTTTGAAGGACGCAAGAGAGGATTACAGGCAGGCGCCTCTTTTACCTATCTCAAAAATTGGTTACGTGCAATGTACTTTGGGATGTAAAGTTCTTCGTTTCTTCTTCTGCTTCTTGTTTATCATCCAAATCAATGGATTCTTAGAGCAGACATGTGAGAACAAGAGTTCTTTGTCATGCAACTTACACTGGCTTCTCTTGCATATTGTTTCCTCAGGCTCTTGAAGCTATTGAAAGACTTAAGAAAAGTGTTGATACTCTTATAGTGATCCCTAATGATCGCCTGCTGGACATTGCTGACGAACAGACTTCTCTTCAGGATGCCTTTTGTCTTGCTGATGATGTACTACGTCAAGGTGTCCAAGGAATTTCCGATTTAATCACAGTGGGTGCCATACTGAAATATCAATGCTTTCTTTGTCTCTCTCACTCCAACTCCTTCCTCTCTCCCCGTGTCCATCATGTGAAGTTGCAGTGCTTTAGTTTGTTTTGATGGCACATCACTTCCCAATCATCTTTCAATATTTTGTCTCCAAATAAGGGAATTTGCTTATAATTGCATTCCTTTCTTGTTGCAGATACCTGGGCTTGTAAATGTAGATTTTGCAGATGTAAAAGCAGTAATGAAAGATTCTGGAACAGCCATGCTTGGAGTTGGAGTTTCATCTAGCAAGAACCGTGCTGAAGAAGCAGCAGAACAGGCAACTCATTCTCCTTTGATTGGATCTAGCATCCAATCTGCTACCGGAGTAGTATACAACATCACGGGAGGGAAAGATATAACATTGCAAGAAGTGAATAAGATTTCTCAGGTGCGAAAGTGTCCGTTCATTCTTATAGATATTCAACTCATTACCCTTTACCTACTAAACTTCTTAAAGGTTTTAAGTAAGATATGACAATCAAATAGCCAAAGAACTCTATGGTTAAGCGTGCTTGACTTACAGCAGTCACAGGATTGGATCCATTACTGGGATCTATTTATGCCTATGCATTTCGTGTTATATTTTTAATGCAAATTTGTTGAAATTATCATCCCAGGTTGTGACTAGTCTGGCTGATCCTTCTGCTAACATTATATTCGGAGCTGTTGTGGATGAGCGCTACAATGGAACAATCCACGTGACTATAATAGCCACCGGCTTCACAGAGTCATTTCAGAAGACTCTTCTGAAAGACCCCAAGGGCGCGAAGGTAGCTGATAGAGGAGGCGAAAGAGGCCAACAGAGAATGGCACCACCAGCTACTACTCCAAGGTCATCATCCTCACCTTCCACTACCACTTGGCCATCTCGCCGAAATCTCTTCTTCTAGCCTTCTTGTTTTTCAAGCTTTCTCTCCCCTCTTTCTTCATAATTCATATTGTTGTAAGATAATAATGATGAATATTATGAGGTGTGCATTTCTCAATACAGCGAGATGCATGGTAGTACACTGGTTTGAATCTTTATTTTTCCACTTTTTGCAGTGTACAAAGTATAGGCTTTAGAACCGTTTATAAGCTCATCAAAATGCAGGGTTATTGGTTATAATAAAATTGGTTAAGGCAAAGAATGTTTTGATTTTTCAGCATTTCTAGTTTTATATATAGTTTACTTTCCTATTTATCTGAAATTATTTCAAAAAGTATAGATTGAACCAATCACTGAAAAAAGATCAAAAAAATGTATTTATTTATTTTTTCTTAAATTCAAGTAAAAACTTTAAACAAAGGGAGTGTTTGGTAAATAGTTGTTAGCTGATTGAGTTAGTGAATTTGACTACTTAATAGTATTAGCGGGTTGGAGTTGATAGTTTATGCAAAATGACTTTCTCAAAAAACTTAATCATTTTGAATTTTAACATTTTGGAACAATAAGTTGTTACAGAAAGTTAAAGTTGATTAATCAAGTTAAATAATTAATAGTGATCAAACATGTTAAAATTGACTGATAAACTAACTATATTACCAAACAGTAACAAAGTATCATTTTTTAACAAGTTATAAATAGACTAAAGACATGTCATAATGACTCGCACACTTGATGAACAAAAAGAATGACAAATTCTCAAAAAGAGTAATTAAGTGGAGTTTTTTGCACTTTTAGTCCCACGACTATAGTGGCACTGACAGAATTGATCCACGACTTTTGAACCTTGCAATTTTAGTCCACGACTATTGATTTTTTTGCAAAAATGGTCCTTCCGGCCACTTTTCCGTCAAAATTTCACTGGAAAAAAAAATTCTCCATTTTTAGCCGGGTTAAAATTCACATTTTACTTATCTCAAAAAATTAAAAGAAAAAAATTGATATTTGACTACATACAATATTACTGGGCTACATACTACTGTCCCAAGCGGCGGAGTTCCTGGAGCAGGCAGGGCTGTCAGTAAGCGACTGAGCGGCCGTGGCGTTCCCCGGGCCAGGCAGGGCTGTCAGTATGCGACGGAGCGGCCTTGGCGTTCCCCGGGCTAGTTGGGTTATCCGGCAGCAGCATTGGAGTGGGTTATCCGGCAGCAGCATTGGAGTGGTACATGTACTCCGCCGCCTGAAGCAGTAGTATGTAGCCCAGTAATATTGTATGTAGTCAAATATCAATTTTTTTCTTTTAATTTTTTGAGATAAGTAAAATGTCAATTTTAACCCTGCTAAAAATAGAGAATTTTTTTTATCCGGTGAAATTTTGACGGAAAAGTGGCCGGAAGGACCATTTTTGCCAAAAAACAATAGTCGTGAACTAAAATTGCAAGGTTCAAAAGTCGTGGATCAATTCTGCCAGTGCCACTATAGTCGTGGGACTTAAAGTGCAAAAAACTCTAATTAAGTGGGTAAAACATAATTTTTACATTTGGAAATTTACAACACCATCTCAATTTACCTCTTTTGCTGATGCTCCGTATTAATGTATCATCCTGGATCCGATCTTCATTCCTTCCATGTTCCTGTCTTTTTTTTTTTTGGGCAGTAACAGACTAACAGAAGACCAAATTTTGTGAGGATCAGGATGATACTATTTTTGTAATTTTATACTCCATAATATATATATTATTGAGCATTATTAAGGCGGAATATTCGGGTTACGACACATCCTTCTTGGTAAACTGTACACCCAACGGTGACAATCGCGGGTACGGGATATCTTCTTCTTGTCGTGAATCGAATCAACCGCACGAATCTACAGTTCCGTGCAATCCCAAGAATTCCCCAGAAGCGGAGCAGCGTGGCAATCCAACCCAGCGTTTAAATTCCCTTTTTGCGCTTCGACAAGAAAATTTGGATTTTTATTCCCATGGCTCACTCCATTTTCATCTCTTTTCTTTTAGCTTCACTACTCATTTCATTCATCCATGGCGAGTCCAATGAACAACAAGGGGGGTTCGTCTCAGTGGATATATCCAATAAAGGTCTTAATTTTGCGAAGAATATATTGGTTGAGACTGCTGAGTCTTCGTTAGTTCCACTTGAGCTGCCTGATATCAAGAAATCTGTGGATATCCCAGTTGTGGGGAAAGTTGAGATGACTCTTTCTAACGTTGTTATAAACACAATAGATGTGGTTTCCTCAACTATCAAAACTGGCGATTCTGGGATTCTTATAGCCGTTTCTGGTGCCACTGCCAATTTGACTATGAATTGGAGGTATTCATATAAAACTTGGTTGCTTCCCGTTATCTCGGATGAAGGAAAAGCCTCTGTTCAGGTATGTATCCATCCAAACACTTCATCTTTAGGAAATGGAGTATTAATGGAGTAGTGTTTATATATCATGAGATAGACTAATAAAAAGGGTCTTTTGTATAATAAGCACACACTTAAATTTACTGATTTAAGTGATTCAACATCCCTATGATGAGCTACTGTTTTTACTAGATTCTGTAAATGCTTTTTTTGGATAATGTAATGAGAGCTTCCTGGAATATTTTGACACTCAAGTTTGACTCTTGGGAAGATAATAGATTGGGGCGTTTGGTAAATAGTTGTTATCTGATTGGATTAGTGGGTTTAACTAGTTGGATAGCATTAGCTGATTGTAGAAAGATGTTTGCCTTGTTTGGTAAATTAGTTGTTAGCTTATAGCTGATTACATACAAAATGACTTTCTCAAAAAACTGATCGAAAAAGCTGCTTTGAGCAGTTTTTTGAATTTTAGTATTTTGGAACAATAAGCTGTTACAAAAAGTTAATCAGGTCAAACAAGCCAAAATTGGTTGGTAGGCTAACTATTTTACCAAACAGGGCCATTGAGGGTAAGAAAATGTGAGCCTCTCACATTAATGAAGTATGAAAAGCCAAGAAGGATGATGACATAAGCATTCACTACTAAGAAGCAATTTATCTTTGTAAAGTCATGGCTTTTTTTGTTTTTTTTTTTTTTTTTTTTTTGTTTTTTTTTTTTTTGTTTTTTTTTTTTTTTTTTGTTTACTCTTTGAATTCAGAAGAGAATTTATGAATATTGCTTTTGCATAGGTTGAAGGTATGGATATTGGACTTACTCTTAGTCTTCAAAATCAACAAGGATCTCTTTCACTGTCTTTCCTTGAATGTGGATGCTTTGTGGAAGGTATATCAATACACTTGGATGGTGGAGCTTCCTGGCTATATCAAGGGTATTATCCTATTATTTTCTTTTCTGTTTAAGAGTTAAGATCCCTCTCTCATATAAGGGGTGTTTGGTAAATAGTTGTTAGCTGATTGGATTAATGAGTTTGACTAGTTGATAGCATTAGCTGATTGTAGAAAAGTGTTTGGTAAATTAGTTGTTAGCTGATTACATGCAAAATTACTGGAACTGCTCTATTCTACACAATAGAGACATGCTGAACTAATTTATACTATTTTTAACTTGCGTTTCCTCTCCCTGATAGTAAGATTTGGTACCATTAAAAGTCCCTCTTACTGCTAGGGTACTAGATGCTTTCGAAGGTAAATTAGTCTCTGCAGTTGAAGATGCTGTCTCAACGAGAATAGGAGATGGAGTTGTGAAGCTTGATTCTGTTTTGCAGTCTCTTCCCAACGAAATACAGATCACTGAATTTGCTTCTTTGAATGTTTCTTTCATTGGTGATCCGGTGATGAGCAATTCTTCTGTTGTGCTTGCAATCAATGGTTTACTAAATAACACAAATGAAAGTATTCTTCTCAAACATTACCACGGACTTCTCTTACCTTTGATTGCCCGCAAGGATCCAGATGGGATGATTACAATATTCTTGCATGAAAATGTTATAAAGTCTGCATTATCTGTTTATTTTAAGGTAAGTTCTTGTTATCATCTTTTGCAGGGCCCGTTATGATCTACTCCATTAACTCGAGTTGCATTTCTAATTGTATGTGATTGATTACCCATTTAGCACTTCTGTTTCTTGTTAAGGCGGATAAGATGCATTGGATTGTTGATCAAGTACCTGACCAAGCCCTACTAAACACTGCCGAGTGGAGATTCATTATCCCAAAGCTGTACAAACTATATCCTAATGATGACATGAGCCTGAATATTTCTGTATCTTCGACACCATCTATTAAAATCGAAGAACACCAGATATATGTGATGATTCCTGCAGATATAATTATTAATGTTCTGGATGAGGATGAAGTAGTACCCGTTGCATGCATTTCAGTGGTACGTTATCATCTTATATATTTCACATGATCATGAATACCACATTTGACTGCCTTATTGATCAGTTCTCTAGTGTTATCGATCAATATCTGAGCTCAAACTACTAGTCATACAATGGAGTCAAATTTGCTTCTGTCCATGTTTTTGGTTGCAGGAGATCACTGGCTGGGTTTCTGCAAAGATGTTAAGTAGTATTCTATCTGGTAGCGTCAAATTAGACCACTACACCATGTCTTTGAAATGGAGTAAAATCGGTAATCTGCACTTGTTTCTTGTTCAGGTACATTGGCCTCAGTGATCAAAAGTAAACATTTTTACTTCATTCTTTCAAAACCCAGTGTGCTCAAGTTGTCAAGAATTCTCTCAACTGTCTTTGCAGTTTTTCTTATCATTCCAATCTTTTGTTGCTTCCACCGCAAATATAATCCTATTTTCTGAATCTATCTTATCATCTAAATTGAACCGTCGTCCCTTTGTAGACAATGATGTCCGCCATGCTGAGGACTGTGGTGCTGCCACTTGTGAATATACGCCTCCAGCTAGGATATCATCTGCCATCTTTCTACGGTTATGAGCTCCAAAACGCTGAAATCTTCTTCACTGATTCATGGATTACAATAAGCAGTGATGTAGCTCCCATAAAACAGTTAAACTTCAGTTGTTCTCCTTCTTTATCTACTGTAACATCATCAGGCATGTACATGGTTTAGACAAACTGGGATCAGCAAGCAGGAAGCTAAGGTCTGTGTAAATTGTGATACATACAGTACATCACATTATATTGTTGAAGTAGAGTAGTTAAGTTCTTCAAATTGAGATGATGATGAAGATTCTTTCAAACTTTTGTTGTAAGATCAAAGATGCTGTAAATAAAGATTCATTTTCAATTCAAAAACTTTTGTTGTAAGATGCTGTATATAAAGGTTCAATGGAATTCATTCTGCCACTCCCTTCTCTTTGATCTGATGGTCTCATTGTTTGTGATATTAAATAAATTGTTATGAGCTTTTATCAACATAGCCATTTGGAGTTTTGGCAATAGTTTTTAAACTAATACTTTTGTTATTAAACTCTGATGAATCAATTCTAAGTTCTTCAAGCACAATTAGCATAAAAATCCCGCAATTTTCTCTATTTTTATAAAGAGAAATCAGGTTTATGTAAGGAGTGAGAATCTTTGACCCAACTTTCATTGTAGACAAGAATTCTTGAAAAACATGCTAATGAATGTGCAGACTCAAACATTAGCGAGATACATACATAAATCCTTCATACTATACGTTCTTAATTACTTAAGGTCTCATTTGAACACAAGTGTATATATATAAGATGGGAGGCATCAGTGAGGCAATATGAAAATGTCAGCAACTTCTGGAAGCCTAAAGCTCACTTTTTTCTTGATCTTCCCACTCTGACTTGTGAATGAAGTTGATGCAGAATGATAATCCTCCATTTCTACTGTATCTTCTGCTCCATTAATAACCACTCCTTCAACTCTCAGCCGCCTCCGGGACAGTGATGATGATGATGATGATGATGATGAAGGATAAACCTTCTTGGACTGCCTACAATCTTTTAAATCATTCGGTCCTGGCGAAGATAATATCCATTCTTCCAAGGTATAGGTAGCAACTTTCTGATGATGATTCCTAGTCTTAAAGCTACCATTGTTGTTACTATCATTCTTCAATGTCTGTTGTTGCTGTTGCTGTTGCTGCTTCTTAGTGTCCCGATGATGATTGTTAGCCAAATTTGGTTGGATTTTTTTCTTCTTTTTCGCGATGCTCCAACTGCATCTGGGCTTCATATGAACATCTTCTTGATCAGATTTGAGCTCCTGATGATCAGTACTGGGGAGTATTCTTTTAGGACTCTTGTGCCCAAAACCACAAAGGCTTGCCACCATGTTTTATCAATTATATACACAAACACACACATATGTATATTTATATATATTGTGGGTGTGTATGCATGTCTCACTTCAGATACCATGCACCTATTAGTTTGATACTTTTTGATTAATTAATATAATTTTCTATCCAAACCCAATTTCAAGGTGGCTAATTTGGACCTATTGCCACAAATTGCCGCAACTGTCTTGGCTTGTTCATCGTCTTTTGGGGGAAAACGGCGATGAAACCAAGTGGCAAACCTTAGAACAGATAGAACTTCGACGTGTACTAGATGACAGACAGACAGACATAGAGTATATTGCATCCACGGCTTAGTTGAGGTTCTTAAGATTCCTTACGTTTGTCACACGATTCATGTTTCCCTTTTTACATTTGTAAGAGATATTGAAGTTTCTTGTTCAGTGACTATGGCTCTGAGTGAGGTTAAGTTGTACCCTCTTTTGATATGGCCACATAGTTCACCGGAGCAACCGGCCTTGTATCTCTCTTCCCATCTTTATTAGTTGACCTAGAAGATCCATTTTGATAGCAACCCCTGAGGGACAGTCTTCTGCTGGGAGCAGCTCCATTGGAGCTCCCATTTGCTTTCTTTGTACTAGGTTGTCCAGGACTGAAACCACAATTGCTCATCTTTTGTTCCTGTAAATCAGATAAACTCGGGTTGGTCAGACTATTGATTTGGTAACCACAACGTTATGTTTGACCACCACGAGATTGACCTGGCCTGACCTTCTTGGGTTGAGTCGATCAGTTATGGACAACCTAAGTTGGGATTTACCAAAAAATCGACATTAAAAGGTTGAATCATAGTGTGAACTTACCCTGAACCTTCTTTTGTGTTCTTCTCTGTCATGTCTGAGCATCATGTACTCATCTAACATGGCGAGCAGGGGAACGCCGTCGTAAGTGAAAGTTGTGCCGCGATCTTGTTCCCATGCCTGGGTCTTGTTAACCAAGGACTCAACAATAGCTTCATAACCAAACCAAAATTGGATCAAAACTACATTACTTTGCCATTTTCCAGGATGATATATAATGCTGTACCTGGAATTTTGCTGACCAGAATCCTAGCCTTTTCAGCATGTTTTAAGTTCAAGTGGGCACCTCTGCATGCATTGTACCTGTTCTTGTCCTGTATATAGATGCAAATAACAGTTTTTTTTTTAGTACTACTAACTCTGTTACAATGTAGTATCTGTTCATAACTATTTTCTCAACCTACTGAAGCACAAAGAGTCAAACACGGCACATTCATACCCTATTATAGTCATCAAGCCAACACTCTTCTTCACAAGCAAACATCCATTTCTCGATTTTATCCAATATTTCTCTTCTGCTTGAAGCCTCTTCTTTCGCTTTCGCTATCTGATCATCCATCTTAGCCAATAACTCAGCGGGCTCAATATTACCAGACTCGGTTAGTGCCATGATTTCTTCTCTAGCAGCCTCGGTATCAATCTCAATGTGAGCACGGGCAAAAATATGTTCGAGTTCAGCCTGCCTTTCTAGAGAAATCTCCTTCATCCTACTAGACTTCAGCTTATCAAGCCTTTCAACTTCCACTGCAATCTGGAACAGAAAGACAAAAAAAAGTAACTAAAATCAGATGAATTTGAGAGTATATTTTACAAGCTATATATGAATCTCGGTTCACCTGTTGAATTAGATCTTGAGCAAGAGAACCGGGACCGATCACTTCATCGATTGAAGCTGATACATTGCAAGTAACATGATCAAAGACACTTCTTTCTTCTTCTGGGGTTTCCATCAGATTCCAAAGATCAATCAGCTCAGCTCCTAATTCTTGAAGCTGTGGAGATCGAGAGGGGAACGTCTAAGTTCAGCATTGTTGAGCATATAACCATTAATGTGCAATCCAAGTATCAGCTTAGGCTTTTAGTTGAGATGGAGCACATGCTTCAATTAGCATTACCAACTAAGAACTGTGTTTAATCAAATGACAAAACTTGCTTAAATCGCGAAATCACCTTTTGCAATCTCTGCTGCTTATCTTCCTTTAAAACCGAGACTGTCTTTGCCAACCTTAACAATGTGTCGTTGCTTATGCTTTTCGATTGTGTGCCAGTTGAATCATTCAAGCTAGGATGAACTTCAGAAACCGTCGATAAGAAATCCACCCCGAGGACTGCACAAAGATTCTGCACTGTGCTCACAAACTCAAGAACCTTGCGCAATCTCTCACTCTGAACAAAATAGAGCGAAAAAAAAAAAATCACATTAAAAGGTGAAACAAGTCAGAACTGTGTCCTTCTTTAGTCCTTACTATGAGTTTGATTAATGTGCTGGTTTCACCTTTTCTTTTTGAAGTTCTTGAAGCTGAACACCAAATTCATCTAACTTTTTCTGGGATAAATCAGACTCATCTACTTTCACACTCTCCGGCTGGTCACTAGTCCCCGATATCTCATTCCTTATCTTTTGAATTTGTGATTGTACATCAAAGAACTCCTTTACCCTCTCCCCTTTCTGTTTCCACAGTTTCTCAAGTGCAGGTTCTATAGCTGCAAGCTGTTCCTTGATTGTTCTTGAAGTTTTATCTGGCTGAAAGAAAGAAAGATCGAATTAGGTCCCTGAAAGAAAGATACTATAAATTTAGAGAAACCCATAATTTTTAGCAGAATCACTAACGATAATCCCATTATTGCATGTCATCTCTCCAAGTGATGCTTGAAGACTGGAGAGTTCATCTTTGGCATCTGCAAGTTCCTGAAGAAGTTTAGCCCTACACTTCACTGCACAGCTGATCTTTCTCTTGTATACATCAAAACACTCTTGTTCCAACTCAAGAAGCATCTTATCCCTCTCTTCATCACTTTCACCAACCTCATCCCATAATTTCTGCAATATAATAGAACACAAATTCATTACAATTTAAATGCTTAGTTTTCGTGTTGTCGGAGAAAGCTTCAACCTGCAGCTGCTGCAATAAAGTACCACAAGTAGGCTGGGGATCTTCAGCATCCACTGCTTCCATTGCCTGCTAAGTACACATAAAAAGCTCAGATTTTGTGTATAATCTGACTTTAATTGACATGAAAATGAAAAGAATGGAGAAAATATAGTAACTTTTCAACCACTAATATGCCATTGCACATGCATAGATCAGAGATGAAACTTTACAAGAATTGAATTATTGTCAAAGCATTCAAATCAGTGCCATATAGAAAGTGGATTGCAAAACATACAGAGAATAGTATGGAGCCTGCTTGGATGCATTGAATCAGCCACAAACACTCACATGCATTTTGTTCTTTTTCCATATGAAATGTCGCTATTTATAGTTTTGATGATTGCAAGAATCACATGTTAATTCTTATTCTTAACCTATACCCACAACCATTATTATGATGCTGGTTTTCTGTGTTGAATCTTACTTACCCAATTATCAACATAGTTTATAAGCATGTTAGAAGTTATTCTTTAGAGTTCTCTATGAAAATGAAAGATGCTCTTGTCTCCTACCTATTCAATTTAGGAGTCTTTTGTTGTAGATAGTATAAGGAAAGCTACTGAAGCACAAAGATTCAGTCACATGCACCATTTTCTCCGAAAATTAATTACTGAAATTGTCCATTAACTATAGTAAAATTATCAATTGGTCCTGAGTTAACGAACGTCTAACGGTTAGGACAATTTTAGGTCAAAGAAATCATAATCGGAAATTAAATTGAAAAATTTTAAAAATCGAAAATCAGAGTGGTAAAATCTTCATAGTCAAGGGATCAAATCGGTATTTAACTCTACAAAAATAAGAAAAAGAACATTTTTTGTTCAACAATTCAATGTAAAAGGTATTGTACACGTAACAGTGTCATTTATTTAAATTCTTCCGTGTACATAAAAGAAAGATTTTTGTTTGAGAGTCATCCCCGTCCACTACCTTCATATACTGATACACAATTACACAGTCTCTGCAAATTGTTGCGCCGTTTGGTGAGAGAGAAGCAGAGATAATTGTCCGGCATGGCACGAGTAGCTTCTAGTCCGGTCAGTCTTCACAGATTGGGGCCGCTTCATTTCCAGCTGCGTCCTTCTTTGTACGTTCAAAAACCCTCTTTCCAACATCTCCGGAACGGTGGCAGGGTTCCTCGGATATTTTGCCAGACGAATCCCAATCCAACTGAGTGTTGCCAGACGAACCCTAATCTTAATCCAGCTGAATCTGCAGAAAAGGTTGGATCTTTTCTGTGTTATTTTTCAGTATGCCACTATAAATCTATGTTCTTTATGCTATAGTGTTTGACTTTAATGGTTAGCTACTGCTCCTGAAACTCTGGATTTTTCATTGCAATTCAGTTTGATTCTTTATGCATAAGAGGTTAGAAACCAACTGGGTTGGGATATACAAACCCAAACCTACTAGCCAAGAAGGGATATAGCTCATAAGCCCACACAAAAGGGAAAATGCTCAAACTATAATGACTCATTGTTCCTATTTTAAAACTCATGACCTGGAAGACTAGCTATAATTTTTCAGCAAACAATTCAGTTGTATTGGCTATTAATAAAATTTTAGATTCTTCTCTCTAAAATTCTCACTCTTCTTCTTCAATTCTATGTGCTTTTTCTCTCTTTTCTCTGTAACTTCCATGAACTTACATACTATGTTTGGTGTGTCTCTAAAATTCTCACTCTTCTTCTTCAATTCTATGTGCTTCTTCTCTCTTTTCTCTGTAACTTCCATGAACTTACATACTATGTTTGGTGTGTAGCATTTGAGATCTGTTGTTTAGTGACAGCATTATCAGGTTGAAATCCCGGTGCTAACCTAAACGGCGGCTAAAACAGATGATTTTAATTACTGAGATTTATGTCTATCTAGTAGAACTTTTTTGAATATTATTGTTTATATTCTGATCGTTTCTGATGTTCTAACGACTTCCATGGTCTAATTACTTTTGCCTAGGAACAGGAAGATCTGTCTGTAGAGCCTGGTTCCAGCAATGGTGTTACGGACAGTGAAGTTTTGGTTTCCTCCAATGACTCTGGTTTACCTGAATATCCAGACAAAAGTTTCAATAGGAGGATAGCATTGTTTTCCATAGTTGGAGCAGTAGGGCTTTTCTTGTCACGACGACTGGAATTCGGTGTTTCTTTAAAAGATCTATCCGCTGCTGCAATGCCTTATGAGAAGGTTTGTACACAAGCATTTTTAGTGCTTGTTGGCAGTTCATTTCTTTATCTATCATGTATTATATATGAGCAGTGCAGATGGCATTTTGAAACTCCTGTCATCTAAGGATTGGATGGATGACCATAAACTTCTCATTCAACTTCTTCTTGATTGACTGAAAGTTTTCTCTCTTCTTCGCTTTCCTGCAATGCCCTACTCCTGACCCCTACGCATTTAGCGTGTATTCTATTTCAGTTGAGAATGCTTTTCTAATCATGTTTCTTTGCTGATCATATAGGCCCTTTCAAATGGAAAGCCAACTGTGGTGGAGTTCTACGCAGATTGGTGTGAAGTTTGTAAAGAATTAGCTCCGGATGTGTATAAAGTTGAACAGCAGTACAAGTAATTTTCTTTCAACGCATTAGCAAAAGTCAACCATTTTATATGTTTGCGAACTTTATGTTTATTAACATGCTATTACTTCATTGTATCAGTTGTGGCTTATTTTTTTTGAGTACTATTGACTCTGTTACAATGTAGTATCTGTTCATAACTGAGGCTTATTTATTACTTAACAGGGACAAAGTAAATTTTGTTATGCTGAATGTGGATAACACAAAGTGGGAACAAGAGCTTGATGAGTTTGGAGTTGAAGGCATCCCCCATTTTGCATTCCTAGACAAGGATGGGAATGAAGAGGGTAACGTTGTTGGCCGGCTTCCACAACGATACTTACTCGAGAATGTGGATGCCCTAGCTCGGGGAGAAACATCGGTGCCTCATGCACGTGTTGTGGGGCAGTATTCTAGTACTGAAGAGCGTAAGGTCCATCGAGTTGTTGATCCAAGAAGTCATGGTTAGCACGCCCCTCCCTTAATGGATATGATCATGCTATCCATTGAACTGACATTATAGAACTATAGAAGTGGCTTTTCCTCACTATATCAAAAGGATTTGTAAAGTTTCATGTCTTGTTACTTAACTGTTAGAGAGAGAAGCTACTTGATCATCACACTTGTAAAGTTTCATGCTCTATTGCTCCAATCACTCTGGCTTTAACTTGTCACTTCAATTGTTAAAGATAGAAGCTACTTGCAAGATCCTTTCAACTTTGAAGTCAATATAGGGCTTCAATTTCTATATAATGCAGCCTCCACTTTTGAGTTCTAATATCAAAATGTAAAATATAAGCTCAATGATATGTATGTTCATCAGAAAGCGATATCAGTTCTATTACAATAAAAGCAATTGTCACACAACAAAGAACATGTTCTGTATAATCCAGCCTGCATTTTTTGACTTCTGATATCAAAACGTAAATATAAGCTCAATGATATGTATGTTCATCAGAAAACAATATCAGTTATCTTACAATAAAAGCAATGGTCACACAACAAAGAACACAGCTTTGATCATTGCCCTAGGCTATGGAGGCTGCTAAAAGCGTGCCCAAAACCAGCATTCTGTGTTGCCAACAATTGATAGGGATAGAGAGAGAGCTCAACCTCTTCCAACTGGTAATGAATTGAAAAATGAATCAATCTTCTCTTCCCATAAAGATCAGTAGTTTGCACCTCTCAGGCTCAAAATAGTTGAATAATAGCAATCATTTTGAGTTGGGTTTAGGAAAATGCAACTTGAGGAGTGCAGGAAGTTCAGCCAGATCAACCTGGGATTTACCCAACAGAATGCTCTTCAGTTTTTCATCGCAGTTGACTAAGTTCTTGTTATTTGGATCCTAGAATAAGCAAAAGATCACGAATTATCAATGTCTCAAGGTAGAAAATAAGTCAGAAAGAACACACCATAGCTTAGCTGTTCCAAATACATAAACATAAACAATCTCCTCCCCTATACTTATCAAAACATCAGTCTTGATTAGAGACATCCAGTTAATTATATTCAGAAAAGACTGAATTACCTGGAGATTGTTCTCCTTGATGTATGACCAAATACGCTTGAAACAACCCAAACGCGACGTCTGGGACTGACCCATGAAGTCTCTTAGTGCTGAAGGGAGATTAACTAGGTTAATTAAGTTCCCTAATTTCTTTGGGTTTTCCGCAACGAAGCTCTTCATCTTGTGAGGCAGCATTTTCTTCTTCCCTCGTCTTAAGTATTTTCCTTTAACTGTAGTAAAGAAGAAACCGTAATCAAATCCCTCTCCACATGGTGATAATAATCAAAGACAAAAACAAAAAAAGAAGAGATTTTTTGCTTGTTTCATGCTGGAACCATAACAGAAATTTTATCAAACAGCTTGACCTCAAGCTGTAGCCGACTTGATGGGTAGACGAGAGGGTTCTCTTTCTGCTATTCCTGAACCCCGAATTTGATCGATACAAAAGAATAATAAATTTCACCCGGACCCCGAGTTATTCATGTTCACAAATTGACCCATATATTTTAAAAATCACACTGGCAACTCTAGTCAAAATTGGCTTTAATCAATATATGGGACATTTTGCAAGGCATGCCCCATGTAGCATTAGCAAGTAATGTCAGTTTATGGTTAAACTAGTTCAATACTTGTTAAAAGAAAGAAAGAAAAAAGATATGTAATTGAAAAAACGAAAAATATAATCCTACTTTTTTTTTTTTTTTGAAAACCAACAACTCAAACTGCATATATTAAATTAAAGTATGAAGAAAATGAGGGGAACATTATCCCAACTCATATATCTGGATTGAGAACCAACTACCTTAGTCAAAGTATGGACGATCTAGTTCACTGATCTAGGAACATATTGAAAAACACAAAAAGAAAATGAACTACTGATAGTTTTACAATAAAAAAACTAATAGAGCCTAAATAAGACCTATCCAATCTCATGTTTACCAAAGCTTGAATCAGGTTGAGGCAATCCAACTGAACACAAACTTTCAGTATACCTCTAGATTTAATCCACATGAACGCCTCCTTACATATAATCTTACATTAATTTTGAATAAATATAACTACTACTTAGATCATCCACGATTCTTATAATATAATACAAAAACAATATACAATAATAGCATTCTCTAGTCATAAGGATTCCTGAAAGACTTGAGAAGGTCTGGGATGTCATATCCGAGCATGTCGTCTACCGTTTGTATCATTTTAGGCTTCAAATATTCAAACCTATCGATTTTGTAACCACTCAAAGTTTCCTTGAATTGATCAACGTTTGGAAAATCCCCCGCTGGTAAATGGTATTCCTTCTGGACCTGTTTGGACGAGTTGGTTACAAAGCAGATCATTTCAGAGCTTTCACACAGGGAGAAAGAGAGGAAGGGGGAAGAGCTACCTTTTGGAACTCGTCTGCTAAGTTATCAATAAGTCTCTGTTGGACTTTGGCTTTGCCCATCATGGAAGGCATCTCTTTCCTTAAATGACTTATGATGTACGCATGAATTTTGGCAGATCTCGCTCGTTTTACAAATTCGTTAATCTGAAGAACACGGTGCATTTGTACATTTGGTTCAAGATTTTTACTGATGCAAAAACTATTACAGCATGATAATAATGAGCAAAACAAAAAAGGGCATTTAAAACTCACACGACGATCACAAGCTCTCTTTGGTATGTCTTTCAAGTCGTTCAGCAGGTCCTCCTGTTCCTTTTCAAAAAGCTCTCTACCAATTGGACCATCATAAGCATTCTCATTTATTGGTTTGTCATTGAATGACCTGTGAAACCCACAAAATTTTCATAACTTGAAGTCTTGATTTCAAATCCATTAATGTGAAGTAGATTTGAAGATTTTTAATCTATCCACTGCAAGATACTTTCAATCCCAAACAATGATCTTTTGCATTCTTAGATGTTAAATTGATATATAGCATGGAAAGGACATATGTTAAATATAAATATAAAAAGTAGATAAGTATCATTGTTAATTGTTTAAACTTCTATTCGAAACAAAATACACTTAAATATGATATCAAGAGTAGGCAAAAGATTTGAGTTCAAACTCCAATTAAAATATTTCTACTTGTTCGGCCTATAAAAACATAATCAGTTCATTATGTGAGGAGATAGTTTAGATCAATGAGATAATAAGATGATGAGAAAATCATAAAGAACATACCCAATGTAAACGCGCATAACTTCTGGAGTATTCAAAACTTTCCCCAAAGACCACATCAACGCTCCATAAACTCTCATGAGCTGCAGTAGACAATTTCTCAGTGAAGTAAAAGAAGTAAACATAGAAAGCATATGCATTATCATAGACAGCTGAAACTAAAATGAAGAAAAACTCCAAATGCATTGACTGTCTCACTTGTTGAGTATCGACTTGATCAGCCTTGTTCAGAACCACCCTTATTTTATCATCGTGACCACGCAGAGATGAAATCACACGTTTGAACTCATCACTAATGTCAAGTTTGTGAGGATCAAACAACAGCAATATGAGGTCACACTTGGATGCAAACCAAGATGTGACACCAGTAAAGTCATAGCTCCTTTGTGTACGTTGCTTCTCTCCGGATAAAACTCCAGGCGTGTCAACAAATGTTAAGTGCTCCAACAGCTTTTTAAGCATTCAGAATGACAAGGACCAAAAAGTAAATAAATACCCAAAAGCAAAAGGATAAAATCAACTGACTGTTTGTGAAGGTCTTTGGTATTCTATAAGCAAAAAAGTGGTTAGTAGCTCACAGGATGAGGCATTTGAGAACACTCAAATTTTGACAAAAATGTAGTTCCAAATGTTGTAAGACCACTAAATGGCATATCTGCTTGAACAGCTACTGTGTTGCCTGGAATACTTCGTTCATCAGGTCCATTCTGTAAAAATCACCATTGAACATTGCTTAGACCAAAATGATAGAGTTGACCAACAGTATAAAGTGTTAGGATTCCCAAATACATGAAGATTGTTAAATGACTGGCAATTGAATGGAAGTATAAAAGTAAAGTTCCCATATGTAAAAGAACAGTTGTAACATTGCAAAACCAAAAAGGTCTAGAAATTAAGCTGCCAAAATTTAGCAACTGGCAAATCTAATACAAATATCAGTTAGCAATCTTAGCATATGGTGGAGGAACATTTAACAATTTCTATACCCGTAACTAACTTGAGACTACAATTGCTACTAGCAGCTTTCTATTTATACTTTAAAAATAAATAAATTAAAAATTAAAAATAAAAGATTAAAAAAAGCATCAATCCAATTTTCTGTGCCATCTAGATTGCTAATAGGTTAATATTAGCAGCAAGAAAGAGTTCCTCTCAGATAACATTTAGTGAAACTCGTGTATGAGCTTACATAGTAACTTTATCTTCAGATAACAAAGATATAAAAATAGAATTATACCATGACAACCACAAATCTATCTGTAGTAGGCTCTGGTCCAATATGAGCTCCTGTAAGTTTACAATACCATATGAGAATGCACGAACAAGATGAAAGTGAATGCAAAAACAACTTGCAAATAAAGAACAGAAAGAGGGTATGGTAAACATGGTACCTGGATAACTGCTCCTAAGCATATGTTTAATGAAAGTTGTCTTCCCAGTAGAATATTGACCCAAAAGCATCACCATGGGCTTGCAGTCAAAGTCACTATTTGCCTATGAACAAATAATACATTAATAATAGGAACAAATCCCAAATATCAAATATGCAACAACATTTTCCCCCAAAATCAAACATGAAATATACATTTTCTTTTTAGAAAAAGATATGATTATGTATAGTAGAAGAACTTCACCAACCAATAAGGGAGAGACAAAATCATTAAACCGATATGTAACTTCCAGAGGCTTCAGTTTCTTGGTGTATAACCTCTTCAATCCATCAACTATTGAAGTAACAGACGTTAAAGGAATCTGACAGCATACAAGGAAGAAAAAGTCACGTGATCCCAGGAACAAAATACTAGAAAAATGAATTAGACAACCAAATTAATATCAATGCAAAACATAAACTTATTAGAGTGAAAAAAAAATAAAGAAACACAATGAATTGAATAATAAGCGAAGATTTATAAATTACAGAAATTAACTCTTGAAAATTTGAAGTACTTCATAATGATATGTCAAGAGGAAAAAGCTTAATACAGTCCCAGTGAAAAAGAAAAGTTAGCAATGAATTAGCTGGCCATGCTTTTTTGGAGGGGGAAAAACTGACATTTCCAAGAGTACATAATTATTAGCAAACTAAATCCCATATCTTTGGGAAATTATGTCAAGGGAAGAGATCAGCACAAAACTAATTTCAGCACTTGTTGGTCATGTATATGACTGCTAGCTAAATAATACTACAATATGTGAGCAGAACTTGGATATTGCATCATCAGTGAGGGAACAGTTGATTTCATGAAAATGCACAGAATGCATGACTGATTAAGAGGAGCAGAAGAATCTTAAGCTTGATATTCATTATTCAAAGCATATATTGAAGCTTATAAGGAGACCTTTGTAGATTTTGAAGATTGAAACCAACCAGTTGAAGATTGCTTGGGAGGACTTCCTGCACCACAGCCAATTTAGTTAAATTCAAGTTTATTGGCCCTGACACTACTTCCACCCTCAAAAGGCAAAATATATAAATAATGAAAAACAGGAGGAAAAGAGATCAAATTGATAAAAGAAAAATATTACACCTACTATAATAATCTTACCATCAGAAGAACCACGCTTTTTCTTCTGTGTGAAATGATTAAAGAAGTTAAATCATTCAACAGTACGTAAACATAAAGTACCATTCAGAAAGTGAATCTAGTAGACTTACAGCCAATAATGCATCCAAACCTTCCATGGTAGGTGGTTCCAAATTTTCCAAGTCAACTGTAAATATTTTCCATAGTATGATCACAAATTCACAATACGAAAACAATCTACTTTGTATTTCACAGAGAAACATACTTACATACATCGTGTAACCTATCAGTTGGATATCATGTTACCAAAGGGAAAGGGAGAAAATTGTTAAATACATTAGTTACCTCCAGTTGTTGAGAGATCAGTAGTCACCGCATGTCCAGCTTGTGCCAAAGAGATTAACTACATGTTGGAATCATATCCCAAAAAAAAAAAAAAAAAGAATCATTCATGGAGAGAGATCATCATTCTAAAATAAAAGGCAAAAGTCCAGAACAGAATGAAAACCTGCATGGCTGTAACAAACTCTTTAAAACCTAGAAACCCTTGCCTCTTGGAATCTGCAACTGCCCAGACCTTGGAGAAAAGGAAAAAAGCAAATCAATATTGTCCAATATGTTTAAATAGAGTGTTCTGAAAAGGGAGAAATATGAGAAAGATATTTGAGGGGGGGCATCCGCATATCCCTTGGCTTTCACATGGATTGAATACATCATACATGAAAATCTACAATTGGAAGGCAGCATGTGACTATCCCAAAGTAGAATATACTAAAGAACCTACGATATAAATCCATATCACTTTTACCAAAAGCTGAAAAAGCTAGAGCCTTCTAGTAGCTAAACTATTCAGTTTAGTTTGTAACATAGCTAACAATGTAACCCCAAATTAAAAACACAGATATCAATTATGGAGTATATTTAATAGGTCAAACTTGTATATATGAGCATATCAATGACTTGCAAGTATACACAATGGAATCATTGTTGAGTAGTTGCTACTATTGAACTTGTTTTCCAATAAACACCAACTTTGTCCCCTTTTGTATCTTAGAGTGACTCGCCATTTTCTAATTTATGACAATGGAAGGAGACTCGCGTACGCGTGCGCGCCAAAGGAGCGGGAATGTGAGGATATTTAAAATATCATTTCTATTGGTATTTTGTCCCAAAACATTGTCAGGTAAAATAAAAACTTAAAAAATTAAAACCAGCAACCTTCAATGCAGAGCGTTACGGTGATTATGAATAGATAAAGAATTTTGTAACTGAATTGAACCTGCTTAAGATCCTGACGAGACAAGTTGGCCATGCCGAAGAATTTCGTGGCGTCGGTTCCGGTGATGCGTCCATCTCCATCTAAAAAATCAATTCCGAATTAACGCATAAACGCAGACATTATCATCGGAAGGGATAAAAATAACGTGAAATTGAATGAACCTAACCTGAATCAGCGCAGGCGAACCATTCCTTATATGTCTTCTCGTGTTCTTTGGAGCAGCGGTTAATCGGAGCATCATCGATGTCCAGGAACGACTCCCTTCCTTTTGAACTGCTATTATCCAGCGTCTTCCCCTTTGAATCCTCCCTTTTGAAACTAGCTCGAAAACTGTTCATCATCTTCAAACAATTCACTCAGCCTCGCCGGAGAAGTTACTGTATGTATGTTCGTCTGTTCCCTCCACCACGTTTAGTTAATACAAAATTCAGACTGGATTCATTTAATCTCAATCTGGTGAAAATCCGCCTTTTTTTGTATCCTCGTAGGGTGTGTATGAATCCTCCATACAACTATACAAGACCTTTCGCGGCAAGGACATCAAACATTTCGTGCATAAATAGCATTATACCTATAAATTAATACGTGACTACGTGAGTATATATACTATTTGGAATGTTTATTATGGGAATTTGCAACATAATTATATATGTCCTACATGGACTCCCAATATTTCTTACTCTGGACTTATATTTCTTCTCACAAATTTTTGATATAAACACTTTTCTTAGGACTTACATGATGAAAATATCCAATCTGTTTATCATTTTATAAAATAAAAGCGAGAGAGTATAAATTAAAGTACATTATAACTCATTATATATACTATTTTTTTCCAAGGAAAATGTTGTGTACTCCCATTTTTACTCTCAACTTGTACTCACACACAAAATCACTTAGGGACCCACATAGAAAAAATATCTTATTAAGCCTGCCACATTAGAAGTAAAATTGAGAGAGTACAATTTGAGAGTACTAATATAACTCTTTTTTCAATGGTGCAGTCGTTTGAGAGTGTACACTTGGTAAACTCACTTCTCTCTAATAGCTCATAAATCACACAAAATAGGTAGATTGGATTGAAAAAATAAAAAAATAATATACAATAAACACGGCTAAAAATGTATTAACAATAAACTCATGACTCTTAAATACAAAATTTATACCAACCCAATTCATATTGCTAAGATATCTTCATTTTACCATTTTCATAATATGCATAACTAAGCATAAGATATATACGTAAGATACACCTAATTCATATTACTAAGATATCTTCATTTTACCATTTTCATAATATGCATAACTAAGCATAAGATATACACGTAAGATACATCTAAATTTCGTCTTAAACGACTTTCGTGACTTAATGTAGTCTTAGGCTTTTGTGTTTTTGCTCAATTTAGTCCTTCGTTCGTTACTTCGTCAATTTGATGTTAAATAAATAGACAATTCAATAATTTCAATATTGATTTCTCGTTACTCTCAGCCCTATGAAGTGTGAAATCTCTCTTTCTTTTACGAATTACTCCCAGACTTACGAATCAAACTTTATATTCACAGGTTTTAAAGTAATTCGTAAAAGAAAGAAGGATTTCGCACTTCGCAGATCTATGAGTAAAGAGATGTCAATATTGAAATTATTGAATTGTCCCTCTATTTAACACAAAATGAAATGAATAAAACACGAAAGACTAAATTAAGGAAAACACAAAAGTCTGGGACTACATTAGATCACCAAAGTCGTTTAGGACGAAATTGAGAAAAACCACTATAGTCGATGATCATTTTGAATATTAATTCAGTTTTATTTGTCCCACAACTATTGAATCATTTTCATATTTGGTCCTCGATTATTAATTTTTTTTTATCACATTTTATTCCTTGATTTATAAAATCTGATCTTTTACCTAATTTCCATATATGTATAGAGTTATTTTATATTTATTATTGACAATTATCTGTATAACCAAGGCAAGTGTATTATTTGGAAGCTAACCTCAACCAAATTGATTGAACAATTGATTTCGTGTCACTAGGCAAATTTTACTCAACTTATATCTTCGAATAATGGCTGCAAGTTTTTTTCCGTAAATCAAATGACAAGTGTATTATAAGGGCATCCTCAATAGTGGTAAGTTTTTGAGGGGATTTTGCAGATGTGATTAGGAGAGAGAAAATAGTAGAAGAGGGAAAAAGAAAAAAAAATAAAAGAAAACAAAAAAAGAAATGAGGAAAAAAAAAGTGCTCACGCGCTTATTCTGATTTGTCAGTCACTTTGCACCCATCTGAAACAAAAAAAATGGAGATAGCCACAATTTGTGCCCAACGCGCTAAACAAGTGCCTAACAATAATTATGTGGGACCCATTCCCGACCAAAATCCCCAACTTACTGCAAGCAATTCATCCCTCTCTCTCCTCTCTCCTCTCCCTTCCACATCCTCACTTTTTTCTTAAATCTCGTGCAAAATCCCCCTATTGGGGATGGCCTAATATTGCATAAGGCTCTCCATAAATAGAGACACAAGTTACAAGACAAATGCTTGATTGCCAAACTCTCCAAAAACATCACTGCAGATCAAATAACAGGAATATAATGGCTGGCAGTTAATAAGGGGAAAACATGGATACAGAGCTACAACCAAAGATCAGAATCAACAAATTATTGAATAGCTTTTACATTCCCAGGCTCCAGCACCATCATATACATATACATATACATATATATATTAAGTTTCACCGTGCCAACAAAACTGAATCACCAGCTCTTCTGTTGGCATTCATGAACTATGTATGTGTTGAATCCATTAAATTCTGTCAATGCTGCAGTTCTGATCATCATTCAAGAAATGCCAACTGTTTTCCCCAGCAACCACAGCACCAGTGACAATTCTATACCAAATATTGTGTGAAGCGAAGACCGGTCCAACATGAATCCATATATTGTAATACCCGCTCGGTTGTTCTCAAAATATGTAACTGGCAACATATCAAACCACAAATGTTAATTGGGTAATATGGACAGACAGCAAAGCAATGAAAATCTTTTTTGTCTCGAACAACGTCAACTTACCCAAGGCCTGTCTTTTTTGAAACGAAATCGTGCTAAAGGCATATGAATGAACAAAGTTTGTGTTGTCTAGCTCGTCTTCTTCGTCACCAACATCATCAGCATCAGAAGATGGATCAGAAGTCACGGGGAACACACAGTCTGCTGAAGGCATCTGAGCAATTTGTGGAGTCTCAGCCTCGACTGTATCAAACGAGTCAATCGTTGCACACACATGCCACTTAGCAGCAAGGCATGTCACTCCTTGTGCTTTGTGGGTAATTCTCGTTGCACTTCTCAGTAGTATCATGAGGCCAGCAAGAAGACTGAGAGAGCAAAGCTGCATATCAAGGCAAAAACGACACTTCTTCATTTAGTGCTTGTGATAAAGAATGATGAAATTGAGAAAGCCAAATTAACTAAGTAAGAAATAAATCCTACATACCGCGAGTTCACCACTCTTGTAGATATGGAGATCTGCAGTGGCTCGTGTAGTCACAAGAAGAGACGCGAATTGGCTAGCTGTGATGAACACCAATGCCCATAAGATGAAAACACGGTATCTGTGGCTTATAATCCGCAAATACCTTCTGATCCTGAGGTGCTCCCTTAACACCGATTCCACATTGGAGTCTTGATGGAAAACCTGAGCGAAATCTTGCAGTCTGAGGATCTGGAGGTAGCAGATGAGACGGAATAGAACGCACACGAGGAAGAAGACCACCGTCCTGTAAAGCCAAGAGCACAGCTCCAGTGTGCAGGCAAAGACATCACTCACAACAGCATTGCCCAAGAATGGGATTTGGGTCCCACCTGAGGTGTACCACCATATCTTGTATGCACTTTCAGCAGCAAGACAAGGCATGACAAAGATGAAAAGGATCCTTATTGATCTCTGTATGTTAAGTAGAAACAATTGCTGTCAGTTCATGTTGTTCAATGCTACCCTTCATCTAATATTCAATCAACTAAAGAATACCTACTTTAATTTCTTTGATTCAGTTGATACTATTTCTGCATAGTACCAACCACAAACATCCATTTTTAAGAGTTCACATGTGATATTGTGTGGATTTAATTCATTATGTTGGGCATCGGTCAAGTTGGCCGAGTTCAGCCCCTGCTCGATTCGAGACGTGGTGCTGTGGCTTACCATGGAGGAATGTGATTAAATGGTTAATTTTCACCTACCTATCGGTTGAGTAGGATATGACAATCAGATAGCCAAAGAACTCTGTGATTAAGACTGCATGACTTACATCGATCACACAGGATGGGTTACCCCCTACAAGAGGATATCAATCTTTAGACTTATTCCTTTTGTTTTTCCTTTCAGATTTCTATGCCAGCAAGCCAGAAGGGTACAAAGAGCATGCTGGGAAGTGGGAATATAACAATTAACAGTCAATCCATAACTATTTTCCACTACTGGGGATGTTCTAGAGAGCAACATTTTTTAATCATTAAAAAAAAAAAAAAAAAAAAAAAAAACAAAGTCAACAATGATGATTATAGGAAAGAAAATCCAACTGTCAGTCTGATCTGTTATGCAACAAAAGGCTCTCTCTTTCCCCTACATGCTTACAGGCATTACAGCTAGTGATACCACTTTTTCTTTCTAGTGTTAGACAACTTGCGTGCAAGAAAAATTATGGGCTTGGTCTAAGAATCATCAAAATGTCGGCAAAAATTACTAAATATTGTATCCTTAGTTGTAATGCACCTTCTGAGACGAACATTGAACATGCAGTAATCCTTTCTTGTTCTTATAGAATTCCCATTTCTGGTAATAATTAGCAAGTTCAGAAACAGGGGAAGACCCACACGCTTCTGTTCACAAAGAATGAATCTTTACCGTTAAATCCATCACCGGAGTTCAACAACTGTCGAAATTCCGGTCACAGAATCAAATTTCTTTATAGTTTTAAAACAAGGGTGATCATCATAATCATGGAATAAAGAACGAAAATTCACGAAGAAAGGAAGAAGAAAAACTTACATTGAGCTGTTCAGTGTAGCATTTCCTGACCGCCTCGCTCTCGTCGCAGAGCTTATCGAAGAACAAGAACCTGCGGAGGCCGTATCTCCGGACGAAGCCGGAGAGGCAGACGAAGGAGAGGGCGGCGACGCCACTGAGAGAGAGCTGAACAATGGCGTCGTAGGGCCTACTGTGCTGGTTGTCGCAGCCGCTGCAGGCAAGGAAGAAGTGCGAGAAGCAAGGGACGCCGACGGTCATCACCAGGAAGACGGTCCACGAGAGCGCGGTGGAGCACCGGTCCGACTGATCCACGCACATCCATTTCAACCATGACCTGAAGCTATGCAGCTCGTCGAACGCGTGCGATTTGCTACGCCCAAGCGCCTTGTTGTTCTTCTTCTTCAGCAGCGCTTCCCCTTCATCCCCCATCTTTTTAGCCGCTACTTTTTCGCCGGAAATCGAAGCGAGCGAGCGAGCGAGACGCAGAGAGATTGGCGGAGAACAGACCCCGCGGTTTGTGGGTCTCGGCTGAAAACTGGGTTTTATATATAGGTGCGGCGGTCCGGTCCAAGTCGAGTTGGAGTGTAGTCAATTTGATGTGCTCTAAGGTTACTTGTACAGAAGAGTAGAAGACAAAGATTAACGTAGGAGACTAGCAGTCATGAATTATTTTTGGAGTAAAAGTTGAGATTTTCAAAATTGACAATTTACTACTTTCTATACAATAATATTTATATTTATATATGACAATAAAGAAAATTGAATTACATATTAAAATTTAAAATTGTGATTATAAATATTACTAATGCGGTGTAGGTATAAGATTTCTGTATAGTCCTCTGATTTTTTTATTTGGATGCCTTGAATACTCTATTGAAGTGCCTCCGGAATTCAAGTGACTTAGCTTAATCTTCAAATTATATGTCATAATTTAAGTGGCTTGATTTTCAAAGAAAGCTTATATGTTTGTTGTGTCTTCGTGTTTGTTTGAAAAGCTTATATGTTTGATTGAAGAACTTATATGTTTGTTAATTGTTTGTTTAAAGAGCTTATATATTTATTATTGGGCTATGTTTGGCAAAGCTTATTAGGAGCTTATAGCTTATTTTAAGCTATTAATAAGCTATAAGCTCTATTTAGTAATGTTCCCAAAATAAGCTTGTAACTTAAAATAAGATCTTATTTTGGAGCGTTTCCAAATAAGATAGTAGCTTCCTAACTTTTTTTTTTTCATTTTTATCCTTATTACTTTAAAGAAATAACATCATTTACCCTTTCCCAATTAAAAACTCTCTACTTCTCCTGCAACTTTCACGACAAATCCTTTATTATTATTATTAAACATTTTTTAGAAAATGACAAATCCTTTACCCGCACCTTTATCCTTTATTATTATTATTATTATTATTATTATTATTATTATTATTATTATTATTATTTTAAGATTGATTATCTAATATGTATGATGAAGATGTTATGAGATGCTAGATCGTGATTATGCTAATAATTTTATTTTAAATTGTTAAATTTTAATAGGTAAACGGACTAATTTAAATTTTATGAAGATAGCTTTTTTAGTCTTTTAACATTTATCAGCTTATCAAACAGCTAATTTTACCAAACACTTTCAAGCATAACGGCTAACTTAACATCTCTTCATTTTTCAGCTCCTAACTTATAACTTTTCAACTTTCAGCTAGGTTTGCCAAGCATAGCCTTCATATGCTTGGTTATAATCTCTGAATAAGCTTCAAAGCTTAGGGTGTTAGACTACTTTTAATGATTGATTGCATTGGTGTGGCCATAGTTTTTTTTTTTTTTTTTTTAATAAAAAAATCACATCTTTTTTATATTTTGAAAGATACATTGGAATAGTTTATATCAAAGAATTTTGCTTATACAAATACGTACACCATTATTTATATAGTACATACAAAAATAATAAATATTAGTGTAATTTTGAAGGATGTTGGCAAGAGCTTCACATGTTTTTAAATATAATATTCAGATATATTGAGACATTAATAAGTACATGGTAGATAGATAGATGTAAACAAGAATTTTTGATAAATATTCAAATTAAAAGGTTACACAATTATACACCAACATTTGCCTAAATATTATTGTAGAATATTACAACTAAAATTATTTTTGGTTGATATTTAATTAGATAAATTATAAATAAATTGTAACTATGAACTAAACTTTGTTTGAGTAAGAATCCTGCAAAATGCGATCAATAGAAGAATTAAAGGAAAAGAAATTGCTACATATTTGGATCTAGTCATTAGATGCTGAAAATAATGAAAACTGCTTCAACTTTTGGTGTCACATCTACCATAAAGAAGATGCCAAGTGGCTGCTTTGGGATAGGAATAACTTATTCTGGAATATGAACAAATCAAAGCAAGTGGAATTAAATGACAA
This sequence comes from Ipomoea nil, assembly GCF_001879475.1. Classification (NCBI taxonomy): domain Eukaryota; kingdom Viridiplantae; phylum Streptophyta; class Magnoliopsida; order Solanales; family Convolvulaceae; genus Ipomoea; species Ipomoea nil. The sequence goes on along the minus strand of NW_017617241.1, from coordinate 1,121,814 downwards.
TTTATATATGAACCTAAACTAATTCTTTACTAAAAGTAAAAGAAAAGCAAAATCATATTTGGGAAGCTATTCGTTGTCAAATGACATCTGTTTTTAACTTTATTTTAAAATGTCAAAAGTTTAATTTTTGAATCCCTTAATTGTATACCAATCATGTCTCTACATTGTATAGTTTGAGGACTATTATATATATATATGCTCTGATTAGTTATTAGCAATCGAATCTTATATTTCTTGGATGAAATGGAAGAATAAAAGTAAAGAACATGGGATGAATTTGAGTTGGAGAAATTGTAGTGGTGAGCAAATGTAGTGAACAGGATGAGCTTCAGAGTCACGATCAAGAAAGAAGAAAAGCTAGCAGAAGCTCCATTCCATGTGAATTACAGGTTCACATTTTCCGTGACTATCAATCAATCTAATAATTAAAGCTCTTTCAAAAAAAAAAAAAAAAAAATCAAATGAAAGCTATCTAGCAATGCGCATTCATGCCAGCAGACAATTTGGCCTGGAAGACAATTATAATAATGAAAGTATTTTAAGGAAAACAGACATCTATGATGTTTGCATGCTAAAATAACCTAAAAAAGACAAGAACAATCATATGGAGACAGCCGCGAAACCATAGACGTGTCCAGGCACAGCCGATCGATTCAATCGGGCAGATCTACACCCGTCTTCAACGCATTACGCATGTGACGTCCATGTATTCCGATCCTCCAGATAACCTTTGTTTATACAGATTAAGTGCATTTACTTCGCTTAATCCAATCAACCAATTACACCTGAATAGTAATAATTGAAGCCGGTAGGACACTATATATAAATAATAGATATATAAGAATTAACTTATGACCTTTCAGTGCAAGAAGCATGTTCGATCAAAAGAGTATTGATAAACATTTTGATACTCCGTATTTATTAAGTCTGGCAAAGGTTAAGTTTACATATTTATTTATGGAAAATGGTCCAATAAGTTCATAAATTTTACTCAAAAAGTCAATTAGACTCTTAAACTTTTAAAAGTTGCAATTAAACTCATAAACATGTCATTTTAGCGCATTGAAGTCCAAAAACCGGTTCATGACCTATAATAACAGGTCATTAGGGATCCAGTGACCCTCCGACTAACTCCAGCGACTTTCCAATCAAACTCCAGCGAACCAACGAGAAGGCGACCAAATTCTACTCTTGAACCTTCTCCAGCAGACCAGAAGGCGACCATTTTTTTGGTTACCTTCTAGTCTGACGGAGTTTGGTTTACCTGTATGGTTGCCTTCTCCCGGCGGACCAGAAGGCAACAATAATTGGTCACCTTCTCCAGCAGACCAAAAGACGACCATTTTTTTTTTTTGTCTTTTCTTAGAGCAGAAGGCGACCATGGTTTGTTTTTGGTCACCTTCTCGCTGGTTTGCCAAAGTTTGGTCGATTGTCGTCGGAGTTGGTCGGAGGGTCATCGAAACTCTAATGACCTGCTATTATAGGATTTTAGGTCATGAATCGATTTTTAGATTTCAATACACTAAAATGGTATATTTATAAATTTAATTGCAACTTTTAAAAAATTTAGAGACCTAATTGACTTTTTGAGTAAAGTTTAGGTACCTATTTGATTTTTTTTCATTATTTATTGTTATTACAAGCTATCAATGGCAAAAAAAAAAAAAAAAAAAATACGTTTCCTTGGTCAAAGGATTTGGTTTAGGTACGGTTATCTGCCGCATACTAATTGGTGGAACATTGGCAACTTTGCGTTTTACAGGTAAGCGAAGTTGTTGGTTTTCAATGGAGTTCCGAGGTGAATGATAATGCTAAATAATTGTAATAAGATATTGAGTAAACTAAAATCAAGAGTATTTATAATTATCATTAAAATAAATTAATAAATTTTTGTTGTAATTCTCATTAGAAACGATCTAATGTAAAACATTTTAGCCTCATTACTCGTCAAACATGGATGGAAATGCTCGCCGGCCGGAAACCGTGCCCTGAGATGAATAAGTTGGACTCCTTCCGGCGGCAGAATCCTACAATGTCAAAGACATATTTTCCCAAATATTATAAATAGAAAATAGATGACATTTTTGGTCCAATTCGACCCTGATATTCTAAAATAAATTACCAAGCCCTATAGTGCGCTCAGAACAAAAGAAACATTACATATTTTAATTGGTTGATTGTCGAATTTAACCATCAACAAATAAATATCAACATGATTTTTCTATTTCTATTAAACATTAAGATAGATCTTGTGTAAGGCTGTCAAGCGTGTAAACACATCTCTTAGAATCAATTTCAAAGACTTTATTCTAACACGAATAAAGTATGTATTGTACTTTAAATAGAAAACAAGTAACATTCTTATAAATAACCAACGTTGCAAAATGTGCTAGACACTAGTCGGACACCCAGCACCTAGAGCACCTAGGCAGTGCCTAAGTGAAGTAATCCGAGCATATCGTATCCACTTTTTCCACTCAGAATGAGGAGTTATTAGACTGTTATAATCTCACAAACTAATCAACTGCATATGTTAGATGATTAGTTGAATACATGGCTGAAAAATATAAAAGATAAGTACATGACTAAAAAATATAGAAGATAAGTACATGACTAAAAATATATAGAAGAAAAGTACATGATTGAAAAATATAGAAGAGGAGTGGCTTTACAGACAAAAAAAACCACTTGGCCAAGTTGAACGTGAACTCGGCCGAGTTAGGCACCGACTCAGTCAAGTTAGGCGCTCAACCCCGTCAAATCGGCGTCGTCAACTAGTTAGTCGGTCAACCAACTAAAAGCCGCCTAAGGCTAAAATCGCCTCGACCTAGGGTTGCCTAACCGGCCGCCTAAGCCGATTTTTACAAGATTGTAAATAACACAAAAATATCACCAGTCCTTTCTATTTATGTAGTAAAGAGGACATTGTAAAAATTTCCTTTATGATACAAACACTGGACACAAAGGTATCAATCACAGAGTGCACCAAATAAGTAAAATGCATAGCTGTAAACAGCAGCCTAATATATCTGCAATAAAACCATATTAACTACCCAATAATTGGGCATATCAAACCACAACAATTACTTACTAGATATGTGAATACTATACTTGGTACAAAATCAAGAATCACATTCAAATCAGTCAATGACACCCCATCAAAGAAACTTAGCTTCTGAAGGTCATATACATACTAGATTTGAAGCATGATCCATAAAGCTATGGACTCCATCAATGGCTATATACATACAGGAAACTCAGTCACTCCAAATATCAGAAACTAGAGAACTGAAAGACAGCAAAATTCAAATACCAGTGTAATCAATCCTTCACTCATCAACAAGAAAAGCAATGGGAACAAGTAGCGGTATAATACTATCCAAACAACAAGAGGACAAAAAGTAATAAGGTTCGGTACTTCAGTTCCTACAAAATTCTCGGCTACTAACCAAAACATTCAGTATGAGCCAATCAAGCTAAGACAATATCTCCAAGAATCTCTGAAATCTGAATCGCCCCACGTGTCAAAACAAAACTTCTTATTACGGACAATGTAGAATGAGATTCGTTACAAAAACGACAAATTTGCTTTTTGATAAAAAGCCAACACAAATCAATGCAATCATTATGTACACAAGCTCGAGAAAGATGATTAGTATCAGATTATATCACGTTAATTACATGAGAAAAATCCGGACTGCAGTGTGCAAAGATGTATTCAAGCTAAGAAACAACACAACACAAAACAACAAGAATAAATTAATACACCACATCAAGAACAAGAAAGTAAGAACAAACAGGCAAATGGGAATGCAGTTACTATGAACCGACACTGATTTGATAAAATCTTAAGATTTATGCAAAACTATGGGTAAGAGATATCATGAACGAAGAACAATAGACATGAGTAACATCACATATGGATCAGAACATAAGAGCACACATACGAATTGAATATTCCAACAGAGAATAGAGTTGTTTTTCATCAAGAAGCAACCAGCCACATAGTAGAAATCACAATCAGATAAAACATACATCAATATCAGAACACCAAGATTATCCCATACCACCAAATATGAGGTGTAAATTAAAAATAACATGTAAATCCACTTCAAACAGCAGACTCATCACAGACAGACCATCGGATGTTCTGAACTTTTATGATCACAGTTCAGTCTTAGACTCTTAGCTCTAATTATGATCCTTTTTTCTTCTTTTTTTCCAAGCTTTTTTCCGGACCATTAAAAGAGGAAATTGTAAATAAAAAAAAGTAAAATTAGGTGATCAAATTGGTTACAATGATTCGGAATCGGAAGCCAAGAATCACCATGATAGTCGGTCAGAGACACAAAGCTGTGCAGCATTGAAGTTCATAGGCTTCAGCATCCACGTTGTATTCCACCGCCGGCGGCAGGTTGAGGTCGAAAGGCAACGGCTTTCTGAAAGACGAAGAGGCGATATTTTCACAGTCCATGTCGTCAACAACGGAAGAGGAAGAATCGCAGTCGCTATGGCAATCATCTGGAACCACCGGCTGTGACACGGGGTGGCGGCGAGAAGGCAGCGCCGCCGCCGTCTGCTGCCGAGGAGGCCTGGGCCCACTGAAGGACTCCACTGTACTACTCATGCCGCTGGAAGTTGGCCTCTGGGAGAGAATAGGATGCTCCTGCATGTACATCTGTTGATCGACAAAGGAATCGTTTGCGTTTGGCCTCTGATTAAACTGAAGGTTGTGATAAGGAGGTAGATGAGAAGGAGCAGGCAAGGGGAAGTTGGTTTTGGCTTTAGGGCCGCGGAGATTCCGGGCGGCGGCGTCATAGGCTCGAGCGGCAGCCTCTGCCGAGTTGAAGGTCCCGAGCCATACACGGGTCTTCTTCCAAGGGTCTCTGATCTCAGCCGCGAATTTCCCCCACGGTCTCTTTCTCACTCCGCGGAACCTAATCTCCTTAGATCCTCCAGATCCGTTGGCTTCTCCGACGGCGGCGGCCGCCTCCGGAGATTGCTTGAACTCTGGAGGTGCTCTGCCTCTCCGCATCGTCCAAGTCAAAGCACCAAAAAAATCAGATCTTTTTCTCTACGGGTAGAGAAGATCTAGTTTACTAAGAAGATAAATCAAACAAATAACGTCATGGGATAGATGACGATTATGGGAAGATCTTATCCTTTAATCTCCTCCTCCATCTCTCTCTCTTTCCCCCTCCCTCTCTCTACCTCAGTTTCTCTCTCTACTGTAGTACTATGTGTGGTGGTTTGGGTGAAGAATCGAGAGAGGGGGCCAGCGGGAGAGAGAGAGAGAGAGAGAGTCAGATAGAGGGTATTTTGGGTAATTAATTTTTATTTTTCCTTTTCTTTTTGGAATTGTGAAAACGCAATAGTATTTTAATTCGGTAATTCTTTACAACTTGGAAACATGCACCCACCTCTACCCTCTAATCTGCCAATAATCTTATTAGAGGCCTAGACAACTTCTTCTTCTTCTTCTTTTTTTTAAATGATAAGTATATATATTTTTAAAAAACATATTCTTTTTTCCAAAAAAAAATAAAATAAAATTATTCTCTTATTTTACTTAAATATAATATTAATGAGTTTAGTAAAAATTAGGGTACTAAAATAGGTACATGTTGACGACTGAATTTGAGTAAAGTTATTTGTAAAAAAATAAAAATAAAAATTCAAAAAGTAATAGTAGTATATCGGTATATGTTAGACTATATACATTTATGCAATGAACTTCTCTAAATTTTATAGTTATATTATAATCAAACATGACTCTATATAAATAGGGTAAATTTTTCCGTGAATCATGATCTATACAGTTGTGTAGACCATGAGTACAATGTACGTTTTTAATATACTAAACGTACAATATTGTTCTTTAAAAAAAAGGTACAATATTTGTTTATTGAATATACATTATTTGATAGTATACAAAATAATGTACTTTCAGTACTCAAATAATATATTTTCCATAAATATAAAGTACATTTTTTATGTACTGAATGTACATTATTTGATAGTATATAAAACAAGAAAAATGTTATATGTATTTACATTTTCTACTCCTAACTTTTACTCCGACACAACTTTCACTCTACATACAAAATCTTGATTTAGACACTTGTATTGAGACCCATATGGAAAAACTAGCTTGGCCGCCATATCAGGAAGTAAAATTGAGAGAGTACATGTAATAAAACTTATAAAATAATATACTTTTCGTACCCAAATAATTACTTTATATACACAAATAATATATTTTTTTACAAAATATTTATAATTTACATAGTTGTATAGACTATGGTCCATAAAATAATAATCCCATAAATAGGGCATTAGGTTGTGGGCCAAGAGCCCAAGAGTTCACTATTGTATACTTGTATCCATATTCAGTATGGGCTGCTCTGGTAAATATTTGAATTTTTTTTTTTTTTGAATGCGGTAAATATTTGAATTTAATTGTACATTTTGTAATATTTTTATTTATTTATTTATTTATTTATTTATTTTTTTTGTATTGGGTGAGGATTAGTATTATATATATTGTAATAAGTCATTGAGTTATTGGATTATTATTATTATATATATAAAGAAATAATTGTATTTTTAAAATTATTATTCGAATAATAAATTTTGATCATTTCGAAAAAAGTTTCAAAATAATATTCTATTAAAATACACTTTAGAATTTTCTCATGAATTCCATAAAATATAAAGTAGCATAGACTTGGGGTGGACTGTGGACCGAGGGACTAGTAAACGCGTATCATAAAAGTACAACAACGCTGAACCAAGGTCGAATCGGAAGAAACAGCGGCAGTCCGGCAAGTGTGGAAGGAATGTCGACGGTCACCAACGCCGGTTTCACTAACCAGGAGGAGGACAAGAAGCCCCTCGATCAGTCTGGCGTGCAAATCAACCTCAAAGTCAAGGGCCAGGTCTCCCCTTATTTTTTGTTTATTTTTCTTCAATATTTTCTCTGAAGTTCCATTTTTAGTGACTGTTTTCTGATTGGGAATTTCTCTGCGTTTGTTTGTTTGTTTCGACGTTGATTTTCAATACGATTGCTCCATGGTTGATTGCTTAAGCTTAAGATGTTAGACAGGGCAGGGCAACATTATATTAGTAAAAGATATTTTCAGGATTAAACTCGATGATGCATCTGCTGCCTTCTTAGCTGGTTTGAAGTTCTTATTCATCTGTTAGATTGTTTCCCCCTTGATAATGCCATTTTTGTATTAGTTTCTTAGCCTACCTCTAGAATGGTGATCATTGATTAAATTTCCTTTGTGGTTTCTGCGCTAGACATTTGTTCTCATGGAGCATATCATCAAGGCTATCTATTTTTTCATGGTAATTTGGTGGCAAAAGTGTGTAAACATGTCAAACATTTGCAGGATGGAAACGAAGTATTTTTCAAGATCAAGAGAAGCACACAGCTGAAGAAGCTGATGAATGCTTACTGTGTCAGACAATCTGTGGATTTGAACTCTATTGCATTCTTGTTTGATGGTCGCCGTCTTAGAGGAGAGCAGACTCCTGATGAGGTATGCTAGCTATTTCTCCCAACTATATACTCTTATGATTTTGCCAAAATTTATGGGAAGGGGAAAGAGTTTTAATTTCCCACCTTTCTTCTCTAAACACCAGAATATATGTATGAATCATATCCAATTCTTCACTTGCAGCTGGAGATGGAGGATGGGGATGAAATTGATGCAATGTTGCACCAGACTGGAGGTGTTATTGCATAACAATCGAGAGAGAGTTTGAGATGCCTTAGTTGAATTGTATGCTACAGTTTTTGGCAAACCTTCATTGCCAAGAAGGGATTGTAAATTTGTAATACAAGGCGGCTATAATGATACTAATGGATGATGATCAGATGTTTTATGCTACTTGTTTCTCTTTTAATATATGCTTTCCTTTGGATTCTCATGGCTGTTATTTACAGTTTGTATCATCTAGCTACTGAGTATTTCAGCTTTCCCTCTTTTACTTTGCTCTGAGACTTCTGGATATAAGAAAATCCCAAATCTGCAAATTTGCCTTGCCACCTTGAAGAACAGTATATTACTCAGTTCCTTTTCAGATTGAGACTTCATTTATTGATGATTTGTGGGTTGACAGATATGAAAAACAGTATATTACTCGGTTCCTTTTCAGGGCACGTTTTCTGGAGGAATAGCATCCCCAGTCTTGTGGAACTTACCTCTCGGCGGCGCGTCCTTGTAACTCTCCTTCACAGATTCAAAATCAGATTCTTTCTCCGCCGCCTCTCCTGCGCCGTCTTCCGCCTTCTCCAAAGTCTGGCTGGCGAATCCCTGGCGTTTCTTCTCTTCCGCTGCTCTTCTGAACTCGTCTTCTGTTGAAGGCGCTCTCTCTTCCACGCCGCCGTGGTTTCCCCTATCCGATGCTACCGCATACCTCTGCTACATGATAAAACACTGTAATTAAGCTTTAAATGATAGAAGAAAGAGATGAAGCAGAGATTGAGCTTTACAGAGACTGGGAAGTGAGCGGTTAGTCGCTTAATCATGGACGCCCGTGAGGAGTTGTAGAGATGCAGAAGGTGGCCGCCGCCCATTGTTGTGCACTTGTTGATATGATAGATCTTCCACTGTAATCTCTGCGGTGTTTTAGATCAAGAAACGATGGCTTTGTGAGGAAGAAAAATAAAGAAAACATGGCGGCGGTGTACAGCTAACTATATTTTCTGCGGAAACGTGGCGCACTGTTGAGTGCTGCCTCATTGCCCCCCATGCACGTACAGAATAAAATAAAATCTAATTAGACATTTACTTCTAAATTTTTTGTTAACCAATTAATTTATTACTTGATTTTGTGTCGCATTAAATCTGTTCATAATTACTTTTTTAATTTTTATTGAGGCTCAAATTGAAACTTATGATCTCTTATTTTATGTTACTAGGTCATTGACGTTACAACCACCAATATTTAAGTACATCAATATTTTTATTAATATAAAACTTATTCAAATTCATTCGCACTACAACCACTTATTTTAAAAGACATACCTACACATACATAAATTATGTACTTAATTCCGCTTACGATTGGTTAAAAAAATGGATCAATCCAACCATACAACCTCTCACATTGTAAAATTTGAATGTGAAATTCTTTGTCTAATAAATTACATTATGAATGACTGGAAAAATTATTGACTAAGAGCTTATTTTATAATATACTTAACTTATCATTCAATTTTTTATTTATTTGATCAGATCACTATTATGTGTTTGATTTGGTTAAACAGTCAATATTTTAATTAATTAATTTCTTTTTAGAGAAAATGATCAAATAGACCTCTAAACTTTACCCCAAAGGTCAATCAGGCCCCTAAACTTTAAAAGAGTTCAATTAAACATTCAAACATGTCAAATTGGGTCAATGAAGCCCAAAACTCGATAAATGACCAGTTATAACAGGTCATTTCAATTCCGGTGATAGATTCCGGCCACTGGCGACATTTTCCAGCCGTCCGATCGTCTTCCACAGGCAAAGACGACCGGACGGCCGCCGCTCCGGTCGTCTTCTTCGGTGGAAGATGATCGGACAGTCGGAAAATGTCGTCGGTCGCCGGAATTTGTCACCGGTGGCCGGAATCCGTCACTGGAATTAAAATGACCTGTAATAACAGGTTATTTATCGATTTTTGGGCTTCATTGACCCAATTTGACATATTTGAGTGTTTAATTAAATTTTTTTAAAGTTTAAAGCCTATTTGACCATTTTCTTCTTCTTTTTTTTTTTTAACAACTTATTGTTTTAAACGGTTAAAAGTTTATTAGTTTGATTTTTTTTTCTTTTTTGAATGCTACTGATACATTGTAGTATCTGTTTAAATATACTTTCTCAACCTAATGAAGCACAGAGTCTCTCACCTTTTGATCCATTGGTATCTGGTTGCTCCTCTATGTGAGAGATTTAGAATTTGAGTCTCGATGTAGGTGTAGGTAGGTATCCCCTTCTTTTCTAATAAAAAAAAAATAAATTATTTTACATAGCTATCACTAATAGATAATTTATCAAATATTTTTTACAATCAATTAATATTATCACTAATCAACTACATTAACCTATTTACCAAACACCTTCATTAATGAAGGAGATGATAAAAGACGAAAACCAAAATAATGGAAGAGATAACCGGCGGGAAAACGGGGTTGTGACGCCTCCGACCGAAATTACCATCTCCGATTTTGGCGGCAGCCGGCGAGTGGCCGTCCTCGTCAACTCAACGGATTAAACGACCTTCTAATTCTGGATAAAGCAAACAACGTAACTTTCAGCTTCTCGATCATTTCAACCTTGATCTACCCGCGCAATTCCTTTCTTTCTCGAATCTATCAACAATGAACGAGGTGATTACGGCGGGAGATGCGTCGTCAACCCTACGATCCTACTCCGTGCAACCGTCCGTTACGCTCTCTAACCTCACCCTGGTCACCGCTCTCCTCTCCTGCGCTCTCGCCCAGTTTCTCAAGTTTTTTACCGCCTGGCAAGCCCTTGCCTTATCTCTTTGCCTCTAACCTTCACCATTGCCGTGTAATTAGTGTTTAGTTGCAAGAGAAAGAGCCAAGGATCGTGTTAATGCTATTATAAAGCATTTTTCCTTTAATTTCTTCTTTCTTGTTTGATCTTAATTTGAACGTGGTGCAGTTTGAGTTGGCAGGTATAAGGAGAAGAGATGGGATTCTGGAAAGATGCTTAGCTCCGGCGGAATGCCATCTTCACATTCAGCAACGGTTAGTGCCCTTGCAGCGGTAATTGGATTTCAAGATGGAGCTGGAGGATCAGCATTTGCTATTGCAGTGGTTTTGGCATGTATTGTATGTGCTTTCTAAACTATATTTTCTTCCTTCTATACTTGCATTTTTTTTGCTCCTGAATTGTAGTAAATTTTTACAATTTTTTTCATTGCTAAGTACAACATCAATGATTTCTTGCCTCTATGCTTGGTTTTGTTAAAGGTTTACACACTATTGCATACATTCAAATTATACATCAACCCTTTAGATAGCATCTTGGTCAATTTTCGTGAAACTTTGATCCAATTTGTTGAATTCCAACAGTATTCTTTTGTTACAGGTAATGTATGATGCTACTGGTGTTAGGCATCATGCTGGTAGGCAAGCAGAAGTAAATTCTCAAGCTTGATTCTTCTATTTAATGTGTTCCATCATATTCTCTGTGTTAATTAAACTATAAAAACGAGTTTTGAGAAGGTTTGTTGAGGGCCTAAGTTGTTTTCTGGATTTAGTTCTCTTCCCTTGCAAGTGTAGTGTGTCCTTGTAGAGCTCTCTTTCGAAATTATCACTCTGGAAAAAGAACTCTGGTTAAATATTATGAATGCATGATGAACTTTTATGTTCTTTTGCAGTTGTTAAATCAAATTGTATGTGAACTGCCGCCTGAACATCCTGTGTCTAGCATTAGACCTCTGAGAGATTCCCTTGGTCACACACCTCTTCAGGTATGATTGATAATGTTAATATCCTTTTTATCAATCTTTCTTTCCTTTGAAAATTTATTAAGCTTTAGTGTCAGTGTCATCCTAACCCTCTGCATATTTCCCATTTCTCAACTCTCAAGTCTTGAAAGGACACTATAAAATGGTGCACTAATATTTTGTTATCTGAATGATTCATTGGAATTCTATGCGAAGTTGACAAAATGAGTTGCATTACATGTACTCTCATTTTACTCATTTCCTAACGTGTTAGATTGATTGATCATTGGTTCTAAGAAGTGACCCGCTTTTTTTGTAGTTATCTTTATGTTTGATGATTCAAGTTTTCCGATTTCGTTGTACTATATCCTGAACCCAACGAACCCGTCCTCTGGCCCATGATAGTCATCTCTATGTTGGTCTAGGTTCTTGCTGGTGCTTTGCTGGGATGTGTAGTTGCATATCTAATGAAATGGTCAACCTAGGATGCAGAATCAGCATTCATTCATTCCTTTGCAAATACACCAGTATCATAGCGTGAAGTTCAAGCTCATTTCCCAGGTGAAGTGTATTATAATTTCATAGAAGAAGAGTCTTGAGCAATTTGGGCTTCTGATAACTGTACAAATTATAATTCTTATGAAATTAGGTAGTTTCTTCCTCCTTTGGGGAAGGTAGCACAGTTGCAGCTAAATCTGTCGTTGTAATCTTCATTGAATTTCATATAACAATTCTTTTAAGAACGCTGTTGGCTTGTTGCGTATACATATTAAAAACTTACGACTCAAGGGGCAAGTGCCAGTGATAATTTCAGCTTTGAAAATGCTTATAAAAGCGCCCAACGTAAAACTTGACTAAATATGCAATGTGTTTTACTATGAAAGACTCTTACATAATTAAAGGTGAGCATGAGAACATGATGATGGTAAGATTCATCCTATTTACTTGAGTTCTAAGGGAGAAAATACAAAAAAAATAAAAAAAAATTCCACACGACGTATATAACAGACTGACAACCACATCGACTATCAACTTCGTATGGCTAATCTACGGAGAAACATAAGCTCGTGTATGGCTCTAATCTACAAGGAAGGGGTAACACAAGCAGCACATAACAACAGGATCATCAGACTACTAATTACAGTATCCGACATTTTTCCACACTGCCACCATGTAGGTCACTGCACATTCCACACTTGGCTATCCAATTCCATCATCAATCGAAAGCAACAAAAGAATAAATATTGTATTGACTCAACGGGTTTTCTGGAATCAAGTCACTTCACAATCACAGATGTTGAATTCTGCACACCAATTTCAAAATTAAGAATCGAGACTAACATATATAGCTGAACATAAGTTTCCAATTAACCGTTTGAGTAGCAAAGAGATATAGCTAAGTAAAAGCCCAGTTAGAGACATACCACGAGGTAGAATCTTGTCAATTTAGTTCACCATCATATGATCAAATCCTCCCCCTGCTTGTAGGGGAACTCTTGGAATTTGCACGTTGTGAAGTAACTGTTGTAGCCACCTCCGAGTAGTCGGGTCCTCCTGACACAATAGAAAAGAATAAAAATGTTAATCAAAAAGGAAAAGATAAATCAGGGATGTAGTAAAGATAACTGCAAACTATACATACTCGAAGACAGCTACTGAAGGCAGTGGCATCCCTAAGCAGATCTGGTAGACAACTTCTAAGTGCATCACAAGCTCTGCAGCGACAAAATAAATATGGTCTTCATTAGTAAACAATAGAAAAAGGGAAAGGACTAAGGCCAGGAAATTTGAAAAGTTGAGGGAATAGAAGACGAGCCTTGGATTATCAGACAATCGAAGGTAGCAACGAATTATATGCTTCAGCAATCTAGATGAAGGCTGCTCAGCAAGGGCAGTCACCATATTTCCCAGCACCCGGCCTACGGCAAAGAACCGCTCCGCTGTGGTACATATATAATCAAGGCCCATATCATCTAGAAGGATCTTTTGCACAATGAATGTCGCAACCTATTAGCACCAGTCCTTTAGTCAGATAACATATTCATATTATTATTACAAAACTGTCCATGGAAAGTGAACATATAAAAACTTAAAATTGTGAATTCTTGAAAGGGTAATATGCTACATTTGTCATTGAGGTGGGTGTTAAATAAGATACCATACATTACATTAGCCACATAACGGAAAGTCCAAATATGAAAGTAATGTACTTGGCTCATTTCGTTTGTGCATGCAAGTCAAAGAGAAATTACTTACTGTTTTTGACAGTTCACTCCCCATCTCCATTGTGCGCAGGCACAGGGGAATTATTTCTGTGGACAGGAGAAAATTGATAACATCACTGTCATCCACCTGAAAAGATCCAAGCAAAAAGATTATATCCTTATTTTGAAAATAATTTTGACCATGAGTTATTTCTCAAATAAAATGGGTATTATATTTTTAAATATTTCAACTATTATTATTATTTTATATAAAGTGCAATGACGGACCATCACAATAATGACATTTAAGTAATTAAATCATTAAAAGTTTGAACTAAATATAAAACAAAATATATTCATCTTATTAAGTATATTTACTATGTTTCAAGTGTAAACCGATGCATTATATTCCACCAAGATTTTTCCAGAACAATGAATAATATAACAGTTTTAATGCAGAAGTTTATTGATTACTAGATCACTGGTAAATATATCCAACTTGTTTTATCATCTAGTCAGCTCTCTATTACATAATTTCCTATATTTTTGTCTTCCTGTGTACCACACAGCATTTGCTCATATAGGTGTGTGTATACATATGTACACATGCACTTTTCCCCATCATGATGTACAATGAATACATAGACAATAGCATGCCATAGAGAAGAGTATTGCACAAGATACAGAAACAATTACCTTCACAAGGGCACCAATGACACCTAAGCTAGTAAGCCTAAGATATTCGAAAGGTCTTGATTTGCTTGTTGTATTAAGAAAAGGATACAAATAGAGAGGAATATGGGCTGCAAAACAGGAGAGACCATTAAGAAGCAGCTCAAATAAATTTCATGAGAAATTTGAAGCACCACTCCAATGTGATATATTGGCAACCGAACAATGGCACTCTTATACATTCATAAAGATAAATAAATACTAAAGCAAAACAGTAATATATGGTCCATCTTTTTGTCTTGACGATGTTCAAATATAGATCACATTTCAGTTATAGATAAAACAAGTTAACCTAAGTAAACACAAAAAGTTTCAACTGAAGTTGGGTTGTATGCTCCACGATTCTCCTCCTCACATACTCATACACTCAAAAGTCAACAAGAACCGTGAAACCAAGAAATCCTTTACCAATTCAGAGAAGAAAAATTCTTACCATTAAGAAATAGCATTCTGGTGTCTGGGTGAGAGGCCACACACTGCAAAAGATGATAGGATGGCTGGTTAAATTCAGACATAAAAGGATCAAAACAATTATTGTAGAATAGGGTATAATGTGTGCAAACTCCATAATCCCACAATGTAACTACTAACTTTCAGACAACATTCCTGGGAAATTTTATACCTGAAGAAGAGCAAGTGCATTACAAACTCTATTTGATTGTGCTGGAGTCAGGTTTGGTGGTGACAAAACAGGGTAGATGGAGACAATTTCCTGCAAGCATGTTCAGATAGAAGCATAAAGCAAAATATAAATAATTAAGGCATCCATAGGCACTCAAGAATTCTAGAATCAACTGAGAAATCCTTGGAGAATACCTGCAACAGTGCGGCAATAGTACCAAACGAATTCCATAGTAATGGGGCCAGATCTTGAAATAATTCTCTCTTCTATAAAAAAGAAAAAAATTGGGGAAAGAAATGCCTGTTAGGTGAAACTAATTATTATCAATAAACAAAATTATGTTATTACTAGCTTACTTAATACTCTGTAATGTATAAAATTAAAAAAAGAAAAAACAATTACTGTTGCTACCACAGCACATAAACTTTTGAAATAATAGACTGCCAAAAAAGAAAATATTTTAATCTCAAATAAACTCCTATATTTCAGAAGAATGCCATGCTAATATCCCCATACTTTGTTGCTTAAAAATTTGTCAATAAACATTAGAACTTTATCAAGTTGCAAAGCATAGAAATTAACCCTTCTAATTCTGAAGGTAGAAGTTTCCAGAAGTATAGAAACCATATCAACTGACAACATTTTATCTGAAATATCCCGAGTTAATATGCCTATACTTCTTTGCTTAAAAAATTGGTTACTGAAAATTAAAAGTTTAAAACTTTACCAGGTTTTAAGGTTAGAAGATCAACTTTAGGAGTAAGAAAAACAAGGGTTTCTTAAACAAAGAAAAGATACAGTTATCAAAGCATCTTCATCTTTTCTCAACAGAAAAAGAAAGAAAGAAAAAAAAAAACTCAATTAGTTACAGAAACAAGAAATGAGCTCATGCTAATTCAATATATATTAACTGTCATCTGCCGATTTTAAATGTGAAATCAGTAAATCGTGCAAAAATTAACGCCCAAGCATTTACTTAAAAATAAAAAAATAAAATAACATGTACAGATTGTCCACTAAAAGCAGGTGAATTCTATTGCCAGAAGGTTTAATATTTCTTTCTACGGACCTTGGAGAGTTCAAGAAGAGCGTTTTCACGGAGATCAGGATTGCTAAGATCTAGCACAAGCTGCTCAGCGGATTGCATTTTACGGTCTTTGTTGGGCTGAGGTCCGACTGCGGCGGAGGAGGAGGAGGCAGAGGCAGGACCTCCACCGAAGGCGGCGGCGTTAATCGAGAGACTCTGAGGGAGATTAGCCATCTACGACAGCACCACTGGAATTCTTCTAGCAATTTCACTCCAATAACTATTAGGTTTTCTTCTGCTTGATTTTCTATTTTGGGCACGACAACTGATTGGGGAAACAAACCCAAAAACGGTGATTTTAATATGTTTGTTTTCTATTTCCTATTCATACTATAATTTTATATTAAAATTCTCATTCTAATATTTATTATATCTATTTATCTATCTATCTATCTATACTATATATCTATTTTAATATGTTATTTTTTACTTTCCTATTCGTAGTATAATTTCTACATTAAAATTCTTATTTTAATATTATAAAATAATGTAATATAATTATTAATAGAATATATTTTTTTCTACTTTTCTATTCATCCTATAATTCTATATCAAAATTCTTATTTGTAATACAATAGTACAAATGTACAATAATACTCCGTGCGTGACAAATAAATCTGACGGTACAAATACTAAAAATAGGAAGCAACATATATTATAATTATTGTTAATTTTTATCATTATTATAACATATATATAATATTTGAATATATGCGAATGGATGATTAAGTAGTAAAATAGTCAAACATAATATTAGCAATACAACAATATTAAAATTCATATTTCTATTCAACAATATTATATTATTCATTTTCCCGTTAAAAATTATATTCTCCATTATTAGTTTTATAATTCTCTGTTAATTCTATGTTAAATTTACTAAATTTCAAACTCCAATTAAAACTTAACATGGCTAATATTTTTATATAATATAACAAATTCATTTCGTGCATCGCACTCGCACAGGTGAAAATACCAGTAAAGTTAAAAACTTTATAATATAATGATATTATAATGAAAATTTTTGAAGTATCCATTAATATTGATAACACAAATAAAATTATTTTTTTTTAAATTATTGCTTTAATTTGTGTTTAATATAATTAGTACTAATGTCAATTAGTATATGATAGGTTACAGTATGACATCGATCTAAATTGACCTGTGTTGATTTATACTGACCGACATTCAAGAATCAAGAAGAAGATCAACGACAGGAGAAGTTCACTTGGCCTTAACTTACATGTGACTTTGCTAATTTGCCACCTGAAAAATTCAGGCCCTTATCAAGTCTAATCAATTGTATAAGACATCTTTATATACTTGGCACTACCGAGTACCGACCTAACTATCCAAAATTTGGACACCATATGAATAACATATTGAAAATCTAGCATGTAACTTTCCCAACCTCTATAAATACCTCTCATATAGCACTAGAGATAGAAAGGACGGGAAAAGAGATAGACGTACGAGTAGGGACTATACTTTTCGAACATTGTACGTACCCGATCATGTTATTTACATTATCAATGTGGTAATTTTTTCTTAGATTATAATTTTAAATTATAAAATTGAGTAAATGAGATTCAAAAAATTTGAACAATTATATAATATTCCAAGAGTTAATTTCAGCAAAGGTCCTCCGAGTATAGTGATTTTCCACATTTGGTCATCGTCTTTTAATTTGGACAAATATGACACTTGACTATCAAAATCTTTCCACCATTAATCCTTCCGTCATCTTAGTGTTAGTTAGCTGTGAAGTTCAGGGGTAAAATTGTACTTTCGGTGCTTAAGTTTCTTCTCCCTCTTCATTCTCCACAGTGATATGAAGAACACAAATTCTGTAAACTGAAAAGGTTTCATATCACTGCAACAATGGTTTGGATATGGACAACCATAGCAGTAGCCATCGTTGTCTATCTTCTCCGTGAGTTGCTGAACATCAAAAAAAAACTCCCTCCTGACCCAAATGGTATTCCCCTTTTGGGACATCTTCATTTGGGCAAAACTGCCCTCCATGATCATCATAAGATAGCCCGACAACAAAATGACGATTTTACCCATAAACTTCACGGCTAATTAACACTAAGATGACGAAAGGACTAATGGTAGAAAGATTTTGATAATCAAGTGTCACATTTGTCCAAATTAAAAGATGAGAACCAAATGTGAAAAATCACGATACTCAAAGGATATGTGCTGAAATTAACTCAATATTCTAATTTCACATTTTAAAATATTAAAAGATGACAAGTGTTAGAATGTAGTAAAGGAAAGCAATGAGTAAAACGGAATAGAACAACAGTACTTGTCTTTGGAATTTGTTAAGTGGATTAGAGTGCAAGGGCAATACATCAATACCCTGTAGTATGATACAATGATAATTTTATGATTACATAATATATGATGTTGGTAATCCAAATATATTATCATCACAATTAATAAAAAAAAATTACTTTCCATTTACGCAGTGCCCTTTTGACATCATAAAATTTTCAAGGATGAGTAGAGATTACAGGCTCTAGGCACAGAATTTTCTGCATTTTATTTCTGAAACTTAGCCACTTAGGTGTTGAGGAAGAGGGGAATCAAAATCTGGCCACCTCCAATACCATTTAGGGAATGCAGCTATTGCAATGATACAAAGAATTTGTTGCTGCATTTACCCATGATTCTCACCTTCAAAGCTGTTGATGAAGGATCAAGGAACAGCCTGAACAGATGGCTTAGGCTCGCCTTTCTTCTGAATGGTATGCAGCACGTCGACTCATTAACTGACATGAAGCGTTTTGGCTGATCAGCCTCAGAATCCACGACTACACTCTCAGAATCCGTGTCAACTTGTAAACCTGTTAACGATAAGAGCGATTACAAGCTTGCCCGGGATCCCTTAGATGGGCTCATTTTCAAGAAACTGAAAAAGCCTCGTGCATCTCAAGAAAATTACTGACCTGAGCGCTTCTACTTGGTAGAGGCACTTCCAAGCAGAATCTCATTCCGTCAACTCTGGAAAGACGATTGTGATGAGAACCATGAACAGAAACCGAACATGATGTCAAGAAAATTTTAACTGCAGAACAAAGCATAAAAGAGTGATATGCCCTTTACCTACGATTGCAGGTTCTTTGGACATACTGCTCATGGCCAATCAATCCTCGCCCACCATACTTGTTTTCATCAGTGTTCAAGATTACCTATTTATGTTATCGAGTATGAGTAGAGATTGTAAATACCTATAATGAATTCATTCATTGATCATATATATACACAAGCCTTGGTTGTACAACATGCTATCTTCTCCAAAAAGGGGCTTTAGTTAGTGCTTTCAGGATTCAAATATAACTCCAATGGGAAAAGAGAGAACATGGAAATCTTTCTTAAAATCGTATTTCAATTTATGTATGCAGACATCATACAAGTTTACACACATCCACGATAACCAAGTAAAGCTTACCCTCTATCTAGGAAAATGCACCTAGAGGAGCACAGCCAAACAAAAAACACAAAAGCTAATAATTAAAGAAAAGAAAAGGAAGAAATACAACTTACTTTATACTCTCCGGCTTCTTCTACGCCTATGCTGTATCTTTCATATGAATCCATAGGATGGAAATTGAACACAAACAGAAAAGGACCCCTTAAGTAAGATATCACCTGTTCCATTATACAGAAGTCGAGGGCTACTTTAGTTACAGATATCATTTACCATCTCCAATTTTCAACTTTCCTAGGAAATTTTGAAAATGCAACCATTAATTTCAAATTTGTAATAATTTTGCGATTTAGAAAACAAGGAAAAATGTTCAAATTAGACTATTCCTTCATATAATAATCCAAAGCATTTGATTAGCAGAAGATATAGAGTCGGTTATAGACAACCATACCATCATTGTGTCATTGACATGGTGGATGTTAGGAAGGCCTCTTGAAAGCACCCTTTCATTTTTATCCAAGTGCATCATATCCTAGAACCAAAAAAAGAAGTGTTTAGAATGGAAGCAGAAGCTGTCAATTTCTTACGGAAAATGTGAAAGAGTATGTGTAGAAGTTAATTGATGTTTGGTCAATCACCTTATCAAAGGAAAACAACTGGTTATGGACTTCATCTGCTAAGAGATCCCAGCGACGGTTTGCTAGTGAAAATGAGTAATTGTTGCTTGGCATTGGAAACTCGACCCTCTGGCTCAAGGAAAATTAAAATTTTTTAAAAAAAAAAAAAAAAACTTATTCATATGTATATAGGGTGTTACCAAATACCAATCTACATAAATAAAATATCATAAGCACAATAAGAAACTGTAACTAACCTGAGGGTGTCCAAATTCATTGCCCATGAAATTTAAATAAGCCGGACCACCGATTGTGAAAGTTATTAACCTAATCATCTTATGCAAGATAATAAATAATTGATTAATATATTTACAAATGCCAAAAAATATTGAAAATTGAATTTAAGACAAAAATAGGAAACTGATTGGTCACATGGCACGTATTGTTAATGCCTCCAAGTTTATTAGAGAAGTTGTTAACTTTAAAGAAGATTTCAAAGACATAATCAACAAATTAGGCATATTTCGCTAGTTTTTATTCTAGCAGAAAGTAGGTTCCATTGCCCCATTTACTCGCTTATAAATATATAATGGGATGCAAAATACCTCATACTACTCTTCTAGCTTCCCACTCTTTCTATCCCCCTTTTCACACATTAACACAATGTAAGGTTGTCCTAGACGAAATTTAATCAACTTAAGCGTTTGATATTTTTCAGAGGATTTTGTGTCTTCTACAACTCTTCATGTCTTCAATATTTGTTTTCAGAAGAAAAACAAAATCAGATACAAGGGTTAAGCACCAACCATATGTAATGAGCAGCCTCTAAGTAATGATTCTTGTGAGACAGAAGAGTCCTTAACAGATTCACCAAATAATATTTCTGCAAAAGAGCGTCCTCCAGATATGGACTGGCCGCAAGAAAACAACAATGAGATTTTAACTTAAACATGATAGATGGTAGATTGAGAGAGATGCGTTAACAAAATATTTACCAAAAATAAGAAAATGACAAAAAAGAAAGACAAGACTTGATACTTTCAAGATAATACTAATAAAGGATAGCAAACAACCTGGTTATGGTTTTCAGCATACAAAAGCATCTTATCAGCATTTTGTTTATTGCCCACAAGTGTGCTAACAATCTGAGAATTAATAGTTTAATTAGTGAAAATAATACAAAGAATAAACTTATAATCTCACAATTCTTGAGTCAAAAATTAATATAACAAATCTCAAAAAAAAAACAAAAACAAAACAACAACCTTACTCATTTTCCATTGATGATCAGGCTTTTTCTCAAATAGTGATAACCACATCTCTGTGGCAGAAAGGTTAACAAAATAATCAAACCCCAGTCCACCTTGAGAAGTTGGTTCACATAGTCCTGGATAAAGTGTTGCCTGAGCAAGTAATCAGGTCATCATAATGAGAAGAAAAGAGCACATTGGGGGGGGGGGGGGGGGGGGGAGTGCTTTTGGACCCCCAATTGTGGGCAAATTAGTCAATTCAATCCCTCAATTATATGTGGCACCACCTTTGGTCCATAAATTGTCAGCGTTGTGGCAAAATTAGTCCTCACGGTGACAAAAACATTAATTTTGACGGTTAAATATTCAAAATCCCCAACTTTTCAGGGTTATTTTGCGATTTTGCAGTATTCTTATCTGGCCATTTATTGGTCTATGCTTTTTAATCATCAAAATTGGTTGTATACTTGTATTAGAGAGAAGAATGCTGAAAATTTACAAAAATAATCTTAAAAATTTAGGATTTTTTGAGCATTTAACCGAAATTAACATTTTCATCACCACAAGAACTAATTTTACCACAATATGAACAACTCAATGACAGAATGGGGGGTGATGTGTATAATTGAGGAATCGAGTTGACTATTTTCCTACAACCGGGGGGACCAAAGTGCTATTTACCCCCCAAAAAAATAATGAAAAGATAAAGGCCTCAAGAGAAATGTTGCACCTAAGGAGGAATAAGGGCCACATAGTACAAAGTCATTTCGAGAAGAATTGAAGGCAGGCCATAAAATTGAATAGAAAAAAATAAATAAATATTTATGCGATGGCCATTTGAAGTGGATCCATCTCAATCCAGAAAAGATATATTAAGACATTAAGTATTCACAGAAAGGCTAAAGATTACTTACATCCTCTGCTATAGTGATTATACTAGGATGAAGTGCATGCAAGATCTCATTAGCCAATATGAGGTACAGCAAGGCATCCTTGTCCACATATTGGTTACAGTACCTGCATAAATAATTAACCACCCCGGAAAAGGGGGAAAAGATATAAGTTGAAACAAAGGAAAAAGTAACAGTACAAGGTTTTTAAAATGAAATTACTCTGGTATAGTTTTTGGTTCCATCAAATGGAAAAAGTTAACAATTTGAATTTGGATTAAGTCTTATATACACTGAATAAGTTTTTAAGCAGTGTCCTATATGAAAAGGTTTGGCATGACTTTCGATTTAAACAAGGAATTCATTTTAGGAAAACATTTTACTTGTATGAACTGCAGTTACATAACAAAAGTCTGAAAGTAGCATTTTTGGAAGTCTTACTCCTCAAGGTCACCAGTAAATGATGCAAATCCATTGTGTGTATACAACATTGATGGAAGTGAATGAAAATGGAAACCATCAACATGATACTCCTCCACCCACCTGCAAAACATCATTACATTATTTCCACAAGCAATCAAGCATCAAACAGCACCCAAAGCACAAATATTTACCAATTCAAATTTGAAAGAAGGAAGTGCAGAACATCAGTATCTCCATATTTGAACATTCTCGTACCCCAAAATTTATGATGCCCTCGTTTACCTATTAATCCAGGAGGAAAAAAAAATGAACTTCATCCAAAAATACTGGATAATCTTGTAAAGCAACTGAAGTGTATACCAGTATGGAAAAAGCAGTCATTTGTTCCATCAAACCGTGATAATCCAACCATTTCATCTGCTGCTGCATAGGAATGGACAATGTCCAAGAAAACCAGCAGTCCTAATCCTATTAAAAGCATAGCAATAAGTAACAAACCTATATAACAAGAAATATGAAAAAGAAACTGAAAGAACAAGCGTTTGGTCACTATGTTATCATTAAATAGCTTTTGCAATGCCACCTAATACTCTGTGTTTCATTGTCATCCTGAGAGGGCATAACAGTGAGGTAAAGTTTAATGTGAGTATTTAGAAGAGATCAAGGCAGAATATGAGCGCTACTAGCTAAATTTTGGTTTCTCTTATCTGTATCTTTTTCCTGACACACACTTAGATGATGGGTGCAATCTAAGAAGTTAAGCGCTGAAAACATATTCAATAACTCATAGCTGTCTACTGGTCATACTCCAGTACAGATGTTTCAAGAGGCCCAAGTGGAAAGGAGATAATCAATCAGTGAGCAAATAAATAAAGATATATTTAAGACGAATTCTCCATGACATACAGACCCTACCATCAATCAAGTGATCAAACAAGCAATAATGATTGAAATGCATTCTTTTTTACCAATGGAATGATTTCCATGCATCATAACAAATTCAGGAAGACAGATCATCTTGCTATGAACCACACTATCATACCAGGCATGTCAATCTTTAGATGATCCATTAGGGAACCAAACTATCAAAGCTATGTAATTGGCAACAGAAACAAGAAATAATCGCTTAGCAGTTCAAGTCTTACTATGTGCTTCATCAACCAAGTGTTTGAAATCCTCTGGAGTGCCAAAACGGCTACTAACAGCAAAAAAATTTGTCACCTGCCCATTATGATAAAAGGTGAAATAATAAAATTAGACACCATACCTTGTGTCACTTCCTAATGATTTATCAGGAGAAAAATAATAATACTCCAAATTCAGAAACCATGTAGAATTAAAGGGGTGAGGTCCGTGAGGAGTGACATACTCTATATCCAACAGTAAAATAATCTTTGTGCTCAACTACTCCAATGAACTGAATTGCATTGTATCCAGCTTCTTTTACATGTGGAAGGACCTAGAATTACAACCAAAAATTACTTTGGCATCTGCTCACTTCATCAAGAAGTTAGAGAAAGACAAAGTTATATTGCACACTTGATAATAAAATAAAATACATTGTAAAGAAGGGGTGGATGATGTGGGGGTGGGAGTGGGGTGGGACCTGTTATTAAGATGGAGAATAGTAGAATACTTCTGCCAGGAAAAAAGTATCATTTTTTTCCTGGTAAATGAACTTTTTGTTGAATGAAAATGAATCTGAAGTTTCTAAAGTTGAAATAAAGAGCTAAATTTATTGAGCAGGTCAAATAAATACGGAGTAGTTAATAAAAATCTAGATAAATTTCCCAGAGAAAACACTGCAAAATTACAAGTGTCACCTTGTTGATGAAATCACTGAACGATGAAATTTTTTGTTCCTGGCCAGCTATCCCGACATGACATTCATAAATACGCAAAGATTTTGGTTTGGGTGGAAGCTTATGTTTCCACTTGTATACGGACTCAGGAGGTGGTTCCCAATGGACAGCAAAAGCCTGGTTCCCAACTGCATCTGCATATCAAAGATTATTGCGGTTAATTGAAGCTTCAGAATTGAATTGATAGGAACCAAAAGGGGCACAATCATTCACTAAAACCAAAAACAATCTAAAATGTGAAATATGCAAGTAACAACAGGTAGAAATATGTTACCTACAGCCACATAAGTAGCCCAGGCAGGAACCCGTTCCAAAGGCCCATCTGGAGTGTTAAAGTACACCCTATATTTGCTTCCATGTGGTATTCCAGGAGTATATTTCTTCAGCCATGCTTTCCTTCCTTTCCTACTCTCCAGCCAATAAGCAATAGGAGGACTCTTTGCACGAAATTTTTCTCGACTTACTGGATCACTCACAATATTGAAAATATCATACTCTTTTCCACTGTCAATTACATCAAGAGGTGGTAAATTGCTAGGAGGATCATTCTTATGTTGCTCTTGCCAAGCTTTATATCTTTTCTCTGGATCAGGATCAGGTCTAATTTCCTCAAGTTCTTCTTCTGTTTGAGGTCCATTTGGCCCAAATATTTGCTCAAACAACTTAGCTGCAATCTCAAAACGTGATTTACCGTACTGGTCTTCACCAGGTTCCCAATATTCATCATTTGCTTTTTTGAACATCTCTTCTGCAGTAACACTATCACCTTTATCATAGTCATCCACATAATTGTACTGTTGAAAATAGATTGTGTCTGCTTCTTCTCCAGGACGTAATTTATCATCAAGTATAATAAGCCAATATCCATAATCATCATGGCCAAAATGACCCTCTCTGGCACAATTTTCAGTTGGTGACCATCCATTAAAATCGCCAACAATTGCACAATAGCGAGCACCTAAAATGGAAACAATCAGCATTCCATATGACCAGCAAAAAAATGCTATATTCATTCCATAGAATGCAATGCTAGAAGTATTGACAAACCAAATTCTTTTTAATGGGAGGGAATACCCAAACCATTTCATGGTCTACTAATTCAAGAACCAAAATGTCATGAAAAAATATTTATCCTTCTTTATATTTGTGAATAATCTGTTGAAGGGAACACCAGCTAGTCCATTTAAAGAATCATGCAAATTAGAACAAAAGAACCAAATACACATAATATTTTCTAAATGTCTGTTCTGTAAACTATGAACACTGAGTAGAACACAAATCCAGGGTAAGCAAATTTCAGAATGCCAGCTTGTGAGATGATGAATAAGTTGCATTTGAAAAAGAACTTCTTGTAAAAAGGAACAAGGTCCTTTTCTTAGATTTATTAAGGTTTCCATCCTAGTCAACCGTGAACATTAAGAATACTTAATTCTAAGAGTTATGTGTAACCTGGAGCCCACTCCAAGAAATCCACTCGATGCTGCGGATTCCGGTGCATACCCATCATATCAAATCTGGAAATAGGATGTCAAGAATCGTTAACATTTTTTACCAGAAAAATAAAAAACACACTTTCAACAGACAATTTGACAAATAATCCCTGTGGCTCTGTGCTATATAAAGAGTCATAGTTATATCGAAACCCAACTACACAATCAAACAAAAGAACGAAAACATGCTTAACAAGCACACACTATATACATGCACAAAACCCAACATAAACCCCTTTAAACTGACCCGGAAGCCATCTCCTTGAGATTGAGGTGACGATTAAGAATCTCGTCTTTCAAGTCCTTCAGTAATTTATGCCTGAGCACGGTTCATTACAAACAACAAGAAGGGAATCAAAAGCGATGAAAATAATTACACACACTCAATTAAAGCTCCCGGACACCAAAGACAGTACAACAAAGATATCGAACTTTAACCGTGCAAAAACAACCTTTCACGTAAAAACTGAGCAAAAGCTTTGTTGGTAATGGCGTATTTGGAGAGGAACCCAACTGGGTCAATTCCGTTTTCGTCGTCGGACCGGTTCCTTTTCTGCTTCGGTGGCCGTTGTTTCTGCCCTTGTGGCTGAGGCTGCTCGGCCGCAGAGCACCTCCACTTCCCCCTAGTGCGAAGGGCAACTCGATTAAGGATTCTGCCATGGCTTTGAATCAGTACAAATTGGGGATGAGTTTTGCTATTGCTTCTCTGAAATTGGGAGTTGAGACGATGGTTGAAGATAGCATTGTTTGAGAGATGAATTGCAGCGGCGTTTGTGATTGATTGCATAGTTAGATGTGAACTGTAAGCTCTAGAGTGAGCTATGGAACTGTAAGTCTGTAACAATGCGTTTCTGATAAGAGGCGGGTACCTTTGCTGGAAAGCCGACTCACTTCGGCGCCTTCTTTCGAAATCGTCTGTAAAAATCAACTTCCTGTTTTTTCCTTTTCTTTTTTTTAATTGAAAAACGTTGGAATAAGGTCAAATTAGCCCTAGAATGTAGAGCTGTCAAAACGGGCTAACTCGGTCCATATGAGCTGGCCCGTCTCGGGTTCAACTGGAAACGGGATGAGACGGGTCGATCCATTTTCCCACGGATTGGAATTTTTCCAATCTAATCTATGTAGGACGGGCTGACGGGCTAAACGGACCATCCCATCAGCCCGTTTATTATTATTTTTTTAAAAAAAATTATATTATTAAAATATTTATTACTTAAGAATTGAACCCATGACCTCAAAGTTAGTAGCCAAAATCATTTCCAATCAACCACATTAACCATGGTGAACAAATATGTATATTTATATATATAAATATGTATATACAAATATAAAATTAGATTTTAATTTTTAATATGTAATTATAATTTATTTAATTTATATTTAATACTAATATATTTTACATGTAATATTTTTTATTTTGTAATTATAATATAAACTATTAAGTTATAAAGTTTATAAAATATATAATTTATTAGTTTATGTACTTTATATAATAAATAAACTTTGAATTAATATTGATATAAAGATATAATTAATTGTATTAATTAATACTTGTAATAAATGTAATATAAATCAATTATATATTTAATAATGCTTGTAAATGATGTAAATAGATATAGGAATAAGAATAAGGGTCAAATAGGCCATCGAACTGCACACAATAAAACAATTAGGCCACTGAACTTAAAAAACCAACAATTGGGTCCCTAAACTAATCAATTTCATACAATTCTTTTAATTAGAAGGTTTCCAACATGTCATCCTTCCAAATTAATTATTTTTTAAAATTTAAATTTTAAAAATTAATTATTTAAATTAAAAAAAAAAAAAAAAAAAAAAAAAAAAAAAAAAAACTGGTTCCAGCCGGAGACGGTCGTCCCCGGCTGGATTCCAGTTTTTTTTTTTTTTTTTAATTTAATTTAAAAATAATTAATTTTTAAAATTTATATTTTAAAAAAATAATTAATTTGGGAGATGACCTGTTGACCTGTTGGAAACCTTCAAATTGGAAGAATTGTTTGAAATTGATTAGTTTAGGGACCTAATTGTTGATTTTTTAAGTTCAATGGCCTAATTGTTTTATCGTGTGCAGTTCGATGGCCTATTTGACCCTTATT
This sequence comes from Ipomoea nil, assembly GCF_001879475.1. Taxonomy (NCBI): domain Eukaryota; kingdom Viridiplantae; phylum Streptophyta; class Magnoliopsida; order Solanales; family Convolvulaceae; genus Ipomoea; species Ipomoea nil. The sequence continues at coordinate 1,093,605 of NW_017617241.1, read as the reverse complement.
CCATAGATATATAATTATATTAAAGTGTTTAACAAGTGTTCTTAGCATAATTGGTTTCAATTGTAATAATTTGATAATAACTTAAGTAAAAGGTTAAGTGTTCAAGTTTTGTTAGCAACAATGTTTTTAAATATAAAATACCCAATTATACAACACATTTGGAGTAGGGTGGGCGGGGATATGGGACGGGCTGGAAATTCTCCAACCCAACCTGTGTAAAATACGGGTTAAACGGGCCCAACCCGACGGGTTGGGCCCGTTTTTACAGCTCTACTCGAATGTAACGTGAAAATGCAATTGAGTCATTCAACTAAATATATATATATATATATATATATATATATATATAATCAGGCCATTCAACATTGTAAAATTATGCAATTTGTCCCGAGTGACCTGCAGTAGCAGGTTACCAACAGGTAATTAGTTAAAAATAAAAAAGAGATCTGCGTATTGTCTCCATGGATCTGGAGACTAAAGACCGACGCAACGGCAACAACGAGAGAGAGACGGGCGCTGACAATCATGGTTACCGGTCGAAAGCTTTGCTACCATCGAACACTCCGCCTTCTCTCCCACCCAAAACACCGCCATCAGCTCTACCACCCTGAGCCGAGCCGGAGATCGGAATAGCACCACCGCCATGGCTGAACATCCTACTGGTGTCGCCGTTGCTGTCGCCATTCGCCTCGTGGTCACCGCCCACCGTCCGCCGTCGCAACGCCAGACAATCGGTGATTTGCAGAACAGCCAGACCGGAAGAAGACCAGAGGTCGCCACTTCAAGCCTTCGCCGGAGGAGAAACCATCGCTAAAACTACTGGGTGGATGCTGTTGCCTATGGGAACCACTGCTCAGCCATAAACTGCCTACGCCGAACTACCGCTACTGTGCACTGCCTCACCTCGCCGGGAGACACTCGCCATCCACCGCCACCTGCTTTGCCTTGTCGGAACCAGTTGTCCCCTCTATGGTGTATCCGGAGACGGAGACCCTCTGTTTCTTTTTTCTTTTTCTTTTTTTTTTTTCTTTTGTTTTGAAATAATTTTTAATTCTTTTTAAAAATTTTAATCAATTACTTGTTGGTAACCTACCGCTGCAGGTCACTTAGGACAAATTGCATGATTTTATTATGTTGAAAGGTCTAATTACACATTTTTTAGTTGAGCGGTTCAATTACATTATTTTACATTACGCGCTAATTTGACCCTTATTCCAAAAACTTTTAATTAAATATTTTAAATTCGTAAAATCGTGTATTTTTTTTTTTTTGATGGATATAAAATCGTGTAATTAGATCTTAACATTGTCTATTTAATCATCACCGTTGCCGTGGTGTGGTGTGGACTAAATTATCATATGACGGTTTAATACTTACATAAATTTTATGTGCACAATTTTTAAAATATAAGTCACCATGGGCATGGTGTTTGTTTTTAATTAATTTTAAAATAATATTATATATATACGTAAGATCTATATAAGGTTTATATAAATATCAGTATGCCACATGTTAGAGTATTCCCATCGGTGGTTTATGGTAAGGTTTTGAGAAAATAAGGATAATGTGGAGGAGAGGGAAGAAATGAGATGCTTGTAAGATGATGGATTTTTGGTCTCAAAATGTGAGCCCCGCATGGTGAAAAAGTTACCCAACTTGCACGCCCAGCACGCACCCTTAGACGCATAAGATCTTCTATTTCTTTTTCTTCTTTTCTTTTTTTTTGGTCAAATTTTTTTTTTCCTCTTACTCTCTTCTTTCTCATCATTTTTCCTAATCAGTAATCACACCTAGAAAAATTCTTCAAAAATCGCAATTGTTGAGGTTGCTTTTAACTTTGTCAATACCAAATTATGGTGATCATCTAAATAGATAATGTTAGGACTTAATTGCACTATTTATTAAATTCAAATGACTAATTTGCCCTTTTTATGTTATTCATCAATTCATAATTTTGTTGTCCCCCTACAATTCTAACATTGCAACATTTAATTTGGACCCCAAAAAAATAATTTTTAAAAAATTAATCAAATATATATTGAATTGCATACGGAATCATAATTTAAGGCTCAATTATACATTACACCATCAATATCTTAGTTTATCTTATAGGTGATTGTGATTGGATTTCATGTCAAAATAATAGTTTAAGGATACTTTAAAATCAAATGTTCAGAATCAAAGAGAATATCCATCTCATAATCAAACAATGATTTAAGTTGGTGAAACTGTAATCTATAGATTGAATTGCTTAGATACTGCATGCCTAGTATTGTACTCAAAGTAGTGTTACGATTGCTGCCCGCCACCTAGAGTTGTTTAGACAACGAAAAAAATTAATCCATAACCTATTACTCCGTATTTAAATATATGCATTCTTTCCAAAAGGTTGAACCCCAATCCTAAGCGTTTCCCACACACTGACCCAACAAAGCATCTGAGATATATGCATTCATTCATTGTGTAATAGCTCTCATAATTAACGAGTTTGACCAAAAAATATTTATAAAAATCAATGTTGTAGAAGGCGTTAAGCGCTAATCTGGTATCCAGTGGCACTATGCACTAGTCATCGAACGCCCACGGGACGCCTAGCGCTTTAGTAGACGGTCTAATAATTCGAGTATATTCTTTACTTTTCCCACTCAAGGTTAAGAGTTGTCAAAAATTAGTTAAATGCATATATTATATGGTTAGTTAAGTACCTCACTTGAGAAATATATAAGAGCAGTAGCCGAGTAGGCAAAAAAATTACTCGGTCGAGTTAGGCGCTCAACTCGACCAAATCGACTGATTAGTCGGCCAAACCATCTAAAAATTACCTAAAACTGAAATCGCCTAACGCCTAGATCGATTTTTACAACACGAGTAAAATTTAACTTCGTTTGTAATTGATTTTCTGATATAAAAATTATACACTGTGATGGATTTAATTAATCAGGGGTGGCCCGAATTATTAAACCTGGATAAGAACGTAATATGGAAAATATATAAACGGGACAAAACGATGTTATAAGGCCGCAGGGACCGTAGGTCGTGAGAACCGTATATTATATCAAATGCCGTAAATAGGCTATTACAATGATTTCGCTAGTACAAAGTATGTAAGTAGGATAGATCGTGTCTTGTTAGGACAAGTAAGGGGCTTTTATACAAGCTAAACCCCCCAACTGCCTCCCCCTAAAACGGGAGTAGTTGGATCTCCAAGTTGACCGCGCCCAGAGTCGCGACCAGGCCACGAGACGGGGGTTGGACCGAGCCCGTCTGGGGCTCGGACCAGGCCCCTCTGGAGGTTGGTCCGACCCCGTATAGAGGTCGATCCGACCTCAAGTCGGCCTCGTGCAGAGGCCACGTGTCGAGGCTCGCGCCGGGACGGATACGCAGCACCGCTCCAGAACCCGTTCTTGCTCCGCGCTCTCGAATCGATTCGGGTCGATTCCTAATATATCCATTACACTGTTCACTTGATCATTCCTTGAGTGACCACCACATGGATTTTTGTGCATGCATAAGTGGTAATTAAGCATGAAGCTAGGTACGTGCGTGCATGTTATATATATTATGTGCTAGCTAGTCCTTCGGCGGGTCCCTAGAAAATAGCATGTGATTTTTATTGAACAACGTTACTACCTTTGCTTACCAAACTGCCTAATCATCTTCAACTTTTTAATTTGTTAGTTAAATTATACGATACGCATAATGCATATATGCCATCAATACATATACATACGCATGTAGTGCATGTATATGTATACAAATTATTAATGTCTCATCATACATCGATTGGCACATATGCATATTTCTATCAACATGTTGAGCAAATCAATACATACATAGAGATCTTTAAAAACAAATACTATTTATTATTGTTGCAATATTATTACACTTGAAAGTTGGAACAACGCTTGCTAGTACGTATTATTATGACATAATAATTCGAGTTTGGGAGCCTGAAATTTATTTATTAAATGAACGATATAATTAATTATATATGTATCAGTGTATCACCAACATTATAATTATCGAACCAACAACGTATGAATTCTGGACCAGCATGGATCCATCAGGCGTAATCGCACATGCCGTAAATGCAGTAGCGGCCATGCTTGCAGGGGCTATTGCAAGCGCCGCAGTGGCGCTTATCGAAGGAGATATTCACGCACTCACCTCTGCAACATGTGGTGGTGAACTTGCATTTGTTCTTGCACGCGCCGCAGTTGTGTCTGTCGTAGCCCAAGTCCATGCACTTGTTGTTGCAGCAGGTGGAGTTCTTCCCTTCCAGTACGTAGCAGATCTCGTCGTCCTTCTTGCAGTGGTCCGCCGCTCTCGGATTCTTCTCCTCCGCCAGGAAACGGCTCACTTTTCTCGACGCCGGCCCAACTGCCGCCGCCGCCACCGCCGTACTGTCCGAACTCATCGAACGGCCGCCGCCATTCCCCCCTTCCACGGCGGTGTTTTTCGTCGTCGAAATGGCGATGGTTAGCGCCACGGTGATGGCAATGGCGGTTACGAACAGTTTGATCATCATCATCACCTTCATTTTTCCTCAATGAAGGTGGAAATTAAAGAAGACTTCGTAAGATGGATCGGTTTAATTTGTTTATAGATGAGAGATCGAAATGATGATTATATTGAGGTATGTATGGATCTGATGAGCTGAGCATTTGAAGCATTATTTATATATGGATGTAGGCCGGGATAAAGCTAGCAGGCGGCCAGCTTGCATGCGGTGAATATAATGTAACGTAAGTGCAAAGATTGTTGCATAATTCTCATTTGAGTTTAATAATGTATTGGGCGGTACTAAAAATACATGCATAACCATGGCTGTTTGGTGAAGCAAAGCAAGTGAACAAAAGATAAACTCGGTATCGCGGTTTGGTAATATATAGTTAGCTTATCTGTCAATTTTAACTTATTTGACTATCATTAAATGTTTAATTTGGTTAAATAATTAATATGAGTATTTGATTAATTGACTTTTTGTAACAATTTATTATTTCAAAATGCTAAAATTCAAAACCTACTCAAAGTATCGATCAACTTTTTTAGAAAATCATTTTGCATTAAATCAACTATCAACTAATTTACTAAATATTTTTCTACAATCAACTAATATTATCAATTAGTTAAACTCACTAACCTAATAAACTAATAGCTATATCAGCTAACAATGCAACTATTTACCAAACATCCCAAAAAAAAGGACTAAAAACAAACAAACAAACAAAAATATAAGTATGACATACTCGCGTCAAAAAAAAAAAGAGACTCAAACACTGTAAAATCTTGAAATATTTAAAAATCAAAACGACAATGTTCATCATACATAAATTATCGTTCAATTTATGAAAATATAACAGTGTAATTAAAAAGTTTCGACACTTATAAGTTAACCACGAGTGAATGAAGTCTAATAAATGAGTAAAGTAAGACTAATCAATCCTCAATGAAGTGTTAATCGGAGAAAGCTGATGAGTATTGAGCAATAAATGCCACGTGTCAGCGTATTAGATTTTGTTGGCTGCTGACCTGGTTTGCTTGAGATTGCATAGTCAACGCATTCCTCTTTCAGTTTCTTTCGTGATACTATACGCTGTTTAATTTGTTATTGCCCGCAAATTGTAGACTAATTAGGAGGAGTATTAAACTAATGAGGGAAATATGGGAAGAAAGGTCAATAGGGGCAATTAATTATCATTTTAATATTAAATACATATACAACTTATTGTCAATGAATGACAGATAAGAAGCATATACTCAGGTGGTGTGTAAGACTTTTTAACTAAAATTAGTCTTGATTACGTTTGATCAATTTTTAATTATATTAAAGAAGCGTTAAATTCATCAAACGAATTCAGCTTCAAATTTGTGAAATAGTCTGCAATTCAAGTTCTTTGTAGCATTGCTATGAGAGTTGTTTTTATGTCTGACGATAAGGAATAGTATATCGTTCTATCAATCAAATCTGCAATTGCTTTAGCATATAATTAAATGAATGAGCTTATTTATTTTCAAAAAAATAAAACTTGACAATTTTAACCTCTCAATTATAAAACATAATAATTTGTAGGTACGTTTATTTGATTTTTTCTTAATTGTTAATATTTTTTTCAGATTTAATTTTCTAAAATTATATATATATTTGAGTACTACTGCTGTTACAATGTAATATCTGTCCATAATTATTTTATCAACCTAATAAAGCACAAAGAGTCAATACCCATAACCTCTTATATTGAAGAGTCATTCCGTGTCATTACACCACAAGCTCATTAACAAGTTTCTAAAATTATATACTTAAAAAAATCAATATACATTTTACTTCAATTATTTGGTTACTTATGTTATAATCGATACGATTTGGGGAAAATATAAGAGGGATTTATAACATTGTTCTTACATATTTGAACGTCCTGTTAATCTGTTATGGAATTAAATTAATATTATAAATAAATACTCCGTATTATAATTACGGAGTATAATAGACAGCGCACAGATGCGAAAAAAAAAAAAAACAATATTAATTCTTTGTCTAACGCTCCGTTGAATCTAGCGCTCTCTTTCGTTATCGTGTATTAGGGTTACTTCGAGTTTTCATTTTAATCAAGGATTTGAGCAAGTTCAAGGTTACAGGATTCGTTGATTCAGAAGCTATGGATCTGGAGGTGGTAGGGCGCCACGCTCTTTTCTTCGACGACGATGCCATGGCGGCTTTTGTCAACTCCGCCGATGCGCTCGTTGAATGGAACTCTCTCAAAATTGACCGCTACGACGTACGCCACCTTCTCTCCGCCCCTCCTCCGCAACCAAGGCGGTCAATTCCTTCTTTATCTCATGCTATTGATTCCTCACTTAAATCAGAGCTTGATCTGGAACGTTATCTTGATCTCCCACCGCCTTCCGATGAACCAGGTAATGAATTTGCTCATCTGCATTTATTTTCGTTTTCTTATATGCTTTTTGCTCGTGCTTAGTGGTTTGAAGCTATTAATTTTTCTTTTAAATATGTTATTTTGTAAATTTATTATTTATTAAGTTGAAGGGTATATACTCCATTTGCTTGGATAATAGGGTTGATTGAGAATTTTAAGCGATCCAAGCATAGTTCATTAGTTTGCAAAAAGCAATTATAAGGAATGATAATATCATAATAACTATCTAAGAATGCGATGCAGAAAGGTAAGAAAGTTGTTTGGTAATTATAATGTAAAGTGGAAAGTAAGGGTTACTCGAAACCCGAATTTGCATTACAGGTTGACCACAGATGGGAGGGGGTAATGTGGAAATGTTTTGGCTTTCCTCTTGCTAGATTAAATACACAAGCTGGTATTTTACTGCTAGTGTTTTCTAGACATGTGTCCATTTATATAGTTCATAATTGCATGGTCCTTTTCCATACAGAAGAAGAAGGAGAGGGTGCAAATGCAGTTAATACTAGTGGATACCATGCCATTCCTTTCTCTTATGGAAATTATAATGATTGTGCTGAACAAGCGGGGTCTGCTATGGGGTTTGAGAACTCTGGATTTCGTCCTTCCTTCAGTGTGCCTGAAAACCTTCTTCAATGCTTGGTAAGTTTGTGTGTGTAGGTCTACTTCATTACATTTTTATGACTGTTGGATATTGTAGTTACTTGCTAACAAGATTTCCCCATGTGGCCGAGACTAGTGCCTAAATTTTATATTATTCTTCACCATGTCTAAGTTTTCAGAATTCAGATGCTTGGAGCAGTGACGGAGTTATTGTCATCTAAGGTTGCCATTCACAGGCACCTTGTTTCCTTTTGATGTCATGACCAAAGGAGAGTGCGGTACAGGTGGGATTAGGAATATAAAGTTTCTTTACAAGGACAGTTATCTTTGTTGCTTGAGGGGGGAAGTTCTACTTAATCATATTGTAAAACTCTGCTAGTTGACCATTGCTTCACTCGTCTGATTGATTGTTGATCTTGAGATTATTTTGTAAGATTCCAGTTTCTGTTTGATATTTTAATGTATTTTGAAGTTTACTTTTTAACGGAGAAATGTTTTGATTTATGTGTTTTTCAGCCACCATCTGAGAAGGTTCATCAAATAATTGCAAAGACTGCTCAATTTGTTAGCAGACATGGCGGGCAGTCGGAAATCGTTCTGAGGGTGAAACAGGGAGATAACCCAACATTTGGCTTCTTGATGCCTGATCATTACTTACATCCGTATTATAGGTTTCTTGTTGATCACCAAGAACTGTTGAATTCTGATGGGAAACCACAAAATGAAGAAAGAAAGGATGTTAATGAGCCAGATGGTGCATTATCCTTGCTTGGTTCTATTTATGGGTCCGGAGAGGATGAGGATGTTCCTAACAACATGGCTTATAATGAAGCTGTTGATGCAGTTTCTTATACTGCACAAGAGAAGGGTGAATCTAGTGCAAATGTGAGCAGACAAGATGAGATAATTTCCAAGCATCCGCCTCCATCTGGTAGTGGTTTAGATAAAGAAAAGAGTCATCTACTGAAAAAGAATCCTTTGATCAGTGGATCCAAGAATGGAAGCACAAGCCGTAAAAAACTGAAAGATGATTCTATTTCTGCTTCTGTTGCTGCAGCATTAGAGAAGATTAAGGCATCTGGTCTCGGAACATTTAAGATTGAACCTGTAGTTCTAGAGCCTCCATCTGATTTGAAGAATTTGATTGGCAAGATTGTTGAGTTTATTGTGAAGAATGGAAAGCAGTTTGAGGCAACACTTATAGAACAGGATAGTAAGCATGGCAGGTTTCCTTTTCTTCTCCCATCCAACATGTATCATCCTTACTATTTGAAAGTTCTCCATGGTGCTCAAGAGGTGCTCTCTCTCTCTCTCTCTCTCTCTCTCTCTCACTCACTCATACACACACACACACAGACATCTGAGTAAATGAAAAGTGATCTTCATCTCAGATTTGGGTCCACTTGGGTTTAGATAGGACATCTAGCCCATTAAATTGTCAAAGCTTAAAAATTTCTGTATTCAAAGTTGTGCAGAAGTGTGAAACTCAAATTGAATATTCATTTTGATTGGAACTGGGGTGGGTTGTTATTTGCTTGAATTGAGTTTTTTTTTTTTTTTTTTTTTTTAGTTTTCCAAATCTATGAGATTGTATGTAGCTCTAATGCTCTATTATGTTTCAAATTTTGATTATGTATGGCACTTCTGCTTTTTCCAATATTCTTTCCAATCTAAAATCTAAATAATGTGCCTGTTTTCTTTACAGTCAAAAGTTAGTGGCAAGAGCCTCCATTCTGGGAATGATGATTCAATTGGGCAAGGGCTGGAAAAGAGAGCTTCGCTGTCCAAGGAAGGTGGTTCCCTGCCCTTTGGATCTGGTGAGGGTGATGTGCCTTACGAATTCGATAAGAAAGAGAAATTTAAGATGGTGATTGGAAAATCAAAGAAGGAATCACAGGAACCATTGGACAAAGGGCAGCAGCAAGAGCATGGATTCAGTGTAGATGCTGCTGCTGCCGCCGCCATTCTTCAAGCAGCTGCTAGGGGCATTAAGAATCCTAATATAGGAATTCTCTCACAAGCTGCTGTAAATGCTAATAGCCAGGGCAATACCACTGATGGCAGCCTAGGTACTATAACTTCATCTGGACACGACAATATGACTGCAGTGTCTAGGGCAATTCCTAAATCCAATGCTGAAGCTGATTCTTCTGAAACACAGTTGAGTAAAGATCAGAAGCTGAAAGCAGAGAGGCTGAAGAAGGCAAAGATGTTTGTGGCCATGTTGAAAAATGGAGCTGCTCCACGTGGAGTATCCTTGGAACCACCGGAATCTGGGCTATCAGGTTCCGGCACTGAGTTGAATCATCGTGGTGAACAAAGAGAAGGCAGTTCAGCTCCATTAGATGGTGATATGTCAGACCAAGGTGGAAGGCTGAAACCTGGAGATGAATATAATGAGAGGAGATCAATTAGGAAATACAGATCGAGATCTGGGAGACATGAAGTGGATGAAGATGGTGAAGGTGAAAGGAAACAGCAATCTACCAGGAAAGAACATTACTCTTCAATGAAAAATGGAGGAGAAGAAAGTGAAGATGTAAAGGATCACAAGCGTTCAAAGAGGAAGCATCATCGGTCACACTACTCGGATGAAGATGAAGCTTCTGACAAATGTGAAGAGGAAAGGGGCCATAGACATTCTAGGAAGAAGCATCATCGGTCACACCACTCAGATGAGGATGAGGCATCTGACAAGTATGAAGAGGAAAGGGGTCATAGACATTCTAAGAAGAAGCATCATCGGTCACACTACTCAGATGAAGATGAACATGAAGCATCTGACAAGTATGAAGAAGAAAGGGGTCATAGACATTCTAGGAAGAAGCACCGGTCTCATCGCACTTCCAATAAATATGATGATGATGAGGAAAGAGATGAGGAAAATCATAGACACTCTAGAAAGAATAAATCTCATCGCTCACATCCCAAAAACAAACACAAGCAACTAAAAGAAGCTTCTGATGATGAGCAGCATCGGCACAAGTCCAACAAACATAGGAGGGGTACTGCCGAAAGAGAAGACCTTGAGGAAGGAGAGATCAGCGGCAAAGTGTCAGATCAATCCAGAGCAAGTTTGGGTGGTACAATCAGTAGAGAAGCTTCTCAAGATATTTCTAGTCCACGACAAATTGCCCCATCTGAGCCCTCCGATGATCTCAGGGCTAAGATACGAGCAATGTTGATGGAAACTAGAAGGTAGCTCCATATCATTACCTCATTACCTTTAGAGAGAAGTGTAAACTGGAAGGTTTTTCTACCGAAAACGTTTTATTTTACTGACACTAATCTTGATCATTTGATCCAATTGATACTTTATCTTCTTTTGCCTTTGCGGGTTAACCGGTTAACTAACATTCATGGATACATAACATTATTAGTTACTGGAAAATATTGTTCTGCCTTGCTCGCCTAGAGTATTTTCTTTTCCCAAAATATGTAAGTCAACGAGTCATTTCTGTAAGGCATAATAATGTACAAGACCCAGTTAACAGGTTACCATAAAACGTCAAAAATCAATAATGGGTCAATTGGATGGTTACATAAATGATTGACTAACTCATAGGAGTGACAGCGAAATATTATCCATATTTTAATATAAATAATATATTAAAAAAATTAAGTGTTTGAATGACGAGTAGAGTCGTGGATGGAAGTCAGTAAAGGGAAATCATCTAGAACACGTACTACTATTATCGAATTTGTTTTCTTTTTGCCCGCACGAACTTAGTTCACTAGTTCAGTAAAAGATTATATTTAAAGTGGATAGATTTCTTGTGTACATCAATATTTAGTCTTGTCTGCTTACTATCGCGTAAAAAATTATGTGATCCCTTGTGTACATTTCTTGTGTACATCAATATTTAGTCTTGTCTGCTTACTATCGCGTAAAAAATTATGTGATCCCTTGTGTACATTAGTATTTAGTCTTGTATGAACTGTCGGACTGAGATGTGTGGGGCACTTGGAATTGGGAATTCATCATTTTGAAAGAAAATTTTGTTTTCTTTCGTTAGTCAAGAAGTCCCATCAATTAAGGAAACAAATATCCTTATACCCAATCTAATACAGCTTCCTTACATCGTTTAAACAAACATTTATTATTGTTTTTTTTTTTTTTCTACTCTTGATAATACGGCATCAAATGTTTGTACAATTATGCTAATGTAGAGTAAATGTCAAACAAATCAAGCTGCAGGACGTATACGCATAGCGGCTTGCTTACGAGAAAGAGCACGCAAAGAGACTTAATTCGAGCAAATAACAATCAACGCACTGCACACTTGCTTGCCGCTATGGTTAGCACATATATATTTATTAAGAAATTCCAAGTAGAAACCATTTTTTCCCAACAAACCTCCTAACCAATTATCTACGCCAATCTTTTTCTCCAAGTTGAAATTTTGGACTGGACGCCGCAACTATGTATGGCTGGTCTATGGACTTTGGCGCTTTGCGCCCTAACATTGCTGACAACAGATATTAATTATGTCTTTGACAGCTTTTAATATGCCGTGAATATTATAGGAGTGTTTAATAAATAACTGTTAATTAATTAGGTTAGTGAGTTTGACTAGTTGATAATATTAGTTGATTACAGAAAAATGTTTGATAAATTAATTATTAGTTAATAGATGATTATATTCAAAATAGTTTTCTCAGATGAGCTCGGGCCTGCTCGACCGTCAGGATTTTTGGGTAAAAGCAGGATTGAACTCAACATGAACTCCGTCATAAGTGTTGATAAATAAATTGAATAGAAAGAAATTTAGATGATGTGATATTATGGAATACAAGTATCCAATTTTGTCGGTCAACGATGACCAAGATTTAGTAAAGCATAGTAATAAGCGCGTGGAACGATGGTGAACCGAAACGTGGAAGCCTTGATGCCTCTTAATAAAGTCAACCTGCTTTCCGGCTCCTATAATGGAGGATACTAAACAGCTGTGGGCCGTCCGACCCGTTGACCCAACCCGCTTTCCTGCTTTTCACGTGAAATTCGTTCTCTCTCTGTTCTATCTATTGCTTTGGCCGGTGAATTGAATTTGCCCGAAACATTCAACGGATTTGCTATATCGTTTTTTTTAATAAATAAATTATTTCAATTCATATCGGATATTTATTCTTCTTCCAAAAGGAAGAACCCCAACCCGACAGAATATTTGTACAAGGAATCCCTCACTTTGAGAGGTTACTTCCACACTGCCGCCGGTGAGACTTGATCCATGGTCATTATTCCAAAGTTTCACATTTATGACCAGTTAAACTGCCCATGCGGGTGGATATTTATTCTTAATTTGTCCGTTAAGTTACATTCACATTATATACTGCTGTTGAGCGTTGGCTGAATCGACCGAGTTCAGTCCAAGATAAAACACGACTTACCATTGAGAATGTGATTAAATGATTAATGTCCACTTATTTATCATCAATTAGTTTTAAGTAAGATATGACAACTATATAACTAAAGAACTCTATAATTAAATATGCTTGACTTACCACAATCACAAAATGGGTGATCTACTATGAGAGATGTCGTACTGCATGTATGCGTTAAATGTATTCATATGTTTAATTTGCATGTAGATTAGATGACAACAATTATGGGCGATGACAAAAACTTACAGATTCTGTGCTATATGCTCATCAATTCCTCAATAGTGTACGATCTATCATTTTTGTAGACAACATTATTGGTGTAGCGTTGTCACATTTGGTATAATTTGTATTTGTTTCTTTTCTCCAGTGTTATGAAAAAAAAAACATATATTCAATACATTTTCACCCAACCAATACAAATAATAACTATTTTGAGGGAATTGGAAACTATCTAAGGGTGTGTTTGGTTCGCACATAGGAATCGGAATCGGTATGAGTATCAAATACTTGGTAATGGTAATGGGTTTTGGTGAAAATATTTAACATGTTTGGTAGTAGGGTGAAATGGGAATGGTTACTAATAGTAGTGCTTGAGAATGAATAAGGGAATGAAACCCTTATTGTATTTGGGTATGAGTTTTTCAATTGATGGGGTATTCGAAACCCATAGTAGTGTTCTAAAAACCTATCAACCAAACAACAACAATCACTTTCATACCCATTCCTATGGGCAAAACCCACCAACCAAACACACCCTAAGTCTTTCCTCAACTCAATTTTTTCCCATTCATTTTTTACCTATAATATTCTTCAATGTAATGTAAAATTCCAACTTACCAAGAACCTTGTGGTCCATTGAAACTAAGTTGCTCCCCTATATGTGGGAGGTGATGAATTTGAGTTTTAGTGGAGGCGAATGTAATAGCTTGTGTATGTGGGTATCCCATTTCCTTATATAAAAAAATTCCAACTTACATTTATTTTAAAATTTAACTTGTTGTAATTAATGAAATTATTGTTTTGAATTCAAAGTGTGTATAGTTTATTTGCCAACTCTCCAAATGTATTAACATATTATAAAATAAATTAATGCCATATATATTAAGTCAATCTCCTTAATCAAATTGACGCATAAAATTAAATGCAAACAAAATTAATATTTTATTTAATGCATATTACTTTTAAATTTAAACTACATGTCATTTAACCAGTTTGGTTGGCGTGTCTGGCTGTGCACTTTTCTCCCTTAAGAAATGTCGGAATTTCAAACCCCATCTCGTATGAAAAACTTAACCTGGCCAGAACGGAAGCAAGAAAAAAAAAAAGACTAAATGCCATTTATTATTTTCTAAAATTTTAAATTTAATGCATAAATTTTATATTCATTGACATGTGTACTATTGACGCACTCTCTTACATCATCACTATTCTCCAACTCTATTTTACTTCCATTTCCCATGGATGACACAGATTCCTTTTGTTTTTAAATTGTGTAATTCTAATATACAATAATTATCATATTCATAGTATAACCCAACTCTACATATTTAATTTCATTGTCTAATATACACAAACACACCATGTAACTTGATTTTGTATGGACATGTCAAGGTAATGACAACCCTTTTGCTAATAACTTCCTAAAGAAGTTTTCCACCTTAGTAGTTGTAGCCATATTTGTTTCACAACCTTTATGGATAGTAGGTACCACTAACTTTCCTTTAGCTCATTGATTCAGTAGACACTATTTGAGAGAGAAGACTTAAATTTGGACCTTGACAACAACAATGTAAGATTATGTCCAAAGTAGCTAGATCCTTATACACACTGATATTTAGTCTTGCGCGGTGGCCACAAGTATCTTTTTGGATACTCAACAATCAAAAACTTAATTCTCAACAATAAACTTTAAATTTTGACTGCTTTTTTATGGTAAAAAATTATAAAGTTGAATCTTTTTTTTTTGTGTGTGTGTTTTTTTTAAAAGAATACACACACTACAATGTAGTGTACTAATTATATATATTTTGGTGATAAGAAATCTTGCAATAAACTCATGACCGTTAAACTAACTTGATCACCGATTTCAAGACCTTAAATGAGTAAGTTCGTTTACTGAAACTAATCTATAAGATTTTGGTCAGTATCTTTTTTCTTTTGTAATATTTTTACCTTTACATGATTTATGTTTTGACGTATAATTTAGAATTTTGGTTTTATAGCAAAAGGAAGAATTCTTTAAAAAAAAAAAAAAAAGAAAAAAAAACTCGAGTCCACTATTCCATTCACATTTGGTCATAAGTCATAGTCCAAAACCCATAATAATGCCGAGTCAATTGCACCTCTTTAAAATAGTGACCTTCAAGACTTCAAAGTTCAAACAAAGACCTTAATTAACCTGTTTCTGCTCGATCTCTCTCCCTCTCTGTGTCTCCGATCCATACATCCTTCTTGAAGACTGCATATGACACAGTAGTTCTCGATCTCAACAACGTAGAAAAGATCATAATCATATTGGATTGTTTCGCACGCCATGGACGGTTCACCATCTCATCATCATCACCTTCATCATCCGACAGTGATTCTCAACTCCCTCGACGATCCTACGTTGCCGCCGCCGCCGCCGCCTGCAGCGTCGTCGTTCCGTCCCGAGAAAAGGGTCGTTAACGAACTAGATTTCTTCAAGAGAGAGAATACTGATTTTGATTCCGCCATGGCCAACGAAGCGGCTCTGGTTAGTAAAGGGAATGGCCGTGTTGGAGATGAAGCCGTCAACCATCCCCCAGTACTCGATGTAATTAAGTTGAAACAACGTTATCAGATCATTCATCTCCTCTGAATCTCTGATTAATTCTCTTTTTCTCTACCCAGTGCAACTGTTGATGATGATGTTTTTATGTCTTTTGCTCTACAGACTGGCTTAGATCTTCTGGGTTCAAGCAAGAAGTCCATGGTCTTCCATGGCGCTTCGCCAGCAACAATGGAACATAAAGCAACAGTTGAAGAAGAAAGGAGTTTATATGTATGGTTATTACTACTTTTTCTGCCCCACTTTTCCTTTTATATCTCATTTTAGGGTAACTAACTTTTAATACATGCTAAGAAATTAAATTATAAATTATTAAGTTATTAAGTATTGTTCTCTCATTACTAATTTAATTTTTTCGTAATTAATATTTCTAAAATTTTATATTTTTTAAATTTTAAATTATATATTAGGAAACTATATCCATTAAATATTAGTTGCTCCTATAATTTTTTTAAAAAATATGTTAGGTTTTGAAACTTAATTTATTTAAAATTGTATTGACCGATCCTTAATTTAATTTATACATTTGTAGCATGAGAATTATATTCAAATAATCCATCTGATTCTCATGTTTGTATGTCTATTTTCAATGATTTGGAATGCTCTTTTAGCCTATCTGGATTGATAGATGTCATTTTTGTGAGAAAGTAAAGTCTACTTTTAATTTGCATGTCTGAATGGATAATTAATAATAATAATAATAATAATAATAATAATAATAATAATAATAATAATAATAATAATAAATAATGAAGAAAATGAAGAAAAAACCCAAAACTCCATTACCATTATTCTTGTTTGTTGAAGATTATGATGCAATATTTGATTTTTGTTTTTTAATATTTAATTTGACATTTCTTTTATTAATTTCAATTTTGATTTATATACTAAACAACGAAACTACTTTCACTAAAATTCATTTAAATTATTAAGTATTTGATTTTAATTCCTATTTGATTTCTATGTTTCAACCAAATGCCCATTTACTATATATTATTTCGAAGAATAGATAAATATTCAATATGTTTTTAAACATTGATCAAAGTTGAATTGTGCTGATTTTAACTTAAACGAAAAAGTTTAGACAATTATTATTTTTAATATTTTTGTGAATAGAGTCTAGAGGGATTATTTATAGTACAGTAATAAAATAAGTTTCAAATCGATCTTTAGCAGTATAGATTGAGTGATTGTTCATTACATAATTATGGTGCAGCTTACAGCTTTGAGGGAGGAGCTGGAAAGGATGAACTCGGAAAATCAACGTTTGAAATCAATGCTTAATCAAGTCCACGACAAATATAACGCTTTGAAGATGCACTATGCATACATCTTAGAACATCAACAGACCCTAAAACCTGAAATCCCCGAAGACGATAAGGTAGACATATGATGTTTTTAGTTTAAAATAAAGGAACATATTTTTTGGATTTTAATAATGGTTTTTGTTAATGTTCTTTAATTAATTTAGTCGGGTAAATTGGATCAGATGAACGATGGATTCGCAGAAGGAAATGAGAAGAAAAGAAAACTGAAAGATGATATGAAGGAAGAGCATTCGCATTCACATTCGTCGCCAGAAGGCGGCGCCGGCGCCGGCGCGTCACCGCCATGTCCGGAAGATAACACCAGAGAAGAAAGCCCCGACAAGGTACAACAAAAGCTTGCTGGCAGATCCAACGGTGAAAATTATTCTGATCATCTTCCAGCTGCCGCCGATCAACCCGCCCCGGCGGCCAAGAAGGCACGCGTCTCCGTCCGCATACCATGCGACACACCTTATGTAAGTTAGAATTAATCTGATGATGTTTTAATTAGTTATTAGTTCCAAAGATTTGTAGTTAATTAGAAGGTGAAATGCATGCATGGGTTTCAGTGTTCTGATGGATGCCAATGGAGAAAATATGGTCAAAAGATGTCAAAAGGAAACCCCTGCCCTCGAGCTTATTATCGTTGCACCATGACCTCTACTTGTCCCGTCCGCAAGCAGGTATATATAGTTACATTTTTCTCATAAGTTTTTTTTAAGTGACAGGAAACATACTTCTATTAAGTGAGAGAGGAATAAATTTTGTATTGTGGTCTTACAAAAGATATCTAGGTTGTTCATAATTTACAATTCGATCAAATCAAGAAATTAAATAAGCAACTCCTAATAAGAGTCAACTTATAACTGTTTGATTACTAAGTTAATAATTTGATCAGTTTGGTTGAATTCTCTTGAATTTTAATTTTACATAGTTGCACTTATAGATGGAGTTGGATTCTTAACTTGTTTGTTATAATTTTCACTTTAATTAATACAACACTGATAAAATGACAGATTCAAAGGTGTGCCGAAGACCGTTCGGTTATGATAGTTACCTACGAAGGTGAGCACAACCACCCACTGCCGCCGGCCGCCAGGCCAATGGCATCCACTACGTCGGCCGCCGCCACAATGCTGCTCTCAGGCGCCGCTCGGAGTGCGGACGGGCCGGGACGTCCGGTGAATCTCGATGTCCTCCCACCAAATTTCCTCCCAACAATATCAACTTTTGCATCAGTCCCTACCATCACCCTGGACCTCACCAACCCCATGGCTACACAGCAAACGCCGCCGCCGTTCCATTCCCCAAATCCTCCGCTTCCTCCCGGCATCGTAAGCGCTGCCGCGGCTGCACTGACGAGAAATCCTAGTTTTACGGCGGCTTTGGTTTCCGCCATCACCTCCATCATTGGCGGCAGCCATGCAGCAGCTCAGCCGCCGCCTAACAGTACTGATCTCAGTGACCAAGATGTTAAACCCTCTCCCAGCATGGAAAGCAACGTGCAAGCAAAAGTTTTATAGAAATATAACTAAGGTTATATACTCCCAGTCTATCTTCTTCTTGGAACTATACTGGATGTGTTTTGATCAATCTGAATGCATGCATGTACATTTTGTTATTATATTAGAATATTTGTTTTTTTTGGGGGTAATATATTAGAATATTTGTATTATGCTCATCATTATGAAAATCTGACATCTTATTAATTTTTAAATTTATTTAGTAAGATAAAATTTGATAGGAATTAAACCCACATCTACTTAGTGGAGTATTGGATGTGAGTTAGTTTAAAAAATGTTCGCCCATGACAAATAAGGTGGTGAAAATTATAAGAGTAGTGAATATATATAATTGTCTTAGACTCATATTGATCCATGCCCACCTCTATTACTATCGGTAAACAATAACATTTAAATAAGGTATACATGAATTGAATTATTTATAAAATCTCTGGAAATGAAACTAATTTAATGTAATTGAATTAATAGCACTGTTGTAAAAATCGGCCTAGGCGGTGTCTATGCGCTAGGCGCCCCTAGGCCGTTCCGCTTTCACTTCTAGGTGCCTAGGCGGTAAAATCGGTCAAAATCAACCGAAATCAGCCTAGGCGGTCAACTCCGCCGAGACGGTCAATTTCATCAGATTTTGATCGATTTCGTCTAATTTTGACCGATGTCGTCTGATCCAGCCGTCCTAGTTAGATACTTTGAATGTTTGGATGATTGAAGTATATGAGTATTTTATATTTGAGTATTTTTATTTTTTAATGTTGTTTTGATGTTATGACTTATTAATTATCATTATTTCATTTATTTGGATGTGTTATTTGATTGAATGTTGAAAACAGCCTCATTAAAATTGTCAAACTGCAAGTTTGTCACTATTTTTTTGGCGCCCGCCTAGCGCCGACTAGGCACTAGGCGCTGCCCGGGCGCCCGACTAGCGCCTAGCGCCTACTGCAACCATGATTAATAGGACTAACGTAATACCCATTCGGATATGATGTTAAAAATTTTCACAAGATTATAATCAATAGAGTTAATAACTAATATGGTATCCCGACTATGACGTAATTACAAATTTAATCCTCGACTATATCATTCTTACCCAATTAAGTCCTCAACTATGTAAAATGGGAAAGGAGGAAGAAAGCTTATAGAGTTACAATTTTGCCATCAATTTTAACAGTTAACAAATATATAAATTAACGATGATTAAATTGAATAAAGAATGAATAGTTGAGGACTTAATTCGGTATAGATGATAACCGAGGACCAATTAAATTGGTAAATACAACATAGTCAATGAAGTATTTCGGTTATTAACTCTAACCAATATTAATTAGTTTATAAGATTGAAAATTTTAAGCTCCGGCCAATAACTAAATAATCAACAACATTATGATGTGCAACCGTGTGCACCATGCAAGGTGCACACAGAATTGGACCGATAATTTTTATACTATAGATCCATACTTTCTACACTATAAATTCATAATTTCTATACTGTAAATTCATACTTTTTAAACTGTAGATTCATAATTTCTATATTATAGATTCATATGTAATTGCTATACTATAGAAAATTTCTAAATTGTATAGTTATCAAATTATGAACATATAGCTTAGTGATTTGTGAATACAGAGTTCAACAATTGGGAATATGAACATTGAAAATTATGAACATAGAACTGAATTTTGGATGGTGCACATGGTTGTACAACATAATTTGCTATCTTAAATATAATGTCCAACCCAATAGGCAACCTCGGCATTGGGCTAACTCATAGAAATAATGTCTTTGTTTTTTTATATCACAACAGGATGACTTAATTAAAGTCATTCACCAGCTAGCCCAAAACCTTTGGCTCAACCCCGTCAATTATTTTTGTGCAATGTATAGTATATTCATATTACTGACACCTTGCCTAATATAGCTTCGTTATTTGTCTTCAAAAATATTACTAACATATTTTTAGTCAAATTTAACACACAAGACTTTTTTAGTACAGAATATAATTTTTTTTTATTTATGTGTGATTGGTGGACTGATGTACTAGAGTTAATTACGTTTTATTCCGTGCACATCTTAAATAGTCGCTGCGAGTTTCCCTCTTAAACATAGTCTAGTAAAAGTTGAGCAAATTAGCACGCGAAAATATATTTTCGTATTGCTTTTTAGATAATTTTGTGTACCGAAGATTTAGAAAGATGTTAGGTGGTGTTGGGTAAAGGCCTAAAGAGCCAAATCTAGTATTGAAAAATGATGTTGGCTCCTAGACAAGTATAATAAAATAGTATTGTGTCTTCGATATTAGTTATACTTTTTAGTATAATAATAATAATAACTAGTCTAGAGTAGGTTACGACTTACGAATTCGAATCGCGCTGTAATGATCTAACTGGTGTTCATTGAGGACTTTTTCATTTTAATATTTATAAATTTCTTCACGCATTAATTGCTAAAATAAAGATACAAAGATATACTCATTAACTACTTAGCAATGAGTAAATTTGTAATTTAATATTTTAAATTTTCTACTGGTTGTTGGTACGTACCTCCCTCCTCTCTTAATTACCCAATGCTTTCACTACTTTCCCAACTTCAATTCTTTACCTAAACTGCCAAACTCCCTAACTAAATACTCCCTGCAGAAGGCAGACCAAAATACCAGCCAGCCAATCACTAAATGCATGCCTTCTCATGGCTTAATTACCTTGGACCCCAACACCCCTCCATTTTCACTCTTCCTTTAAAGCTCTGTACTCTGTAGTGACTATCCATTTTTCTTCATTCGTAATTTCGGTAGTGTTTTAGGTGAGTTGTTTCTCAACGAAACCTAACCGGTCGAGATTCAGCTAAATAATTAATTTTATTATTCTATGAGATACATATACCAATATAGTACACACACATATATATGATGGCTGGAGAAAATTAACTCGGGTGTCTGAATTAATTAACCAACCTGACTTATTATATCGTTTTCTGACGTACTATAATACTAGTTCCCTAACAACCTTCTCACAACCCTGAAATAGAGAATTGATGTGACATCCACTTCTCAGCCTTTGATTGATCTCGAGTCTCCCATCTACATCCTCCGAGTTCATGCCTAGCCAACCTGACCTCCCAACGCAGTTGACCCCAAGGTTAGCCCTTAGTCTGCATGTTTGCCTTGAGTTTGCGTCATGCCTTTTAAACTTAAAAGTTTGGATCGTGTCTAATATATTCATCATTACAGTAACATATAACAATGTTATAGTAAAATGTAATAAATTTGTGGATGTTATTAGCTTGATTTAAAAAAAAAAAAAAAAAAAGTCAATCAACTTTCATTTTATTTACCATTATTCATTTTTTTGTATTATAACTTAATGTTCTTATGGTGTAGAATTTTTGCATTTATATGGCATATACTCCCACCTAATTAAATAATAAATACTGGATCGGCTAATAATAAGCAATGTACTTAACTACTTATGTACAGCCTAATTGTAGCTGTAGTTAATATCCGCAGGGACTGCTTAACAATCTACTGCCGATGATATTAACACTCGATAATATATATATATGACATGTACAGAGTAGTTATTTACTTATTTATTTATTTACTCCAAGTTACAGTAACTGTCAGGTATTGCCGTTAGAAAATTTCTTACTTAGCGGTTTTTTTGGTGTCTTGCATTACCATATTTTACAATTTTTTTTAGTACTACTGATTCTGTTATAATATAATATCTGTTCATACATACTTTCTCAAACTGCTGAAACACAAAAGTCCATGTTTCCACTGAAGTTCGAACATGAACTCCTATTTGGGAGAGCCACATTTATGATTTCTTAATTTAGTTTGTATATTTGTTCAAAATGAGATTGTTTGTATATCTTTGATATATCAGGGTCACCTGGTGTACAAGTCACATAGAAAAGGTAAATTACAACTAGAAATTTTTATGAGACTTGAGAGTCACTGAAAATGAGTAAATATTTCTTTGGATAATAATGGAGTATATTTAATTTGGTATTAATAAATTAGCTGAACTTTAATATGTGACCGGCCGGCAAGGGAAGCCTTAATTGGCATCAATGTTTCCGCGCCGGCCGTACGGGTTTCAGAGTTGGATTTCTCAACGTCCCTGCTCTGTTGCTTAATTTATTTTGCCTTCTAACAATGAACAAACTGTAATTTGTCATTTAATCTATTACACTAATTATCAAACAAATCCATATTTCGGAGTTGTTCTGCATGAGTCCAATTATATTGAAACTCAATTAATCTAATCTTGTTCATGTGGGTGCAGATAATAATACAATATATTGATGTATAGAAATGTGTGTTGATTTGTGGTGAATACCTATCAGCAATAATAATTACTCTCTCAGTCTCATTTTATGTGTCGAGTTCGGTTAACAATGTGTCGATGCGGTATTGAATCATTGAATTTCGGTAGGTTGAAAAAGTATATATGAACCGATACATTTACCTTATTATGGTTATTTACCAGCTATGGAAACTTTACCCCGTACATATTTTCAAATAGCGACTACAAACTTTCTTGTGAATCAAAAAATATAAGTGCCCGAAAGATCCGAGTGACAATGAATTAGATTTTAAGTGCCTGACACTGGGTTGGTTGGGACCGAAAGATTCGAGTGACAGTGAATTAGATTTTAAGTGCCTGACTCATCAGCCCATTTAATTAATTATATGCTTGGAGTTATCAATTTGTGTGTCTCAACTCGACTTAAAGTTACTTTTCATATTGAGTGACACCCTAAAAGTTTCGATGCACCTAATAGTCACCCTAGTAAGAGCAAGTTAAATGATGATATGAGACATCAAATGCCACATATTGTGAACTGTGGTAGGAATCATGTGACGGAGGCTGTATATATATATAGTATGTGTTTTTTTGTTGTTGTTATAATTCGATTTTCACATTGTAAGTGCATGTGAAAATGTAAACGCTCAACTCATTCTGTTAATGCCATCACGCAAAGATCGCAAAACTAACTAAACACACAGTGGTTAGGTTTAATCACGCTTTAATCAGACGCAGGATTAGAGCTTAGCAAGCGCCGCCCGCAGTCGGCCATGGCTGTCCAGCCCTCTTTCCTTTATCCACGTGCTTCACCACCCACCCTTATTAAACCAAATACTAATATTAATAAAAGTAAACATAAAAATAGAAGTTGGACATATGGATAATTTTTTTTTATCCCTTGATGTGGTTGATTATTAATGCATTTGTGCTTTTCTTTCCAAAAAAAAAAAAAAAAAAGAAGAAGAAGAAGAAGAAGAAGGAAGTTGGACATTGGACATATGAATAAATTTATTTTTTTTTTGAATACTATCCTGTGATCTTTGTTCAAGGGGAGCCAGATGTGTCATCTAAGCACAAGATGACATATGGATAATTTAGAGTGCATACATATTATATCATTTTCTAGACATACTATAATACAAATGCAGAGAATTAAGAGCATCCTTAATAGCAAGTAAATAATATCAATTTTTTTGGCCAAAATAGGAGAGAGAAGGAAGAGGAAAAGGAAAAAAGAAGAAGAAAATATAGAAATAAATTGGTGTGAAACGCGTCCATCTAGTAGATATATGTAGTGTACGCGCCCACTTGACATTGCTGGTGTGCACAATACGCACTCTCTAGTTGTGTTTCTTCTTCTTATTTTTCTTCCCCTCACCTGCGGGTCCCACAAAAAATCATCATTTTGCAAACTCAATTTATTATCTCCAACCGTCTCACCCCTCAACCTAAGGTAAATATTGTTGTTGGGCATGCTTCAAGACACTAGTGTGCATGTGATGTGTGAATCCTTCAAAGAAAAATTGATTAAAAAGAGGTACGGATTTGACGTTGTTGTGGACACTAGTATACAAGCGTTGGAGGCTTATAGAATAATTGAAATATCATACAATTTACCTTCTCAACTAATTTTTAGAGTAGAAGTAGTGAGAGATTCTTAAGTCGTGCAAATTCAATTAACATAACACTCATAACATAAACTATTATTTTTATAAAAAAATTTATAACGTTGCATCCCTAAATGAAAAATGAAGGAATACATTAGCAATTCTTCATAAATTGTGTATGTGGTTAATTATTATTTTTTCCTTCTTTTATTATTTTCCCATTTGTTCTACGATCGTTGGTCACCCTCTCTGATAGTCCAAGAAGGCGATCGACCATAGTTGCATTCTCTGATGAGAATGCAACTTAGATGGTTGCTTATTTGCTTTGATGAAATCAGCAACTGTCGCAATTATCAGAGTATCATTAGAATTTGAGTGATTTGTTATCGTAGATCATTAATAGATTTTTGGACGTCAATACACCAAAATAACATGTTAATGAATTTAAGTGCATTTTTCAAAAGTTTAAAAATTAATTACACTTTCGTGTATTAGTTTGAGTGCCTATTTAACTATTTTTCCCATTTAAAAAAAAAAAAAAAAACTATTTTCCCCAAATTTTGATATACCCAAGACATTAAGGCTGGATTGAATGTTTGTACAAAAATAGTTGTACACCAAACCTCGGAGTACCAATAGGAGGAATAACGACGCGCATTAAAAATCCAGCTGTGCTTGAGCTATTTGTTTCGTCGCATATCTTAATTAGTACTGCCTGCCATTCAAAACCACTGACTATAAAACGTTCTCCACCTTATACCACTCCACAATCTCACTTCAACACCCACAACTACTAGTCATGGAGTGGAGTAGGGGCCCCATCATCGGCCGGGGCTCCTCCGCCACCGTCTTTCTCGCCGCCAAGGCCTCCTCCGGTGAGCCCTTCGCGGTTAAGTCCGCCGAGTTCTCCGATTCCGGTCTGCTGCAAAAAGAGAAGTCCATACTTTCTCAACTTGATTCTCCTCACGTAGTCAAGTACCTGGGATTTGACATTACGTGTGAGGAGAATAAGGTTGTGTACAACGTTTTCTTGGAATATGTTTCCGGTGGGACGCTCTGTGATCTGGTTAAGAAGCTGGGGAGTTGTTTGGATGAACCCATGATCCGATTCTTTGCTCGTCAGGTCTTGTTGGGGATAGATTATCTTCATTCGAAAGGCATTGCGCATTGTGATGTGAAGGGGCGGAATGTTTTGATCAGTGAAGACGGTGGTGCTGTTAAGATTGCTGATTTGGGGTGTGCGAAATTCTTGGGAAATGGAGAAGCTGCCGGTTGTGGATTTTCCGGCACGCCGGCTTTCATGGCGCCGGAGGTGGCGCGTGGGGAAGAGCAAGGATTTGCAGCTGATGTTTGGGCGTTTGGGTGCACGGTCATCGAAATGGCCACCGGCTCTGCGCCGTGGCCGGAGATGGACGACCCGGTTTCGACTCTTTACAGAATTGGTTATTCCGAGGATGCTGTGCCCGAATTTCCCGGCTGGCTTTCCGGCGACGCTAAGGATTTCTTGAGCAAGTGCTTAAACAGAAACGCCGAAGACCGGTGGACGGCGGCGGAGCTTCTTCACCACCCGTTTCTGCAATATCCGAATTCTAATCCCGAAAAAGTCGAAATTCTTTCGAGGAATTCTCCCACGAGTGTAATTGATCAAGGTTTTTGGGAATCGATTGAGCCGTCAAAATCTCCATCACCTATCCCGGCCTCTCCCATCGATCCTCCGGCGAATAGGATCGGACGGTTGATCGGATCATCAACCTTTCCCGATTGGGAAGACGAAGAAGGTTGGGTGAACGTAAGAGGAATGGATGAAGTAGTGGAAACTGTTAATTTGTCACCCATAGAAAAAACCGATAAAACTAAATTTCAAAATTATTGCAACCTTGATCAAGAAGATGAGTTAATGGAGGTGGAGCCATTTCTCTATCCAGAAGATTTGACCGGCAATGGGGGTTTTCTGTTTGATTGTTTTGCAGAGGAGATTAGCTTTAGTTCTAGGTTAGGTACAACAACAAATGTATCATTGTCACATGAGAATGTTAAACATCACTTACCACCCAAAATTCAAGATTTTGTGAAGAATATGATTAAAATTTCACATTTAATCAAAGTTTAATGGCTTAAGTTGTTGCTTCGAAGATAATAAATTTTTAGATTCTAATTCAGTTATAAAAACTGACTCATTAATGGAGGTATAGCTGCAACTAAGTACCATTTCAGAGTTTTTTATACACGATGTAGCCGGGCGAACCAACCCAGAGAAAGTGTTATTAAGATAGAAACAATCAGTTGATTTATGATACAAACACAAAACAAGCCATAAACAGAGGTTTCATGATTTATTCATTAGTGCAGTGGTAGCTTATTAATTAATGTAATTAATCATCTTTTGATGCTGTTTTGTCAATCTCTGTGCTGTTACGAGTGTGGATCTGTTTGGTTGCAGCCTCCAAATCCTTTCTCATCGTCTGTAGCTCTTTTATATAATAGTGAATCCTGTCTATCATCATCGCTAGGAATAGAGAAAATCCTGCATGCAATTGTATGTTATTTCAACAAGTCATACATTTTTAACATATAATATATAAATATAAATGTACAATTCAATTATCATTTTAGACTTTTAATTGAGATGGTAGTATTAAAGACTATGTTCCATGTGTTACTTGAAATCGTCATTTAAGGAGGCTTGAATCTTATATAATTAGGCATGGTATTCCAAGTATTAAATTTTAAATATTTAAAAGTGTCACTTAGAAAATAATACAAACGTCCTTATAGATCTTTTTACATGTCAACGGATATATAAACAATTAATTTTACCAAATATTTTTTAAGAAATCTCTAATACAATTCGTTTATCAAAACTGCTAACACAATATGCTAACTGCTAATTAATTTACTAACCGATAACTGCTAACAATTAATTACCAAACAAGCTCAGTATATGTACTGCAATACTCACAGTTATAGGATACTCGAATTTTATATAATCAGGTATGATACTCCGGTATTAAAATTTAAACATTTAAAATTGTCACCTAAGAGCGATGCTTCGAGAAGGTGATTAGCAAGAAGAAGGTGGTCAGTCTTTATCCGGGACATATTGTAGAAGATGGAGATCAACACCATGAATAAGGTTCCGCCAGCGGTTTTGGCAATGACAGGGCCTCTCCCTCGTTTGAACCTTCCCAACAGCATCACCAGTGGATTCCTCAGCGGCGTCTTGAAAAGCAGCAACAATAATATTGCCACTTCCGAGAACACCAGAGTATACAAAGGTTGAATCATAATTTTAATTTCTTCTGCAAGTTCAATCGAATGGTGAATTGATGTAGTACGTAAAAGGATTGTATTTAGGATATATGGCTATGAAATGTATGTTAATTGGTAGGGTGTCGCATGAAGAAAAGAACATCAAGCTAAGAGATTCTACGTGGGGAATATTATATTGCATGCACTTTGGGTTATGTATATAAATCCTTGCACTTTGGGCAAGGAATGGATTTCAACTTGTTTTCCTAAACAAAGTTATTTGGTAGGGTAGAATTTCCATTCGAATTCCATTTTTAGAGCGGAATAATCTTGGACCACTACTCTCAATATTACGGTCATCCCCTGCCACAAGTCGGCTTAAATCTAAACTAATTTGGTGTAGTTGTTATACAGCGGACCATGGTCTATACAATGCCGTGTGGATTATAATTGTCAAATGAAAATATAATAGAATTAAAATGATACTTTAATGTTATTATAATGAAACTAGTGTTTGTGAAAAATAAAACTAAAAAACAGAGTTCATTCAATAATGTATATTATTTTTAGTTTCATGATGCACTTGCCAACTTGGGTGTTCACCCCTACAAGGTTATAGAAATTCCATTTAAGATGTTGGCCCTGCTTGGTAAATGGCTGTTAGCTGATAGTTGATTGGGTTAATTAGAGGTTATAACTAGTTGATAACATTAGCTGATTGTAGAAATGTGTTAAGTAAATTAGCTATTAGCTGATAGCTGTCTGATATAATTTCTTTTCTCAACAAGCTAATTGAAAAAGTTGCTTTGAGTAAATTTTTGAATTTTAACAATTTGAAATACAAAAAATTAATTAACGAAACACTTATATTAATTTTTAAATCAATTCAAACAATTAATAATGGTCAAATAAATCAAAATTGATCTATAAGCTAACTATTTTATCAAACACGACCGTTATGTTGTTCCATTATTAAGGTGAGATAATGAGCTTATATCCATGACCTATAGAAAGTAATATGGGCCAAAGTTGGGCTTATGTCCATGGGCCGTTACAGTTTTTCTTTTATTTGATCCATGAAAAACTTTTTCGCGGAACTCAAAAGGTAACTGCCGGTTCTAAAAATCCGGAGGCCGGGACCGTAGCCTTAAACCACCAAAAACGGATGGCGCTAAACTGAAACAGGAGCGGAAGCATGGAGGCAGCGGCATTTACTTCAGCTTCACAACTTGGAACCGCTGGAAAATTTTCTTCATCGTCGTCTTCTTCCGCCGGTTCTAGGTCTCTTCGTTTCCTGCAGAACAAGCCTAATAGTATCGCTCTCAATTTCAAAGCTTCTAGAAGCTCGATCCGCGCCTCTGCTACTGGCGAGGAGGATTCCGGTAATTCTCATCGGAGTATGTATATAATGCATTGAGAAACGTACATTTATGTGAAAAAATGGAGAGACGTTTCTCTATCGAGATGTTAGTTAGTGATAAAGTATTGAGCTATTTCCATTATTTTCCTTCAATTTTACTTATATTTTATGATTAACTTTAATGCTTTGCAGTGGTAACTTTGCTCGATTATGGCGCTGGAAATGTCCGGAGTCTCAGGAATGCAATTCGGTTTCTCGGCTTTGACGTTAAAGATGTAATATATTTTTAAATATGTTCCTCGAATCATTTCTACTTCTTCATTTTGAGAATTTCACTAGAATATAAGTCTGACAATATAATGAACTTCGATAATTCTTGTCTGATTTTCTTCACATCACAATATTAGTTCATACTTCACAGTACTTGATTTGTTACTATGAGATTTTAAGTAACCGAGTAGTGAAGCTGGACTTAGCTCTTCTAGAGAATCTGTATGGCCTCTATTGCCTTTCCTTTTTATTCCTATTTATTGTTTTGGCATCTATTTAGGTACAAACACCAGAGGACATTTTGAAAGCTAAACACCTCATTTTCCCTGGAGTAGGTGATTTTGCTACTGCCATGGATGTGCTCAACAAGAAGGGGTAAGATTCTAGTAGAATTTACACCTAATGATTGATAGGGACTAGTGAGGCAATCATTGGTCAGTTACAGTTATTTACAGATTAGGGGGGATATTCTGCATTAACTTATCTTGAACATTATAATTTGCTGGTCTAAGTGAGTTTTTCTGAGAATTTATGAAAGCTATATTCAGCAGAATGGTTGAAGCTGTTTGTACTTATATTGAGCAAGATCGCCCATTCCTGGGAATTTGTCTTGGCATGCAGCTTCTTTTTGAGTCAAGTGAGGAGAATGGACCAGGTAACTGGTTTAAACAAAATTCTCTCTGTCAAGAGTTTCCATTTTATTTTATCTTGTCAATCAATTCTACCAAAAAGAGTCAAAAAGTTCTTGGCTGACTTATCATCATGTTTATGCAGTAAAAGGTCTTGGTTTAATTCCTGGAGTAGTTGGGCCTTTTGACTCATCTAAAGGAATTAGAGTACCTCATATTGGGTGGAATTCAATTGAAATAACAAAGGCTTCAGGGATCTTGGATGAAATTGGGAAGCGTCATGTCTATTTTGTTCATTCTTATCATGCAACACTGGTACAATTTTTGAGAACTTAATGTTTGCTTTTGCATGTAAGAAACTTGCTTAACCTGTCATCACTTCTTTCAGTCAGGTGATAATAAAGAGTGGGTATCATCAACCTGCAATTACGGCGATAATTTTATAGCATCTGTTAGAAGGGGAAACGTCCATGGTGTTCAGTTTCACCCTGAGAAGAGTGGAGGTATGTTGTATGGGAACTTTGTATGCCAAGAAAAGTTGAACAACTTCTTTAAAAATTTTCAAATTTCTGGATCTTTCTGGAAAGTCGATGAGTAGAAACCTGTCTGCAAGAAAGCCTCCATAACTTCATTAATGTAGTAGGTCGTCACAGGATGTGACAATAGTAGTGTCTACTTCCTATCATTGGCTGTCAAATCATTTTGATCTACATACCTTGTGATATGAATACTTTGAATATCAGGGAATTACTGTTCCTTTTATGTCACTTTTGGTGTAATCAGAAACACTTTTTCTAAAGTTACCTTTATCTAATTTGATCTTTCAGCTGTTGGGCTTTCTATTTTGAAGAGGTTCTTGAATCCCAAATCCAAGATAACAGAGGTGCATGATACATATGATTTGAAACTATGATTTTTTAACTTGATATTTGATCTAACATGTGTCATTTGGAGACAGGAGCCAGTCCAAACGAAGGCCACTAAACTTGCCAAGCGGGTGAGTTTTGGAAGTTAGTTCTGTCATTCTTGATGATGACATACCTTTGATTTTTCACCAGCAGTTTATGCTAATAAATTTTCCAACTGGGCAGGTTATTGCATGTCTTGATGTCAGGAGTAATGATAAAGGTGATCTTGTTATATATTTGTTTTTATTGCTGGTGATGGTTTGGGTGTGGAGAGACAATGCCAAAGAAACACTTTTTTTTGTCACTTTAGCAATGTTCAATTTAAGTTAATGAATATCAACACTTTTTGGGAAAAGGGTCAAATAGGCCCTTGAACATTACCTAAGAAGTCAATTAGGCCCCTAAACTTTTAAAGTAGCAATTAAAAGCATGAACATTGTATTTTGGTGCAATGAAGTCCAAAAACCGGTTATTGACTAGGGTTCTGGCAAACCTCTGGCAATATTTCCGATGACAAAAACTGCCGGCGAACCGGCGCCAATCACCATGGAAACTGTGAAGGTCACCTTCTTTCTCAGTTTCCATTGCGTTTGCCGGTCGCCGGAACCCTAGTGACCTGTGATAGTAGGTCACTAACCGGCTTTTGGACTTCATTGCACTAAAATACAATGTTGATGGGTTTAATTGCTACTTTAAATAGTTTATGGGTCTAATTGACTTCTTAGGTAATGTTCGAGGGCATATTGACCCTTTTCCCACACTGTTTTTTTGTCACTTTAGCAATGTTCAATCTATGTTAATGAATAATGTGGTTCACATAGGATATTTTAATGCTTATTATTAGCATCCTGCTGTTGGGTCCTATTTGGATAAAACTGTATCGCTTAATTTTGCTATCTCTTGTGAAGGTGAGGAACCTTGGCAAGCCAGTAGATCTTGCTGGACAATATTACTATGATGGGGCTGACGAGGTATGCCTCAGCAATAGCTATTACTGATACATTGTATTTGATTGTGATGATAATCTTGGCTGCTGTGGTATTCCAGGTTAGCTTTTTAAATATCACTGGTTTCCGGGACTTCCCTCTCGGTGATTTACCAATGTTGCAGGTCAGTCATATCATAGTCTTATTTCCTATATGGTGCTTCTAAACGATATATAGTTTTGTTTATTTTACTGTAGTGATGTCAAGTGGGCTGTGCCGGTTTGGCTTATGCCCACATGGGCTAGCCCTAGTGTGGGTTGTGCCATGCCATGGTGCCAAGGGCACATTAGAATGTGGGCAGTGTTGACTGAGCCCATATAAGAATGTGGGTTGTGTCAACCCAACCAATATTTTTAGAATGTTGGTGTAGCCCAACCCACTTTAATTTGTTAAAAAAATTAAATTAATAATTTTATAAAAATGGTTTAACTATATAGGTTATAATTTATACTTTTTAAAAAATTTTATAATTATAAAAATTTAATTTTATTACATATTTGTATAATATTTAAATAGTATATTATTTGTGGCCATACCTTGGCTGACCCATGTGGGCTGAGTATATATTTTTGTTTCTATTTTACCAGTTCACAAAAGCATAAATTCTGAATCTATGTATTTGTGATAAATGGCTCTTGCTTTTTATTCCTGTAACTGGAAATTCCACCAGTGAACTGAGGATCTGAAGTATAACCCATCTTTATTATTATTATTATTATATTATTATTATTATTATTATTATTTTTTTTTTTTTTTTGGAAATATCCATCTTTATTTTCCTTCCATAGGATTCTAATATTCTGCATGAGATTTGATATGATGGTTCTAAACCGTTGCAATTGTATTGATTTTAAATGAGTTAATATTCAACTTAGTCATTGACTATTGTGGGTTTTCTCAATTTAGTCCTAAATGACTTTTTGTGCTTAATTAGGTCTTCAACTTTGATGGTTTTACTCAATTGAGTTCTCTGTTAAGATAGCTTGGTAATTTCACCTTTATTAATACCCAATTTAGTCCTCGACTATAGTAGTTTTACCCAAGTTAGTCTTCGACTATAATGATTTTTCTCAATTTAGTCCTTGATTCTAACAACTGATGACTGAATTGGGTAAAACCATTGAAGTCGAGGACCTAATTAAGCACAAAAATTCCTTTAGGACTAAATCACAAAAAACTACTATAGTCGATGACTAAATTAGGTATTAACTCAATTTTAAATGATGGACCTCTATGCTCACAATCACTTCCCGACAAAAATCCAATTATGCATGCACTTAACATGCCGATTGGCTTGTTGTGCTGTTATCTTCTTTTGTTGAACTTGTTTACCTTATATTGCAGTTCTAAAAACATTTGCCTCTGGAGGATAATGATGCTTATTTACAGCTACTCAAATTGTCATATAGGTATTGAGGCATGCATCAGAGAATGTTTTTGTGCCACTAACTGTTGGAGGAGGTATCAGAGACTTCACTGATGGAAATGGCAGGTATACATCAACCTATTGCTCTGGGAACCTTTTATCAGTGTTAATGTCATTTCAAATTCATTGCGTGAAGGTTTGTCATTATGGACTAGTAATGGACTTCTAGATCCAATTCGCTTACCAATATCATGGATGCTTTTCTCAGGCACTACTCCAGTTTGGAAGTTGCTTCAGAGTATTTCAGGTCTGGTGCTGACAAGGTTTCTATCGGTAGTGATGCTGTGTATGCTGCAGAAGAATATTTGAAATCTGGAGTATGTAACAGTCTCCGAGATGAATGTTCACATGAAGACTTGCTTATTCATTCTTCTTTCTTTTCATTTTTGTGTTAACTTTTCTAACGTCTATCTTTTTAAACCATCTCTCACAGGTAAAAACTGGAAAGAGCAGTCTAGAGCAGATCTCCAGAGTCTATGGAAATCAGGTTCAACTCTCTTTCCTATTCAATTTGTGGAATAACTTTCTTCTAGATTATTATGTCTGCTAGCCAGTTGTTTATGTCTGTCTGCATCCCCATGGTTTAACTTGCATATGGCAGGCAGTGGTTGTAAGTATTGATCCTAGGAGAGTGTATTTGAAGGACCCTAAAGATGTACATTTCAAGAGCGTCAAAGTGAGAAATCCAGGTAAGGCATCCACATAACTTGGGTCTGTATCATTGTAGTTTTGGAATTTGAAATTCGTTGGTTTATGTATCCAGTTTCTCTGGTGCATAAAGTAGACTAGAAAAGAGAACCCAAATAGCTTCCATCTCTCTATGTCAAAGAGATATGTCAAGGGGGAGAGCATGATTAGAATAAACACCATGTGTAGTTCTGAAGTACCTTAGCTCTCTTGCTGTGGGAAAACGGGGGGCAGGGTTGATAGAGGGAGACAGGAAACTTGAAGTTTTGCCTTGCCAAGATTTGAAAGGGGAGAAGAAATTGCTTTTGTTCGACTGTTTTTCACTTCTTGTTTCAGGTCCAAACGGCGAAGAGTATGCTTGGTACCAGTGTACAGTGAGTAGTCATCTATATTCTTCTCATTTTTATGTGTATCAACTTTTGTCCACGTAATTATCAATATTGTCTTTCATCTGTTCTTTTTGTACTATCCTCACAACTTCAAGCCTATTAATTTGTATTTGTCCATTTCAAGGTGAATGGTGGACGAGAAGGTCGACCAATTGGGGCATATGAGCTTGCCAAAGCTGTTGAAGAATTAGGTGCTGGTGAAATACTGCTTAATTGCATTGACTGTGATGGTATGATGAATTATTTTATTTTATTAGATATAATAATTGTTATACATTCTAGCCAGCCTACTCTGTTATGCATGAAGATATTCTCTGTTAGTGGTGTTTGTTTCTTATAGTTATAGTTATATTATAACCACCTGGTTTTTTTTTTTTTTTTTTTTTTTTTTTGGCTTTTGTGATGTTTTCAGGCCAACGGAAAGGATTTGATATAGACCTAATCAAACAAATTTCAGATGCTGTAAGCATCCCAGTAATTGCGAGTAGTGGTGCAGGAGCCGTTGAACACTTCTCGGAGGTTTTCAAAGAAACAAATGCCTCAGCTGCCCTAGCTGCTGGTATTTTCCACAGAGGTAATTTGGAATAGAAAAAGGAAGATGATTGAAGTGTAATTTTCCAAAATATATATAAGTACAGTACCTTTTCAATTTATGGTTCTTTACCGACGCTATGATGTAAATGCAGGTACCTATTCAATCTGTGAAAGAGCATTTGCTGAAGACGGGTGTAGAAGTTAGAATGTTGATATAACAACGGTGAGATCTATTTCATTCACGAGTTTTGATTTACATTATAAAACTGCATCTCCCTTTTTTCATTTGTTATGTACAGTAATTATGCTTGATTGAATATTTTATTGGATCCTGTTTGTACACCAATCGGCAATAGCTAGTTTCTGCTCCAGTGGATAATTTTTTAAATTATATATATATATATATATATATATATATATTGGATCAAATGAGACAAATACTTAGAGAAGAAAAATAAGAACCAATTTTAGCCTTATATCTGGAAAAATTAACAGATCATATCATTTTTTTTTTAAATATGGTGGCATTTTTGTAATTATCATCAACGTTATTATGTAAATTTGAACACTAAATTTGCAATTCTCAGACTTTTTCAGGTTCGCACATCTAGTATTAACATTTTGTATATTTAGTATTAAAATATTGCATTTGCAAAAATGCAAAAGTGTATTGCACTTAGAGTTTCGATTAGTAATTCACTTTTTATTTCTTAAAGTCTAGCATTTATTGTTTAGATTTAAAATTTAGTTTTATCCATTGATTTTATAAATTTACCAGGTTTGCATAGACTTTTCTAAGTTTATACATTTAGTATAAACATTTTGCATATTTAGTAATAAACGATTGCTTTTGCAAAAAAAAAAAAAAAAAAAAATCAATTTTAGAGTTTATTACTGAGTTTTTGGTTTAGTGGTTTACTTTTTATTGCTTAAGGTATAGCATTTACTGTTTAGATTTAAAATTTAGTTTTTTTTCGTTGATTTTATAAAATTTATCATGTTTGCATATTTAGTTGTTAAAGATTACGGCCCTGTTTGGTAAAATGGCTGTTAGCTGATTGTGTTAATTATAGGGTATAAATAGTTGATAACATTAGCTGATTGTAGAAAAGTGTTTGGTAAATTAGTTGTTAGCCTTTTAATTTTAGCCTTTTGGAGTTGCAAAAAGCTAATTAACCAAACATTTATATTGATATTTTAACTAAATCAAACAATTAATAGTGGTCAAATAAACCAAAATTGACCTATAGGCCAATTTTTTACCAAACAGGGCCTACATATTTAAATGTTCAAATTTGTAAAGTGAAGTAGATGATAATTACGAAATGTCACCGTGACTTTTTAAAAGTATCATATCAGTCGAATTTTTACAAATGTAAAACTGAGGTTAATTTTTATTTTTCTCCTATAGTATTGTATGTTCTCACAAGATCCTTAACCTATATGTGTGTGCGCGCGTTAAGAATCTGCGAAGAGGGCATCCCGTGCGAAAATACGAATGAATATGATCAATGACTCTTTAAAATACCAAACACGGCCTACATATTTAAATGTTCAAATTTGTAAAGTGAAGTAGATGATAATTACGAAATGTCACCGTGACTTTTTAAAAGTATCATATCAGTCGAATTTTTACAAATGTAAAACTGAGGTTAATTTTTATTTTTCTCCTATAGTATTGTATGTTCTCACAAGATCCTTAACCTATATGTGTGTGCGCGCGTTAAGAATCTGCGAAGAGGGCATCCCGTGCGAAAATACGAATGAATATGATCAATGACTCTTTAAAAAATTCAATACAAAATTGTGCATTTGAAGGCCAGAATTCTACACTCAAAGGCATAAATATGTGCAATCGAAGCAATTTATGATAACAAAAAGAGAAGTTATTCAGCTTAAATGTTATTGAAGCAATTACACGTACAAATCATTTGTAAATCTCACAAATTTCATTAAAAATTTAGTTATATATTGTTGTCAAAAAAAAAAAAAAAAGACAAAAGACATAATAAATATTGTCCATAATAATGCACTTAGGAAAAATATGAAGTTGAAGAAAGAAAAAATGCACTCAAAGACAAAGACCATCTGAACTTACTTTCAAGTTATTTACCATATTTTCAAAAAAAAAAAAAAAAAAAAAAAAAAAAAAAAAAGAAGTTATTTATCATAACTAGTATTTGCCCCGTGCATAAAAAATTTATAAATATTGTTGTAATGTTATGATACAAAACATAATTAGTTTTATTAAAAATGTAAGTATAGTTATACAATGAAATATTTAAATGTTAAAGACAATACATGTATTCATATTGTTAATCTCATTTGTAATAATGATCTTACAAAGTTAAACGAATAGAGAAAGCTCAGGCCACCTCGTAGTTTACCCACACACACAAATAATCTTACAAACTAATCAAAATTACACACTATTAAAAAGTTAGTACGTGTATATATATATATATATATATATATATATATATATATATATATATATATATATATATATATAATATATACTAACTTAATAAAAAATAAAAGTTTTAATATAACAAATGTTGGGCTAATATAAAATTACATTTTTTCAAAAATTTATGGGTCAAACCTATCCCATTGCTGCAGTCCATTTTCCCAAAGCACAGTCACTATTTTGGAGGGAAAACTATGATTCTGCTTTATTATATATATATAAAGATAAAGATATAAAGATAAAGTTAAAGATAAAGATATAAAGATAAAGATAAAGATGTCACCATGTTTTTTTAATTATATATCTTCATTTTAGACTATCGATTTGAATTTGATCAACGAATGAGATTAAATTTACTTTTTACCACCTAATCAATGTTTCACATTTGACCCGTGATATATATATATATATATATATATATATATATATATATATATATATGCACACATATTATACATATACACACGTGCACACATATATAATATGTATGTATATATGTAATACAAATAATATATATAAATACACACACACACACACACACACACACACATATATATATATATATATATATATATATACATACACATATGACATACCTGAGGAGAATTAATAATGGGTTTATGTACTTTAACAACCCCAGACATTAGACCTAGCTTCACTCCATGCTTTTCTACTAAGGCATCCGTGTAATCAGAATGGAGTTTCATCAAATTTATCCTGCAAATGAGTAGATCGGTCTGGAAGCAAGTTAGTGATACACAATAACATCTTGGGGTATAAAATGTTTACATATATGTTTCCGATTACAAAACTTATATGGTTTAAAGTCTAAACTTACATATCAACTTCATTGAAAGTAGTCAACAATGCAAATGTGTTTTGTGAGTCTTTCGAACGTGTGACAACTGTTTTTAAAAGCCTGGTCATTGGAACCTGCCATCCACAGCAAGATAACCAGCACTCAATAATATGCAAGGTTAGATAAAGTTTTAGATATAATTTGAATTTTCGGGGGGTAAAAAAAAAAATCTGCAAGACTCACTCTTCTTTCTCTTTCTTTAGGGGGGAATCTGAGGTTCTGTAGCACTGCGTCTAGGGGGCTTAGTCGAAGTTTCCTTTGGCTTTTCTTCGACAGGGGAAGCTTCAACTTTAGGCTTTGGTTTCTCTTTCTGTTCATCAACAGGAGGTGATAACTGTGGTGCAACTTGCTCAGATGGAGCAACATCATCCACACCTTCAACAGATTTTGTAATGACAA
Source organism: Ipomoea nil (assembly GCF_001879475.1). Classification (NCBI taxonomy): domain Eukaryota; kingdom Viridiplantae; phylum Streptophyta; class Magnoliopsida; order Solanales; family Convolvulaceae; genus Ipomoea; species Ipomoea nil. The sequence goes on along the minus strand of NW_017617241.1, from coordinate 1,054,968 downwards.
CAACCTTGGTGCCTAGCTCCACAATATCTCCTTCTCTTTGGCTACGAACTAAAATAAATAAATATAACAGATCACAATCTGGAATTTCAGAATTATCAAGGGGGCAAGAGCCATTTACTTCTATTATATTTTTCAGATTTTGCATTGCTCCAACATTTTAGCCAAAAAAGAAAAAAAGTTAGGGACAGTGGTTAAAGAGAAAATCTTAAATTGGGAACGATGGCTAGAGAAATAGCCGGAAGCCCGGAAACGGTGGGGTGAAGAGAAGGGTGGAGACAATGCCGAAGAAGAGAAGGGGCAAAAAAAAAAGGAATTGAACATATTGTTGGCAAGGTTTGATGCAGGTTTAGTCATCCATTTCTCCAAAATTGTAAAACATGTCAAATGGGTTATCCAAAATTTAGAAAAATTAAGAATTGTTTTCTATTTTCTAAATTGAAGAAATGACAAGTAAATGAATTCTAAATGTTAAAAAAAAAAAAATGAAATCATAATGAACTAATAAATTCAGTCACATACGACCTTTTGGATTTGGATTACACCAGTTTCAGGACTAGTAACATCAATTGTCACCTGGGAATATGAAAATCCATACATAAGATTTTAATCTTTCTTAAAATTGAAAATGTTTGAACTAAAATGAATCATTAAAGCACAGAGTGAAGTACCTTATCTGTTTTAACTTGAGCCATTACCACATGAACTTCTACTCTATCACCAAGTTCTCGTAAAGAAAGAAAAATGGGAACAAAAACAAGCATAAGCCTCTGTGAAATATCAAATCAGGAAACAAACAGAACTAAATGATGATGAGAAGGAAACTTACTCTTCAGGTATGTAGCAAGTGTTCCCTCACTAATAGATTCACCCATAAAGGGAACAACAGCATCAACCAAATAAACCTAATATACAAGAATTGGCAAAAAGGAAATAGTCAAAATATTAGTTAAGAGCTCCAAATTAGTCATTCCTCTACTATCAAACTTTGGACGCAACCTAGGTCGAGTTCAGATTAGCCTCACAATGATGAGAATATTGGATGTTATATACAAAAATATACTTAGGATTCGAAATATGTTAGGCGGAACATTACTCTCAGTATAAGCATTTCACATGGATATCATACTAGGATTCAGAACAAAAGTATAACAACTGTACTAAAGGGAAAATAAAAAATAAAAAATCACACCACCATTAGCACAAAATGACCTGCTCCAAATCTATAATGTAACAACTCTGTACTCTGCATTATGTATATGCTATATCGTACAATGATGCCCCAACTTGAGATGCCAAGAGATTACCGGGTAAAATGAAGTGACTGAATCCCCTTGGGTGAATTAATATCTGTTCATATTTAGAAAAGGATTATTCCAAATCCGTAGCAGTCCATAAAACCTAGAAGCACCAATAGACCATATACCACTCGAGCTTGTAATCACAGACAATATCAGACAGAATTAGAAATGTCAAATGATAAAGAGAAAATTTGCAGGTTATTTGTTCAGTGTATCACAGTCTATCATGCATTTATACTAGTCAAGCTTGTAATCACAGTTTATTATGCATTTATACTACTGCTGCTGATAAGATATCTTTGTGTGATTTTGCTATGATAACCTTACCGAACACACAATACACAGTGATCATGATCTACAATTAGTTTTGCTTCTACTGCCGTGATTAGAATTTAGAAACCAGTTTCTTCACATTCAATGAGGATTAAATACACTAGTTATCCAAAAACTAGAACTAGGCACACAACTTTGCACCATTATCCAAACATACTAATAGCTAAAAGAGATACTATGAATACAGACAAAACAAACCAAATAGCTTCTGTAGCAACAGAGCAAACTCTAGGATTCAATACACCAGGTCAAACGTCATGCAACGGATTTCCTAAATTCGACCTCATTCATATAACAGAAACAAAATCTTACTCCTATACGTCTACAAAAACTCATAATTATTCACGATGCATGTATATATGTAGAGATGCATGAAGCGCAAGTCAGGATTAGTACCGAAGTAGAAGAGACGACTCCAGAAACTAGTTTCCTCCGTAAAACGCCCAACATCATCCCTTAGTACTGCTCAATCGATCAAAATAATCAAAAACAGAAATGGAATAGCTAGCGGAAATGGAATATGTCCTGTAAGATCGTGAAGGAGGGAAGAAGCTTTAACCTGATTACTCTTCGACGGAGAAGAACAAAGGTAGCTAGGGAGAGACTTCGGAGCGGAGGTCCGGCGTAGAGAGAGATAGCTAGAGAGGCGAATTGGCGGGGATGGAGGTCATTCGCCGCCGCGAAGCGAGGAATTTTCGGTACTGAACTACCCGTGCTAATGTGCTATGCTTTTCTTATTCGGAATCAGAAACAAAATGTTACTCCTATATGTCTAAAAAAACATATAAGTATTCACGATGCATGTGTATATGTAGAGATGCATGAAGCTCAAGTCAGGATTAGTACCGAATCAGAAGAGACTCCAGAAACGAGTTTCCTCCATAAAAAGCCCAACATCATCCCTTAGCACTGCTCAATCGATCAAAATAATCAAATACAGAAATGGAACAGCTAGCGCAAATTCAATATCCGAATGTCCTGTAAGATCGTGGAGGGGGAAGAAGCTTCAACCTGATTACTCTTCGACGGAGAAGAACAAAGGTTGGGAGAGAATTCGGAGCGACGGCGTAGAGAGATAGAGAGGCGAAATGGCGGGGATGGAGGTCATTCGCCGGCGCGAAGCGAGGAATTTTCGGTACTGAACTACCTGTACTGCTAAATGCTAATGCGCTCTGCTTTTCTTATTCGGAAATCGGAATTTTCCTTTTACTTCTGAAACATCGCATGAGCGCTGCGCTGTAGTAAATGAGAAACATTACTCCGTGATACGGCGGAGTAACCGTTTTTATACGCCCGACGTCATCATTCATTTGGTTGTTATAAATCCTCTTTTAATTTATTTATTTATTTTCATTGAAAATAATCTTTCAGCCCAATAACAAATTAAAACTAATGAATCCAAAATTCAAAACATTAACTCACGGCCCAAAATCAAATTAAAACTCTGCTCACCATCGCCTCTGCTGAGTTGTATATACAACTGCTTTTACATAGGATCAAAGTTGTAAGTAACTATAGTCGATCAAAACTCGGTCAGATTAGTCTTATTTAACAGGATGCGAATACCAGTTTACAAAAATTGTTGTATATATATGGCTATTTGCTTACACTTTTGATTATATCATGTGAGTGATGAGGTGAAGATTACAGAGAAATGAGTTGATTGAGATTGACAGGGTTTGCATATTGCTTAGAGCCACTAAAAACTGCACTGGCAAGAACACTAGCTGCGGTCTCCGTGGGGTGATATCTGTCCCAGAAAATATAATCACTTCTCTTGGAGCAATATATGGATATCGGAGTGCATGGAAGCTCAGCATTCAACCTCCCCAATCCACAGCAAGCAGCTTTCACTTCCTTAAACCCTGCCATCAACAAAAACCCTCTTAGGATCAATAGCCTTCCCAACACTGCTAGTCTTAACTGCACAAACTTAAATACGTGACATGTGACTTAACTCTGATAACATTGATTAGATCAAGCGCCTATAGCTAATAGCGAAGCCCCCGCCACATACATTTTCTATAAGTAGGATGCTGGACTTGGCCGTTCAGGCCTTAGCCTAACAATATTTTTGCAGACAAATTCATTGGTAGCTATTTAGAATCAAACTAGTGCACGTACCGTAAGTTGATGGGTTTTGAATGACGGTTAGAAGGAAATTGTAGGTGTCGAAATATGAGTAGTTGAAGTCATTGAGACTGGATTTCAAGCTCTGAAGCATTGACTGAAGTCCTTGGTTGTACTTGTTTGCCCAGTAATTTGCTCCGTCGAGGCACTCCCCGGTTTTGTTCGGGTGCCGGTGCCGCAGCAACGGCATGCATCCGATCGCCGGCACTCCCGGAATCACAAATTTACGTGCCCCCAAACCGTGCAATTGCTGAAACCAAAAACCATAACAAAGTACAGTCCACATTTATTATTTTATATTTTCAGATAGATCAAAACGTTTCGACCACGAATACAACATAATAAATGAATTACTTGTAAGTAGGGTTTGAGGGTGGCAGTCATCTGATCAACGAATTGTTGCGGCGGAGTGGTGTTGGGGAGCTTGGAATCGGAGTTGAAGTAGTTGATGAGATCATTGCTTCCGATGAGAATGAGGAAGGGAGATTTGGAGAGTTGCTGTTTGGCTGCGGCAGCTCCTATCTGGTTCACCAATTTTTGTTGCACCGTGGAGAATAGTCGCACTTGATCCGAAAGATGCAGCGCCTTACTCTATCAAAACATATCACATAAATTAGACTCCCAAATCTTACTCATAGTGGCACATTATGATAAATTACTTTTTTTCATGTGAATCTCAATACAAATGTCTATCTCAAGATTTTATGTATGGAAGTATAAGTTAAAGATATGAAATGAAAGTACACAGTATTTTTTCAGAACTATAACTATCACTTTTTAGATACTTAAATCAAAATTGCCTAATAAATATTTGAATTATTTGTACAATTACACGATTATTGTCCGTTTAATGATGATATGGCACATAGACGATTTTTATTGGTATTTAAAAACACTATTTTAATTGAAAAGTTTTTTAAATTTTAATCACTTTTAGTGTGATTGAATTCAAAATCTTACAATAATGCCATTATTTGTGGAGTTGAAGATTCCAGCGCCTCCCGAAGCAAAGCTTACACCTTTGAGGAAGACATTGTTCTTGTCGGAAAGGTATGGTGGAGGAGTCGGCAATCCCACTTTCTCAGCTGTCAAAATGTCAAATGATGTTTTTTTTAATTTTAAATTTTATTTTAAAAGCCAAGAAATTCCGTGGATCACAAAAATGTTTAATCTATTATCTATACCACTCTCATAATATCTGAAAAAGAAAGGTTCCCACTTCCCATTATATTCTCATACGCATCAATCAGTGCATGTGCATGCCCTATCATGCAAGATGTGCAGCTGATCTGATATGCATATTTAATTTGTAAAATTAAAGCAATTAGGCATTTCTCCATATATAGCGGTATAGCACGCATCTCTTAAATATTTATTCTCTCAGGTAACAAAGGAAATCAACAATCACTATACACAAATAATGTGTAGTAGATAAATCACATTGATCACACTAAGAAAACTTTATACTATGGATAGACTTAATTAAGAAAATATCAACAATAAACATTAATCAACAAATTAAAGAACAAAAAAAAAAAAACTAGTTTAAATTGTACATAACGGAGTTCAATCTAAAAATGTTAATAAATAATCCAATAAAAAGTCAAACTTAAAATTTGTGGTTACTATTTGACCAAAGGGGTTGGTCCAACAATATATATATATATATATATATATATATATATATATATATATATATTTCTAATGAGGTGAAAACTAATCTGATCTTAACCTGTGAATTTGTGAAGGATTGAACTGCAACTACTACATGATTGCACTGCTACAGCTATCAGACATGCTTGGAGGACCTTGCGTGACCCGTGTTTAGTGCAATCATGAAGTAAGTGAAGTGCAACCCTTTACAAGTTTGCAGTTTGCAGTTTGTAAGTTAAAGTTGGTTCTCACCTGATTATGGGCATATATATATATATATATATATATATATATATATATATATATATATATATATATATATCACTGTCTACAATCATACTCTATGACACCATTTACTATAAAGTAAAGCAAACTTACCAAGAAAATCAGCAGAATTGTTGCCATTACTAAACCTTCCGGTGGCTTTCCGGCCAGGGTAATCGACACCGTTGTGAGGAAAATCAGCCCGAATGATGGAATCAATGTGGTTGTTGTTGCCCACATCGACCAAAGAGTCGCCAAACACGTACATGGCGGGGACTTTCTGAGCCTCCGAGAAAGAACCACTCAAGAAGAAGGAGAAAGACAAGAAAACAATAAAAACATTCATCTTTCTCAGAGAACAAGCAAAACCCATCATTCTTGAGCTGGTTTCTTGATAGCTCTTTTGATGTCTCTCTCTCCTGCACTTGGGAGAATTCAATACGAGTGGATGGGGGGATTTAAAGGCGTAGAAAAGATGAAAGAGGGAACCACATGGGAGTGTGAACAAGTTGAATGAAGATTAGAATGAGCATACATACGTTTTTTCGTTGACGTAACATTACGCATGCATTTATGCCTTGGGACATCCTTGTATGTGCTTGTATTATAAGGTTGCCATATGCATACATGATATATGTAGAACCTTACTTTGGCATTTCCTCGAACATTAATTAGGAGGATAATATATAAATTACACTTTAATCAACGTTTCATGCATCCTTTGCTAATATAATAATTGCTAAACCGTGAGTCGCAATCAGCCTTCCAACATCCTTAGGCCTTTTTTTCATACATGTTTTTGGCGAGATTCACCTCACCCTGTCGCCTCCGGTCATGATTTTCTAACATCTTCTCGTGCATATTTTCAGTGAGATTTGCCACACCTAACCTCCATTTAAGTCAGACACGAACCAACTACACTAAGTCCCGGAGCAATAATTACATATAATTGCGAATAACAAACGCAAACAATCCCAGTGGTATTTAGTCCGCTTGCCTCTTCTATCTCTTGACTTTAACACTAACCAAATTTGGTATCTGATTTTTAATTTAAAATTTTCACACTTTCAGTTGATTATATCGACCAAATTCAATTAATATCTAAAATTCCCACTTTTAATAATCCTATTTACCAAATTTGATTAGTACCTAAACTCATCACTTTTAGTCCTAGCATCACATATGATGGATTGTGAGGCAGATAAATAAAAGTAGAACAGTTTTCAAACAAAAAAAATAAATAAAAGTAGAACAACTCAATAATTGTAACAGTAATGGTAGTTAATTAGATTAATTGATGCATACATATATCCATAAATATTGACACACTATATCCACGAAAACGAAAGTGTGACGGTTAACTACTTACTTTGTGAAACCAAAATGGTTTTATGACATTGTTGCCATTATGTACGGCTCCGACATCACTTCAGTCCAATTTCTTAGAAAAATCTTTTCAAAACTGATTATTCAATATTCAGGAAACAATTATTTCCTTAATTATAATTATATATAGAACTTATATATACTAATATAAGAGTGAACCATATTCACACTGAAGAATTTGATTTTAAAAAGTACAACAATATTACGGATTAAACAAGTGTACAAAAGCATAACATGATAGTAGCTTTGTATCATGATTCGTTCGCCACGAGTACTATACGGTAAACGTATAAAAATATTCATTTATTTTGATGTAGTATAAAATTACATTGATTTAATGTGTTATACAATTTATATATTTTCTAATAAATGTCACTTTTTTAGGGGAAATAAATCAAATAATGAATGTCACTTTTAATAAGCAATAATATTTAATTGTGATGGAGATAGGCTTTAAATTAAAATGGATGGGAACGATAATAGTGAGTTACTGGCTACCCACTTAATTTGGTCATAATGAAAACAAACTGAAAAGCATGGACTCCACTACATATCTTTGCGTGTGGCCATCACTTTGCCATTAATTTTCAATATAATTAATTTTGGGAATCAGCTTAAAGACTAATAAAGATTTCCACACACTTCTCCCACTTCTTCCAAGTCAATCTTTCAAACCCCTTTTGCTCTCCATATCTTCCCCATTCCTCTTCTTTGATCCAACCCACACAAATAGTAGTTCTACTCGCAATTGGAGTTAATTGCTTATTCACCTCTCAATTAAACCAGCAATTAACTAAAATTTGCATAAATTACTTAATTTGCTTGGTATCTTTTACTTACTAATGTATCGAAGATGGGTTTCATCAAATACATATAGGTACACCCAAAAAAAAAAAAAAAAAAAAAAAAAAAAAAAAAAAAAACATACCCTTGAATAGCAAGTTGAAGTTTTTTTTCGTAAAACAAAAACAACAAATGCTAATATTGCATAATAATGCACTTCAATTCATATTTATTGATTCACATTTGTAGGGGAGAGGGTTTGCATTTCCCAACACCTCTCTTGCTATGACATTAAGGTAGCTTATTGAGTATGGACAGAAGGTCATATATCTCACCATTATATCAACCACAATTTTTTTTAGACATATTCTCTAAAGTAAATTTTTTTTTAAAAAAAAATTGATAGTTTTTAGAATCACTAGCTAATTGTGGGTATTGGAATTAAAGTAGCTAGCTAATGCATGTGAAACCTTAAAAACGTTTGCTTCAAATGGTGGTTTTGGTCAGCATGAGTTGTCATTGGCGCAACAACGTAACAACAGTTTAGGATTCTTAATTTTTTGACATATATTTTCCACGATTAAGCATAACCAAACTGAGTCGAATAACCAGTCAGCAGTTGACTGCAAATTCCATCTTCCGCGTATTGTTACGTCTAATTTGCTTCACTATTTACAAAACTTCAATTTTCTCAAGTAAACTGTCAATTGCAACCGTCTAACACTCCCAAGCCATAAATTAATGCATAATGACTTGCCAAAATGAAAGGACCCAAGATCTTCCTCTGCAAGACCACAACGTTAAGAAAAGAGGAAGATAAGAATAAGAAAATTTGGGTCTTTTCAAAGTTTGATCTTGGGTCATCTTACTTTGTTAAATTATGCATGAAGCAAAAACATTATATGCTAAATATAATTTTATATCAGATCGTTCCTTACAATCGTTCTAGACAGAAATTATAGTATCCGTGTTATGTTTAAATTTATGAATGATTTTTACTCAGTTTTCATTTCCATATATGAAAACAAAGATAAATGTAAAATAATAAACTTATAATATATAGAACGGATTAATTTTATGAATTAGGTTAAAATATAATGTGAATAATATATGGATGTCATCCATGTCACCATGAGTGATGTATGATTGTTAACGTGTAATAGTGTTGAAATTTGAAATAAAACGCATTTATTATGGGATTGTTAATGAATGCAACGTGTGCTGCGGGATCGTCTTGTTTGACCTTTAATTTCCACATTCATTTTCTAAATATACACATACAGCTATATTCTATCACCTCATCAATTTTTCAAACCATCCCGTATATGTGTGTGTAAATCCATCTGGCATTCTTTACAAGCAGTAGTCACCTAGTGGAATAACACTGTCACCGCCGTTGCACTATCCCATGTCTGAAATGGAGTTAATACCCAATATAGTTATCGACTAGAGTAGTTTTACTTAATTTAGTCATAAATAACTTTTTATACTTAATTTAGTTATCGATTTTGATAATTTTACACAATTTTGTCCATTTAAAAAAAAAATTGTTAGTTGACTATTAAAAACAGAGTCCTAATGGTAATTTATCATCTTTCATCCCATTTGGATGATTCATTCTTCCTCCCCTTATTAAGATCCACACAGAAATGAAAATCTTCGTACCCAAATCAACTTCAACCCACGCATGAATAAATATTTGCCTAACCTTCCTTCCTTAAGGGTTGAAGTTGATTTGAGTACAAAGATTTGCATTTATACGTGAATCTTAATGAGCGGAAGAAGAAGGGATAATCCCCAATGGGATGGAGGATGAGAAATTACCATTTGGACCCTATTTCTAACAATCAACTAACAAAATTTTTAACAAAGGACTGAATTGTGTAAAAAAATCATCTAAGTCGATGGCTAAATTGAGCACACACAAAAAAAATCATTTAGGACTAAATTGAGTAAAACCACTATAGTTGAGGACTATAATGGGTTTAACTCTCTGAAATGTGTTTGGTTCAAACATTGAAATGGTAATGGGAATCAAATACTTAGTAATGATAATGGTAATGAGTTTATGCAAGGGAAGTCACTTTGTTTGGTAATAAATATGAATTAGAACCAAAATAAATAAATAATTAATTAATTTTTAATAAATAAGTATACACACATATATAGGACCCGATTTAGGTGAAAATCACTACTTGGGTGTGAACCTGTAAACTCCTATGCACCATTGAGATTTGAGATTAGGCGATAGAGATATGAGGAGTGGTGCAATGGTACATCCGATGCAGTTGTGCAGTGGTGTAATAGTGCAATGGTGTGGTACAATAGTATAACAAAAGTAGACAAACAAACATGATAATGGCTTAAATATCCATACTAAGGTGTAAAAACCTCCAACCAAACACCACCTGAATTTATTGAATGTTATAGAAGAGATACAGCCCAAACTTCACATGCATATTGAGAAGTTTGCCAGACTACATACATAAAGCTGCAAGTTAAAGGACCAAGTAATTGTAGCAATTATATCTATCCATCAAAACATCTATCATTCCATAAACAACATTAGATTGTATATCCACCCTACAATCTTGTTTCCAGACACTGCCTCAAGCATTTCTTGAACCCATCTTCTTTACTTCCCTTGGAAGACAGGATTTCCAAGGATGAACAAAGCACCAAGACTTCATAGTTCAGATGTTTAAGAACCTCGGGAGCTCTATCATAGTCCTGTCAAATACGAGGAAATTAAAACTCCTATGAACAAGGCGATGTAATGTGCAAAGAGAAGAGCTGAATGGTTTATGCAGAAATCATTTAGCAGCCTCTCTTGATGCAACATCGAGTTATCAACTCACCAAGCGACCAAAAGGAGACGTATCTCTAAAATGAATTAATAATTCTCGAACTGCAATTGACAGCTTTAGAGTTGAATCGAACTTCTTATGTATATATATATATGTACACAAGATCGACTCACCTTTTCAGTTACAACCACAATTGGAGTCACGGCAAACTCAGATTGAAGTTTTTGGAGTCTCTTTCTTATCATTTCAATATCCTAGAGATATTAAGAAACAAATGCTTACTACACGTCTAAGTAAATATGGACCTAAATAAAAACAAATAGAGAGCAAAGGAAGTTGAAACATTATTTGATCCCTAATGTTGAAGACCTATACGCAAATACACGGGGAATGGAAGCCATGAGAAATCACAGAAAGATTAACCTCGGGTAGAAACAAATGGTGGTCTCTGTAGTCGAGTCTATCAACAAGCATTGGCCCCATCTGGAATGAGTAGGCAATCTTTATTAAACTTTTAAACCTGGGGGAGGGAGGTGGAGAAGGAAAGAAAAGAAAATACCTTCTTAATCCTCTGCACAAAGGAATCTGCAGATCCTATGGCAGAGACACATAAGATGATTGCATTAGATATGTCCTTCAAAGATAATTTGCAGGATATGTTTCCGGCTTTCATAAAGTATAGAGGAGCTAATGTGCTGAAGAATATGGGAACCGATTCATTAAATTTCCGAACTGTTGACTCTATAGCTTCAATATCCTGTTCTGATACCTGCATAACGCCATAACTCATTCAGTCACTATTGCTATTCTGCATTTAACTCATCCGATAAACTCGTTTGCTTATGCCCACTACAAACTTAAACAAGCAAATTAAAGGGCATAACTAAAAAATGTTTGTTACCAGGTCTGCATGATGGACTACAACAAAATCTGCTCGGTTAAGTGCTGTAAAAGGTTCTCTTAAAGGTCCAAGCGGGACTAACCGACGGTTGCCCCAGGGCATCATTGCATTCACCATTACAATCTCTATATCACGCCACAAGTTAAGGTGCTGCCTTCCAATTTTGATTACCCAAAAGCATCAAGACACAAACCACATTACTATAAACATCATCCTACGCTATATGCAGAGGCATCAAAAGAAGGTAACGTGAAGTACTTAATTGACCAAGGCATTACTTGTGAGCGAGAAAACAATCACATAAAGAAGTTTAAACTAAAATCAAAGAGAAGTAACTCGAAGAAGATGTTAAAAGATCAACATCCAAACATTAGAAACTAAATTGGAAATGTACAGGAGATCACAAACGAGAAGCAATAGTTTCATCTGCAGACCTGCATACCATCATCTAAGACTGCAGCCCCAATTCGGTCCACACACAAATTAGTACGAGTACTATTGTCTTTAGGATTCATATAACCATGTCTTTGAAAAAAAGTAGCAGCAATTGCAGCCCTATTTGCGCCAACACCTATCTTTACAGGCGTCTCCCGAAGATGCCTCTCAAGCATCTTAACTTCATCTGCACCACCATAGCCCTGCAAACAAATTGTTCATATGAACTCTGCAGCACAGTTCTAGGCAGATCAACTTGTACATCTGGGAACCACACTGCTATTTGGGCACAAATCTATGTCTTTTGTCTATCACAAAAACTCTTTATGATCAACCTTATACAAATCTGTGTGTGTGTACTAGTGCAAAGTGAAGAGTAGTAACCAATATCCAAAGTTCTAAACCAGCAAAACAGTATATATACAGTACATTGAAAGAAAGTTAAGTACCCTAGTAAGAATAAGGGGTGGAATCCCAGAATCAGCCAGCCAACGAGCAAGAAACTCCACCATTGGAGTCTTGCCATTGCCTCCCCAAGTCAAATTCCCGACGCTAATCACAGGTACAGGTAGCCTTACAATTCAAAGCATTCACGTCAATGTTACCAGAAAACAAAAATCCACCCACGGAATATTCATTGGTTTAGAACCAAAAGACCTCTTGTGCTCGGCTGAGGCTGAGAGTTTACCTTTGCTGGCGGAAGAACCCATATCGGTAGAGGCGGTGCCGTAGGGAAACTGCTAGTCGGAAAAAAGATGATGCAAAGGACAGAAATGGGATCAGGGAGAGCTGGAGCGGTGAAAGAGTGGACAGCCTCTTCGAAGGTGGAGTGTAGGCTATTTGGGTCACCAGTCTCGCCAGTTTCTCCATTGAAAACGACCAAGGAAGGCGGAGGAGCTCGTATTGGGCCGTGGAGGGAAAGCGGCCTTGTAAATTGCCAACCATATATTCATTAATTATTGGGAGTTTTTTTTTTTTTTTTTAATATTATTAATTCTGTTACAATGTAGTATTTGTTCATAATTACTTTCTCAATCTACTATAAATAGTCAATATCACTCACTAGGAATTGAACTCATGACCTTCCATTTGGGAGAATCCCTTCCTACAGTATGTCAAATTTTGTAAATATAAGATAGCATTATTCTTACTCAAAAAATTATAACTAGTGACCTAGAAGAAGTTACATAATGGTTGAACTAAAATGAGTACATTTGTAGGAGTTGTAGTGACTCATTTTTTTTAGGGAGCAAAACAAAGCGACGGATGTTGTGTCTTACCTTGTTCGGCTGTTCGCAATGGTACGAAAGGGCTTGAGATCTCGGTGGCACCTTTACAGAATAATACTGTGTTTGACGATAGCATCAGCATTCCTCATATGAGAGTGATGTCCTAAATCTTGTAGTCTTAGACTCTTAGGTGCTCCTTTTACCTATGTATAAAAAGAATGCTAAAAATGTATATTTTTTAAATCAAACAACACATAAAAATATTTATTCAAAAAAAAAAAAAAAAAACATTTGTACACGCTTCAAAGAAAGAGTTTTAATGGGTAAATTAATATAAAGAGTACACTTATTATTTTTAATATAAAAAATATTTAATGGTTACATCAGTGTGAATGGTAGTGTACATATATGTAGATGACAAAGCTGATGCATAGGATACTCATAGCAGTACATACCAGTGTAGTTACTTGTAACAAAAGACGCCCAGAAATAAACACCACTGACAAAGTTAAATCCCACTACGTTAATACGTTATACAACATTACAACACGCATATTTTGTCGTTTTTTTTGGTGGGGGGAAATGCGTGTTTTGTCGTGTTAACCAACCATTTAGATTTTAGACACATATTAAGTCGGCCGTATTGTGCTAAATTAGTCTGTTTATTATGCTAAGCTTAATTTACAATGTTCACTTTGACTATATGCAGATCTTTAGAGTTATTCGTGATTTGTTAAAGCGGGATTGGAGATGCATTATCCGTCGTATACATTGTGAATAAAATTATTGTTGATTTAAGTCATGAGCTTAAGAAATGACGTTTAGTTAGAGAGTCAGAGCTATAATGGATATGTGTGAATGTCAAAAGTCCCTCTCTCTACTATTAAATGAGGTATTTATAGGGGAGGAGAAGATAAACTTACACGTGTCGCGTATGCAACTGGTCAGCTCGGGAGCATTGCCATGATGTCTATGTATTGCAATATTATATTCCTGACCATCCACTAAGTGATGTGCTCGATTCGAAGTCAGGAACTTGGGTCTCAGTTTTTAAGTAGTCTTACGAGGGATGAACGTTCCGACCCTAACAGGTCGGAATTGATCCTGGTATAGGGCGGACGAATCTAACGTTGACCAAGTATTCACTCGATCGTCACATTTAGGTCGAACATAACTCGAAAAAAAATTCATCTCAATGATCCGGCCAAATACCTAACAAGTATACAATATGCCGAAAGAGGTATACTCCAGATATATTTCTTATCAACACCCTCACTAAAATTAATCATTATAATTTATACACCATAAAAAGTATATATATATATATATATATATATATATATATATATATATATATATATATATAATACTTCGTAATAATGATGGTGTGAATCCGAACGGGTCCGGAGGCAGATATGGGCCCCACAACCCAAAAGCTACAAGCAGTAGACCCAATGCCATTCCAATTTAAGTGGAGCCCACTTTTGTCCGAAGTCTACTTTGGGCAGGCTCATCAGCATTTACTAATTACCAGCTTGTTTTCGAATTTCAATTATTTATTCTTTCAAACCACTACAATTTTAAAAAATTAAATTGGCCTTTAAAAGTTTTTTTTTTAATGAATGCTAGTGACTCTATTATAATATAATATTCATTTATAACTATTTTATCAACCTACTAAAGTACAAAGAGTTAATATTGCATCTCAACAAATTGTAAATGAATTCTCTAAGTAAAAATAAATAAATTATAAATTGGTAAAAATATTCAATTAAATAATATTTCAACCTATTTAGCTGGTTATTGCTTCCTAACACATCTTTTTTTAACTTTTACTTTTTTTTTTTTATACTTCTGGTTTGTTTGTTTTTGTTTTTTAAACTATTTTTATTAATCACCAAGAAAACAATAATCAATACTATCGTCAATGACATATAAAATATGGTATTCTTAATATCCTCACACTTCATATCCATCTTCTAAGAAACACAATTTCTTATTCTTTGATGCTTTATGATTATTCGACAAATGTATTACACGTTTCTCAACCTCTAGCATCTCCGACGAATCCTCAGTCTTCACAACTCATCGTGTGATGATCGGCTTAACGTCGTCATTGGAGTTTGGCGGAAAGAAAAATCGCACAGTGGAGATATCCTTAGCCCCAAATTTCGTGTAGATTTAGTGTTTCTTATTTTCAAGATCATCAACCAAAAGAACAAAAAACTTGTCGAGGCCGCGATTCACGTACAAATTCTTGTTATTGTTATTGTCTCTCCTGCGATTCACTCTCTATCTCCTACGAAATGATGGTGGCAACCATGTTCGTTCTAGATAATCATGGTTGTCTTTACAAAAAAAAAAAAAAAAAAAAAAGAATACAAAGAAAAGTAAACAATTAAGTTACATTTAAACGTGTTTTAAGAAAAAGGCTCGTCCGATTTTTTTAATACAATATATATATATTAGATTATTTATATTATGGCATTCATGTCTCACCTTTTTGTGTATATGTTATCAAATTTTAATATAAATCATTATAATTTTATTCATTATTTATACTTCAAAATCACATATGTACCTCAATTAGCTTATGGGTACTGTCAATAATCGTCCATATATATATATATATATATATATATATATATATTGTCATTGATATGATTTGAATTGTGTATTATATGATTGATAGTAAAGTAAAATTTAGACTTATTATAAATTATTAGTTGACCAATTAAACTATGTCTTGATGGATAAATTTTCATTTTATTATTTTAAGCATTTTACCATATAGGCCATTAGGCCTCCCTATAGAAAGTGGAAAATTGAGGTAGCAAACAAGCAGCTGCATCTCACTTTGCTGACTTTCGGCTCCTGCGTGAAAGTTAAGAATTGGTGTCATGTCATTCCTTTTATTTATTTATTTATTTTTTCAATAATTTTAGGCTTGTATTTGGAGTACCCATTATTATTATTATTGTATTAATGTATTTAAACGGGTTTAAATGTGCTCATCCGACTCGTACGTGTGTTGTTGAAATAATCACAGCATATAGACTTGCAAAGTGATATCATAGTTGCTCAACTAATATAATTTGTCACAATAGCAATCATAATAGTGGGTTTTAAGGAATAAAAAAAATATAAATTGGTTTTTAGGGGGGTGGTTGGCTAGATTTTTTTCCTGCAAATATGATTTTTTTGGTGGGGTTCAATTTTGGAAGGAAAGAGGAAAACTTGCGTAGATTTGCACGCGTCGTTGGGCGCGTAATGCCTTTTGTTTTTTTTTTTTTTGTTTTTTTTGTGGTCAAAATTTATTGTTTCCAATTTTTCTCTTCTCATTTGCTTCTCTCCTATACATGGTATGTAAAAAATTCATAAAATCTACAACTATTGAATTTGTTCTTAGCCTTCTTAACCATCACATGCCACGTCAGTTTGGTAAACCAAGTTGAAATAGCTTGTCCCCTCTCTTAAACTACAAATAGATGGTTATGATTCTTCCAAAATAAGAGTTTTAGCTACTCATGGTAGGTTAGTGAGAGTTGACTTATCCACCTCAATTATTCAATAACTCTATTAATTGCACCATATATAACATGTACATCTACAACTATAACAACAACTCTCTTAATTGCACCATATATAACATGTACATCTACGACTATAACAACAACTCTCTTAATTGCACTATATCAGATATACATGTACAACTATAACAACGACTTTTAAATTGTGACATAACTTTTATAATATTTTCATTATAAGTTTTCATTCAACATGTATCAAATCTAAAAATTACATTTTTCTTTTATAAATAGTAATACACTTCTAAACTCAACTAAATTCACAAGAATATTTGATTCTCTAATGGAATTGGCTATTGGCCTTTTCGGCTTGAATCAATCAGTTGTGAATTCTCAGTGTGCTCTTTTGCTGACTGAAATTATAAGACAAACTTTTAAAAAATGCATATTTGAGTAGTAATTGTGAGTTTTTTTTGTTGACTTTTTTCACACCCTCCCAGAGTATATATTCAAATAGTGATTTTGGTTTTAAAAAAGTAAAAAATAAAAAAAAATATGGTAAACAAATATTCACAAATGGGAATCAAACTTTCAAAGCATGACATTGGATATTATTCCAAGATGTTGGCTAACTTGAAGCCAAGTTTATTTATCAACTTTTGGCTTGTTCTACCCCTGACCATCAATTTTCTACATGGGAATAAACAAATATCACGGGCAGATTAACCTTTGGACACGCAAATCCAGCGGGCAACGGGCAGCGGGCAGCCTATTAACGCCGTCTTTGAGCTAGTGACTGGTGACCTAGTGGTCAGTGGTAGAATAATATTTTTTTTTTTTATGATAACAATAAAATTATATATATTTGTCGCTATATATTTTAATTAATTAAGAATAAATCAACAATTTATTTACTTTTTATAGAATCAAAATATGTGACAATAATATTCTTTAATTTTTTCTTTGTTGGGGTTAAGAGTTAAGAAACCTCGATACAGCTCACCCGAGCCTGAGGTTCCGACATAGGTTCGGAACCTGAAAAAAAAAAAGCCAAAACGCACCCTGGAGAAATAATCGAGTAAAAGAGGAGAGAGAATGGGGGGGAGAGAATCTAGAGAGAGACAGGGAGAGGGAGGGTTCTAGAGAGAGAGAGGGTGAGAAAGAAGGAAGGAAGCTCAAAAGGATGGGCCAGATCGTGAGGAAGAAGAAGAAGGGACGCCCGTCGAAGGCAGATCTCGCAGCGCGGCGCAACGCAGCCGTCGAGGATGAGGAGAAGGAAGTCCGGCGGAGCGGCCGGCGGCGAAATGTCAGGTACACTTTCGACATCGACGATTTCCTGGACGAAGAGTATTTTTTGGAGGAGGATGACGAGGACGAGAGCCGGAGGGAAAAGAAGCTCGAGCTCTTGCTCAAGCTCCAGGGTAAGGATAACGATGGCGAGGACGAGTTGACTCCGAGTCGAACTCGGCGCGTGTCTCACGCTCCCGCTGCGTCAGCTTCCTCCTCCGACTACGATGACGACGGGAAACCGTCGAAGAAAAGGAAAATCCACGGCGATGACGAGGAATACGAAGAAAATGACGATGATAACGAAAATGACGACGAGGTACTAACCCTCTGGAATCCGAGCTGAAAAAAACCCAAACTTTGATAGCTGCATATAGTAGAGGAAAGCATTCCCCTAAGCGATTGAGAGAGTGGGAGTCCAGCTCAGCTCAGCTCAATTCACTGAGATTTTCTAATTGGTCCAAACTTCTATATAGCACTGTCCATATGTAAATCTATGTCGGGATTTATAGATATATATATAACTGTCAGGGTCAACTGTCAAAAAGAAATCCCCACAGAATCTATTCACGCTACCCACTTCTCTCTATCTCTCTACAGGCTCACCACAGGGCTCCGTATAATAAAGGATACACACACACACACACATACATACCCGCTGCCTATCTGTCTCTGTCTATCTTGTGCCGCAGTTGGTGATACATGCATTTATTTAGGTGTCTTTGAGGTTAATGTTTCGTGGAACTTTCTACAGGTACGAGAAAGAAAAGCAGAGTCCAGAGGCGTTGAATCTTCTCCAGGGACGCCGTCGGAGCGGCCGGCTGGGGTTCCGTTGCCGGATAAGAAGACGCTAGAATTGATTCTCGACAAGCTTCAGAAGTAGGTGTTGGGAATCTTTTTTGGTTTGGTCATTGAGGGCTGTTATAATGTGCAATTTATTTCGTTATTTTATTGCAGGAAAGATATTTATGGTGTGTATGCGGAACCGGTTGATCCTGAAGAGGTAAGTACGAGGATGCTGAGGTTTACTTTACTTTTTAGATTAGTACTTAGGTTTAGTTTATAATATTGCTGGGTTGGTTGTCTTGCTGCAGCTTCCTGATTACCATGATGTGATTAAACATCCAATGGACTTTGCAACTGTGAGGAACAAACTGAGAAATGGATCGTATGCAAGGTTGGAACTGTTCGAGGTAAATGTCCCATTGTCAACCTGTTTTGGTAAATATTTTTGTTTTCTGCTCTCCGGAGTGAAGAAGAACAATTTGGGGTTGCTAAATTGGTTTTTGTTAAGTTCACTTCATTACTGAAAGTCTGAAATTTTTGCTCGTCTATCGCTTGAATGTGCTTTTTGTGCTTAACTAAAGATTCTGCATTTGTGGTTTCTCCTCCCTTTTGAATATTTTGGAGATTAGTCTATGCATATAATGAGTGGAAGAAACCGGTAGTAGAATTCAATCTTTGTATGGCCTATATTTTTGAATGAAGCATTGAACTGAGAGTGAATTGTAAGTATTGATATGATACTTGAGGTCTATTTTCTGCTACAAATGCATTTTAATTTGCATTATATTCTGAATATTTTCTATTGTTTCAGAGTGATGTCCTTTTGATTTGCTCGAATGCGATGCAATACAATGCACCTGATACAATATACTATAAACAGGTAAGCATTAATTTCCCCTTAATTTTTCCATGTTCTTTTTAAATCTTTTCAGCTCATTATTATGCAATTGTTTTGAATAGGCTCGTTCAATTCAAGAATTAGCTACCAAGAAATTTCAGAAATTACGATCCAGTGCTGAACATACAGAAAAGGACGTCAAGTCAGACCAGAAGCCAAAATCCAGTGCTGTTGTGAAAAAGCTTATAAAGAAGCATATAGGCCGGACGGTGCAGGAACCTGTTGGGTCTGATTTCTCATCTGGTGCAACCCTTGCAAATGCTGGAGGTATACAGAGTGGTTCAAATGCCTGTCCAGGCACCTCTGGTAGACCCGGCAGCATTGATTGGCCTATCGAGGGAAATTCTTTCTTGACTGACAACTTGGACAAGGAAGAATTGCATTCAGGTAGTATGTAAACACCCAAGTTGCTTTGGCAGATTCTATTTCCCTGTGGTTCTGATTTATTCTCTCTGTTTAATGCAATAGGGAAGGGCCCTATTTGTAGATTTGGAAGAAAAGCAGCTCTACAAGATGAGAATCGCCGTGGAACTTTTAACGTATCATCTCAATCTGCCTCAAGTTCAGAATCTGTGTTTTCAACTTTTGAGGGAGAAAGAAAGGATCTGATTCCTGTAAGTAGACTCAATAATTGTTGACTGTTGAATGCACAACGTTATGCTTATTGTCTTTTTTCTTGACTAGGTGGGGCTCTATGCTGATCATTCATATGCTAGGAGCCTGGCTCGTTTTGCTGCTACACTTGGGCCAATTGCCTGGGAATTTGCGTCGAGGAGGATTGAGCAAGCACTGCCTCCTGCGTTCAAATTTGGTCGCGGATGGATCGGGGAATATGAACCACTTCCAACCCCAGTGTTGATGCTCAAGAACTATACTCTGAAGGAACCCTCTTTTCTGGCCAAATTTAGGCAGAAAATTGATGTTGACAAGGAGGATAAGATGGAACCCAAGAAGAATCTGGTTTCTGTGAAGGATAACCCTGTCACAAGGCCCACCATTGAAGGGAAACAGCACTATGTTGGT
The DNA here is from genome assembly GCF_001879475.1 of Ipomoea nil. Taxonomy (NCBI): domain Eukaryota; kingdom Viridiplantae; phylum Streptophyta; class Magnoliopsida; order Solanales; family Convolvulaceae; genus Ipomoea; species Ipomoea nil. The sequence continues at coordinate 1,034,228 of NW_017617241.1, read as the reverse complement.
TCAGCTGGATCAAAACCTACAGCAAATAATACCAATATCTCAAATACTGCTAAGGAGCAGCATAATGGTGATGCTAACATTGAAAGCAAACCATTTTTCCTTTGTGCTTCTGGAAACAAACCTCTTAATTCTGCTAGTCCCAAATACCATGCTCAAAATTTTCACTCCCAAAATTTCATTGAATCTGAGAAGAAGCTTTTGAAGCATGATGAATTAAATGCTCAACCACTAGCTACCAACCGAAGCAGTGCTGAACAAAGTAAGGTAACAAGTAACATTGTAGTTCCTAGTCCAAGGTCAGTCAAGATGGCTCCAAATAACAGAAATCCGTTGTCTTCTGTGTGTTCTGAACAACTGAATATCAATGGTTTTTCTGCCGGGGGACTGCCTAACGCAATGGGTTTGAGTAATGGTAATGGGGCTGCTGGTGTTTCTGCTGGTGGTTTTGCTAATAGTGGGAACAAGGCTGCAACTTTATTTCCTCGTGGACAAGAGCAGGGCCTTGGTAATCCTGTCCACATGATGAGGATGCCATCTGAGAAGTCTCAAAACCAACAACATAAGTCTTCACAGCAATCCAGAGTTGATTCATCTCCAGTTTCCCCTGCTACTCCTACGCGAAGAGGAGATGATTCGAACAATGCTGCTGCAGCTGCTGCTCGTGCATGGATGTCGATAGGGGCAGGAGGTTTTAAACAGGCTAGTGACAACACAGGCACCAACAACAGTCAAATATCTGCTGAATCCTTATATAATCCCTCCCGTGATCACCAACCACAGAATTTACAATATCGCGGAGAATTTCCTGCATCTGGGATGCATTTCCAGCCTGGTAAGGGCAGTTTTCCCTTCAACGCCTTTGTGCCCCCCCATATGTCTAGAGCAGGAATCGAAGCTCAGATACCAAACCGACCAATGGTTTTCCCACAATTAGTAGCTGCCGACTTGTCTAGATTCCAGGTGCCTTCTCCTCGGCAGAATCTCAATACACCTGCTCAGCCAAGACCAAAACAGGAATCACTTCCTCCTGACTTGAACATTAGTTTTCAGTCTTCTGGGTCTCCCGGCAGACCATCTTCGGGTGTTTTGGTCGATTCTCAGCAGCCAGACCTTGCCTTGCAACTGTGAGTTTTGAAGATGGGATTACTGTGATGATGCCAATTCTACAGTTTGGCCATTTGAAGTGATCTGAAGCTCCATCTTTTCCATGAATCAACAGCAGTTTGTACTTAATCCATGCCGGGCATTCCATTTCTCCTGTTTGCTGTTCTTTCACGACACACCATATTGTGTAAAGGTATGCCCAAGCTTATCGGAAAAAAACATTTCGGTATTAGTCAACAGGCCACCTCTTCTAAAAAGGATTGCACCCCAATCACAAGATAACGCTGCCCTTCTCGAAATCTAGTAGGATAACCAAGTTTCAGGGAGAAATGTTGTAATAATATTGTAGCTGTGTAGGACTGTAGGTCATTATCTGGTCACCCACAAATGGAATTAGCATTCTTGTACATTGATCAAAGGAAGATTGCTTTCAGATTCGCTTTTTTCATGCCCCATGCAATCACATTTCCTTTCTCGTACTTGTGTATTCTCACCATTTGATTTTTTCCCCCAAAATTGAAAGGAAATTATATTACAGATCTACGAATCCTGACATAGGTTGCAACCCGAGAGTAATAAATATACATCTTTTTCATCAAATTTGTGACCTGTTAATCTGTTATTGATCACAAGTTTATGACACTTAATCATGAGACTTTTGGCCCTATGCTAATTCTGAAACCGACTGCATATAATGCACCGGGAGCCTAATATCTACACATCTTTTAACTATACGCAAATAAACCTAATTACCTTGAATTTCTCAATTTTTGCCTCTGTTTTTGAGTCTCCTCGCCATTGGAATTGCCAGACAAAATGAAATTGGAAGCTTTCGCTTTGGCCTTTGCTTCTCCGTGATTGAATTACGGCGAAACCTTTGCTTCTCCGTGATTGAATTACGGCGAACACAAGCGTCGCCGTCGCAGATAATTCGGTTTGATCTAGCCGGTCCCGGTCTGGAACGGGTCCAGAAATCGAAGCAGGCCATGGAGAAGGGAAGATACTTTCGTCTTGGCTCTGAGGCTTTATAGTTACATTTTGTTCTTGTCATCCTTTATATAATACCAAATATTCTTACATCCCGCGTTTAATTCGCGACGGTCAAAAACAAATAGAGGCATTTTTGTAATATATTTTTGGTTTATATTTCGTTCAAGATCAATTTTTGCCTTTCATTTGAGCGAGGAGGAAAATTCACAGTACAGGATAAAATCTCACTTTGTAATTCTAATTGGCGAAGGAGAAGTAAACCAATCTAGATTATCCATAATTGACTGGCCTTAAATCAAGAAAGGCTTATAGGCTGCCCCTGTTGAATCAATTTGACTGGATTAACAATTTTTGCTATTTTTAGTTGTATAGCCCATGATCTAAGCTAGCACTGACACAACAGATTAAATCTCTGTACATACAAAACCTGATATAAGAGCTATCAAGTTGAAGCAGACATGTGACGAATCGAAAAAATCTGACCGAGACTTGACTGAATTAATCGAAAAGTTTAGCATTTCGGTTCTTCCTCGAGTTCTTTGGAGGGATCAGAGGGGAAATCATATCTGCTGAAGACTCTGAATGCTGAGATTGCAGCTAACACAATGAAGCAACAGAGGGCAATAGCAAGGAGAACAAAAACCAGCTTCAATCTGTCACAGAACTTCCCATAAGAAGTGCAGGCTTCACTCCATGTCACCCCTTGATCACCATGATAGACCAAATAAAGAATCTCTGCTAATGCACTCATTGATGTTACCAGCAAGTATGCTATAACCTGTGTATATTAACCATACAAAGAAACCACTTTCAACTAAGAGACAAATTGTTCAAGTAGGAAGGGTCTCAATCCTTAAGTATAAGGTCAAAAGTTCAAACCCATGCCCTAAACAGAGTCGACAAAATGTCGGATCTATTAGTCTTATCAAATACTTAAGTAGTATGCAAGAAAATTAAAAGAATGTGACCAAAAGGTGTTGGTTCAAGTATAACCCATGTATGAGACTAGATTTGTTTTTTTGAGTTCTACTGACACTGTTACAATGTAGTATCTGTTTATAGTTACTTGAGTCAATACGGCCTCCACTAGGGCTCAAACTCATAACCTCCCATTAGACCACAAGATCGTTGGCTTAATATGAAAAAGAAACTAAGAGAAAATGTGGGATTTGCTCAAAAAGTTTACTTGATCAACCAAACTTTCCCCACCCACCCACCCCCAATGTCCTATCTATGTCACACCATTGAAACTTTGGAAGCACTATGGTGGATGATATTGTAGCATAAAGAGTAATTTGAGTAGATAATGAGAAAAAGCAAGCAAGAGATGGCCAATCAACAGAATCCGACAAGAATAAAAGACAGGAAAAAACCTGGTCAGAAACAAAGAAGAACCATGGTTTAGACACCAGACTTGTGACCCACAAGGCCACAGCAGTAAAAAGGGCATATCCACAAGATGCAGCACTAACAGCAACCGTATACCTTTCACAAGAGAGAGAAATCCCATCACAATTCACAAACAAACAACCAGAAAGAGAGAGAGAGAGAGAGAGAGAGAGAGAGATGAGAGATTTATGAGCTTACTGGAGACCCTTGAAGTCAGTGAAACTGAGCAGCACTCCATAGTCGCTATTACTCTGCTGGTTACTGATAGTCAGCCATATGGATGCAACAGTGACAGGAATGACAAAAAACCTCAAACAAAAATCCAAGATTTTGAGGTTGCAACCTCCATCTCTCAGAAACCCCATATCTCCAAATCCCCAATCACTTACAAGAATATTGCAGAACCTCCTGGGCTGGGTGGGTGGGGAAGAAGAGAACAAACCTCTGATCTCTATATATACTAATGCCCTTTCTGTACACTCTTCCAAATGCCCTACTGGGAGCCTGCCAGGTTTCTCATTGAATTTGCATTAGTGGGAAGAAAGAGAAGGAGTGGAACACCCTTTTTCAGAAGAGGAATCATGTGAAATCAGTTGGTGAGAGGAGGAGAAGGGAGAGTGATGAAGGTGGTTGGTCCAATATATAATGATGTTATCATTTTCGTCTACCCATACCAGCAAAAACATTGAAATCCACTCCCCTCCAAAACCTTTCCTTTTCCCATTTTCATTTTTGCCACAAAAAGTTCAACCCAATGGTCCGAAAGAATATTTGGGAGGATGTAAATCATGATAACTTGGTTAAATTCAGAGACTAGACCTTTGTTACACCTATCATTTTTAAGAGGTTGATCCCGCACTGTCGTAAAATTTGATCCGGATCATTGTTCCCAAACTTCACAATGTGATCAATTGAACTGCGAATGTGAACACCTTTTTCCATTTTTAATTCACACCTAAAGAAAAGAAATTAGCTTTCCTACTCCACTACTCTATCTATCCGCATTCGTCCTTCCTTATCATTTACTCCAAGAAATGACACTTACAGATTCCATGCTGTTTATATCAATTTCTTTTTCTAATTTTATATTATGTTTATAAAGTACAGTCTAATTTTTGTAATTATTTTAAAGGGTTACCAACACAAATTGCGGGGGAGAAAAAGATGTTTAGAGTTAGGAAAATCATTTACTTCTACTTTTTGTAGAAGCTAAGTCAGAAGAATTGAATGCATTAGCTGTTTTAATTTGCTTTGGGCACTCGTTACAACTTACAAGTTTCACTAACCCTCCAATCACACACAAGTTTAATGTTTCTAATCATGCTTTTTAATTTGCTAAATGCTCTTCTTGAATTCTACAAACAACTGACTTTATCTCCTAAATGTGTTTTTTTTTTTTTTTTGACAATTAAAATTTTTATGATATCTAATATTGAGTGTTGCAAGAGCACAATATTATGAAATGACCGGAGTCCACTGTGCATTATGAACCCGATTCAAAATGACATTCAAATAATGTGTTTGCAGTTAATATGTTATGTGCTTGTAAATAAATTAAAGACACATAATAAGTTACATTTAGGGAAGCACATACACATAATTTTTAGATCAGGATCCACGTCCACATTGCAAGGTGGACCTTAGTCTATAGTATAACAATTCAATCATTATTGTATGGACCATACTATCAAATAATGTACATTTAGTACACAAATAATGTAATTTTAGTATATTAAAAATATACATTATATTTTATATAATGTATATTCAATACACGAATAATGTACTTTTTGTTATGATTTACATAGTACTGTGTGAATCTTTCACACAATAATTTTGCCATACCAAATTACCAATTGATCCAGACCCGATCCATACATCAGGCCCAATATTACAATGATATAGCAAGCAGCCCAAAGACTAAGTAGAAAACTGCTTGGTTAAGTCGAAAGGCCCACATGAATGGTTAAAGCCCAATTTAAGAAAGCAAATGGGCCCAACTGCCCCATCAACGAGAAAATTAATCATGTGGAGCTGGCCATTGGATGTGGAAGTCAATCAAGAGAAAACAAAGTTGAGTTTCGCATATCAATAATAATACCAAATACAATCTTATATAGTATATTTAATTGTATCAAATAGTAGTGCTATACAATCTTATATGGTATACATAATTGTATCAATTAATAGTACTATATTGGTGTTCATAGTATCAATATAACAAAAAATAGTATACACGTATTGTACATGATATTATCGGTACCGATATCGATCGGTACGGTAGACTTTTCTTAAATACTATTTCTAAATAAAATTTTTGATATTTTTGTATAGTCGTATATTCTTGTACCGTCATCTCATGAATTATTTAATAAACTTTATTTTTAAAAGTAGGATAAATGCACTTTTAAAAAAATTAATTGCAAGTGATCAAGCCTAGTGGGCATACAAGCATGATGGCAATAGCTTTGTACTGTGGATGAAAATTATATATACGAAATAGGGGTTCAGCTGTCATCATGACAGTGAAAGCAAATCAATAAAAATAATGAAACGAATATATTATTATAATTATTATTATTATTTTTTGGAGTAACTATAAAATCTATAATTATAATTGACAAATTAAGTAAAAGAGGTAAATTACATTAAGAAGACCATGTACAACAATTCTGCTAGGAGAGCATTGGTTGGTATGAAAATCGTTCAGTTGTTTTTTACCTATTTCAAATTTAACCAACTTTATATATGTAATACCAATGAACTAATTTTATATTAGAATCCAGACACGATTGGCCCTAGATACTAAGAAACAAGTTGTAGCATTCTTGGAATAAAACAAAAAGTATATGTAATACTTGTTTTGCGGCATAGCAAAGTTGAAGAAGTTGGTGGTACATCATTTTCAGCTCTCACATTGTTTTATTCTGTGATTCCTCTACAAAACATCTCTCTCTCTGTATATATGGCCCTGTCTTTCTCTCCAAAATCTGGTCATAAACTTCCGGCTTTTCATTATTAATTATCACTGCTGCATCAGGCCTTGATATGCCCCTTTCAACTACCATATATATATATATATATATAAATTAAGAATTTTTTTTAGTACTACTGACTCTGATTTATTACAATGTAATATATATATTAATACATACTTTTTTAACGGGTTTTAAAGACTGTAAAATTTGTATCACTTTTTCATTTTTATAATTATGGAGTACTTTTTTAAAAAATTCGTGAGTATTGTTGGTCCTTGGTTTTTGATTTATTTTTGAAATGAAAAATTACTTTAAAATTAAAAAAATACAATGGATGGCATTCCAAGATTTACAAGACAACAGTTTATGTACATTCAAGAAGCTAATTAAGGGATATTTTATCACCCCATACTACTACCAACCCTACAAGCTAATATAAGAAAATTATCATATCCAAAAGACAAACTTGAGAGCTTTTGATGATGAAAATTAAAGGAGCAACAACACTACATACATGGGATTTGCATTAAACAAACACCACATTTCACTTCAACACTACTATTATATTCAAAACATCATGGAAGGGTAATGCATGATGTTTTGATGCGATCCGATGTTTTGATACGACTAATCATGTTCGTGACAGACTGACAATTATTCAAGAAAACCGGTTCGGGTCAGCACGGCATTTCTAACTCGGCTTATGTCCCTTCCTTTCAGTGTCCTTCCAACGCCTTCACACACCGAGAAAGAGGATATCTGACTCCTCGCATACTTCCTCGCAAGCCATTCGTGCGGCGGCATCATTTCTCCGCCATTTACATCGTCTTCGTCCCCGTCACTTTCCCAGCTACTCCTCAAAAAACCATCGCCGGCGGCGGCGGCGGCGCCGTAGATTTTTGACCAGTCAGGTATGTTGACAGGCGCTGATGAGTGTTGTTGATGGGCCATTTTGGGTTCTCTGTTGTTGGACCTTGGGATCATTTTGGCGGCCGTGGATATGCGCCGCCGGGTCGTGGACGACGGCGATGACTCATCGTCAGCTTCTCCGCCGCCGAAAACCCCCCAGATTTCTTCTTCTTGAAGCTCTTCTTTCCTGAACGACGTCCACCCACTGCCACCTTTCCTGAACGACATCTCCGGCCTGCACAAATCATGTCTACGTATCAGATTCAATTCAGATCAATTTACAACCAAAAAAGACTTAAAACTCGACCAAGACTGACCAGAATCTTCTTCTTCTTCTTCCTAGGAAATATCAAAAACCCTGATACAGATAACTCTCTACTGCAGATCGGTCAGAAGATACTCCAAAGATGTTCAGCTTTTAATGTTCAACTCTGTTTGTGATTATCTTTAACCTTTTGCAGAGAGTTTAATTTGTTGATGGTGGCCTGGGATTATCTTATCTGATCTGATCTTATGGAGGCGCAGAGAGAAAAAAGTGGAACAATGAGCAATCAACAGAGACAGAAGAAAAGAAAAATCACACTTTTGTATATATGTACCTAGTCACCTACACTTCTCCTAAATAAATTATAGCCAGGCCTCTACGAGTCTACGTATATAGGCTATTAGTAAACTTTTTATTTTATTATTTTTGATACATTAAGTTTTTCAGTGTAATAATTTGTTTTTGAGTACTATTGACTCTATTATAATGTAATATCTGTTATAAAGAGTCAATACGGTCTCCACAGAGGATCGAACCCATGACATCCTATTTGAAAGAGTCACTAGACTACATTTAGATTTTCAAAATTCTTGTCCAATAGTCTTGGGAGGAGGTAAATTGCAACTCGCAAGTTGCATGGTCAGTCTCTAAGTTCTCACATTTTGTTGAGTTGACCGTGCACTCCGTGTATAAGAGGTATTCATCATCTCTAGTCGGTCAAAATTCTCTAGTGACCCACAAATTCCTAGTAAAATTTGAATTATTACATTATTGTTGTAGCAATGTTTTAGGGTGATTTGTTGAATATTAGTTTTGAAATCAATATTATATATAGTATTGTTGTTTAAACAAATTTGAAGCACAAACTAACCTATTTGGGTGGCGTGTCTAGTTGGTGAAATGACAATTAGAAAAATGACTTGTGAGAAATAATTAAAAGTGGGGCATGTGGTGTATGTAGGGGCAGTAGAGATGAATATGATTGATTAATATTCAATGAACATGAAGCATAATTGAGTAAGGTTAAAGTATATATGAATGTAATGTATTGATATAAAAACAAAGGTAAGTTGTGGGCTCGAAAAGTGTCGGTAGGGACTAGGGATAGAAGTAATTCACATAAGTAATGTGTACGAGTTTTAGCTCGTCAATTATGGTAACATAGGTAATTAATTTATCTCTTTGTATTTTTTACTGACTAAGGTTATATGATGAGTTTCACTTAAAATGCACTTAAATTATATTGCAAAAGTTTTTCATTATGTATGCATATGAAATCCAATACAAAATCAAAATCTTTAGGGGGCGTTTGGTTCAGGTTATATAACATAACTAAGGGAATGTGACATTCCAAAGCTCACATTCCGGTGTTTGGTTCATATTATTTTAGGGAATCTAACATTCCCAAGGAATGTCACATTCCCTCCACATAGGATTTTGAAGGGAATGTGATTCCCTTCAAAATCTCAGGTAATGTAAGATAACCTTGGTTATGTTAGTTTATTTTATATATATAATTAATTATTTTTGTAATTATATATTTTTTTTATTTTTATTATGTTATGTTAGCATATAAAATAATTTTGTTTCTCAAGTTTAAGATTTTAGTTAATAGTTTAAAATCATGTAATTATATATGATACCGTTATCTTATTTATTTATTTTAATTTTTAAATTTATTAAAATATATGAAAATATGTTAAGGATATTATAGTGTGTATAAAAGATAACCTCAAACCAAACATGATTATATTACATACCCCAATTTTAACCAAACACAGGAATCTAACATTCCCAGTAATCTAACATTCCCAACAATCTAACATTCCCTAAGGTAATCTGACATTCCGTGAACCAAACGACCCCTTAATGTTCGTGACAAGAATTAAACTCCTATTTTTTAATTAAAACTGCCGATAATCACCCGATTCACTGATGTTGCTTTGATACCAAATAATACAAATTCAAGTCCGAACTATGCATGTACATACTACGAGAACTAGTTTATAAATATAAATTTAGTTTAAGTCTTATATTTTGGTAGTACGCATCATCTATTCATCTTATAAACACTTGATAGATTTGACAAAAAGTATTTAAATCAAGGGGAATTGAAACAAATTGTTTATGTTTATGTCATCTTTCAATAGATGTTTCCTAGAAATTTTCTCAAATAGATCTTTTAATGTATAATTAGGCTTTTAAAAAACCTTATCTGCACCTCTGTTAGTGGTGCTTAAGTGCGATGCAGCTGTACATTTGTTTGTCTTTTATGTTTAATAGTTAATACCACCTCATGCGCTATACACAAATTTTCAATGAACATTTACCGCAATACAACCGGTAGAATTTCCTTACCCGATTCTCTCCCCATTCTTACTTCCATAGGTTTCAAGATTCTAAATTCGATCCCTGTACAAATTTAATCTTTTCAATTTGAGTTGAGTAATTATGGGTAATCTACATCAATTTATTTTTTTTTTGATCATTTGTCAATTGAGGCTATATTTGGAAAACCTAACTGAAAAGGTAGCCGAAAGCTGAAAAACTATAAATGACAAAGATGAAAATAAAGTTAAGAAACTTTTAACTTATTTTGAAACGCTACTTTAGGTAGCGTTCCAAAATAAATTTTAATTTTATTTTAAGCTATGAACTTATTTTGAGAACATTACCAAACAAAACTTATAACTTATTAGTAGCTTAAAATAAATTATAAGCTCTGCAGAGCCTGAAGATACAAGCTTAGTTTCACCTAAAGTATATTTCGAATAGCATGCACTACGAACTTCCTTCTGCATACAAATCTTCTCCCTCCCCTCTTACTTTAATTTGACTAATAATCATCTAATCTTTTAACTTTTCTAGAAACACATGTATACAAACTCAATAAAGGTTAAACTATATGACTCATCAGATAAGAAAAACTCATCACCTAATGTGTTCCATTTTGATTGGTGAATAGGGAGGGAAGGGTCTTTGCCCCATCTCTTTTCCATGACACAAAGCTTGTTAGCTAGGTATGAATCTTGCTTGGGTTTGGCCGCAAATCATTTTCTAAGACAATAATATATAATACTAATTAACAATTATGAACTTTAATTATTTGTGCATCAGTGCATGCATGGCTGCATGCTCTACACACTAGTAAATTTACAAAATGTAATCACGTGATAAACAAGGTGACAACATCTATTGAAAATTGTAAGATGATATTGTATGCGTTGGTCGATTTAGATGTTAAGATTTGATTGTGACATGGGACCTTAGGAGACCCATTTTATTGGAAAAGTCTTGACCTAAGTAGGGTGTTTATTTTTATTAATGTGGTGTTAGTCCAACAAGAATAATGAGAATCTATTGAGCTAATAAAAGAAGGAAAGATGGAACAAAATAAACAAAGGAGGTGCTGCCAAGGATATTGAACCCATAACCTCCCACTTAACAACAGAATTGTGGCGGCAAAGAATGGATATCTTCAATGCGAGTTGGACCCGGGACTTGCGGAAACTCTCGCTTGCAAAGATGTTTTATCTTAGATTTATAGTTTGAGGTTGACTCGAGGTCTTGTGAAAACTAATTGCTTGACTTTAGAGTAGGCTATTACAACAAAGCATTTTGGTTTAACGTATAGAGATGTTATTGTTAGAGATTGTGTTTCCCTTATGAATAATTTGAATCTGTTAAGATCGCTTAGGTTAGACGCTCCGCTAATTCGGTGGCTCATGCTATTGTCGTTAGAGCATCAGGTTACAGTTCTGAGCAGTGCGTGGACTGAGGTACCCCTTATTGTTGATGCTTTGATTGTATATTAATAGTATTTTTCTGAGTTCCTTAAAAAAAGATATATGTATAATATTACTTTTTTATATCAATTAGACTACAATGAATTATCTTTCCTTTCCATACATATTATCTCTTTTTCCCTTCACTTTGTGATAAATGACCACAATGAGTCAATAAAGTATTTTTCTTTTATTTGATTTATTGGGATGCCTACAATAACTAGTAAAGTCCCGTATATCAGTAAATAATTTTTACAATAAGTTGAATTACTTTATAATTATTAAATCAACTGTGTTATTAACTCAATTGGAGTTACCAATTAAGTCATCACACTATATTATAATATGATATGGTATGGTATGGTATCAAGTTGTTAGCATCTAGAGACAATTGTCTTAAAAACACTATTGAACAGGCACAAGTATTTGTAAAATGAATTTTTTTTTTTTTGAAAACTAAAGAACTTTCACCATTAAAACAAATGTTCAATACAATCAGAAATAGTATTAAGCCAAATTAAAAAATCAGAATTAGAACGAGCTGCAATGAAGTGTTTTTCAATTTTCAAGTTAGTATGCAAAATATATAGAAAATACATACAGCCAGCATGCAATGAATCTGCCTCGTACGTTTTCAGACAAATCAGAAGAATGATGGCGACAGTAGTGGACAGAGGTAGATTTTGCAGCTGGCCTGCCTGTCGTTAAGTTACTTCAAATTGAAGATCATCGAGGAATTCAACTCTCACTTGTCTTCGTTGAAAACGAGCGTTAGTAGGGAATCTTATCATAGTATCTTTGGCAGTTTTTAACAGTACAATAAAGGGTGGTAGATCCATTTGTACGGTACAAAAGCCGATATTCCTTTGACTGTTGCCCCCGCTGTCCCTCATCCAACGGCTGGTACTTCGCAGTCAAACACACTTGTCAAAAACGTGCTTTTTTATCCCCACTAGGTGCACCCACCGTACGTTACCCAGGAACAGAATATTTCTGTTGAGGGGACGAACAAGTAGAGACGAATTCAGAAAATTTGGTCTAAAGACGAAATATTAAAATAAAAGAGATAATTTAAAAAAAAATTTATATAAGAAATATAATTGTAAATATTGTTAGATATGAGCGAAAAATAAAACACATTGAAACTTTATAAAAATATTCATAACAAAATATGAAACATAATTAATATGATAAAATAATTTGAATAGAAAACACATTATAAATTACACATCTTATTATTAATATAAAAGAATGTTATATATATATATATATATATATATATATATTTGTGTGAGTATTAAATATTAAAAGTATTAAAAACGTAGTCATATGAGAAGGAGTCAAAAAACTGTAAAAAATATGTTGATGTCAAAAGATTCAAAATTAAAATGTGTATTATATATACATGCAAAAATTATATATAGAGTGGGGTGTGGAGTGTGGGGTGAGGGAGGACAGCTGCCCCCTTTGGCTTCGTCCTTGGTTCCCCTAGTACGCAGTAGATCAGAGGTGATCAAATCTCGAGTCTTAATTTTATTGATTCTAGATTTGGAGCTCTTCGATGAAGTCTCGGGGTAGGCCCGCTTAAGACAATAACAAACGTATAGTAGTTAATAGATTCATTACTAGTTAGAAAACAAGAAAAAATTATAGCCACTATATGGGTACGGTATGTATCGTGCGTATGCTTGTTGGGCATTGTTAATGCTCCAGACAGCACTAGCTTGCCATTTTTTTTTTTTACATGCTAGGCTACAAAACACCTCATTTTGCAACATCTTCTCTCTCGCTAAAAAAACAAAATCAATACATTATAATGTCATTGTTGGGGATGCTTTTAATATATAGCAGTTGAACATATGTGCTAGTTAAACTTTACTCCGAATAAGAGTCAAACTTTATTAATGCAATCAGGCTTAAATTTGAGTTAGTTTTATAGTAATAAGAATATCAGTGTTATATGCCAAAATAAATAAATAACTGTTGAACGTATATGCATTGCACCGTGGTTGAGACCTCGACCTGAAATGGCGATTTTCTTTACTGCAATGCTGGGGTTAAATGGGCCTGGGCCATTCAGGTTAGTGATTAGCCCAGAAGTAAAATATCCATTTTTCTTTGTTCGTAATAAAATTCTTTAAGTGGGCCTTGGTCGGCCCATTTATGCACCATAAGTTGACAGGTAACATACGTAGCGCCGAAATTAAGGTAAGATCGTGTGTCGGCCACATCCACGTGTCTTGTCTTCCTCACATTTGGGCTTACTTGGCATATATACTTACACAGTTGCACATATATATATATATATATATATATATATATATATATATATATATATATATATATATATACTTCCATTCCAATCCATTTTCCATCCTAATCTTACAAGCTCAATCTATGGGTACGTTTAACTTTCGTTAAGTTTAATGAAGTTGTCAAGCTTTGATATGATGTTTCAACGTCGTGGAATCTTACTGGGTTATATTTGTATGTCAGCTTCTGAACATCATCCTTTCAGAGGAATCTTTACCAGTCTATCCAAACCTGGAGGAGGCGGCGAGTACGGAAAATTCTACAGTCTTCCTGCTCTAAATGATCCACGAATTGGTATCACCTCACCGGATTTTCTGCGTTGAATTGATATGTTGATCTTCAATTTATTCTTGAAAATCCGGTCCGGTTTCATGAGACTTTCGATCAGTTGGTTAACTAACTAACTGTACAGATTTCGATTCTCATTCAGACAGGCTTCCATACTGTATCACTGTACTTCTGGAATCCGCTATACGAAACTGCGACAACTTCCAGATCACAGAGGATGATGTCGGCAGGATCATCGACTGGGGAACAACTTCGGCAGACCAAGTTGAAGTTGAGATTCCCTTTAAGCCTGCTCGTGTTCTGCTACAGGTCGGTGACGTCACAGTACAGTGATCATGAGCTTTTTCCTGTTTAGTTTACAATGTAAATGTTTATTTATATCTATAAACACTTAATTGCATGTTTAATCTTAGGATTTTACTGGAGTTCCAGCTTTGGTTGACCTTGCTGCCATGCGTGACGCCATGAATGAACTCGGGAGCGACCCTGATGCCATCAACCCTTTGGTATTTTCTTCAACTTTTTTTTTTTTTTTTTTTCTCCAAGATGACGAGAGAAATTTGCAGCTACTATGCTAAGGTGTGCACTGAATAAATTTTGCTTTGTGATTTTAGACTGTAAAAATCAGTTTAGATTGTCCATAGTTGAAATTTCAACCAGATAGCTCCCACTGGAGTCAAATTGTAAAGGTTACCATTGATCCTGTCTTGTGAACCTAACTCCCACGGGAGTCAAATTGTAAAGGTTACCATTGATCTTGTCTTGTGAACCTAGGCCGCGTAAACTAATCTAGACGGTCCATAATTGACTGGCTCAATCAAAAAGTCTAATAGACCGCTAGACCGCTCAAACTGTAAAGGTTACCAGGTCAAAAACTAACCCCATATTTCAACTTCTTCTCCTCACAACTCCTGTTGAGGATGAATATTGTATAACACAACAAATTTATATTCTAGTACCAGTTTAAGGTTTTAGGTGATAAAAGATTGTTGTAATTATGTGCACTGCACTGCATTTGTTGGTCAAGGTTCCAGTGGACCTTGTGATTGACCATTCAGTTCATGCTGACCTGGCAAGATCAGAAAATGCCTTGAAAGCCAACATGGATTTAGAGTTCAGAAGAAACAAAGAAAGGTTTGCTTTTCTGAAATGGGGATCCACTGCCTTCCACAACATGCTTATCATTCCTGCTGGTTCTGGCATAGTCCACCAGGTATATATATATATCTGCTGTAGCATTCAGCCTGCATACAATTCTAAGTTGCCATAAGCATATGTTTGGTTCAAATTAAGATTAATAATCAATGGTGTTTGCCTGAAACAAGATATTCAGCGGACAAGTTCCACAATTTTTCATTTTGTAACGTGTCTTCAGGTTAACTTGGAGTATCTTGGACGAGTGGTCTTCAACTCTGGCGGCCTGGTTTACCCTGATAGTGTTGTTGGTACTGATTCACATACAACCATGATTGATGCATTGGGCATTGCTGGATGGGGAGTTGGTGGAATTGAAGCCGAGGCCACAATGCTTGGTCAGGTATATATGTGGCTTCAATTTCGCTTCCCAGCCTTTCCTTTTTACCCATTCTGTTTCATTCAAGAGCAAATCATCCATGTTTGATGCTGTTCTGATAGCCAATGAGCATGCTTCTGCCACGGGTGGTTGGTTTCAAGATGTCAGGGAAATTGCGCGATGGTGTTACAGCTACTGATTTGGTCTTAACTGTGACACAAATGTTAAGGAATCACGGTGTTGTTGGCAAGTTTGTTGAGTTTTATGGTACCTGCAAACATCCGGTTTTTAAGCCAATATCTTCTTGTATCATACACTTGTCACTCATTTGTGTCTGTGAACTGTGGATGAATAGGTCCGGGCATGGCCACGTTACCACTAGCTGATAGAGCAACTATTGCTAATATGTCCCCCGAGTATGGAGCAACCATGGGTTTCTTCCCTGTGGATCATGTCACTTTGCAGTATTTGAAGTTAACTGGAAGAAGTGATGACACTGTAAGTTGCTTCAGTTTCTGGTTTTTTCCATACAAGCTAAAAGGGAAATCCATATATCTGCTAGCTTCTTTCCTTTACCTGTTAGATTGCAATGATCAAGGCATACTTCTATTGGGCATACTTGCATGCAAATAGAATGTTTGTCGACTATAATGAGGTAAAACTCTTTTTTTCTGCCATTCTGTTACTCCATATATGATGTGTTCCGGTAAGGCTTACAGTTAAATCTGACTAATTCATTCATTCTCCAGCCTCAAGAGCACAGAGCTTACTCGTCCTATCTGGAATTGGACCTCTCAGGTGTTGAACCTTGTGTTTCAGGGCCGAAAAGGTATATACCAATATACCATTATGCTTCATCATTTTACAAGTAACATTCTTTCAGATCTGTGAAATGTTGTCATTTTTAACAGGCCCCATGATCGCGTTCCTCTAAAAGACATGAAGGCTGATTGGCATGCATGTCTAGACAACAGAGTTCAGTTCAAGGTGAGATGTGTGAACTTAACTCAAGAGTGTACTGATTCCGTTGGTGAAGATGATCACAAGAACGGCTTGCGAAGTTATGTCCTTTTTGAGTTATGCAGGGATTCTCTGTGCCTAAGAGGGAACAAGGTAAAGTTGTGAAGTTCACATTCCATGGACAACCTGCTGAACTAAAGCATGGCAGCATTGTCATAGCAGCTATTACAAGCTGCACAAACACATCCAATCCAAGTGTCATGCTTGGAGCTGGTCTTGTGGCTAAGAAAGCGTGTGAATTAGGATTGGAGGTTATCATAACGCTCTAAATTATCTTTAAATGTGGTAAATTGTGAAACAAATAGTTATTTCCTCAAGTATTAGATATACTTACCTGATTTGCTAAACAGGTTAAGCCATGGATAAAGACTAGTCTTGCCCCGGGATCTGGTGTTGTGACAAAGTACCTGCAAAAAAGGTACAAATTCTTGTCAGCCCAAGGTTTCATTTAGTTTTGTACTCTCTCTAGCCCCCCTGAATCATACTGGATTGATAGGATTTGCAGATTTTCATTTGTCACCTTTCTTGTCGTAGTGGCCTGCAGAAGTACTTAAACCAGCTGGGCTTCTACACTGTTGGCTATGGCTGCACAACTTGTATTGGGAATTCAGGGGAGCTCGATGCTTCAGTTGCCTCTGCAATCTCAGATAACGGTATGTGTAATCCTTCACCCTTCTTTTCCACTGAATTCTTCTTGCTAAAACTATTGTCACATATACTGTGATGGAAACTCTGTATAGACATTGTTGCTGCTGCTGTACTGTCTGGAAACCGGAACTTTGAAGGGCGTATTCACCCACTGACAAGAGCCAATTACCTCGCTTCGCCTCCACTGGTTGTTACATATGCACTTGCTGGGACGGTATGTTTAAAAAGACGTGTAAACATTGTCATGTGTTTTTGTATAGAAAGCAAGACATTCTTGATGGTTTTGCATTTCCTAGGTTGACATTGACTTTGATAAGGAGCCAATTGGACCTGGAAAAGATGGAAAGAGTGTTTATTTTAAGGACATATGGCCTAGTAATGAAGAAATAGCAGAGGTAATATAATATACCTTCAGTTTCTTGTACCGATTGTTGATTGCTCCTGAATCCTGAAGGAATCTATTGAAACTGAAATGATCCTGCTATAGGTTGTTGAATCAAATGTGCTCCCAGATATGTTCAAGAACACATATGAAGCTATAACTGATGGGAATCCATTCTGGAATGAGCTATCTGTCCCTTCATCCAATCTCTATCCATGGAATCCAGACTCGACCTATATCCACCAGCCCCCATTTTTTAAGGGCATGAATTTGGATCCTTCACATCCTTGTGGAGTAAAGGATGCATATTGCTTGCTAAATCTCGGCGATGGTATCACCACCGACCAAATCTCACCGCCAGGTAGCATCCACAAGGAAAGCCCGGCTGCGAGGTACCTAATGGAGCATGGAGTTGACCCCAAAGAGTTCAACTCTTATGGCAGCCGTCGTGGTAATGATGAAGTGATGGCTAGAGGTACCTTCGCCAATATGCGCATCATTAACAAGCTTCTGAATGGTGAAGTTGGTCCAAAAACCATTCATATACCAAGTAGAGAGAAACTGTATGTGTATGATGCAGCAATGGTGAGCTACAGTCTTCCACTTTGTGTTTTACAAGCCTAGGAAATGAGTCTCTCATGGGAGTTGATGTTCTTGAGGTTTTACAGTTTTCTACCACCATTTCTGTTTATTACTGATGCATTCAGTAACTGTACAGAGATATAAGTCTGCAGGGCAGGACACCATTATTCTGGCAGGAGCAGAATATGGGACTGGCAGTTCAAGAGATTGGGCAGCCAAGGGCCCAATGCTACTGGTAACTATCTGTCCAGCATTCTATAACCATGTAGTCTTACTATTACCTTAACCTTTTAGTTTTGAGATAGAACACGTCATTCAATTCTGTCATTCTGGAATAGGGAGTGAAAGCAGTGATATCAAAAAGCTTTGAAACAATCCATCGGAGTAACCTCGTGGGGATGGGCATCATTCCGCTATGTTTCAAGTGCGGTGAAGATGCAGAAACCCTGGGCCTCGACGGTCATGAGCATTATACTATCAGCCTTCCACAGAAAATTAGTGACATAAGGCCTGGGCAGGATGTCACAGTGACATCCAACACTGGCAAATCTTTCACATGTATGCTTAGGTTCGACACAAGAGGTTTGTGCCCTGTTTCATTGGAGTAGGAAAACCAGTGTTAATTCTACTATGCAAAAACCAGTCAATATGTTTCCTCACAAATTTCTTGGTGTTGAACTGTGTCTGCAGGTAGAGCTGGCATATTTTGATCATGGTGGCATCCTTCAGTATGTAATTCGGAACTTGATAAAGCAGAAGAATACCAAGTAGTGAAGACTGAAGAGTACAGTTTATCATATCAAATTATACTCTGAGAATTTGAATTCAAATAATAAAAGCCGTACAACTTATCATCAGATTATACTTTGAGTTCTAAAAGGAAGGTATAAATATTCATTTCATAGACTAATATCATACCTATGTACATGCTTGGCCTATCATTGCCTGACAAAGGGCGTGCACTCAACACTTGAAGTGAAGGAAAACAAAGAGATGAGAATTCAAGTGTTCAAACCAGTGTATATCTTGGCTAGTTCCGGATGTGTAAGGATTTGGTTGCTTGTGAGGCAAGTGCCAGTGCCTTTGCTTTTGTGCTCATCATCACCCATTCCCTCTCTGCACGCCGTTGGCGTTGCCTTGCATTCTTGGCTCGCTTTGGCGCTAGCCGGTTATCTCTTTCTTCAAATGCAAGCCTGAATTTTTCAGCAATGGACAGTTCATCTGGGCTTGAAACCGATGGCAATAAAGTTGTGTGTGTGATCCCAGACACTGCCCACGTTTTTGGGTCAATATCTTCAACTATTGGATCATCCAATGCCACATCTAGTGTTGCTTCGCGAGGAACTTCAAGCCCCCTGAAACCCAGAGGAGAGGTCTTCGGGTTCACTATGATGCGAGGGCATTCAACATGCAGATTCTCTAACAAATGCTTCTCAATCTTGGGCTGTAGGAAAAATAAGATAATCCAGTCTCAAAACCTCATACAACATCCAACAAAGACTAGCATATAGAAAGAATGAAGAACATCCCATAAACAATGAAAAGCTACATTCATACCCACACTAGCCAACGCAATGACTGGGCACCATGAGCTATTTCTGAGGCATCAACTTCCTCCCACGACTCTCCCTCCACATCTTTGAGGCTTGGTTTCAACATACTCAAGCATCCCCGTGCAGTGTTCTCACTCCGTGGGCACCCTCTGCAACATTAACGTTGGTTCACTCCTGTTATGTGGTTGTACCCTTTGTCAAAACCCAATGTATTGGTCTTTCTCATTAATATGGGTTGACAATTATAATAAAAACAGAACTATAGATTCATTATGCATGTTGATATCTAAACCACTTCATGCAGTGTGCTCACTCCTTGGGCACCCTCTGCAACATTAACGTTGGTTCACTCCTGTTATGTGGTTGTACCCTTTGTCAAAACCCAATGTATTGGTCTATCTCATTAATATGGGTTAACAATTATAATAAAAACAGCACTATAGATTCATTATGTATGTTGATATCTAAACCTCATGAAGTGGTTCTCTCTCTCTCTCTCTTCTCAAAACACCAATTTAATTACCCAAGGCAATTCAAGAACCGGAAATCACCCTCAAAGAAAATGCAGGAATCTCCATAATTACTACTCCGTATTTCTTTTAATATTATTTGTTAACACTAAAAACTATGGAGAAAAATAAAGATTCAACCAAAAACCAAGTTTTGAAGACTTAAAACCATAATAGCAACTACAGCAGGAATAGTACATACCCCCATCTCAATATCTCCAGTGACTGACATTGCTGCAAGAGTTCTGAAACACCAGCTGATGTGACTTTGCTGCACCGACTGCACAATACATATTTCCAATATGAGTGCAGAGTTTAAAACCAGATTCAACATTTGCTTCATTGAGTGCCACATCAACAAAATTGAAAAGAGGAAAATATCGAATGCAGCTTAGAGATTCACTTATAAATTATAATAAAGGGAGAAAAATAAACATCAAATAATTTTAGGACAAGACATGAGTATTATGGTATGCTTTTCAAACTCAAAAAAAATTGAGAGCATTAGTGACTAGTGAGAACATTAAACATTAATAAGCAACACGGTTATATTTCTTTTGGTGAAATCAACATAATAAGAGCAAGTGAACAACAATACTGATAGACTGATAGTATGCTAATACCTTACATCTACTGCTTTTAGATATTTGCAAGTCTTTACCACTTCTAAGAGGCCAACATCAGAAACATCAGAACCAGATATATCAAGGATTTCCCATGAACTTTCAGCTAATGCCATGATGATATCATCATTCAATAACTTTCTCCTCCTTGCAATTGCTGTAAGTGCCATCTGTGCAAAAATGTCTCACATAAGCTTACAATATGGCTACAAATTCACTTCTTCAAGTCTTTACCAAAGTTGAAATATCAACTGGATTTTTTAAAGCTTATACTTATATATTCACGATAAATTTCATGTCTGATCTCACTGACAATTACAATTGCACAAAGTTCAAATTTAATGGAACTAATATGGTTCTAGCTTCCAAGAATATATCTTTTCTACCACATGATTAATCTGAAAATTTATGCACCATCAGATGCTATCAAGCAACTACCTTCCTACAAAAAATTCTGTTTCCATACAAGTAAAATTCATGTCTTTGGTTGCAGTGAAAAAGATGAAGGGGAGAAATAAACCTTGATATTAGGAGGGAAATTAGAAGCGATTCCGGCCAAGTCTTCGATGATATCCTCAAAATGTCTACCGATGACTCCAAGGCACAAGCTCACTAAGCTCGGAAGCTGTCTCCTCTTAATTGGCAACACTGTCATCCCAACAACCATCTCATACCACAGTTAATTTTCTCAAATCGAACACTATTCGACAAGGAACTTCAGGGAATTCACGAAATCTATACAAGCAAGCAAATTCATATCTAACAATTTGCAAATAAAAGGAAGAGAAAGTTACACGTATAGGAAGATTGAAATGGCTTTTGCAAAGGCTTTGGTACACTTAGATCCTCCGGAGCTCTTCCTTTTTCCATCGACTATGAGAGATGAAGCTGGTCGGAGATTCCGATTTCTGCTTATGGTTTCGGATTTTTTGGTTTGTTATAGTCGCCGGAGAAGAAGAAAAATTGTAACTTCGCTGCCTATTAAAAGGCTGTTCGCTCTTGCGGTCTCCCGTTGCCGACTTACTATCATTATTGGTTTTCTTTTTTCTTTTTTTTTTTTTTCCTAAATAAAAAGATATTTATACTTTTCCTAAAATACAAGAGGGAAAAAAAATATTTCCCAAAATTATAATTGTATTGGGAAAAAAATTCAAATAAATCCTCAAACTTTACTCAAAAGTATAATTAAATCTTCTAACATTAAAAAATGTCAATTAAACATTTAAACTTGTCATTTTAATATATTTAAACACAAATTTGTCATTTTGATACATTTATATGTACTTAATAGTAAACAAGAAGAAAATTACATAGACTTACTTATGAACGTGCTTTGGTATTGATGGGGATAATTTCCCGGGCTTCGCGCCCATACGAAGGTCAGTCTCGGACCCTCGGTACGAGATGAACCTGATCCGATCATCAAGGGTCTCTTCAGCAAGCCTTCCCAACCTTCGTTGCCCACCAGGCTTCACCAGAAAGATTTGAGAATGGTTCCGTGACTTCGGCTGAACCAACCTGTCTAGGTCGGGCCAACCATCAAGCACCTTGTAGCGGAGCGCTGTGCTCAGAAGAATATTGACACACAGCCAAGACCCCTTGGTCCTCAATTGGGGCCCGTGCATAGAGTCCACGTGCTCAGCATGCCGTGGGCCCAGAATCTATCCCCTAACAGCTACTATAATTACCGCATTAATTACGGTTAGGATGAACTTTTTGACTATTTCTACACTATAACTATTAGCTCAGGGTCCGAACTCAGAGCCTATCCGAGCTTGTAGTATGTATACAATACGTTGTATATACATTCCAGCTTTAAACATCATAACTCTTCCAAGGTTCAAACTAGATATGTTCGAGAGAAATCAAACTCTTTTCACTTAAATCACATAATGCTTTGCCTTTGGAAAACATGGAATAATGATTCAAATCTGTTCAAACAATCATAAGTGGCTAGAGAGTGATTGCCTTTGCACAATTTAGACACCAAAGAAAAATTACAAATGCCCAAGCTTTTACAAGAGTGTAGCCATTAACTCCAACATAAACTTAGCTGAGAAGACAACAAAGTTAAATTCTACATCAGACACAGATGTCAACATTAAAGATAAGGCAACAGTTAGAGGTCTACAGATTGCAAGTCGGCTTGAGCGGAACTGCAAACTGCAGACGATGGTTTCATGACATGCAGGCTTACAGTGTTAGATCGAACAGCTTGGGTTGCTGTTTGGTTCCTGATCTCATCATTGTGCAAAACTCTTCATAGTTGATTCTTCCATCCTGGAGATTTTAAGAGAATTAGCGGAGTTTTTTTTTAACATTTGATTCGTGAAGAGATGATAACTTACATGATCTGCATCGACTTCAGATATTATTTCCTTTATAGTTGCTGCATCAGCTATTCCGTGTTCCTTCATAGCAGTCTCGAGTTCATCTCTCGTGATAAATCTACAACAACGTGGAAGAAAGTTAGAGTCGATTGTTCAGTATTGTGCAGGATAGATATAACATTATCTGCAGCTTACACATACCCGCTGCTATCTTTATCAAAATACTGAAACGCTTTGTATAGATTCTCTTCTCTTTCTAGCCTGTGCTTGTGCATTGTAGCAGTGATGAATTCGATGTAGTCTATCGAGCCATTTCCATCTACATCAGCCTGCAAGTGTACGAAATTGGAATTACTAACCGTGAAGATCGTCTAATCATTTGAAATTAGCAACTTTAGTCTCCCGAGGTCTATTATATCTTACAGCTTCCATCAACTGCTTAACTTCAGCCTCTGTGAGATTTGCCCCGAGTTGGGCCAATCCCTTCTTCAGTTCTTCGTACGTAATTGTACCACTGTTGTCAGTGTCGATATTCGTGAACATTGCTTTCAGTCCATGAATTTCTTCTTCCGAGAGATTTTCTGCAATAAACTGGAATCCCAGAAGTCACTTCAATTAGCTACGGAGCTCAGAAAACGGAGAAATAACAGGACATACACACTAACCCAAGAGACCTGACTCTATTTGGCAGAGCTTATTTAGAAGCTTATAGCTTATTTTAAACTACTAATAAGCTATAAGCTATGTTTGGTAATGTTACTAAAATAAGCTAGTAGGTAGCGTTTCAAAAATAAGCTAGTAGCTTCCTAACTTTTTCTTCATCCTTATCCTTATTATTTTAAATAAATAACATCCTTTACCCCTCCCAATTAAAACCCTTTTGACTTTTTAGTCTTTTTACATTTATCAAAAAGCTAATTTTACCAAACACTTTTAAGCATAATCAGCTAGTTTAACAGCTCTTCAGTTTTCAGCTTCTAACTTATAGCTTTTCAGCTAGTTTGCCAAACATAGTCCTATAATGATTATGGACAGAGGTTGGGACATTAGGAATCTCAGAAAACTTATGTTTTATAGTTGTTGCTAGCTAGCATAGGAGCATACATGTAACTTTAGCCGAGAATATCAGAGACCATTCCAGCATGATAAAAGCCCAGAACCCATCTCAGCATATCATTCATATACCACAGTAAAATGAAGATGTTTGTATAATCGTTACGGTGAATTATAATTTATAATGAAGATGTTCGCTAATTCCTCAGATTACCTTCAGGGCAAGTTTTTTGAGTTTGTTCATTGCTCTGAATTGCTTCATTCTTGAGAGGACAGCGCTATCTAGTGGTCTGTCAGATGCTTCTCCATCTTCTCGCATCCATGGATGCTCTGTCAGCCAGAGAACCAAGAAGCTGATTACAACTCCAGAACATATAAAGATGAATCAAAAATCATATTTATGCCACCATAATGGAATTAAAAACAACAGACCCACCACGATCAAGCCAAAAAGACAACTTTTTTTGGTTGACATATTAAACGAGTTTTGTTCTTTAATGATTAGTTTCTGCAGCAATAATGTGTTAAACATACCAAGAACCTGGGCAGCAGTAAGGCGTCTCTTTGGGTCTGGTGCTAGCATCCCTCGTACTAGGTCCTTGGCAATGCTTGATATAGAAGGCCAAGGTTTTGTTTGGAAGTCGAGTTCTCCTTTAAGTATTGCATTAAAGATCCCCCGCTCAGTTTCTGCAGAATCAATATCAAAAAACCGTAAGTTCTATAGATACGAGCAAACAAATTATAACCAAAGAGTCAGTTGTTTGAACAAGACTATATAGGTATTCGTATTTACCAGCCCAGAATGGAGGTACACCACTGAGTAAGATATACAACATAACACCTGCACTCCAAACATCCGCTTCTTTCCCATACTTTCTTCCCAAGACTTCGGGAGCAACATAGTAAGCACTTCCGACTAAATCCTTATACACCTTTCCTGCAAAGGGATTCATCACAAAATCACGAGATATATAACAAGGAAGGCAACATAACTATCACAACTGATATCACATAACACAACTTTACATAGAATATGAACTAAGTAGATAATCGGACTTTGTTTGAGTACTATAAGTGCATGAATTGTGGAGCAATTACCTTCTTCAATGAACACTGATAAGCCAAAATCAGTAGCCTTCAAGGCAGCATTTTCAGTTTTATCAGACAACAAGAAATTCTCGGGCTTCAAATCGCGGTGCATCACACCCATAAAATGGCAAGTATGAACAACATTGACTATAGACCTGCAAAGAGAGGCGGCAGCCCTTTCGCTATAGTGGCCCTTAGCAATAATCCGATCGAAAAGCTCTCCCCCAGCACACAACTCCATCACAAGATACACAGAATTAGCATCCTCATAAGCACCCTTGAACTCAACAATATTAGGCTGCCCACTCAAGTGCTGCATAATCTGAACCTCCCTCCTCATATCATCCTTATCCCCCTTGGTCACAAGCTTTTTCTTGGAAATTGACTTGCAGGCATACTGCTTACCAGTTGTAATCTCAGTACACAGATAGGTAACCCCAAATTGACCCCTACCCAGTTCTTTCCCCAGACTGTAATGTGCCCTAACATCTTCATATGCCTTACCCAGAATTGCATCCGACTTTGAAACTGGTTTTGAGATTGATGGTGGCCGTGTAGGCAGTCCAGCTCCCTGCCCAGGTGACTTTGTGTACTCAATGTGAGTCTGATGGGGTTGGCTTCCTCCTCCTCCATGCCCAGCTTCTGATCTGTGCTTTTCACCATGCTTATGTCTGCTTGAACGGTTACCCATCTCTCTTACTCTTAGACAATAAAAAGTAGCAATTTAGCAACAGCCCAGATTAGGATTTTTACAGATGGTCCTGATTATGAGAAAAGATTTGAATTTTTTGCAAGATATTGACAATGTAATGGATCAACTAAGCTAAAAAAGCTGACTTTTTTCCTTACCGGAAATTAAAAGAGAAGAAACGCCCAGCTGAATCCTCCAAGACTAATCAGAAAGGAGGAACGTGAAGACTAGAGCAGCTTTGTATATTACAGTCGATTTACAGTATAAGACGTTGTCCGGTTTAGATAGACCGGGGATTGGCCCTTCCAAGAAAAGGGGTGGAGAGAAGAAAGAACATCCCTCTTTCGTCAACGGGTCCTGTTTAAGGAAAAATTATTCCGGAAAACACGCTTTTCGTATCAAAGATTCCTTCCTACGCGTTTGATAGTCTGTTGTTTTTTGGTGTTTTTAAGGTAATAGCTAATACTACATATATTGTATTCCAATTATAAAATTCTTCTTCAACCAATCAACTTGGTAGATTAACTGAGTGAAAAGTTAAGTTTAAGATTTTAAATTTGTGACTTTTCACTTGAGAGAGACACAATTATGTCGTTTGACCATGCTTAAATTTTAAATACGTTTTAATGCGTGAGTACATGCATTAGTGTGCACACTGATACTAATGATGTGTACGCAGAAACTTCATTTAGTTGAAGCTTTTACATGTGGAGATGTACGGTTGAATTGGAGTTTCTGGGAAGCAACATCATCATTATCATCCACGAAAAAGCCAGACAATACAAAAGTTTCAGTTCGAGGATTAGCTTATCTATAGTACTACATCTGCATACACAAATGACTTCCTACATAAACTAACAAACAAATAATAAAAGAAGCCCAACTCAATAAGCAACATGGCCATGGTCCATATATGGAGAAGAAAAAACAAGGCCTGTTTAAACAAGCCCAAAAATGTGGGCTGTTGTTATTCGGTGTCAAAGTAGCTTATCAAGCCAATGCAATACAATTACAATAATTCCTTTTGGGCCAGCTCCCGTGGAACGAAAATTAATCGGATAGATCTGAACCGTTAAACGGACAAAGAAAGAACCGAACCACAACTACAACTCAAAAAATGGGTGCTGTAGGGAGATTCATGCATGTTGTTATTCAGAACCATCTAATGATATCAATAACCATCTAATAATGATATAACAATACAATTAATAAGTCAGAATTGAAACGAATATGTTGAAATAAAGATAGAATCAAATTAAAAGTCTCATTATTATGACTAGTTAGTTGGACCTTAGCTTTCACCTACAAGCATAAACCTCAAACCTCAACAAGGAAAAGAGTTTGGTTAGGAAATAATGGTTGCATCTCTATCAATCAAAGCCAACACTATGTATGTTCATTGCTACCATAAATGAGCATGATGGACCACCCACTACGCCCCTCGATCAGCTCCATACCGCCCGCAGTAAGGGCATCCCAATAGGGAGATTTTGACTGATTTTTGCAGTTTTTACATTCATGCGAAAGAGAAGATTTGATTCCTCCTGCAAGACTTGATTTTTTTGTATGAAACCCACTGTCACACAAAAAACTCAACTCTTTCTCATCAGTTACGCGCAACTGATGCACGCTCATGCACCTACTGGGACCGTTAATTTTTTTTATTTTTTTTTTCCTTCTTTCCCTTCTCTCTCCTAATCACCGCTGCAAAAACCAACTAAAAATCTCTATCTATTGAGGATGCTCTAAGTAAGTTTCCAACTTTTTTTTAATAACCCAAGTTTTTTTTTTTTTTTGTTTGGGAACTATATTTTGGATATTGTATATACCCGTTCCTTAAATCTCAATCTAACTTCAAGACTCAACAAATGTACACTTCTACCCATAATAAGCTCAATCCAAACTCAAACCCCTAGTGTTCACGGCTTGAACCGAACCCTTACTATACCTTGCCTATAGAAGTAAGTCTTAGGTAAGACTTCTCATCCACTTGACCAATATCTTAGGGGCTAGCTATACTTTTCTTTTATTTTCTTTTCTTTTCTTTTCTTTTTTTTTTTGTTAACCCGGTTTCGCAACTTTACCAAATTAATTCATAGACCCTAGCCTATAAATTTATCCCAAATTCAATGTTCACAAGAAGGTAAATCAACTAATCAGATATGTTCAACTTTAAGACTCCATACTCCATACTTAATTATACATGTCTAAGCACAATGAGTGTAATAACTTAACCTACTTCAACTCGATCAGGAGAGCTAACTAATGGAAATGGAAATGGAAATGGAAGGCCTAACGTGACCACTACTATTCCCTAACAGCACCTGGTTTTGGGGTTCGTCATAGTTCATAACTACTCCATACAATATTTAATTGACTGAATGACGACGACCTACCTTACTTTAAATACCGAGTGGCTATGTATCACTAATATTAGTAATGATACTAGCTAGAAAAGGGAAACTTCATTTATAAATCCCACGAAAACCTTAGCCACAGGAAGATGATTGAAGGGAAATATATTATTATATTCTTCTCCCAAAAAATATTAATACTATGGATGTGAATTGAAGCCAAACAAATTAAAGTTATAGGAAAATGATATCATTGCATATCAGATTAAGAACTAAGAATATAATATTATTTACTATAAATAAAAAATGAATAATGATGATATTTTTATAAATAATACAATGTTAGAAATTTATCAACTGTTGACCATTTTTTTTTAACTAACCTTAGATGGTTGCTGAGAATTCTAACCATCCCTTAATGGTGCTGGTTAGTAATTGCCAACAATGATTTGTTGTTTTTGTCAATCTAGTACCTCCTTAAAAATTTAAACCACTTTTGGTAGTTGGTGTTAACGATGATTACTTTCCGTTGGTGATCGAGAGTGACTAACATTTCTTTGGATCATCAAACTCGTCAAAAACTCAATTTCTAATTTTAAACCCTAAGTTTCTGACTACTTTTTGGTTGTCAGGAATTTGATATAGATTTTCACCCATAACAATAAAAGTATAACTGACATCATATCGAAAGAGGTGGCCAAGTGGGTAGAACATGACTCTCGTACCTTTACACAAGAATGAAAATTATTCAATACATATCTTCACGTAATAATTGTGAATTGAATTTTTCTCATCACCTAAATAAAGTATATAACTATTATTCTATTCATAAAAATATTATAGCCAATAGTTTACAATTTTAAAGTTGACAAGCTAGCTAGGCAAGATGGCATGGAATTATAGATAGGTATGGACTACATATGCATGCACATATAGGAATCTGCTAGTTACTAATAATTTAATAGCGAATTGAATATAATATAATGTACGGTATTCAAATCAAAGTGGATAAAAGTTGTGCATGAATTTAGCAGCTATTAACTGGCTCGCTAGATACGTCAATTTATATCGTGGACCATGGTAGAGAGTACACTATAAATTCTGGTTCAATACACATAATTTGATTTTATAATATACAAAAGTCATGTTTATAATGTATAGAATTTATGTTCATAATACATATACACATAAACACTGCACGATATAATGAAGACGCATAAACACTTAACAAATACGCATAATTCATATGCATAATGTACAGAATTCATGTTCATTATATATATATATATATATATATATATATATATATATATATATATCATGTTTGTGTGTGTCTTATGAATATAAATTATGTACATTTTAAACATGAATTTTGTACATTACAAAATCAAATTATGTGTATTACGATATATAACGATTGGCTAGATACTACTCAATCTAACCAAACACCAACTTATGGGCGTGCACAATCTTTCATCAAAACCACTGCCCCATCCCGGCCTCCATCAACCATTCAACCCCACAACTTGATGAGTCGCTTTCCCATATCATATTTTCACCTTTTTCAATTCTTTCAAATAAAGTTATAAGTTTACTAATATTGATATGATGGGTCTATATTTTTTTGGACTTGAGTCATTTAAGTCGTCATTGGATAGCCGGAACAACACACGAGAAGTCCAAATGAGATCATGAAACTAGGCAAGGAACATGGTGTGGGTGTGAGTTTGCCTAGCTAGCTATTTTACATGAGAAACCATGAAAATTGTCCTATTTTACATGAGAGTATGTAGACCTGCAATTGAGGGTTTTTTTTTTTTTTTTTCTATGGATCGGAGTTAATATCCAATTTAATTTAGATCAGTCATTGATTATATTAGTGGTTTTTATCGATGACTGAATTGGGTAAAATCATTGAAGTCAAGGACCTCTATTACAAGGTAGTATTTCACTACTGGAAATTATGGAATTTTTGACCACCTGAAAGTGATCTTAAATCAAGTTGAAAGCCTTGTTCCGCGACCACTTTTGGTATCCCGAAAAACCTTTGTTGCTATTTTTGTTGCTATTTTTGACCACTTTTGCTTTCTACTTGATTTAAGATTACTTTCACGTGGTCTGAAATTTTATAATTTCCAGCAATAATGATATGTTCTATACTTTCTCAATCTTTGCAGTCCAAAGAGTCAATATCTCACTACTGGGATTCGATCTTGTGACCTTCTCTCAAAGGGAGCCACAGAGATGCCACAAGGTGGTTGGCCTTTTATGACAGAAATAATATAATATGATGGAGTTAAAATATGGTAAATGATAGAAGGCTCTAGTAAAATCTGTGCTCCGATCGGATCCACACTGGATCATCATATATGCATGCAGTAAAAACATGTTGGTCGGCGAGGCTCATGCATGCATGTCGGGCACGTGAGTGGTAGTTCTGAGCTTCAGCTCCTCTTAAATGCTTCTGCCGCTTCATCTCACACTATAAATGCCACTCTCACTTCCAAATTTCCACAGTACAGCTTAATTTCACACATTATCTCTCATCATCACCTTCAATTCTTCTCCATCCCATCCATTTTTGTTTGTTTTTTATTTTTTATTTTTTATGTCGAGTGATCAGATCAGTTCATCTTCACACTCAATTCTCGCCGGCAAACTGTTAAGGATGACGATGAGGTTGTTTTCAAGAATTGAGGGTTTGGTTCTCAGGAGTAGAGACTGCTTGTTTTCCTGGGTTTCTGCGGACATGGTTGCTTCTGCGTCTTCGATTTTGTTCCTGTTGTTCAAGAAAACTGTCTGGTCTCTCTCCATGTGCGTTCTTGCTCTAGGTATATATGCAGCGCTTCTTCTTCACACTACAAGAAAAATGCACATAGACAACGG
This sequence comes from Ipomoea nil, assembly GCF_001879475.1. Taxonomy (NCBI): domain Eukaryota; kingdom Viridiplantae; phylum Streptophyta; class Magnoliopsida; order Solanales; family Convolvulaceae; genus Ipomoea; species Ipomoea nil. Next base: position 1,002,974 of record NW_017617241.1, on the reverse strand, counting down.
TTAATAACCGTTGTCGTAGGGGTATAATTTCTGTTGTTGAAGCCGGTGTTGTTGTAAGTCCCGCGCATAGACAACGGTTTTTTAACTGTTGTCTTTTCTAGAAACAACAACGATTTTTTAACTGTTGTCTATTAAGTGTTGTTGAAGCCGATGTTGTTGTAAGTCACGCACATAGACAACGGTTAATAACCGTTGTCTTTTCTAGAAACGACAACGGTTTTTTAACCGTTGTCTATTAAGTGTTGTTGAAGCTGGTGTTGTTGTAAGTCACGCACATAGACAACGGTTAATAACCGTTGTCTTTTCTAGAAACGACAACGGTTTTTTAACCGTTGTCTATTAAGTGTTGTTGAAACCGGTGTTGTTAAAAGTCACGCACATAGACAACGGTTAATAACCGTTGTCTTTTCTAGAAACGACAACGGTTTTTTAACCGTTGTCTATTAAGTGTTGTTGAAACCGGTGTTGTTAAAAGTCACGCACATAGACAACGGTTTTTAACCGTTGTCTTTTCTATAAACGACAACGGTGTTTTAACCGTTGTCTATTAAGTGTTGTTGAAATCGGTGTTGTTAAAAGTCACGAACATAGACAACGGTTTTTAACCGTTGTCTTTTCTAGAAAAGACAACAGTTTTTGACCCGTTGTCTATTCAATGTTGTTGAAACCGGTGTTGTTAAAAGTGATGCACATAGACAACGATTTTTAACTGTTGTCTTTTCTTTAAAAGACAACAGTTATAAACTGTTGTCTATTGTGTGTTGTTGAAATCGCTGTTGTTAAAAATCACGCTCATAAACTGTTGTCTTTTGTAGAAAAGACAACAGTTTCAAACTGTTGTCTATTGTAAAATAGACAACGGTTTTTAACCGTTGTCTCAACCCATTTTTAACCTGCTTAAATTTTAATCATATAAAAAAAATCAATTTATCCATTCACCATGGCCAAGTATAGTTACATAATTTTGAAGAAGCTAAGCAAGGTTCAAAATAACAAGTCAAAATACTTTCATTACCAATTCTAATCGAATCATCATCCAAGTCATAATACTACAAAAAACAATTCTACGAACAAAGTCTAAATGATTACAACGTCAAATCATACCTACTCTATATAACTTGATAGAATATCGGCTCATTCTGAACGCACCAGATCAATAACCGCTTTATCATAATCAACTTGTTGGAACTACATGTAAAAAGTGAGTAAATAAATTAGTATAGATATAATAAATTTGCAATGAAATGCGAAATAAGTTAGGAGTAATTCAGAAAGCATAAAAGTAGAGTTATAGTTGGGTATCATATAAAACAATATAAAAACAATCCAGTGATCCAACTTATAGTTTTCAAGGAGAAACTCTACCTATTTGCTGCACTCAAAAGAAGCTAATAGAATAAATAGTTTTAAGTTAATGCATAAGCCTTCTACTGCAATTATAGGATTAACTTATCATTGTACCAAATACTCATTAAGACAAAGCAACTGGTAAACTAAACTTACAAATTAAGATACTTATGAGTTGAGACAAAATTTAACCACTGTATAGAGCTGTAATATGTGTCCATATGAAACTGTTCTAAACTAAATTAAAGAAATAATTATTGTCGGGTGGTCGCGATGCCAATATATTTATATTCACATATATTATCATAACTTTCAAAATAATGATTATGCAACAAAAAAAGCAACAAAGAAGCATTCAAATATTGACTACATTCTGTCCAAAATCCCTTAACTCACATATAATAACACCTCACACTTCCACCTAAATTCATTTTTACTCTTTATACTCTTATTAAGTCAGTCCATCATCCAATTAAATTACAAAGTTAATTAATTTAAACCCAAATTTGTCAAATAAAAAATCTGTAGCTTTGGATTTTTGGATGTATAATACTGGACTTTTTTTTTTTTATTCCAAATGCCACTCATACCAACTTATAATTTTTCTTACATTTTTGAATTCTATATTTAACCAAAAGGGTTGTGAGGTTTCCCTCATATCCAAAAAAAAAAAAGAATATTCTGATGAAAATTTGCATTTAATTAACTGGTTTGATGTTCCTTTATGTACCTAAGGAATTAAAAATCAATCCACCCATCACCACATAAAACTAACAACAATAAAACCAACAACAAGAAAGTATGATAGTACCAAGAAAGTATGATAGAACCAACAACAAGTAATATACTACAAACTCTGAATTTATATAGGCATAGATTCATAATTTCTATACTGTAGATTCATAAAATTTTTACTGTAGATTCATAATTTCTAAACTGTAGATTCATAATTTAAATACATTAAATTCATAGTGTCTATACAGTAGATTCATAATTTCTACACGTATGCAGATTCATAATATATGAACTGTAGATTCATAATTTCTGTATTGTTGATTCATCATTTCTAAATTGTATAGTTATCAAATTATGAACATATAGTTCTGTGATGTGTGAATACATAGGAATCGAACCACTAGACTAGGGTGCCTGTAGAGACTAGAGACCACTAGACTAGTGTGCCGGTAGGCCGGGTATATTCATGGTTTTATAGGGACCGGGTCCACCATAAACCGGGCGATATAGATATAGAACATGGTAAGAAAATATTAGCTTTATTACCCGGGTCACTAGACCCAAAATAGTACTGGGTATATAGGTACAAAATGCGAGATTCATAGATTTTTATACTGTAGATTCATAAATTCCATACTATAGATTTATAAAATCTTTGGTGAATAATTTTATATTTAAATATGAATGAAAATAGAACTATTAAATTAACTTTTGAATTGTATTATTTCTTTGTTAAAATTTTATGCACTATATTTGGACAAAAAAAATTATTTACATTTTATTTTTTGTTCTAGATCTTCTAAACATCTATTTTCATCTCGTAACAAAAACAATGAAGGTCCAAATTATAGATAAAAGATAAGGTGTAACACTTTAGTAAACAAGAGTTGGTGTGGCTTGGTGGGTTTAGCTTTATTTGTTATGTTAGAGGTCATGGGTTCTATCCTTAACCTATATTTTATACAATCATTGTCTTGGTTCTCATAGACAACACAGAACCAAACTCGTTATATCTTAGATGTTGCGCTTAAGTATATAAGTGTTGGTGTGGCTTGGTGGGTTTATCTTAGTTTGTGATGTTAGATTATGTTAGAAATCTTAAGTTCTATTCTTCTTACAGGCATTTTTAACCTATTTTATAAAATCGTTGTTTTGGTTTTCACAGACAACACAAAAACAACCCAGTTATATACAAGATGTTGCACTTTGATACATAAAAGTTTGTGTTGCTAAGTTGGTTAAACCTTAATTGCTATATTTGAGGTTAGAGGTTTGATTCTTGTTGTTAAAATCCTTGTTTATATTTTATACAACTGTTGTCTTTTATAGAATAATGATGATGCGCAAAGACAACGGTTGTTAAAAAAACGTTGTCTTTGTAGTGTTGTGTATTCAAATACGCTTAAAGACAACATACCAAAGACAACGGTTAAATAAAACCGTTGTCTTAAACAAATAAAGAACGCGCAATGACAACGGTTATATAAAACCGTTGTCGTTGTAGTGTTGTGTATTCAAGTGCTATTAAAGACAACACATAAATGACAACGGTTAAATAAAACCGTTGTCTTTTATAAAATAATAATGCACAAAGACAACGGTTTTAAAAAACCGTTGTCTTTGTAGTGTTGTGTATTCTAGTGCGCTTAAAGACAACACATCAACGACAACGGTTAAATAAAACCGTTGTCTTTTTATAAAAAAGAGCGCACAAAGACAACGGTTTTAAACAACCGTTGTCTTTCTAGTGTTGTGTATTCTAGTGCGCTTAAAGACAACACACCAACGACAACGGTTAAAAAAACCGTTGTCTTTTAAAAAAAAAAACGCACATAGACAACGGTTTTAAAAAACCGTTGTCGTTGTGGTGTTGTCTTATCACAAAATGCACAAAGACTACACACTTATAACAACGGTTAAGTAAAAACTGTTGTCTTTGACAAAAGTGTTGCATAAAAGACAACGGTTTTGGACCAAACTGTTGTCTTTGATACAAAAGACAACACTTTTCTTAAAAACTGTTGTCTTTCTAGTGTTGTCTATGTGCATTTTTCTTGTAGTGTCAGTGTTTAATTTTCCTTCAAGATTTGTGTTGTTTAATTGTTAATGATGTTAATTTTCCCATGTTCATAACTGAGCAACTCCAACTAAGTTAGTCGAGTTGTTGGTTTCGTAATCCCAAAGTTCTAAGTTTAATTTACGTGGCCTGGAGCTCCAATTTATCCATTTTCATGCCTGCGCCAATTCAAATAAGAGGTCATGGGTTCGATCTCCAGTAGGCCGGAGCGGTATTAACTCTTTATGCTTCAGTATGTTAATAAAGTAGTTATGATCAAATACTACATTATATTATAACAAAGTCAGTAGTACTCAAAAAAAAAAAAAACAACAACAAAAAAAAAAAACAAAAATCAACTTTAAGGAGCGTTCTATTGGCTATTAGCCTTCTTAATTAGCTTGAATTGATTAACTCTAATTTACTTCATTGTGGTCCTTTAGTGACTAAAAAAACTCGATTTACTCAATACATATACTCTCAAAATAGTAGATCGTTGCACGTGCAATATGTGTGTTCGTTGCCCCAGGTCATTTCAATTTATGACTGCATTCATTTCCATTTTTCATTTTATCCCAGTCAAGAAAATGTACAAGTAGTAAATGAATTTTTTGTTTCAATTTTAAAAATTTTCATTTATTCGTTTAATAACGCACTGATTGGACTTTAATTATCAGGAGGTGCGACGGTAGGAATAGTGACAGGGGCACTGAAGGGGCAAACCACAGAAACTGGGCTACTGAGAGGGGCTGCAGTTGGTTCTGTGGCAGGAGCCATCACAGCCGTCCAATTGTTGGAACTTATGATCAATGGGGAGTCCTTCTCCAAGGTATATGATAATGTTGTAGCTCTATAATCCTTACAGTTAATTAATAGAATCACCAATATAACATAACATGTGATAAAATTAAGATTCAAACATAAGAGTACAATGCAATATGAACACCTACAATTGTCCCAATGTCCCACATTATGAAATTAAGGTGGAAAGCTAAGGCTAGTTAGCTGGGGAAGGCTTTATGAGATACTATATATATTGAGGTATATATTTTCTTGAAAATTATAAATGGTAATGTTTTCCTATCTAGGTATATAGCTAACAAGGAATGGTGTAATTGTAATTTCACAGGTGGCTCTTGTATGTAGTCTTGTAGATGGAAAGGTATTCATGGAGTGGGTCAGCCCTGCCGTGCTCAAAGCTTACCAATGGCAGGTAAGATATTATAAGAATTGTTAAATTTTCTAACGGTACCAGTACCTTTTATATTAAATAAATAAATAAATATATGCTTGAGTGATTGTATAGAATATTCTAAAGATAAGTGTTGATAATATTTAATATAAAAAAAGACTAAAATATTGTTTTCACTTAGGCTCAAACCAATAACTTTCAATTTATTAGAGTCACTTTGTGCCACTAGATCACAAGATAATTTCTTATAATTTATTTATATAATCAATTTGAAATCCAGGTTGGTACTGTGGATACAAGTTTGAGGGAAATATCAGACATATTTGACACCAATCAAAGCTGCAAAGGATTGTCTAATGATACCATACAGAATCTGCCAAAGTACAGATTTCAACATTCTGCTAAAATGTTCAGAAACTTTGAAGACATTACCTGTGCAATTTGTTTGCAGGTAGGTTCTATCTTGATTAAAATGTTAAACTATTAGTATTTTACTTGATCAAAAGTTTTGATCGTTATTTATATATTTATTATTTATATTTATTTACCAAGTATACATTTCTTTGAGTTGTAGGATTTCGAAGGCAGAGAATATGTGAGGATGTTACCGAGTTGTAGGCATTCCTTCCACTTACAATGCATAGATGAATGGCTAGTCCGGCATGGAAATTGCCCGGTTTGCCGAACGGACGTTTCATGTACGGGCATGGCTATAACAACAATTTAATTAAGTGATATGTGAACCCTTAAGTTTGGGGTTAAAACTTATCACAATTTAACAAGATCAAAGATTAATGTTTGATCTAGTTATCTTTGTATACGTATATTTTCATAAACAAATCAAGTTTGTAATTCATGATCTTAATTCAATTTTCCATCATCTTTATAAAAATGAAGCATTTGATCGAATTTATATATAATATATATGAGATTTAAAATTAGATCCCTTAAGATCAACTATATGTTATAGTTTATTGTATCCATTGGTCTATTAACTCTTAACCGGTGAACTTGCAGATGATATTGTAAATATAGAATAAACAGGCAAATGTAAATATTTTCCCTCCCTAGAGTAGAGATAGGGAAATTCCAAAGGGGTCGGAGCCATTTTATTCAATCAATCCTTACAAATATATAATACAATAATTAAAGGAATGTAATTAAAAAGATGACCGTTACAAAAATATTGCCATAAATGGTCATAATAATCATATTAAAATCTTGATAACACTACATAATTAGATAAGTTTCATATTCCATAAATACATTACTCAATACTTAATATATCCCACATTTTTCACATTGACACAAAGTCGAGGATCATATTGCGGCCAAGGATCCTCCTCCTTCTAAAATGTTGAATTTCCAATTCCAAAGGCGCTTCACACTCCGTCCCGACAGAGCATTTAGCAAATCATAATAACTCAATAACTCAGCATACATAGTCAAATATCAGTGTGTACAAAAAAATTTGCTACTGTCGAGATTCGAACCTTGCTAGTTTCACTTTTCACTAAAACTCCAAAAGTTTAAAAAGAGAAAGAAAAATGCTGGTTCAAATTATTATGGTGTTAATACATTAAAAAGTGAAGGATGTTTAAATAAAATTGGAGTAGGAAAAACCTATAAATTGGTGGGTTCAAATTATTATGGTGTTAATACATTAAAAAGTGAAGGATGTTTAAATAAAATTGGAGTAGGAAAAACCTATAAATTGGTGGGAATACGAGGACCCTGAAATAAAATAAGGATAAATTTGCGGGAAGGGCCAAAACCGGAATAAAAAAGGGGAAGTACGGAGTCAAGAGGAAGGTCAGCTGGCCGGCTGTAAAACTCGCGTACCTCGTGAACCTAGCAGTCTCGTAGTAACCGTCGGAGAGCGGAGAAAACCAATGGCGGCGTGGTCCGGAGCAACGAGGAGCTTCTGTATGCCGGCTATCGACCTTGGCAGACTGCGCGGCCGGGCTCCGATAGCCTTCGGCGCAGGCTTTGCATCAATCGCCGGCGCGAGCTTTCGCCGATTGTCGCCTTCGCTATCAAAGCCATTCGCTTCCCTTGGCATTTCCACTGATGCTAGTGAGAATCTCCAATTTAGAAGAATTTCAATATAGATTTTGTTTTAGGGATAGAATTTCACCTTTATTTCCTTCTCCAAAACGCTGACAGTGTTACTCTGATAGACAATTGCTTTATAGTGGTTTGACCTTGTGTGCTATGGCGGTTGTATGCGATAATGTTGTGATTTTTGTGCATTCATTTCCTTGTATTCTTCACCTGAATCATTTTTGTTGGAATAACCAATTAGTCTGAGATTTTATCTTTCAAAACCGTTGGCATTATATCCAGTTCATGTATATGGACCTTGAATGAATTGTAATCATGGATTTAAATGGAAGAACTGTTAGAATATTGATTTAGTGTGAATGTTTGATATGCTCATATGCTGAGAAGATGGATGGTTTCTAGTTATCTGGGTTGATCTTGTATATGATGTGGATTTAGCTTCTCCAAACAGTGATTTTTTTCTGGTTTAATTAGCTTGTGCTTGTTTAATTCCAGTGTGATTGTTACTATACTGATATAGGTTTTATATGCATATGCAATGATACTAGGTGTGAAGGAGGTTGTTCAAACAGAAAAGGCTCCAGCAGCTCTGGGCCCATACTCTCAAGCCATCAAAGCAAATAATCTTCTTTTTGTATCTGGAGTTCTTGGGCTTGTTCCAGAGGCATGTCTTAGTATCATTGCCAATTATTGTGCTATTCATCAAACTTCTCGTACTTCTTCTCAAAATCTTTTATTCATGTGGCTGAACTTGTAATGATGTTTTTGTACTGAAATGCAGACTGGAAAGTTTGTGTCAGACAGTGTAGAGGATCAAACAGAGCAGGTAATATTGCCATGGTCTTTCAGTTGCTAATTACAGAAAGATCTCTCACAAAAAGTTTGAGCTTAAATGTATGCAGGTTCTGAAGAACATGGGGGAGATACTCAAAGCAGGTGGTGTTAACTACTCCAATGTTGTCAAGACTACCATCTTGTATGTGTGTTATGTCTTTCTTCTCACTCTATATCTCTCTGTTCTCATTTCTCAATGCATATGTTCTTGATTGTTGTTTTTAATATTTGAAATGAAAATGTTTCATCACTGCAGGTTGGCTGATCTGAAGGACTTCAAAGCAGTGAATGAGATCTATGCTAAATGTAAGTAGATGAATTAAACCAGTTTTACATAGTTTTGAACTTCCCATTATTCATGCAATCTTGATTGAAATAATTTGCAGATTTCCCATCACCATCACCTGCCAGGGCAACATACCAGGTTGCAGCATTGCCAATGGATGCCAAGATTGAGATTGAATGCATTGCTGCTTTATAATAAACCAATTTAGCTATCCTGGAGTTTCTGTTATGCCAGTAGTAGGAATTCATAGTTGGTAATAAGGCAACTTTTTACTCTTTTCCAGGACCTCTGCTTAATTGTTCTTATATACCCACATCCATTTTTATTACTATATTCATAATTCAGAGAGTTCAACCACCAAAAACCATCCATGTTTTTGCTAATCCTGGGAATAATGTACCCAAACATGCATGCATTGATCTCCGAATCACGTGCTTTTATTGATAATTATTAGTTTTTACATCAAAATTCACCCAGGAAAACTCTAGGTCATAGCTAGAGGGAGTGAACTTATCTTTATTGTTATCATTATCATTATTATTGTCCACTACGTGGTAGGTTAAAGCACGAGATTGATCCTTGCCACCCCTCCCGACATTTAGAAGTAGAAAGTTCTGACTTGGCATTTTTGGGGCTCAAGGTTGCAGACTTGAGGAAGATACTTAGCCTTCTCCAGAACCTGTCGTTCCAGCTGCTCCCATTGTTCCTGTTCCTGTTCTTGTCCCTGTCCTTGTTCCTGTTCTTGTCCCTGTTCCTGCTCCTGCTGTTCCTGTTGCACCCATCTCAATGCTTGCTTCACGGCTTCGCATCGGCACTCGCGGTCGAAGTTGTCTAATGCGTTGCAGCATTGCCTCAGGTGCTGTTGCTGTTGCTGCGGCATTCTCCAGCTGGAGGATTTCATCCTTATGAAGTGGTTGCTCATAAGGTCTTGGGACAGGTACCTGGCGCAGTGGCGGAGCTCTTGGCTCTGCTGCTGGACCTGCTGCTCGCATTGCCGCTGCTGGCTGCCATGTTGCTGCCGGCTCCGGGATTGCTCATCCGTGATGGTGGTGCGGAAGGCGTTGGCCGCCGTCATGGCCAAGAGGGCCACCAACACCGCCGCCATCGCTACAAGCTTTGCCATTTCTGGTAGGGGAAGAAGTGGGAGAATGGTATTATTGGAGTGAAGATAGTTGTTGGTGAGGAGGAATGAGGGAATGGGAGTGGGTTTTATAGTGGAGATGAGGAGACAGTGCAGTGCATGCATGGGTATAACGTGGAGAGCGGTGGCCAACTTGCGCCACCAGATGTCGGTGTTTCAGGGCGGAGCTTCCACGTACCAGTAGCCATGCAAAAAAACTTCCCCACCTTGATTTGTTTTCTCTTCTTATCTGTTTGATTATTCCCATTTCCCAATTTATTCAGTGTGTCGCAGATTTGCATTTCTAACGTTTATCGTTTTCGAGTTGCCACGTCCAGCCCTCCACATATAGTCGTGGCATTGTGTCGTTTGTTCGTGCTAATACAGATACAAATATTTGGAATTTATTGACTTTTCCAGTTTAAGTTGATCAATTATAAAGATCTTTTATCAGTGGAAATTATAAGACTCAGTAAATGTTATAAGATAAATTTATTTGAAGTGTACATTCATGTAACGGTTATGAATTGCAGACATTTTAATATATGGTTAAGGAGGCCGAGGCTATGGGAGCAAGGGAGACGCTTAGTTGGATAAAGACTAGGAGATGGGAGAGGGTAATCCTTGAAACTGATGCTCAATTAGTTACGAAGGCGGTGGCGAGGGGAGCCAATATCTCACCGTTTGGCTTAATTGTGGACAAGATTCGAGAGTTCTTATGTCAGTTGCCTATGGTAACCTTTCGCTATGTCCGTCGCCAACATGTTATGGTGTCTCATTATTTAGTCAAGAGAGCTCTAAATTGTGTAGGGGAGGATAGAATGGAGTATTTTGACTGTATTCCTCGTTTTGTATCGGTTACCTTATGTAACATTTCTGGTGTTTATTAATGCATGTGGTTTTCAAAAAAAAAAAAAAAAAGTGTTAAATGATTTTTGATACATTGAATCAGTGAAAAAAGTATTAGACATTTTTCGGTGCAGTCAAGCCAATTTCACTATTTCTTTTCCAAAAGTGATGGACTATGAAGAACTTGTAGGATAAACTATTGTCTTTTTCTCTTTGATTGACTGATCAAAGACTCCTAACCAACATAACTAATGAGAATACCAAGTGATATTATCCCTATTAGTATCATAAGGCATACCAAAATTTCCATCTTCTCATTGGTTTAAGGAAGAAATTTCATGAAGTTGAAGAAAGAAATGTGTTGATCAAAGTAAATTAAACCAAAGTTGTAGAAATCCAATACAATACAATACAGAAGCACAGACAGATTGTTGGTGTCTGCTTTGTTTGTGTGTATATGTCGTCCTACTTCACAACACTGATAGATATATCGCCAAATTTTTATTGGTTGTGCTTGTTGTACAACAACATGAAATATTCCCTCCATTGAAATGCAGCTTCACCAAAAGAATTGAAGATGATAAACTTGATCTCTCTCTCTGGTTTCATCTGTATTCCTGAAAGTTAACATGTCCTGTTGCTTGTGCATGCTCTGCAGCCTCCTGCATAATTTTAACATATGTTAGCCTAACCGTTGAATAGGTAACATTTTGACTCAATTGCACTTTTTCGATCTTATTTAAGGGGTTCAATAAAGTTTTTAAAAAAAATCGCACAACTTAAGGACTTATTTGACCAATTTTCCTTTGAACACATTGGTTTGGGTGACTAGAGAAACCATAGCCATTACCCAACACTGAGTAAACCCTACCTAGGGACCCTAGTCAACAAAAGACCACTAACAAGGCGTTTGGTTGGGAGGAGAGAATTAGGGGGAAAAGAATTGTAATTTGGTGGAAAAGAATAAGGTGAAAATAAAGTAGGAATTCCAATTACATTGTTTGGCAGGAAAGAAGTGAATTATTGGGAATGTGAAGGGAAGAAATGGCATAAAGACTAAAATGTCCTTGTGTAATAATAATAACTAAGGGCAAAAAGTCATTTTCATATCTTTTTCCTTTCCATGCTATGTTGAATTGGAATTCATAGGGGGAAGGCATGAATTCCAATTCATGGAGGGAATTGCAATTCCCCTCCAACCAAACACGGTAATTTGGGGGCTTAAAAAATTGTGTTGTAATTGCATTTCAATTACACCCAACCAAACAACCCGTAAAAGGTAAACCAGCTTAAGTTGCCCATAACTGATCGGCTCAAACCAAAGAGTTCAATAGGCCACTCCCGCTGGGAGTCAAACCCTTGTGTAACAAAGGACACAAAAACGATAGTTAATTAGCATGCCAACAAACCTTCTGGCCAACAACCCCTATTTGGCAAACCCCGCACCGCAGAGTGAAGTTGCCAGTATCTGTGTAGCTCCTCTTCCTGCATTGTGTCAATTTAAGCCACTTTGAGTTAGTCGGGAGTCAGATCAGATCAAATATGAAACTCAGAATATGAAGCATCATACTAAGACGTTAGAACAAAAGTTAGGTACCCATCTGTAAATTAACGGTGTATATATATATAAAGATGTTACCTTTGCTGCTCTTTAACCAGATTAAGAGCAAGCCCTTCAATCGGGCCAATGCCTCGGTTCTTCTGCACAGTGAAAATTGTCTGATCAAACTCCTCTGGAGCCCCTTCCGAAGGAGACATCTGTTGATAGCGTATCGCTATATTAGCAAGCACACCAAATGGATAGAGACATATGAAGTGTTTTAAGATAAATCTAGAAAAAGGTGGCATTCACACAGAGAGAGAGAGAGAGAGAGGTAAAACCATACAGCCAAAGCATCATAATGGAGCCCATCGTAAATCAGCATGACTCGTTCATGATAGTTATTTTCCTGTTCAACAGAATGTCAAAGTGGATTTAAAAGACTGCTAAGTTCGACTAAACTAGTTAGTAAGAACCACGGGATATAGTATATATACATCAAGCTGTAAGCGCTAACCTGCCCATACAGATCACAACGTGTAGTTTGTATATCATAAGCTGCAATTTCACGCCCATAAAACTCTGCGAGTATGGAAAGCTCTATGGCACCTATATATTATGTGAACAGTTTAGTCCAATTGATAGGAGAACACATTATAACATTTCTGCAGTTATAGATGACTTTTGATGGTTAGCCAATTAGCCCATAGATGTCTTAATGATCACAAAAAAGAAACGAAATTCCATATATAAGTGATCACATACCACCCCATTTTTCTGGGTTAAGAATCCATTCACAATATTCTTGATTGGGCTTCCCAAGAAAAGCTTCGGAATATTTTGTAGGGTCACTGGCAACAGCTGCTGCAATAACCTTCAAACAAAAAACTGTCATTGGAGAGTAGAAGAACGTGATAAACGACACTTTTCACACATGGATATTTGATAAATGCATTTTTTGAGCTCGCCTGTTTTTCTCACCTAATTCAACAAATTCAAACAGTGACGTGGCAAAAGTATTCACACCAGTTGAAAGGAAAGCAATTGAATCATTCAAAACAACATCAAAATACAATAAGGAAAAATCAAAGTACTACTGTCAATTCCACATTCCATCTCAAAATGGCATTGCAATACTAGTAATATTTATCATTTTGGAAAATACTAACAGTCTAAGAAGCATGACAGCAAACACAGTAGAATTTATGTATTTCAATTTTCAACAGCTCATTTGTTCATGAAATAAGGAGCAGAAATTTAACCTGTCTTAGTTCAGGAGCTTTGTTCTTGTCATGGTCCATCACATAACTGCATAGAAGAACAACAACAACAGGTTTAGTAGTGTTAACACATAAACTCTCCCTCAAAATAACATTGGCAAGAACCCTAAAGCTCAAATTTTTATTACCCAACCGCATTGAAGAGGCAACTGTTGTCTGAAGGAATGACTCTTCTAACTATAATGCCTTCCATTGGATTTGCACCTGAAAGAAAGCAACAACCTTTTCTTAGCTCTTATAAGAAGTAGATACATATAGAAAGGGGGGAAAAATCAAATCTTTATACAAAATCCTTTGAATTATCACAAAATTACAGCTAACAGATGTGATTCTCTATCCAAATAACCATGGTATGGAGAACCCAAATTGATAAATAAGAAGTAACAGAGGTTAAAACCCAATCAAATCACATAAAATATGGTTGAGCTTTTCTTGAAATACGAATCAATAGTACATGAAATGCTGACCTTGTTTATCCAAAAAGAAATCTTATTTCATAAAATTTGAAGAAAAATATTTGTGAGACAAAAGAAAACTGGCAGGCTCTTGAAGAAAACAGATAGAAAATGGTAGCTGAAGCAACAGAGAAGATGGGAGATCTAACCAGAGAAGCAAGAATTAATTGCTTTGGCTTGAAGACAGCATATATTCGGGTGACAGACAACCCAATGGCACTATATATCTGTCCCTTTAACAAGACAAGATTTACCAGAACAACAACACATCCCGCTTGCGGCTTATCTCTGAGTCTGATGTGTTAAATTTCATAGTTGGATTCCGGTTTCAGATTCACGAACAAGAAGTTTTGGGCCCAATGGGCCGCCAAACATGAAAACTTGAGCCTGAATTTTAGTATAAACTCGGGATAAAAATGAGAGAGGACTATATAGTTATGAATATATAATTTTGGAATCGTGTCCACGTGAACACGGTTTCATAGCATAAAGATTGACTTATGATGCACGGAAATTTTTAAAGTTGAATAGTTTTGTGTTTTAAAAATGCATTTCTCATTGCGTTTATGACTTGGTATTTTGTAATTTGTGTTTTTGCTCAATATGATTATGCCAATATTCTTGAGTGAGATTGTGATAGGCCTCGAACATGTGATCTTTCGTTTGGAATGATAACTATAATTTTTTTTGAAATATGGCGTACCAATATATTAATTCAAAAATTGAATGATAGAGTCAGGAGGGATTAAATCCCAGTACATAGAATGATCCTGATCATGGGCTAATCTAGCAAGAGTATGCGCATGTGAATTTAAAGTTCTTGGAATAAAACTAAGCGAACAATTAACGAAACTACTAATAGCTATCCTGCACTGCTCAACCAGAATTCCAGTATACGATAAGTTATCTATAGGTGAACCATTTTTCTCTTCCCTTTTCCGTGCAAGGGCATAATAAAATTGCGTTATATCCCGAGTATACCTAATCTTATCTCATACAAGACATTACTAACATAGATTATTGATAACTCAATTGATTCTTGGATGACATATTATAGGCAAAGATGTAAGATATAGCCTTAGCTCCCATTGTGTAAGAGTTTATCCTCTTGTGAGGGTAGCTCCTCATTGACACCGGACACTGATTCTCCTAGTAAATTATCCTTTCACAATCTTGTGGGGCGAGGGAGGATTTCGCCTTTCATGAACAAAATTATCATTTTCTGAGCCATAAATAGGGGAGCTTTATTGTGCAGAAAAATGATTAATCTATAGACTTCGTAAATCAGTAATCTAATGTTCATAGGATACATAAATTACTCGGAGAGTATTTTCAATAAGAAGAAGATGACCACCTTGCAAGAAAAAAAAGAAGAATTACATTATACATGGTTCTCTTTGGGTTTTACTAGTACTTGCTCGCTGACAGAGGGGTGGGGTTAGGCACTTTTAGGCATCAAGCTCTCTAAATCTTCTGTTTCAGTACATGGCGTAGCTGGATCTTTTGGCTCTCCATTCTTGCCTCCAAGAGCTTCGACTTCAAACTGTGTTTCTGTGAATTGCGTGGCCATTCGATGCATCCTCCTTTCATACCTCTACTCAGATGAGGATTTCCCAAGTCAGGTGAGTTCCATTGCCCCGCCAAATTCGAGGGGCTGAAGCCATCTTTACTCGAGCATCTGTCAGGAGAAGACGTGATAGCCCCCCCATTAGAAAGTCTTCCATTTGAGTACCTCCAGAGCCTAGATATGGAAGAGGACATCTTCTTTAATGGTTGATTTGGTGAGGAGCAAACTTCACTTATATCAGTAATCGGTGTCTCATCACAGCCATTGCCTTCCCAATCTGCTCCGCTTCTTGACATGGTGCTGAGCCGGCAATTCTTGTTGTTGACAGATGGGTCGCTCCCGTCAGGTGAATAACTTGATCCCTGCTCATCGAGATGGCTCACGGTTTCCCACTCACTTCCCTCGTCTTCCAAACCATCACTCTGATTGATATATGCTTTAGGATGTCTGTGAAAATTGTCTTTTGTAAACATATTAACGTCAGGGCTGACAGTATGAATTTTGGACGAATGGCTAACAGGACTGTACTGAAGAAGATGCGGTTCAATTTGCCTCTCGTTGGTTTCAGCCACACTAGCGTCTTCAAAAACAGCGAAAATGTCATCTGGATTTGGGGGCTCGTAAGTGAATTCCCGAATGTCGTGGATATTAACAGCTGCAACTAGTTGTCGAAGGTGTTCCACTTTCTTCATCTCCTCCATATCAGGGGTAGCACCTCTAGAACTTAAAAAAGACTCTAAATCTGCGATTAGTCTGTTCATATGAGAATACTTGTCTTCCAGTGTCAACTTAGCATCGATTAGCTTCATTTGAACCCGTTCCTCCCTCCAGACCTCAGCCATCTGTAACATCCTTCTCTCTTCATCAACTTCCTCGCGAAATCTTGCAGATTCCCTCTTCAATACTTCAACTTCAGCCTTGTCTTCTCCGATTTCTTTAGCTAATTCATCACACACTTCCTCTATCAACTCTCTCGCCTTCCGTTCCTTTTCATAGTCCTGCATGTAGCGCTTTGCAGATAACTTGGCATCAGCCAACTCATTAACTAACTTGGAATTAACGATTTCAAGCCTTTGTCGGTTTTTCCTTTCTCTAGTCACGTCAGCTTTCATATCGTCTAAGATTATCCGTATTTTCTCATGCTCTCTGCTTCGCCACGCAGCCCTTTCTTCACTGAGTTTCTTCAGAAATTGCTCGATTTTCTTTTTGTATGACTGCTGCTCTGTCTCAAGCTCACTAACCCGGGCCCGTGCTTTCTCTAGCTCTGCCTCAAGGACGGATACCACTCTAGGAGTATGCGTTTGTTGGGCGCGAACTTTTTGGTGACCATGAATCTGTTTTATTCCTTCAGTGGCTTTCCAGCTGATAGGATCCCACTTTGTCACTCCCTCCATTGCAGTGTTGGGAAATTGGAATGACGGTTCAAGCTACAAAAGTAAGACAGCTGGATAAATGAACGACGAATTGAACTTGAATAACATCATCTCATTGTCAATCAATAACTTGAATCAGGATATATATGTAATATAAATCAACCCATATCGTCTAACAACTATCAACAAGACAGATTCTTTGCAACCTCTACTATTTCGAATAAAATGACAGTCGACACTGAGATCTAAGATTAATATATCTACCAAATTTGTAGTACATAATACATTGTATCCCCCATCCTAATATACTCGGTGGATTTTACCATTACAACCACACTTAGACCTTTATTATGAAGTATATGAACTAGAAGACCGCAGATCAATCTCATACCTGACAAAACACTCCATTTCTTGGACCAGAGATGGAACGAGGACTCTCTACCGAATCCTTAACAGGAGAATCTTGAGCTTTACCGTGATGATGACCATAAAAAGGGATCCCAGCATGATGAACTCCACCCTGCATTGAAGAAAGAAACTGTATAAATAAACTCAAATTCCCCCCAAAAAATGATTTCGGAGGTCCCCAAGGCTCAAACTGGGTGAAACTGCTAAATGAGATCTACCTAATTCACTCTTTGCAGATATGAAAATTTTTAGTGATCATGGTCCCTAAATGGTTGAAAATACCAAATGTACACTACATAAATGGAAGTTTAATTTGCAGATAGTTACTACTTACTACAACCAACAGAAGTTTAATTATAAGCCATGCGAATGCTTATGTACACAACAAATGCACAGAGCTCAAAGGAACAATCAATACACAGAAGCTCAATTAATTGAATTTGTATATATTGATGATGATAGAAAAGCACAAAATTTAGTCAAATGTAAAGTTTATGGCGCAGAAAATGGAAAAAAGCCCTAAAAGCACCAAAACTTTTTAACTCAAATTTACCTGAAACCCTAGCTTTTCTCCGTTACTAGGCACTTCCGGCAACTGCAGCCGCCAGATTCCTGCAGCAATCTTTCTGGCCGAGACTGCAGCTCGAGTTTTCCGATTACACTTCCGACCAAGATTCGACGGGCATCCCTCTTCCGCAACACTCTCCTCTACATCCTCATTGAACTTCCACCGCAGCAGAGGGGTGTGCGGCCTGCTCCTCCTCCCAGCAGAACCTCCGCCGATATCCTTCCGCAACCGCACTCCTCCCGCACCGGAGGTCCTGATCCTCCGGCTTGGCGTCCTGCGAGGGCTGGGTTGCCTCTGCAGAAGATCTGATCCTGGCGATGCGTTCGCCGCCTTGGAAGACGTGAGTGTCGGAAGCTCAGTCCTACCGCCAGTGATCTTCATTGCTTTTGCCCAGATTCAGCCATCAACCGCCTCTACCTCCGCCTACCTGAGAAGCCAGTAACTAAACTAAACCTTCACTCTTCAGCGCGATCTCTCTCTCTCTCTCATTCACAGTACACCATTGTTACAGTGTAGATTCGTATAGTCAACGTCTATGCTTACAGCAAAACTCCGTATTTAATGGTCCGCGGAGGATGGCCATAGCCATAGCCCATAGGGCATGTAATACGGCGCCGTTTGATGACCCTAGGAAGGCATACGGCGTCGTTTGTGTTTGTGAGGGTTCAGTTAAAAGTTGGTTTAACAGTAATTATCGGACCGCCATGTTTCCGTTATAAGTGGCCCACGCGCCCTCTATAGGAGGAGCCTGTGAACTTCATTCCTCCATGTAATCACTAATTAATACCCCTAACCAGCCTACCACTATTATATCGGCAAATTATTATCCAAATAGTGCTGCGTTGATCATTAATATATATATATATATATATATATATATATATATATATATATATAGGCGAGTTCAGGTGCGGTGACCTCTTTCCGTGCGGTCGTGCGGTGATTTTTAAAATACACCAATAGTTAAGTAAGATATACATTATTAACGTAAGGAAATGCACCACAAAAAATACACACAAATTAGGTACGCATCACCAACAACAGACTATTAGGTATGACTAAAACCACCACACAGGTATACATCACCAACAACAGACTATTAGGTATGACTAAAAGCAGCACCACACAGTGTTCGGAAATACACTATAGGGAGGTATATGGTGTATTTTTTTAATGTGTTGTGTATTTTTTTAATATATTTTTATATTTTATTGTGGTTTGTTTTTTTTACACTGTTAGTATTTTATATTAACACTATTGGTATATTCTGAAAATCGGCAAATTATATTATGCACCGCGGTGCATAATCGATTATGCACCGCGCGTCTTTTTTTTTTAAATGAAAATTAACAGTGTTTGTTTCCGCCGTTTCGCACCCTTTTGCAAAATGTAACTCTGTTATTCAGTGTCATTTTGTACACACTGCAGTTTCAGTTGAACACAACTACAGTTTCATTTCGATATAACTATAGTTTCATTCGATATTTATAGACTCAAATATGTGAAAATGTTATTTAATTTTATTTTATATACACTATAATTTCATTAAAACACAACTACATAATCATTTTGATATAATTACAGCTTCATTGTACAATATACACTCAAATATGTGAAATGTTATTCAGTTTCAGTTTATATACACTGCAGTTTCATTTCACTATAACTACAGTATCATTTTGATATAACTGCAGTGTCGGTTTGGATATACTGTAGTGTCAGTTAGTGTTTAATACACCAAACAAGCGGACTCCGTTAACTCTAACGGCGGACCGTTTCTTTACTTAAAGAAACGACGTTGTTTTTGACCGCGGTGCACATGCACCGCGGTCTATAATATAACGACTGCTGAAAATCGCTGCAGGAAATGGCCACACGCATGTATATAAATGTTCAAACTGTATCTGATTACATGTGTAGAGTTGAGCCCATAATCAAATACAAAGCCCAGTATGTTTAAACCTTTTCACTGTTTAGTGCAAACTTGTCCAACACCCGATGCACCATTTAAATGCATCTAAGCCCAACATTTTTGTATTTGAAATTAAAGTCACAAATTGAATTATTGTTAACATTGTTATGGTCGAGCCTCTTGCATTCCTAGTGCGATCGTGATCTCTAAATTATTACATAATAACTGAATTTACACTGCATATCTTTAAATATGTTTTAAATTTTCTTGGCAAATTATTTTGTAGACTGTAACAAAAAGTAAAGTTTTACCTATATTAAAATTACACTATTCATGTACTGAATATATATTATACAAAATAATGTACTTTGAGTACTCAAATGATATACTTTTCCTGATAGTACGTGGTTTTCAGATATTTGTTACTTGTATCTTAGAATCTTAAAATGAAACGATGACTCATTGACTTTTTTTGGGACAAGTATTGTCTTCAAGAAAGAAGCAACAATAAGAAAATGAGAATACCCGATAGAAAGATCAACCAATAAATGTTTAATTTTACTTTTAAATTGTAACGATAGAGTAGAAATTTTAATTAATAAATAGTGACCTTTTAGGCACATAAGTATATAGATAGGAAAATATGAAATCATTTTGGAAACTCGGCTCGAAATTCAATTTAGAGAAAATTTCAATTTTGGTCCATTGACTATTGGAGTTGTGTTAATTGCAACACTTGACTTTCAAAAATGTTAATTAAGTACCTTGACTATGCAATTTCTTTCAATTTTGGTCACTCCGGCCAAATTACCGGTCAAATCTCACCGGAAATTTTTAATAGGTCAAATAATGAGGGCTTTTTTGGTCATTTTACTTTTTTCCTTTCATCCCCGGCGAGCAACTCCATTTCCGGCGAGCCAACTCCTTAACACTAACAGGGCTAGGCCTAATCAGTTTAATCCCAGGATCAATAATGAAATCATCAGGAGTACAAATCACTTCAATCGCATTAACAAACCCAAACCCAGAATCAAGAGTGGGTGTAAATTGCAAGAGCAGCGTCATCCTCTAAAATGGTGAAAGCGGGTGTGATCTCTAATAACTACTGCCCTGTTGTAGACCCCAGACAAAATCTTTGCAAAGTTGTGGCAGTCAACGGAAATCCGGAGGTCTTTAGCAACTCTAATTGTTGTGCCGGGTGGAGTTGAGAGAACACCAAAAGCTATTGCCAACTTCTCGCTGTGATAAGACAATGTAAACCTCTTTTCTTCCACCTCCGTGTTGTGCAGCTCTGATGTTATTTCAGCGACGTATCCTGCAATTTTCAGTTGCCTACCGGTAATTTACACCCACTCTTGATTCTGGGTTTGGGTTTGTTAATGCGATTGAAGTGATTTCTGCTCCTGATGATTTCGTTATTGATCCTGGGATTAAACTGATTAGCCCTAGCCCTGTTAGTGTTAAGGAGTTGGCTCGCCGGAAATGGAGTTGCTCGCCGGAGAAGAAAGAGAAAAAGTAAAATGACCAAAAAAGGCCTCATTATTTGACCTATTAAAAATTTTCGGTGAGATTTGACCGGAGTGACCAAAATTGAAAGAAATTGCATAGTCAAGGTACTTAATTAACATTTTTGAAAGTCAAGTGTTGCAATTAACACAACCCCAATAGTCAGTGGATCAAAATTAAAATTTTCTCTTCAATTTATCTATTTTATAGGCAGTATGCTTTAAAGTTTAAATTTTAAAGTGAGTTCATAGAGTTTAAGATATAGCGAGTAAAATGGTGTATTATGCGTGGCAAACAAACCCATATGTTACCAATTCATTGAGTTATCTACATCATATATAATCTGTGTGTATCTATTTGTGTATCTGCATGACGTATATAGTTTGATGCATTTGTTCTTCAAGTTTATCTTCTTATTACGTACGTAGTATGGTGAGAGATGACAACGTGTCATTAATTGCAGAGCAGATAAGGAATGCATACAGAAATTGTTGTCATTTTCAAACTCCATTTTCTAAGTTTTAATTTCCTTGAGTCAATAAAAGAACGAAAAAATTGTCACATATAAATCTTGTAGGAAAAGAACAACTAACGTTAAACACAAAGGATAACATCAGAAAAACGTGAAAAGCCAGGATCCGAAAGTGGTTGCTAAATTGGTGTGAAAAGGCTGGGAAAAATAGGATTTTATGTGTAAAGACAGTAAAGTGCAACTTTATGGATAAAAAGGGGGACATGATGCCATGGACGCCCAGTTTCCTTGTTGTCATCGAGAAGGCGGTGCCGACTTGGAATCCACATCATCCACGTACCATTTTTATTTTATTTTTTTATCACCAAGATTTTCTTTTTACTATATCATAAATTCTATGAATCCGTTTTTAGATTCATAAGAATGTAAATCAATCTTACGTAATATTGAGACTAATACTCAATTGTACACTTATGGGCACAAATGAGACAAAGAGTCCAATCTCAACATAAGGAGTCTAACTCTAGTATAGCTGTATAAGGAGCTGATGAACTTCAGCATCTTAGAAAGTCCAACTTCACCTGAGGAATTCAAATGTATCGTTATATTACGTATGACGATAATGCTCTTACTAGCTTCAACTGGCACCTTATCATCATCCTCCAAGAGTTCAAAATTAAGATTACATTTGATACAATCACACATGACACATCGATTCTTTTGAAAATAGAAATATATTTTGTAATGCTTAAGTTAATTGGAGTTAAAGTTTACTATTGATGAGCAAGTTTTTATAGTAAAGTTAAAGTTTCAACTTTGAGTATCTATTATGAGTATTTGTATTGCGATGTTTGTGCGTGGCGAAAAATAGCCAAAAAAAGTTTGGACTAAAAAGTATCTAAAAAAGAACAAATATACTTTGAATATTGATGCAAGAGAAATTTAATATTATAATTTAGAATATATGATATACACCAAGTAAAACTCAATCTAATTTTAATATTTTATATAAAATTTAATTGATCCAAACTAAGTCGAACAGTTATATATACTCGAATTGAATATAACATATTTACAAAATAAATAAAATTGAAGGGTAAAATACTCAAATTTAATTCAATTTATTATTCAAAGTTAATAGTTTACAAGTAACTTAACCCACTAACCTCTAATTTGGTATGCTAAGGTTTGATTCAATTCCACACGGATTAAAAGCTTCTTTAATTATTTGTTATTACAATTGTTTAATTATGATTTGTATCTGGATTTCCGACGTAATTAGGGACACGTCACACAGATTAGCAAGATTCTCGTGGATTAGTTGCATTCACACGTGTACTAATCGTGTAAAAGATTCGATATTTTACCGTTTTCACACGTAGGTTTCAGCTGGCTTGAGCTTTGGCTGCGTTTCTCACTACTATTTGCTTAATTACTCCGTATTACCTTCTCAGTGTGAGACACGCATGAGCGAAGCCACGCCGAGTGCCGAGCCGAGCCGAAGAGGTAACATAGGCGGTGACGTCACAGCACACTAGATGGGGTTAATCTTGTCTCTTGTGCCGCATTGCCCCGGTTTTGCTTTGCTTCACTCGTTTGACCCGTTACAATTTTTTTCCTCTGTTAATGTATATTTCCATTATAATAAGGCAAAATTTGTATGAGACCCGTTTCATAGATCATTATCCGTGAAATGGATCGAGTCAATATGATATATAACACTTATACTAATAAATGTAAGGGATAAAGTATAAATAAATCATTAAACTATTTGGGACACATCAATTAAGTTATCGAATTCAAATAAGCTATTGAACTTGGAAAAAAAAGAGCAAATAAACCATTGAACCCGGAAAAAATGAACAATTAATATTTTTAACAGGTTAACTCCAGATTTTTGCTGATTGGATTACCAAATATTTATTTTATTTACGTTTCTTCTTATTATTGTTAATATTAATATTATCCACTTTGATAATATTATATTTTAAAATAATTATAATCACAATAGTTTTGTCTTGTCAAGATTTGATTGATTAATTTATTTATTATTATTATTTCACTAGATCTTCTGTTTAAACAATAATAATAAATAATTAAATTAGATCTAGATAAGATAAAATTATTTTGATTATAATCACTTTAAAATATATTAATATGTAGTGGATTATAATAAAAAAATCATAAATAAAATAAATATTTGACAATTCAGTAAAATCTAGAGTTAACATGCTAAAAATGTTGATTATTTTTTTTTTAGAGTTCAATGACTTATTTGAGGTTATTTAAGTTTGATGACTTAGGGTCCGTTTGGAAAGCAGGAAAATGACTTTTGGAAAATGTTTTCTGGAAAATGAGTCATTTTCCGGAAAACAATTTCCTTTCCAGTGTTTGGTTGCATTCTGGAAAACTGCTTTTGTGTGTTTGGTTCATTTTCTGGAAAATGAGTAGAATTGTATAATTAACCATTTTAATTATTTTATTTAGAATATTACAACATGTATAATAATATAATAATAATTTTAAATATATTAAAAAAATAACTAATAATATATCAAAAATATTATGGTGGTGGTGGTGGTGTTATTTGTTATATAATAATAATAATAATAATAATAATAATAATAATAATAATAATAATAATAATAATAATAACAATAATAATAATAACTGGTGGTGGTATGACGGTGGTAGCAGTGGTGGTGGTGGTGATGGTGTGGTGGCGGTAGTTGCAGTGGTACGGTGGTGGTGGTGGTGATGGTGTGGTGGCGGTAGTTGCAGTGGTACGGTGGTGGTGGTGGTGGCGGTGGCGGCGGCGGTGGTTCCGGTGGTATGGTGGTGTTGGTGACGGCGATGGTTGCGGTGGTATGGTCGTGGTGGTGGCGGCGTCGGTGGTGTGATGGTGGTGGTGTGGTGGTGGTGGCGGTGGTGGCGGTGGTTGCGGTGGTATGGTGGTGGTGGCGGCGGCGGCGGTGGTGCAGTGGTAGTGGTGGTGGCGGTGGTATGGTGGTGGTGGCGGCGGCGGTGGTGTGGTGGTGGTGGCGGTGGCGGTGGTGGTGTGATGGTGGTGTGGTGGTGGTGGCGGTGGTTGCAGTGGTATGGTGGTGGTGGCGGCGATGGTGGTTGCGGTGGTATGGTGGTGTTAGTGGCGACGGCGGTGGTAGTGGCGGTGGTGTGATGGTGGTGGTGGTGGCGGCGACGACGGTGGTAGTGGCGGTGGTGTGATGGTGGTGGTGTTGGTGGCGGCGGCGGCGGTGGTGGTGGTTGCAGTGGTATGGTGGTGGTGGCGACGACGGTGGTTGCGGTGGTATGGTGGTGGTAGTGGCGGTGATGTGATGGTGGTGGTGTGGTGGCGGCGGCGGTGGTGGTGTGATGGT
Organism: Ipomoea nil; assembly: GCF_001879475.1. NCBI lineage: Eukaryota > Viridiplantae > Streptophyta > Magnoliopsida > Solanales > Convolvulaceae > Ipomoea > Ipomoea nil. The sequence goes on along the minus strand of NW_017617241.1, from coordinate 978,033 downwards.
GATGGTGGTGGTGGTGGCGGCGACGGTGGTGGTGGCGGCGACGACGACGATGGTGATGGTGGCGGCGGCGGCGGTGGTGGTGTGATGCAGTAGTGGTGGTGATGGTGGTAGTGAGGTGGTGGTGGTATGGTGTTGATGATGTTGGTGGTGGTGTGATGTTGGTGTAAAAGTTGGAAAATGACTTCCCCCCAAAAAAAGGGGAAGTCATTTTCCTCCAAAACAAGCTTATTTTCCAAAGTCAACGGAAAATGATTTCCGTTGACTTGATTTTCCAAGCACATCCAAACAATGAAAACTTGGAAAATGATTTCCAGAACTCATTTTCCAGGTTTCCAAACACACCCTTAATTGATATTTCCTAAATAGTTCAGTGACTTATTTTTACTTTATCTCTAAATGTAATATTAAATTATAAATAAAATATTTATTATTTATATGAGAAAATATAATAATTTTACATTTTGATATAAAAATATTACTTTTTCATTAAAAGTATTATATTTTTCCTAAATTACTTATTAAAGTATTACATTTATCATATTCCTTTCTACGCATGCAGTTTGCCCCACGCCCGGTCCCCGTTGCTTCCCACTTCCCACCTCCCTATATAAACCCCCCCAATCAAGCCGCCACAAGTCTCAAGAACCCTCACTTTCCATCGATTCACAGACCGATACCTTCAAATTCAATATAGAAATTAAAGCCAATCAGAATGGGGAACTGCGTGAGAAAAGAGGCGTCCACGCAATGGGGCGGCGAGGACTGGAGCTCGCCGTCGCCGCTGGCGGCGGAGAAACAGGAAGAGAAAGGCGGTTTTGAGAGTTCCGGCGGCAGGAGAGAAGTAAAAGTGCAAATCAGTAAAAAGCAGTTGCAGGCGGTGCTGGGGAAGGCGGCGGATGTTGACGGCGGCTCTTCCGTGCATCAGCTTCTAGCAGATTTGATGAACGCCGCTCGTCACTACGAGATCGAAACGCATCATCGTCATGCGTCTTGGCGGCCTTCCTTGCAAACCATACCTGAGCTCTAGCAGATTTTTACCTCTTTTTACCGTATGCTATACTCGTCGTTTTCCTTTTCCTTCTCCTTTTTACTTTTTAGATAGCGTTTTAGGAAAAATGTGTAAATGAAGTTCTCTAGTTTTTTCGTAAAAGTATTTTAGCAATTTTTGGAGTTTAGACGCCATTGTAAACTGAAATTGCTTTTAGTGGAAGAGAAACGTTTCTTTGGCGCAGAGCATATGTGAATGCAATGAAATATCAATAGATTGTTATGACGGAAGAGAAAATTTCAATTTTGGTCATATGACTATAGGTATAGGTCTTGGTCATATGATTATAGGGTTTTGGTCATATGACTATAGGGTCTTTGTTAATTTCAGTATCTGACTTTTAAAAATGTCAATTTAGTATTGCCGGTTAGGAAAAACTTAATCTTTCATTTAATATATAATCTGAGGGGAAAAATAGTCTTTTGAAGTCTGGTAAAATTGTCTCTTTTTTTTGGCGAACTTTAGTCGGTAATTTAGCCGGAGTGACCAAAATTGACAAAAATTACATACTCAAGGTACTAAATTGAGACTTTTAAAAGTCGGGTGCTAAAATTAACAAAGCCCCTATAGTCATATGACCAAAATTAAAATTTTCTCCTCAAATGAATATAGTTATGACTAATAACGTCCTGCCGATCCAGTGGGTCACGCCCTCGATCTATGATTCATTATAAATTAAATGAGTAACGATAGCAAAAGCACCTTGTGCGGATGACATATAGTGACATATTTTGTGTTAGAGGTCATAAGAATTGAGTCTTAGTGTAACATTGTTGACTCTCTTTGTGCTTTATTAGGTTGAGAAAGTATGTTTGAACAAGAAAAAAATATCATTTTTCTAAATTATATTATAATATGGTCCGACATTGGTAACCTATAGTTCATGTCTCAAAGGTGTATATGAAGCTTAGCAAGCCATTGAAAAAACTCATATTGACAAATTAGAGGTTAGAGGTGGCTAAACCTCGAGGATCGGTCTCATGTCGGGCCCAGACCAAACATGGGCCTAAGTTAACACTAATCAGGAACGATTCAGGATAACCTGGGCTGGTCTCGGACCTCTTATGGGTCGATCCCGAGCTAGTTCATATATGATGAATAATTAAGATATTGAATTTAGCAAGTTAGCTGTCATATGACATAAAGATATCATAAAGAGGTTCATAAGATAAGTGGTTAATGCACAAAACTCACAAAATTAAGTCTAAAATAAGTGAATAATCTAGTTTAACCGATTACTAATTTATAGGTCAAACAATCAAGCTTATAGCATTTGTGACCTAACTTGGTCAGCCTCTTACTCAACGACTAAGAGTTATTACATTATTTATTCTTGAGTTTTCTATTATCTTTTTATTATACTTATTATGACGAGAGATTAGTATCGCCTTAGCTGAATTGGTCCAATCTAATAAAAATGGTCATATCAAGTGGAATAGTCCAAAGTCCATACTTGATGGCCCAAGCGTGTTAGCATGCACACTTAACAACATTTGATACAATTAGCATGTCAAAATTGGAGTTGTCATTGTCTAGGGATATTATTTTATGGAGTATTTCACTGATCATGATAAAATTATTAGTATTGTTTATAAATAATAAGTTGTGTCTCAATTATTGTTCATAATATGTCAAAATTTATGTCTAACTTTTTATTTTTGATTATTAATAAAATTTATGAATTTATTTTATGGTTGAATTATATTATGAAGACAAAATCACCTTATTATTTGATATTCTCTTATATTATATTTTGAACCCATTTATGTTATGATAAATATATTACACCAACATTACCAACTACGTCCCATTTTGACAGGCAAACTACCAAAGGACAAGGACAAAAATGAGAATTACATATTACATAGTCTAGATAGTTACGTCCGTATAAAATATCATTAATGTCCTGTTAAAACAAAAAATCTCAAAAACCTAAAATCTCTCGATATTAATTGTCGTCATAATCTCTCTCTGGTCACTCCATTTCTCTCCATTTACTTCCTCTGCGTTACAGCTCCACGAATTCTAGGGTTTTATGTAAGGTTCATCAGTCCTCGTTAGTTCTAGTCTGCTCTTCGAAGGTACGTTCAAGCTTCGAACCTATCGCCTTGGTATTCAGCTTTTATTTTTATTTTATTTTCCTGTTTAAATTTTAACTTTACCCACACGATAATGCGGTTTGCTAAATGGATTGCGTTTGAATAGTTGCTCAGCTGATGTATGGCGACAGGGGTGTAATTCGAGTGATGTTTAACGATGTGAAGTTTATCGGTTTTGCGAGTTGAATTTACTTTTTGTTTGTTTTTTTCAATTTTAGGATTGAAAATTGCTGTGTTCTTTTTTGGGGAAAATTTTGTTTTTGTTCCGTTTTAGTGTGTTGTGATTTTTGACTGCATGTATAGAATGAAGACCCTAACTACACGACAGTTACTGAATTACTCTGTTCACCATGTCCTCCTCTGTGCCCTCTGTCATGCACTTGCTCTGGTTTAGTGTTCTTTTGTGCTATGATATGTACTTAATGCTGACAAAGTGGTGTTTTCTTCCACATTTCTGTTTTGATGGATCATGGAAATGTATAGCATGGTTGATCTGCCACTTCTGTTAATTAGTTTTATTAATTAGGTTAAATTTGTTAACTGTGTGAAATCCACTTTGCTATGTTCCTTGATTCTTGTTCCTGTATGGAGCAAATTAAAGGAGGAAAGAGAGAGAGATGAGAAAATATGCTAGCAGCTAGCTAAACAAATATTCATTAAGTCATTGTGCCGCATGTTAAAATCGAAATCGAAACAGACTCTTAGTTAGTAGCCAATGGTCTTGCCACGTTACTTCCTTTGGCCTTCTTATTACTGATATTAACGAATTGCTCAGTTCATTCCCTAGTGCAATTCTATATTTTGTTAAACGAACCGCAAACCATACTGCCCATTTGATTGCTAGGGAGTCTGTCTCTTTATCTATTTGTACAGAGTGGCTGTCTTGCCCTCATTTTATTGTTGACTCTTTGTACTCGGAGTTATGTTAATGAAACCTTCAGTTACTCTAAAAAAAAAGTGTATAGAGGTGTATTCTCATTGAAGTTTAGTTATGTTTGAATTTCATTGGACTGAAGACTGATCTCTTTGGCAGGGCTGAGGTTATACAGACTACTGGGGAGTGAGGATAAGGCAGGGTAATTTTCCTTGTGAAAATGAACCATGCTATTCAAATGGACCACTCAAATAGCCAACTTGTTGCCCTCCCTGTGAAGCGTAGAAGAGGTCGACCTAGGAAGGATCGGAGTCTAAATCATGCTGGGAGTACTCAAGTTCCGCCAGTTGGTGAAAGAGTAAAAGAAAACCCAGCCCCTCGAGTAGAGAAGAATAGCGATGCAGTTAATGATATGGTGGGTCAGGCAGTTACAGGTATAATTGAGGCTGCATTTGATGCTGGTTTTCTGCTCAGTGTTAGGATTGGAGACGGCAAAACCAGACTGAGGGGTATTGTCTTTAAGCCGGGACATTATGTTCCCATAACAGCAGAAAATGATATTGCTCCACATGTTCAGATGATACAAAGAAATGAAACCCATCTCCCTACGGAAAATCAAGTGCGCAGCCGTAAGCGATACAGACACAGGACTGAGCGCAATGGATCTCCATCTGCACGTCGGGCATCAAAAGGCAACAACTTAGCTATAATGTTGGCCCCTTCTGTTCCTCCAGTGGGTGCCAGAGGCACTGTTGTCCCTGTTGTACTCCAACCTGTTAACCTAACAAATGGATTACCAAGGACCACTGAAACCGCTATGGATGCTTCCCAAGCTTATATGGAAGCTTTAAGAGATAAAGGTGTGCAGATGGTTAAACCCTTGGCTATGTTACCACCCGAGGGATCAACAGCCATGGTAGTTGCACATGAAGCACCGTCCTCTCACAGACAACTTAGCCATGAAGAACCATCAGAAGAGATACAAAATCAAAAGGGTTCACCCAGTGACAGAGGAAGAGGTGTTGAGCATGGGGAAGAGACCAGCCATGTAGCACCTAGCAATGTAGTTATGCCTAGTGGTGATTCTGACAGAAACCAGGGATATCCACACCCACCAGAAAAATTACATGTCAGACGAGAAATGAATAAGCCCCCATCAACAAAACCCCTTGAAGCTTTACATCCCAATCTTCTTAACGATCCTAAATCACTTCCGAACAAATTCATGCACTATGGCACTGGCAGGATGACTGAGCTTTTACAGGTAACTAAGATGCATATTCAATCTTTCATAACCTCTTTCTCTATATACACCTGCTTGTGTTCATACATCCATGTGTCTATATTTGTCCATGCATGCCCATTGGTTGCTGAAATAGATCCTATGTGAAGGCTCTGCAGGAAAATTTGGTAGAGAACCCGGTGCACGAGTCTAGTGAAATTAAGTTTTCAGGAAGCAACAACAACAAAGACGAAGCAACCAAACAGTAGTAGAACCATTCTCAGTTCTCATATCCATAAACGTCATTTTGTACAGCAGTACTTGCACTCGAAGAGCAAAAGAGCCATGAAAACCTGGAACTCCCGGCTTCCAGATCGAGCAACTTTAGCAGAGCTTTTAAAAATTTGCAGATTTAGCCAAGACTATGTTTCAAAATTCAAAGCATTGATGTGTAAAAATCCTTCCAGCTTATAACTCTTTTCAAGTATTAATGCCTTTCTTGTTCATCTTTATGGTTTTGCTTATCGTGTAAGAAACTTGTTCAGAATAAGACACCAAAATCAGTACAAACAGAAGATATGCAGATTTGTGCAACGGATAAAAGAATGTTCCAATGTTTCGATTCCTGTCACAAACATTAAGGATTTAAATTGCACAAAAATGAACAATTTGGTCTCGAGTTTAAACTGAATTAGCTTGATTTATTTCTTTATGCTTGCTATGCATTTCAAAACTGAAACCAAAACTCTCACTAAGAATCTTCCTATGCTTGAAAAATGAGAACTAACAGTTTCGCCTGCCAAAACTCAATTTACAATATCCAGTCTATATGAAAGAATAGCCTGCTCTCATATGCAGTAAAAATGAATAACCTATAAAACATGTAATGATATAAATCAAAAGCCAAAACTTGCTGGAACTCAGAGAGAATGAAAGAAGAATCGTTGCCGGTGATAGCATCACGCGAATTTAGGGCTGAAAAAACCGTTGGATCCCGGAACTTGCATCGGTCGCAGAACAGGGAAAGAAGGATGCGAAATAGGAATCTGACTTGGCATCGTGTATGTTTGCTGCGCACCATTAATGAAAGGGGGAGTCATACACACGGGCAATGTTTGCGCGGTTGCATTCCCTGCGGTAGAAGGTTCTAGTTAGTCACGGGGGCAACTAAAGTAGATATGAACAAACGCCTCACGCAAAGTATAATTTCCATTACTGTCGTTTTACGGGGTTAATGGCATTTGATATCAAAGAAAAGAGTGGGGGACTCGACGTTTTAATGTCAAATGAAGAGGAATTGCAAAACTTACAAACAACAATTAGGTTCGGCTAGTCTAGAAAGTAAGATCAAATGAACATTGTCCTGCAAGAACGAAAAAACATGCCAGAAAGTTTTTCGTGACTATACCTTGATGCTTAGGAAGATGGGCCTGATGCGGATTCAACAAAGGACACGAGGATACTTGGGAGAACCCTGATGCACCCTGCACAATACCCTTAGACATACACCGAAAAGAATCAGCAAAAACAAAAGAAATTGGCAGTTGTACACCCCCCCCCCCCCCCATCCCCCATCCCCGCCCCCAACCCACACCATAAAGAGAGAGGATAATAGAAAATCTCGCTTCCCCAGAGTTGCTTCTGTTCGAAAAAAGACAGCTTTACATAAAGAACTGTTTTTTATCAACGAAGCCTAGCAATTCAGAATTTATCTTACATGAGAAACAGGATGCACATAAAGAACTGGTCCCAGTCGTCCAACCATGACCTACAAAAATATCATAATCCAAAGTTTTTTTTTTTTTTATAAAAAAAAAACAAGAAAATAATCAAATCATTAGCAAACACCACCCTATGAGCAGGAAAAGGCGAAATCTTGAAATCTTAATGACTACGATTACATACATTTTCCGAGTTTGGATGAACATATCCACTCCCAGCCTGAAGTTGATGATACTGACTAGCATACCTAGTTGGTGCTGCCCGGCTCCCCATATATCCCATTGCCTACATTCCAAAAAAAAAAAAAATGAACCCCAAGGTTAAAATGGGAAAAAAACAACTCTACCAGAGCCAATATACGAGAGCTACAATAAAAAACCGCTAGAAATGGACAATTATCTGAGATACTTACAGGTTGGGCATACTGTACATCGATATTGCCATTTCCCGCTACCATATTGTTACATTGGACAAACTTAATAGGTACAGAAGATCGAGGAACAAATGGACTGATTTCAACTTCGGGTTCAGGAGTAGCAACAGGTAACACGGGGCAGGAGTCAGGTGCATAAGCCATTGTTGGCACCGCAGGAGGGTTAACTGCTCGATGGTGACCAATGGAAGGACGAAATATCTTGGCCCCCGGGTTGAGCTTAGACTCCTAGCGGGAAGGGTAAAAATCAAATGTTAAAATTGAATGCATATATTAAATAATGATATCAAGTATCAACTGCTGCTTAAAACCTTACCTTTGCAGCTTTATTACAGCTTGAACTTCGTGGGGGCACCTTAGAGGTAACACCTGCAATAGGTGTACCGTCTTTCAGAACACTAGATGGAGGAGTAGCGGAACTTTGACTAATTTCTATGCTTCGTCGCTCATGAATGTTCTTCTGTTCGAAGTTCTGATCAATTTTGACCAAAGACACGAGGGGAAAGTCAGAAGACGCATTAGCCAGTGACTCACAATGTGGATTCGAGCCTCGAGCTTCATGTGGCTGCAAAGCATTAGAGAATAAAATTTGAATTTTTATGAATTCTTGATTAGCTGTTGTAATACGATAATTACACTTACACTTACGATTTTCCCTTGTTGAAACACGGGGCTCTCTCCATTATCTGTCGGTCTATCCTTCATGCTGTCTTGAGCATCTCTATCATAATAACATATCCATATGAATCTCAAGTACAAGGAAAGATTACCATGTATACAAAAAAGGGAAAAACATCCAACAAATATGGAAACTGGTATTTGCGAAACTTCCAAAGAAACGAACTTTTTTCTATTGGGCAGTATCGCATCTGTGCTGGACTCGTTAGGCTTTGCAGACTTCGCCTCCCTCTCTGCAGCCTCGTTGGAAGGAATATCGTCAGCTATGGCTCCTCCATCGTCACCCTTCACATATCCCGGAATACCATCAGCTGGGAGTGTAATTCCCTGTAAACGACAATATTAGTGTCGAAAATACGTTCAGAGCAATACACTGACACATTAGAACCCAAAGTTGCGAAAAGCAAAGCTACCTTAGCAACAATTTGAGCGAGATCTTCAGATAGAATAACAAGTGTATCGACCACACTTCCACTAGTTACATTCGCTTTCCGAGTCCCCTTCTTGACCATCATTGCTTTCTTCAATACAATAGCTAACCCAATTCACGCGAATATGAGTTACTTCAAACCAATTCTTGATAAGCAACATACTATGTGAGACATAATAAAATCCTTTTGGTATCTGATCTTAAATAATTTTGTTTGGGCAAATCCTTGTTTTTGGGTTCAAAAAAAAAAACAGTAAACATAATAATTAGATAAAAAGAAACAAAGAGGGATTTGAAACTCTCTCCCCAAACAAAATAATTTCAGATCAGATACCAAAATGATCCAATTGAAAACAATCCGAGCAGCCACAATTATCCAAGGGTATCATAAAAGATACGAACTTTACACAAATTAAAGAACATCCATTGAGGGATTTAAGAAATCAATGATTTGAAGCTCACCATAGCTGTCCTCTACACAGGCCGTGTGGAATATGCCAGAATAAATTGAGCCATCCTTCACGTGGACATCCACCGGGAGGCCAATGATGCACATGGTGGTGAAAAGCAAAACCTCAGACACGGCGGCGGCGGCGGCGGCGGCGTTTTCTTCCTCTGCAAGTGCTCCTTTCCTGCATCCCATATCTGATCAGTCTTGGCAGCAATATCTACCCTTTCCTTTGTATTTGTATATATTGCTTATTTCTGTATATATTCCTACTGGTTTTTCAGGTGAATTTCAATGGCGTTCTTGCTTATTGTGATGGTACAAGGTGTACAAGTGGAATACGCCCTGAGGTGGTACGAGGGAATCAAATCCAACAACTGTGTAATAAGGGAATGAAACCTTGTAAAAATTGTTGCTTTTTCCGACTTTATTTTTCCCAGGTTTTTCCATGATCTGGTTTTTTACTCAGAGAACCTCGTGTTTTGCGGTATTTTTACGATACTTGTTTTCCCTTTAGCCCACATATTTCAATCCTATTCTATTTAGACCACTACTAACATTTTATAGTTAGGATTATTATATTCATAATATCATAATATTGTTACGTGGTGAACTTGGTGCCAATTCCCTCCTTGTTGAGATATGAGAATGAGAATGATATCATATAGGATTTAAAAATAATACAGAAATAAATAATGGGTATTTATATTAAATATCAGTTTGTTTACGTCATTATGATGTATTGCAAATAATTGATGAAGCTTTTTTAGTTGGCAATTGTAATTTAACAATTAGGTTATACATAAGTATATTAAATAGGTATAATATTTTATGCTTGATACCTTACAAGCTTGGATCGACCAATTAGTTACATATATATGTCTAAACTAGTTGGTTAATTGACATCTCAATTAGCTAGGTTTTGGACTGTCTTCTTAATAGTTGATTTAAAGTTATGATATTGAATTTAGTATTTTGATTATTTGACCAATTGAACTATCCAAAATTCAATACTTATAATAGTGCATTAGTGCACATCGTTATAGTTAACAATTTTGTGAAATGGGCCTACAAATGATTGCAATCCTAATTGGTCAAATCACGCATAAGTGTATTAGATAGTGATATGGAATATACTCCGGTCTACTGATTTTTTTGTTACGAGTCGCATCAAGATCTGAATCATTTTCTGACATGAACCGATCATAATGTAGCATATGGTCAACCCGACCTGAATGTTAATTGACTTGTTGGTCTGATGAGCCGATGCTTTAACCTTTTTAGGCTTGGTCCCGACCCAAGTGCTCTTTCGGGACCCCAATCACGTATACTTTGTGTCTAAACTGGTCTCAATAAGCAAATAGCTAGTAAGATATATCCTTGCACATATGTCTCCCCTTAACTGATCCGATTATGGAGTGCATGGAGGGTACGTGGCGCTCAAGCCGATCCCTCGCCATGTGTCCCTTCAAAATTCATATAAATATCCCGTGACACGCTGGTAGGAGGTACTTTTGATAATTTCTCTATAAGTCTTATTTAGCTCGGGAATCTATAGCCTCACGCCTCTAACCGAGCTTAACCCATTAAACCAAGACTACACAAGGGCCAACGCCCCGTCCGATCCAGTACTTCTTATGTAATCGTAGTAAGCCCCGTATTTACTACATCATATAAATATAATAGCTTACTACTAACGTCCTACAAGCTCAAGTTTAAGCAAGTTGTTTAAATAACATATTGATTTGCTAGGTTTGGGTTGAGTATTCCTTGAGAGTTAATTTTGAACTTGAGATATTAGGTCTATTGTTTTAGTTATTAGCATATTTGACTATTCAATAACTCGACACTTATGGAGTTTTTGGTAGGAATGAAATTGCAACAATTTTATGGAATTACTTTGGTTGGAGGGAACTATAATTTCATAGAATTGCAATTCCATGCTTTGTGGAATTGCAATTCTATTATAAATTACCATTTTACCCTCATTATCATTATTATATTAATATTATATAAGACCATTTTAGTATTTATTCACTTCTTCCTTTTTAATTCCTCATCACCCTATTTCTTCTTATCAAATAATGTAATTTAAATTTTCACTTTATTCTTTTATAATCGAATTATAGTTCTTTTTCCCCCTAATTTCCTCATTTGATACGTCATAAAAAATATATATTTGTGATTGGGCCTAAGTACCTGCGGTCCAGACCACATAAAGACAACGGAGTAGTTTTATTTTAGGCCAAATCGGCCCAAATAATCGCCTATATAAAAAGCAGACAGCTTCTGTAATTATTGTCGTTCGTCTCGCGAACCCGCAATCGAATTGGTTTCATCTCCCTGTGCACCTCTTTCGTAATCTAGGGTTCTTAGTTCGAGCATGCAGCCGAGCGGAGTGGTCCCACCGCCGATGGCTCCGATGCCGACGAATCCGGCTCAGCAGCCGCCACAGTATCAGCAGCCACCTCAGCAGTGGATGTCTGTGCCGCCACCGCAACCGCAGCCTCCCACCGTCTGGCACCAGCAGCCACCGCCAATGGCGCAGCATGCTATGCCTCATCCTCAGCAGACGCAACAGTACGCTTCTCTCCCCTCCGGCACGACCGCCGCCTCTTCCTCGAGTCCCAGCGAGGTTAAGTCTCTGTGGATTGGGGATTTACAGTACTGGATGGATGAGAATTATATTAATACCTGTTTTGCTCATACTGGAGAGGTGCGTAGATATATATTTGGTTTATTCAAATAGTCTCTCTTTTGTTTTGGTATAAGTAGTTCTATACTTCTATTAATGAAAAGTATTCGACATTTGTTTGGTTTTATGGACGGTGATCTACCAAGAAAATATCGAGTGGTCCGAGTTTTGAGAATATTAGCCACCTGGAAAGATTTTGTACAACCTAAAGTTCTTCGATTATCCATTTTATTTTGCTAAAAAAGTTAGACTTTTCTGAATGATGGTTAAAACTAAATCCAAAAAATCCAGAGTTGGGCTATAAATGTGGCAGAAAATACTATAGCCAGCCTATCAGATGAAGAAGCTCTCTTTTGATTAAAAGATATATATTGTCTTTTTCCATGGCTGCAGTATCTTCTAACTAAGTTGCTTTTGGTTTCAGCTTACTTCCTCAAAGGTCATCCGTAACAAGCTAACTGGTCAATCCGAGGGGTATGGTTTTGTCGAGTTCAGGAGTCATGCAGCTGCTGAGAATATATTACAAACATATAATGGGACAGCTATGCCAAATTCTGAGCAGAATTTTAGGTTGAATTGGGCAACACTTGGAGCTGGTGAGAAGCGGGATGATACTCCGGACTACACCATTTTTGTTGGAGATTTGGCTGCTGATGTGAATGATTACTACCTGCTAGAAACATTTAAAGCTGTGTACTCTTCAGTAAAAGGTGCAAAAGTTGTAACAGATAGGAGCACTGGACGTTCCAAGGGCTATGGGTTTGTTAGGTTTGGGGATGAGAGTGATCAATTGCGCGCCATGACTGAAATGAATGGTGTGGTGTGCTCATCTAGGCCCATGAGGATTGGACCAGCTGCTAACAAGAACCTTGTGAATACGCAGCAGAAAGGTTTGTTCCTATTATTCCTTCAGCATTGCCTACACCACGCTTGGTTTTCTATAAAAAAATTACGACTTTATTTTTGTTTCATCATTATGTTTGATCTTGGTATCAACTCATTGTCTTCTTTAATTTAGTTTGCTCTGGTAATACTTGAAATTGCATTTGTTTAATTGATGAGTTCCTTCTTGGCATGGTTCTAAGTTCATGGTGCTTAAAATTGATTACTCTTTCTGTTATACACTTTCCAGTCATTTCCTTCTGTACTTAACTTCTATATGCTTGAAGATTCGAGGAATTTAAAGAGACGTCTTTCCATACTTTCCATTACAAACTTGGGCGGCTTTAATTATGTCAAAACTTGCATGAACTTATAAAAACTAATGTTGTCTCAAAGCAGGAACACAGAGGCTCTCGTATATGGGGGCCTGGAACTGATTTCAGCTGAAATGATACCACTTTAGTGCGTGGCCTCATTTTAGGTCAGTTAATTTGTTTATGTCGTAAGCTTCCTTTCTTCAGTTTCTTGTGGCATCTCTTGTGCTACATTAAGCTAGTCTCCATTTATTTAGTTATTAGTTACAACCCTGAGTAAATTTATTTTTTACAACCTGCAAGTGTTGCACTTTTTCTTCCACTGCTTTCCTAGTTCATATAAATCCTTCATTTTCACATTTTGTTTAACTCATTTTTGGTCATCTCCTTCCATTCAAATATTGCAACACACTGCTTTACACTTTCCCTTTAATTAAGTATTTTTTCTGTCTCATCAAACTATCATTATTGAGTACAACTCTCCCATCCTGCTCCCTGATTTTAAAAAATTTAATATGACTTCATTCAAAGTTGCCAACATCTTCTTCTTTTTTTTTTTCATGTTCCCCGACTCTTTTTAAATTTCTATTTTGCACATTTTAGCTTTTTACGTGCAAATATCTCAAGTTGGGATTGTGGGTTTCATGCACAATTACATATATTTAGAACTTGCAGTTTTGACTGGTAACTGATTTTTTGCTCGGTCTGAATAGTGTCAATACTTTTCTCTGTCATCAAGTTGTATGTCCTTTCTAGATTTATAATTGAGTGAAAGGGTTGGCACATATGCTTTTATGCAAATAATGGACAAAACCAGATTTGTATTTATACAACTATGTAGTAACCATGATCGAAGGAGTTGCTTGGATACTTCACTGTTCTCTCTGCTGTCATTTGCTTGGTTTTTAGTTGTTCAGCACTGTTCCTGGATCTCATATTATTGTGTTCTTTGATTGTGATTGCTTGCCATGAATTCTTATACTTAAGTGTGCCAAATTGGACTGGTACTTGTTTATTCTGCACTATTAATTGACAGTGTTGTGATTTTTGAATGGGCAGCGAGCAACTTGCTGCTGTTTTTTGGGTGCTGGGTTTAATTTCTTCTGCCTTGATTTTTGTGCTAGAATTTTCAACACAAGACAGACTACACTTATTTAATTTCCTACTATTAACCTTTGTTCATGTCCATCACTTTTTGTCACTGCAGCTACGTATCAAAGTTCACAAGCTGGTCAAGGCGACAGTGATCCAAATAACACAACAGTGGGTAGCCTGTCTCAATATTTGAATTAGTATTTCAATATAATGTGCACAGTTTAACTCATATTTTATTGCAGATATTTGTTGGTGGTTTGGACCCCAATGTTTCAGAGGAGCTTATGAGGCAAGTATTTTCACCTTATGGTGAACTTGTTCATGTCAAAATAGTTGCGGCTAAGCGCTGTGGTTTTGTTCAGTTTTCTAACAGGTGAGCAACAACCTCCATTTAGAATAAAGTGTTTGCAAAATTTTCATGAACTTGTATCTTATGCATTTGTTATTTACGTCCAGGCCTTCTGCTGAGCATGCTTTATCAAGCCTTCAGGGCGCACAGTTAGGAGAACAGAACGTCCGGCTTTCGTGGGGACGAAACCCCTCTAACAAACAGGTTAATGACACTAAGAATACATAGGTGCAGCATAAGCTTTGATAAGACCGTAGGTTTCTGATTTGTTTTTTCATTTTTGATCAGTCGGACCAGACCCAGTGGGGTGGTGGTGTTGGTGGTTCTTATTATGGGTATGCACAACAAGGGTACGATGCATATGGATACGCTCCGCCTCCACAAGACCCTAATATGTACTATGGAAGTTACCCAGGATATACAAATTACCAACAGCCACAACAGGTATGATGGCTAGGCAAGTTTATACGTTGTGGTGATTTTGTTTTAGGTAGTGAAAAGGGATGGGATTAAGTTTGAGGTGAATGCTGATTCTTTTTTCCTTTGCTATTTCCAGTGATCACTCTAGGGCTGGAGATTGGTCTACCATGGCAACTAGGTCCAATGTTTTCGATTATCAATGTAATGTGATTGGTTATATGACAATGATGATGCTTGGCATGGCACCCTGACTTCTAAGTTTATTATTATGATTTTTATTTAATTGGAAATTTGAGTATCCTAAAGTACTAGGAGAGGACACGGTTCGTGTGGATGTGAGAGTAATCCTTGTTCAAACAACGTGTAGTCCATTTTGCTGTTGAAATCTGTCTAGTGTTCCTTTGATACTTTGTTGTTTATTCCAGACCATGTTATTACTCCATACTATGTTGTTTATCAGTTCTATGTATGATGTGTTGGTTTGGTAGTTGCTTTGATATGAACTACATACAAAAGTTAGCTCATAAGATTCTTATTAGTAATGAAACTAATGCGGGACCTATTATCCCGCCCCCTTGAGCTTGCCCTTTACTTGTTGCCTTTAGGCGGCGATATGTGCTGTTGTCTCTTAGGGTGTTTTGTAGAAAATGTTTGATAAATTATTTGTTAGCTGATTATATATCAAATGACTTTTTTAAAAAGCTGTTTTGAATAGCTTTTTGAATTTGAGTATTTTAGAACAATAATCTATTATAAAAGTTATTATTATTTTTTTTATGTTATTGACTCTATTACATTGTATTATCTGTTCAAACATAATTTCTAAACATAATTTCTCAATCTAATGAAACACACAGAACTAACGCCTCTACTGAGACTTGATTTCATGACCTCTCACATGAGAGAGATCACTACATGTCATCTGAGCACAACTATAAAAGTTAATTAATCAATTAAATAAACTACAACTATAAAAGTTAATTAATCAATTAAATAAACTAACTATTACCAAATAGGGCAACAAAAATAATTGAATATATCATATGGGAGAGTGAATATGCTATGAGTGTGGTTCATTCATTTCTTGAATATGGTTTGTTCAATCTTTCATCTTTGCATCGCCTTTGATCTCCAACCATTGAAGCAAAGACATGAAGCAAACCATCCAAGCCCTCCAAATCTTCTTCCCCTACAGCCTTGAGTGCATACACAATGCTTTCAATGGTAGACAGGCATCCCTGTTTTGGTTGAAGCCTCACTTCACCATACAAGCTCAGCCTATCCTCCATGTCCAATTTCAGATGAGGCAAAAGCTTCAACCATGGATTCTCCTTGTACATTCTCTTCGCCTTAGCCCACGTCCCATCCAACACAATCAAATTCTTCACCTCAAAATCTAGACCTTCAACTCCACCTGATTTTTCACTGGGAAAAAGCAGCACAGATCCTTCAGGAACTGCAATTTCAAACTCTTCTTTCTCCTCTTCAAACTCGACCCTCTTTCTCTGCAGCTTTTTCACCACAAACCCTTTCCCCAAATCACTCACAGCTTCTCTACACCCCAACAGCTGATCAAAATCCCATCTTGCCACTCCATTTTTCACCTTCCAAGAATCTTGGAAACATGCTATTCTTCCCTGCTTCTCAACTGTAAAAACAACAGCCTTTTCAGCATTCCTATTGAAAATCTTACTTTTACTGGGCTTCAAATCAACACTGCAATCACACTGTCTTTGTTTCAATATCCCACCATTTTCATCCAAATTAGCAACACCCATTTCAGGGTTTGGGTTAAGTAAGCGGATAGAGAACTCGGCTTGGGAATTGACATCAGAAACTGGGATTACGCTGAGATTCTCGAGGGCAATTGATGCTATTCTTGTGGAATTCAGCGGGTGCTTCTTCTCTAGACTGTGCTGAAGAATCGTGATGGCCACGGAGTTGTGGAGCCTCGGGGTCTTGAGGCGGGTGCAGAGGCAGAGACGGGTGGGCTTTGAGCATGATGGGCACATGGGTCTCTTGGTAGAACCCGAGTGCGTCGCCATTTCTAGGGTTAGGGTTTGAAAAAGATTTGATTTTTGAGGTCTTAAAGGATTGATGAGAGAATAAAACTGAAGCTGCCACGCTTTGGGTATTGGCCTGACCCGTGTCACGCATTGGGCTTGCATTGAATCAAGATCCAATTCTTGAAGAAATCAATGAAGGAGATGAAAGCAGGAAAATTTATGGAGATTTGAAGTTGTGGCGCCCACAAGCACTGCAGAGCAGTAGACTTGCTTTACCACAATTGATAATATAAATATATAGAAAATGATTTGTTCTTGACAAATTATTGTGTGGACCACGGTCTAATATTATGAGTAACAATAATGTACATTACGTATTTGAATAATGAAACATCTGAAATAATATAATGTACATTATGTATTTATTTTCTTCACTTTTCTCTCTTTAATAAGCCTACAAGTGCAACTGAAGGAATTATCTCTTCTGAACCGGAACAAGAAAGAGCTGATAACCACGGCAGGTGAGCAGCTCTCCTCAAATATTGTTCTTACCAGAGAAAAAATCTCTAAAAATTCATTTCCCTCATTTGTTTAAAAATCGCTTCATTAGTTTTTTATCTGTAAAAATTATCAAAAAAACTTTTAATGGAGTTGTCGTCAAACCCACAATCTTTGCCATAGTATTGTATGTGGGAGGATTATACAAAAATTGGAGTTGACCTGGTGCACAATTTCGGGTAGTGCTTATTGATTTGGTTTGGTTACTTTATTGAGATTTTAGAACTAGACAAGAGAAAGATCCCAAGTAGAAAATTAAAGGCTTAACTTGGAAATAGAATAAGTATCCTACCAACTAGCTTAGTATGTATCACCATCATCATACTAATCATCAAGTACAAATCTCTTTGTATTTATATGAAAATCAGCCATATTTTATCACCTTCTGGAGGAGAGTATAATCTATTTTGTAATTTGTATTGTAGCTTAACAAGGAGACACATAAAAAAGTTTAGAAAGCAATCACTGGGAATATAAAGAAGTTTTAAGATCAGATACCCTGCAGAAAGAAACAAGAATCACCTTAGCATATAATCTTTAATCTGCAGAAGAAATCCTTACACCTACCTTTCTTCATGATGCATATTTTCTTCTATTCTCTCTTGTTGCTTCTGCCTGTTTCCATTCTCCTAGTGAGGAGAAGGAGATCAGGGAAGAGGCTTCCACCGGGAACACTCGGGCTACCAGTAATAGGCCAAAGCCTTCAACTTCTGAGGGCGATGAGAGCCAACACTGCTGAAAAATGGCTCGAGGAGAGAGTGAAAAAACACGGTCCTATCTCGAAGTTAAGCCTGTTTGGGAAGCCCACAGTTTTCATCTATGGACAGGCTGCAAACAAGTTTGTTTTCAGTAGTGATAGCAGCGTGCTTACTAATCATCAAACGCAATCGGTGAGGCAGATCTTGGGGGAGCGCTGCCTGTTGGAACTCTGTGGCGAAGATCATAAGCGTGTTAGGGATGCTCTCGTGTCATTCTTGAAACCAGAAAGTCTGAAGCTTTATGTTGGCAAGATGGAAGATGAAGTTAACAGGCACCTTCAGATGCACTGGAAAGACAAGGATATGGTCAAGGTAATTTATGCAAATAAACAGAAGATCCAATCAATTTTGTTATTTTTTTTTTTCAAGCTACTAGCTTATTTTATGAACATTACCAAACAAAGTTGATAGCTTATTAGTAGCTTAAAATAAGCTATAAGCTCCTGAATAAGCTATGCCAAAAAGAGCCAAAAACTGGTCACTGATGCAGCTAATATCTTAAATGGTAGCCAGGTCTTACCTCTGATGAAGACACTGACATTCAACATAATTTGCTCACTTCTTTTTGGGCTCGAGACGGGTGCGAGGAGGGACCAATTCATCTGTTATTTCCAACAGATGATTGCAGGAATGTGGTCAATCCCTATTAACTTGCCATTCACACGCTTCAATGGAAGCCTCAACGCTAGTGCAAAAGTAAGGAAGATGTTGAAAGAGCTTATACAAGAGAAGCGGTTCAAGCTTGAGCAAAATGGAGCTTCATCCAGTCAAGATCTCATCACCTGTTTGCTCAGTGTCAGAGGAGAAGACAATGAAGAATTGATATCTGAAGATGAAATCATTCATAATGTTATGCTAATCATGGTTGCAGGCCATGACACTTCCTCTGTGTTGATTACCTTTATAGTCAGACTTCTGGCCAATAACCCATCCATATATGAAGCTGTTCTCAAAGGTAACAATGCTTTGAGTTTCGCCCGTTAGTTCAGTGTTTAGTCCATCCTTTTCTGAAGTTTCGGTTTCTACCAATTTTGCAGAACAAGAAGAGGTTGCTCTGAGCATGTCATCTGAGGGACTCCTCACATGGGAAGACCTATCGAAGATGAAGTTCACGTGGCGAGTGGCAATGGAGACAATGAGAATATTTCCACCTATATTTGGAGGCTTTAGGCAGACTGCAAAGGATATTGAGTATGGTGGCTACCTAATCCCAAAAGGATGGCAAGTAAGACAACATTATATTACCTCTAATGCTGCTAACCATTTCTTCTGTTTTGCTCACAAAAACATTGAATCTTTACTTCTCTCCCTTGACAAACTAGATATTCTGGGTTATGGCCATGACACATATGGACAGCAGCACATTCCCAGAACCAGAGAAGTTTGATCCATCACGGTTTGAAAACCAAGCGGCCTTGCCTCCTTACTGCTTCATCCCATTCGGAGGGGGACCTCGGATATGCCCGGGTTATGAGTTTGCAAAGATTGAAACTCTGGTCACAATTCATCGCCTCGTAACGCATTTCACATGGAAGTTATGCTGCAAAGATGATTCCTTCATTAGGGATCCCATGCCTGCACCTACTCAAGGCCTTCCTATTCAACTAATTCCCAAGAAGCCATTGTAACATTCAATACAGTTATCTTATTTTCTTATTTTTTCATTAGAATTCAATTTCATTATCAATTTGCCCCAAATAGGATTTGTTTATTTCAATCTGTTATAGATCCGGTATAGAGAATGTCGTTCTTTTTTTCCCCCTCCTTGAAAGAAAGACCAATTTATTTTTTGATCTCTCCATGAATCGTATGTTTGTAACAATAGGGACAGAATTTTTTCAATTCTAATGGATTAGGCGTATTGTGCCGGTTCTTTTGAGTAATATATCTGGAAATGCCCGTTGATACCTTATTAACACCGTTTCGGACACAACTGGTACATTCCAAAATCACCGCCACTCGTACATCTTTACTCTTGGCCATGAACCTCCTTTATATTTTTGATTGACTCAACTCTTCTATTTTCAATTCAAAACAAAGAAAGGAAAAAATAGAAGTTACTAAATAAATTGAAAATGAATTTCAATTTGTAAATGAAATTCGAAATGAAAGAAATAAAAAAGGAACACAACGATTTCTAAACTAGATTTCAAATTGAAGTAATTTCAGTATATTGGATAAGACTCCCGTCCTAGATCTTCATTTTCGATTCTATCCACACCCCTCTAGTAACAACTGTTTTCAGTGGTCAACAGTAAAGGAAATATGATAAAAGCTGCGTTTCAATGGAGAAGGGCAGCCATAGCTGACCTGAACTTGTACTTGCATACACAATCTGATCTTTGGTCAAAGCCTGTACTTTGTGCTGTTCTGCTGCATTGTCTATGTGAGATCAAATATAAGTTAAAACCCAGTGCACATCCTCGGGGGTAGTGGTTGAGAGTTTCTCTCGTCACTCAGAAATATAAGTTATTAAGGAGTAGTATACCTGCTTGATTCTGCCACTGTTCTTACTCCAACTAGAGAACAGGACACATCATCAACAATACAGGGAAGGTGTAAAATGTCTTTTGCTTACATGAAATATATAATACATATTAATTAGTATGAAAATCAAATAACAAATCAGAGTGGCGCAGCGGAAGCGTGGTGGGCCCATAACCCACAGGTCCCAGGATCGAAACCTGGCTCTGATATGACATTCAGAAAGCTTCCAACTATCCATCTTTTTCACCCCATATCCTAACAATCTTTAGAATACTTGAAATTATAATTAAGAAATAAAAGTTTAACAAAAGATTCCTCATTTTTTGAATTCCAGTAAATATCTATTGGCCAATATTCTGTAGAATCTTGACCTACATCTACTGCATCAAAATTGTCAGAGCATTGCTCCAAAGGACACAAAATAAGAATCAAATGAGAATTGAATTTCAAATTTCCAGTATCTAATCTTCTATGTGGTTAAAGAAAACCAAGAAATCTGATCTGGCTATGTCTGTGGTTCTATGAACTATGCTGATATCCCTGTGGCTTCCTTGGGGATCAAAGACAGAAAAGCAACAGGAATGAATGTGCAGATGACTTGAATACCAATGCCAAGAGGAAGGTTGTCAAAGGATCCCGAAGAGATGTTAAGAGCAGAAGCCAGCCCAGCTCCTACAAAGGATCCTACTGTAGAACCCAAGTTGTTTATTGACATGAAAAGGGCAAACAATGTCCCTTCAATTCCCGGAGGGCATAACTGTCCTGATAAGATGAGAAATGGCATAAACCTGCAAAGTGAAACTCCATAAATATTTGACAGAACAAAGACACCAATTGGTGGCCAAAGCATTTTCCGCTTTTCACACAAGTAATATTTCTATTTCAGCTGTTATATAACATTGTTCTGATATTTGATTCTTGTGCTAAAACCTTAACTACGACTCTAAGAGAGAATCGAACATACTTGAATTGATTTATGCCATCTGCAAGAGCAGACCCGTACAGCACCATACCCCTATCTGATATGCCTAATGACACATTTGTCCGGGTCACCAACACCAGATCTAGAGCACTCAAAATGGCCAAACCAATATGAGCCCACCTACACAAATTCATAAAATAAATTATTTCGTTTTTAAAGTTAAAATCATCTCATAGCCAAATAGACCAGCCAAATTTCCACTTACATGAGAATTTTTCGCAACCTCATATTCTTCATGTATTGATTGTATATGAAGGTTCCAAGCATGAGTCCCAACCAACCAAGAACACGTGCTGTGCCTAAGAAGGATGCCTCCAAGTTTAAGATCTCCGTCTGGTAGTAGAACATGACTGTTGAGAGGTTTGGGACAGTCACATGAGCTAAAAAGAACCAAGCCATTGGTCTGGGTTCCCACAAAAGAGTTTGCACAGGACAAAAAGCTTAGTAAGATCAAGGAACTAATAAGTGAATAAACAAGCTATGAAGCAAAGGTATTGGCGAAGCAAATTAGTATTGTAGATATGAAGTGTAAAAAGAACAAACAACATCTTCACATTTTGGGTTAATTTCATAATCTCATCAAATCAGGTACTATTATTATATTGTACATTATCATGTAATGTTGTAATACTCATACTGGGAAATGAGAGAAGCTCCAATGGGCAAGTATTTCACAACTAAAAAGGCATCAACCAATGAAGGGACCAAGAAGATTTTCCAGAAGTTACCTTAGAATGATTGGCTGCCGGAAAGCTTTAAATAGAGCATAGCTTGCCGATTTCAGAGATTGAAACAAGCTTGGTGTTGATGATCCATCTTTATCTAGAACCTGAAGGTCACCTGATTTGATTGCTCTATTGTTGGTATCCTTTTGGCCCTTTTTTCTCCTTGATGCACCACCAACTTTGGACTTCCCATTAGAGAAATTACTATCCATGTCGAAGTTTTCAATTGTCAAGTGAGTGCCATTTGAAGCAGAAACTTTCGAAAAGGCTTTACCAACTGTAGAGCCCTCCTCCACAAAATGACAAGAAGCGAGCTGCAATGCTGGTAACACGGAAAAAATAAGAAAAATTTCATCCATCCTCAGATTGCTCAATGCATAACCACCTAGCAAACTCCCACAGATTCCTCCCAAAGCCATTGCCATCCAAGATATTGATTGAAGATCACCAGCAAATAAGGCCCTGTTCATGAGCAACCATAAGATCTAATTCATGCGCCTTCAAAATGAGAGAACTTTGGAAAAACTGAAAACATACCGCTCTAATCTTACAGCCTCAGCTATCATCGCATCAATTACCACATCTGCCATGGCAGAGCCCAGATTTTGCACTGTTAGGAGAACCATTAGCTGCACCTTAGAAGTCCTAAGAAATTCACTGGTGCCTAAAAGAAGCCATGGAAAGAATGAGAACAAAGTGGCCAGTATTAAGTAGGGAATTCTTTTTCTTCCTTTGATGGGGATGCAATCAGATACAATCCTGCATAGATAACAACTTAAGTTTTAATAGCTTGCAAACGTGATAGAGTACTAACTTCCCATAAAACAAAGTTCATAGAAAACAAATTATATTCATCTAGTACCAGTGTACCACTAAAAAATATTAAATCATTTGTTAAAGCAAGCAATTTGAACAGCGCATTACTGTACAAGACCATCATATGGTATAAGTTCAAAATCTGCCATTTTCGCCTTTGAAGAATAAAAAGGGTGTTTTAAACATCAGATGAAGAGTATTTGATTAGCTTTTCTCCTATTTAAACCATCTTTGACATATTGCTTATATAACTTTCTGAATGCCCAAATGGTTGTAACATCGTGAAACTCATGAATCATAATTAAACTTGCATAACAGATACATACCCGTATAGAGGTTTCACACTCCATGGAAAGAATGCTATTGAAGAGACAAACTGGGAGGCGGAAGGTGATAACTTCAGCTCATCTTTCAGCTGATATGAAACTGCAGTCCATACAAAAGATCTAAAACCCTGCTCCCAAAAGCCGTGATGTAATAAGCCATAATGACTAGAAATCAAGTATATGCTGGTTAACCTAACAGTCTGAAGTAGTCTTAATGTTCAATTAACTATGCTAATAAATTATAGTTGATCCTGATTCCTGATAGCCCGAGAGCAGAAAATTGCTCGATCAGGGACATGGATCACCATTTTTTCAGCTAAATCAGAGCTTTGCAGCATGGGTATTAGCCAGCAATGACAGAAATTCGAAACAAGACAAAAACCTAATAGGGTTAAGACCATTTCCAACAGGCAAGAGTTAAGATTTGAGAAACGAACCTGAGTGAAGTAAATTAAGCAAACGAGCCAGAGAAAAGAAGCCCCAAAAGCGCCCCGCAACTGTTTGCACCAACCGATCATTTTACCGGATCCAATAGCCCGATTACCCGAATGACACGGCTCTCAATCTCCGCTGTTCTCGTTTTTGTCGGAAAAAAAAATAACTTTTTTTCCCCTAGTTTTGGGATTTGAGGTTCGTCGTCTACATGAATTTAGGGATTGAGAAAATTGGATTGCTTCTTCAGGGCATTTAGTATTGCATTTCGTACCTGCATTACTTGCCTTCATTCCAACGGTTTCTGGTCTGGCCTTATTGCGCCATCTGAATGTCCTAACCGTATGAAGATGAATGAGTTGACTTTGACCTTACTACCTTTACTTTTCATAATTGATTTTTTTTTTTTTTTAATTCGTGGGGTGGTGATAATTGATACGGAGTATTTATTTTGTTTGATAAATACTTGAAGTTTGGATGTTAATCTTTGATTTGCGGAAAAACATGCAGCCATAATTCAAAAATACATTATGAGTGGAAGTTGTTCTTAATGACAAAGGACCAATGTAAATTGGGGTATGTTAATTAAAGAAAATTTGTACTATTCGTATCTAAGTTATAGGGTAATTAAAAAAATTGTCACGAAGTGTCAGTCATAATCAATTTTCATCCCTAAATTATTATTGATGGTGTACTTTTCGTTTTTTTATTAATAAAACATTAGGGACGAACTTTTTCAATTTTAGTATAACTTAGTGACTAAAAGTGAGCACGAAAAGATAAAAAGTGCAACGTGTTAACTTCAGAACAAAAAGTAATTATGATTAACACTTAGAACAAATTCTACCATTATCCAATAACTGAAAGACAAACAAGTATAATTTTCATCTAATGTGACTTTCACATACAACCGTTATATATATTTGTTTGTTTATTAAAATATAATTAGAACAAATAGGGATGAATAATAAAGAGGAAAACATAACATATTTTGTAATCAATGTTTCAGACAATATAATATCTTCTCTCAAATACCACATACGAAACCAATGAACTAAATCCGTACGAGTTATAGACAAATCTTATCACCTTGTGACAAATAGTCAATCATGATTTTATTGTTAAATAACGATAAACTATTACAATCACTATTAATATATGCACTAGGTAAACTTCATATATATCTAATAACTCATAAATTCCATTAGAAAAATTAACATCCTTGTTTGTTAAAGTATTTTTTTAAGTGTCATTCTTAAAAATACAGTGTGAAAAACAAGATCTTATTGTAAATTATTATTGATTGATTGATTTACTAAATTGATTAATTATTATATTTTAGGAAAAAGTCAAATAGGCCCCTGAACATTACTCAATAAGTCAATTAGGCTTTTGAACTTTCAAAATGTACAATTAAGCCATTAAACATATTGTTTTAGGTCAATGAGGCCCAAAAACCGGTTGATGACCTACAATTATAGATCAAAAAGATTCCGGCGAGATTCCAACAACATTTCGACAAAAAAATCGGCGAAACATTCGCCCGTGTCATTTGGCAGCCATCTTCGGCGAAGGAGAAGGCAGACCAACTGCTTTGGTCAGCCTTCTCCCGTGAAGGAGAAGGTTGACCAACTGCTTTGGTCAGCCTTCTCCCGTGAAGGAGAAGGTTTGGGTTGCCTTCTCTCTCGCCGGAGATGGCAGTCAAATGACGCCGGTGAATGTTTCGTCGATTTTGTTGTCGGAATCTCGCCGGAATATTTTTGACTTATAATTATAGGTTACAAATCGATTTTTGAGTCTCATTGACCTAAAATAATATGTTTAAGGGCTTAATTACACCTTTTGAAAATTCAAGAGCCTAATTAACTTATGAGTAATGTTCAGGGGCCTATTTGACCATTTTCAGTTATATTTTGGATAGGACAACATTTTGGCTCCAAAATTTCGAACCCAACCCCCGGTGGCGCCCATTTGGCCTGTAACATCCTCTTGAAGTCTTGAGCCGTGGCGCCGTCTCTCTCTATCTTTCAAATTTCATAGTTTAATTTTCTGGGGAAATGGAGGAAGGAAAACGGCCAACTCTCATAAACGAAAACAAGAACCAGAACATAGTATTTGTGAAAGATAAGAATTCCCTGTGGACAAGAAGAACAGCAAGATTCTTAAACCCATGTACCCAGGATGTTAGCGAAGCAGCAGCGCGGGTTCCGAATGCTTCTCCGATATCTAAAAGTTTCGAGAAAGATGACCGGAAATGGCCTCCAATGGCCTAGCGGAAATCAAACCTCTGTGATATCAGTATGTCCTGCACTTAATGTCTGTGTTTTTGTTTCTTGTTGTTACAAGATCTTGACACGTGTTGGTTATCCAATTCTTGAATTCAAGGATTGTTAAACTGTAAAAACTAGCTTTCATTTTGCTAATTGAGAGTGGCAAGGTTGGCTCAGACAATGATCTGGGGTGATCCTCATTTTTAGGATTTCATAAAATCTCCAATTTTTTTTTTTTTTTTTTTTTTTGATTAATGTAAATTTGACCATGTCAAAGGTGAATCCGGAATTTGTGTGTCGGAAGGAAAAACAAAAATTCTGGGAAACACTTCCCCATCTGTTACTTGGGATATCAGGAAAAAAAACACAGGTTTTCCCAGCACTAAGGTGTTGGTGAATATTGGCAGGAAACTGAAATTGCAGTGATGTTCTTATTGTGGCAATGTTGTCGGAGATCAATTGCCAACAATAAGGATATCACCCTGGATATTTCAAGGATTTAAATGAGTTTGGGATCTGGATATGCCTGGGTTAACATAGCGGCGGGAAGGGGAAGAAGATGAACTGCTTTTCGTGTTGTATGCCCAGGGAAGGGGGTGGTGAGAGAAATTCAATGAAGAAGAGCTATGGAGAAAACAAGTTCTCATCATTTGCCAACATTTCTATGAAATCTGGTAATTGGATCTGCCCTTATTAATATCTAGTATGGTTTAGATTTGCATAAATGTATGGCGTTTTTCGAACGATTGTGCAGATAGTAGCAGGAAGAGATACATAGATGAAGAGATTGGGAAATTTGGAAAAGATCATGTTTCTGCTCATGCTTTTACATACCAAGAACTCACTGATGCAACTCAGAACTTCAACCTCGAATCTTTGCTTGGCGAAGGCGGTTTTGGGAGGGTCTACAAAGGCCATCTCGAGAGCAGAAACAAAGTTGTGTCACTTTCCTTTTGTTGTTTTAACATTAACAGACAAGCACTAACTGCCTGGATTTTGATGTCTTTCAGGATGTTGCTGTCAAAAAACTAGACAGGAATGGCCTTCAGGGCAACCACGAGTTCCTCGTGGAGGTTCTGTTGTTGAGCCTTCTTCACCACCCTAACCTCGTGAACTTGGAAGGGTATTGCTGTGATGGCGAGCATCGAATATTAGTATACGAGTTCATGTCGAAAGGCACCCTGGAAGATCATCTTCTTGGTACTTATTCTATACTTCATTTGCAGGTTTAGTGTTGTTGAGCATATAATATAACATAAACATAAATGTGCAATCCAACTATCAGCTTAGGTTTTTAGTTAAGATGGAGTACATGCTTATGAAGTTTTTGTGTTTTTTTGCACTTGTTAGACCTAAAACCAAATATTGAGCCACTAGATTGGTTAACAAGGATGAAGATTGCTCAGGGAACAGCGAAAGGGCTCGAGTATTTGCACGAAACATCTAACCCCCCAGTGATCTACCGCGACTTTAAGGCATCCAACATACTTCTAGACGAAAACTTCGACACCAAACTCTCTGATTTTGGGCTAGCTAAGTTAGGTCCAACGGGTGACCAGTCTCATATCACCACCAGGGTGATGGGAACCTATGGGTATTGCGCGCCCGAGTACGCGAGCACTGGCCAGCTTACCACAAAATCTGATGTGTACAGCTTCGGGGTCGTGTTTCTGGAGTTGATAACCGGGAAACGAGTGATTGACAACTCGAGGCCCAGCGAGGAACAGAACTTGGTCTTGTGGGCACAGCCATTGTTCAAAGACAAAAGCAAGTTTCACTTGATGGCAGATCCACTGCTGGGAGGGAAGTATTCACCCAAGGGACTACACCAGGCCCTCGCCATCGCGGCAATGTGCCTGCAAGAGGAGGCAGAAACGCGGCCTTACATGAGCGACGTCGTGTCTGCTCTGCACTTCCTCTGCAGGCCCGATGGAGGCGAAGGCGGTGCACCACCCGAGGGCAGTTGAGACTACTGGCCAATGATGTTACACACACACATACTAAGAGCTCCAATTCTTGTCATCGACTTCTTGATTTTGTGGTCGAGTCGATTTTCTGGTCAGACCACGAGGTGTCATTCTGTTTTTTGTGATTGAGGTTTTTTGCAAACTTGTTATCTCATATAAGTTAGAGTTTACAAGATCAGAAGAGGTATACTTGGCTATGACTAGCAGGTTATATAGGCCAAACCAATCTAGCCACACTTCAAGAACCATACAAGTTTCAAGAATCAACAACTTAATGGAGGTTGGAACTTTTTTTTTGAAAAACCGAAAGAGCATATATTACGCAAACATATTGTTCTTACAGACGAAAGCAGAAAGATAACGAGGAATAGACTCAAAAGACTCTACCATCCCATCCCATCCCCGGATTACATAAAGCCTTCTTAGCTAAGGTATGGGCCAGCATATTTCCGGCCATTTTTGCTGCACAAAACATAATGCAATCCTTATATCCTGCACCACGGCGCACATAGTACTGTGCGTTCCACGCCTCCCAAAATAACGTTGTTTTGTTAAGTTGTGTAGGAAGTTGACACGATTATGTACATTATGGTATACAATTATGTACCATATTTTTTTATACATTTATGTACATTTTTTATACAATTATGTACTTTTTTTTAATACAATTATGTACATCCGAAACAGGAAATTTATGTGTATCATGTTAAGAGTTGTGTATTATCTTTTTCAAAAAAAGTATGTGTGTTTTGTTATAAAATTATGTATATTTTGTTATACAATTATGTATATTCTGTTATACAATTATGTACATTTTTGAAACATGAAATTTTTTTAAAGAAAATTAAAAGTCGATACAGAAAATCGAAATTCTAAAAAAAAAAAAATCTAAAACAATATCGTTTTGCACCAGGGCGCATAATGTAATGGGCGCCTAGGGCACGATATAAATTGCCAACATAATGGAGGTTGGAACTTAGAAACCTTAGTAAAAAAATTGGAGTCCATCATTAGACAAAACATATACACTAAATCACTAATACACAATATAATAGTCCACACGATATAATGATGTGTTACTAAATTCTCCGTATTATATTACCCAAAAACACTTGGGGATGTTCATGACCCAAAACAAGAATGCATCCAAACCTCTTTTTCTAAAGAGTTATATTGAATTTTCAAATCTTATTCCCTTAATTTTACTCATGATGTGACGAGTTCTGATAAACTATTCATTTTATGTGGATCTCAATACAAGTGTCTACGGGCTCTGATAAACTAATTTTTTTTGCGGGTCCCAATACAAATGTCTAAATCAAGATTTTGTGTGTGGGAGTAAAAGTTAAAAGTATAAAATTAAATACACCGTGATCGAGAGAATTACCTTTTTTACGATTCTAATGACATATCGTAATCGTATGGTCATCTCGTGCCACTAGACCACAGGATCATTGACATTATTTCTATATTTATATTCATAAAAATGAAAAATGACACTATGATTTTAATTTTATTTTTAAAAAAAATTCCAGGGTGGAAAAACAGCCACGTCAGACGGCGAACCCGCCAGTTTGGCATGTATACGTTCTTTATTGTCCTCCAATGACTAAAATCCACAGTATACTTTAGCTCGCATTCCAAACATGGCCTTCTCTGCCGCCACCACGAAAACGTCAGCCCCATTGCTCCCAAAGCCGACCGGTGCCGCCGCCTCCGCCTCCTCCTCCTCCTTGCGCCACCTACCTCTGAAACTGAACAAATTCACGACGCGCCCAGCCAAGGCACCTGCGGTTTTCTGCACTCTCACCGCAGGATCTCTAAAGCAGCAAATGGAGGCTCGGGAGGCGTCTGAACTGACTTTCCTTCAACGCCCCGATTCGTTCGGCCGGTTCGGCAAGTTCGGCGGGAAGTATGTCCCCGAAACGCTAATGTACGCTCTCGATGAGCTCGAGACCGCGTTCAAGGCCATCTCCGTCGATGACGCTTTTCAGGTTTTCATTTCTTTTACAGTTATTAATAGGGAAATCGGATTTTGATTCTTCTCATTTTGTCTTGTTAGGAAATTGCGTTTTTTAGGCCTCAATTTTACTGTTATTTTTGTTAATCTGTTTGCCTTTTGAAGAAATTGATTCTGGAATTTAGGTGTGTGTCTTAAAAAATTGATATGTTAGCGATTTCAAATTGCTGATTGAATTAAGTGATTAACTGCAGAAAGAGCTGGATGGAATCTTGCGTGACTATGTTGGGAGAGAGAGCCCTCTGTATTTTGCAGAACGGCTTACTGAGCACTATAAGCGACCTAATGGTGAAGGACCACTCATCTACCTCAAGAGGGAAGATCTGAACCACACTGGGGCACACAAAATCAATAATGCTGTTGCTCAAGCCTTGCTTGCAAAGCGGTTGGGCAAGAAACGCATTATAGCTGAGACAGGAGCTGGTCAGCATGGTGTTGCCACTGCAACTGTTTGTGCTCGCTTTGGCTTAGAATGTGTAATCTATATGGGTGCTCAGGATATGGAGAGACAAGCACTAAATGTCTTCAGGATGCGACTTCTTGGTGCTGAGGTTTGTTTCTGTCACTATGCTTTGGTTTTGGCTATTCTTATAGGTGAATGCATAGATTGAGAATTTAGTGAAGAGTTTTTTGTAATTAGGTGAATGCATAGATTGGGAATTTACCTTTAACTTTTCTGCTGTCATGGGTGCTGAGCTATGGTGAAAAAAGTTGTCTTTGCTGTTTGTGTTTGCGTTCTTAAAGAAAAATTTCATGTTTGATTTCAGGTTTTTATATGTTGAAATTACTATTTTTCCCCTACTATATGTGACTTTCTTTTGATGATAATGGTAAATTGACGTCAATTTCATATCTGCTGGTGCAGGTTAGACCAGTCCATTCTGGAACAGCCACACTCAAGGATGCTACATCAGAAGCTATTCGGGATTGGGTTACCAATGTTGAAACAACTCATTACATCCTGGGATCTGTTGCCGGGCCGCACCCATATCCCATGATGGTTAGAGACTTTCATGCAGTGATTGGCAAAGAAACAAGAAGGCAAGCATTGGAAAAATGGGGTGGGAAGCCCGATGTGCTTGTTGCATGTGTTGGTGGAGGTTCTAATGCTATGGGACTATTTCATGAGTTTATTGATGATGAAGATGTGAGGTTGATTGGCGTGGAGGCTGCCGGTTTTGGTTTAGATAGTGGCAAACACGCTGCTACTTTAACAAAGGGAGAGGTTGGAGTGCTACATGGAGCTATGAGCTATCTGCTTCAGGATGATGATGGGCAGATAGTTGAGCCACATTCCATTAGTGCTGGGTAACAAGTCTAAGCACTTGCTTCACTAACTAATTTGAAACTTTCCCATCTTGACAGTTTTCTCCCTCGTGTATTATTAGGTTGGATTATCCTGGAGTTGGACCCGAGCATAGCTTTCTGAAAGACCTTGGACGAGCTGAATACTATAGCATCACTGATGAAGAGGCTTTAGAAGGTAACCAACATTTACCAATTACCAAACTCATTGCCACCAGTATTCCATTTGGCGGCATTTGCAGCATGACTAGTTCTTTTGCTTACATACACTATACATGTATATGCAGCATTCAAGAGATTATCTCGGCTAGAAGGCATTATTCCTGCATTGGAGACATCACATGCGTTGGCTTATCTAGAGAAACTGTGCCCAACTCTGCCAGATGGCACTAAGGTTGTACTTAACTGCAGTGGCAGAGGAGATAAGGATGTTCACACTGCTATCAAATACTTGGAGGTTTGATCGATGGCGCTTTTTGTTGTTAGACAGGGCTGCATGTGGTTGTGAAAACAAATTTTGTTTCTTGAACAATTCATATAGAGCATGATCTGATAATATTTGCATCAACAAAATGTTTCTTATAAGGCAGCAGACTTGCATGAACTTTCATTTAGTTGCAAAGTCTTTTTATTCCCATGATACATAACTTTCATAATCATTATCTGGATTCAGCATGGTCTTGCTCTGTAAAGTTTGACTATTACTCGGGGGAAAAGGACAGACGAATATTTTGAAGTAACGAATATGATGCAACAAGACACCAACTATATTACACAATGACTGTAAAATGATGTCCATATCTATCTATCTATCTATTTCAGGTATTTGGTCAGTTTTGATATCTTCCAGAATGCTTTTCAGACTGATCTATCAAGGGAATACATTGAAATATGACAGATATAAGCTTCATGGTGTTTCTGATGCTAAATGTCAAAGGGCAGATCTCACCCAGAGACATGTATGACACCTGATTGTAAAGGTGATAGAACACACCCTGGCCTACCATCCACCTATGTAATAAACCAATTCCCAATCAGAGTACATCACTAATTGAAAACGTGGTGATTATGCTGCTATATAGAGTTAATACCATCCGGGATCCTGTGAGCAATAGTAGTTTTATCATGTTTAGTTCTAAATTTTCAAATTGACCACCCGTGATCATTTGACGTTCAAATTGTTATCATCCGTAGTCCAAGTTAACCATTCATGGTTCTTCAACTATTAAATTTTAACATGGTCCTTATAGGAGGGTCAGTGCCGGTTAAATTTTAAAAGTTGGACCATGAGTGGTTACTTGGACCACGGATGGTAACAATTTGAAAGTCAAAGGACCACAAGTGATCAATTTAAAAGTTCAGGACTAAACATGGTAAAATCACTATATTCGAAAGACCCCGGACAATATTAACTCCTGCTATATATGTAGAGTAAAAGAGTTCATAAGTCCATCATATCAAGTCTTAGAACATCACAAAGAACCAAAGGAGTATAGAATTGCTCCATACAATTTGACATGGAAATAGAATCACTTTTAGTGCTTGAGTTTTCTTCAAGTGAAACTTTTAGTCCCCCCAATTAATTTCACTTTTGAGATGGAAATACACAGGCCCACCATTATGAAATTGGGCCAAAAGGCCCTTGAAACAAACCAAAGAGCCCATGAAAAGGCCCAATGGGTTTACAGTGGCCCAGTTACAGCTCGAAATTAACTCATCAAGCAGACACAATAGCCCAAGTATTTATCCCATAAACCAAACGAGAGTACCAAATGATGGCAAATTATGCTATGGACCCGGTCCACCGTGTGCATAGTGGACACACTGTACATTCATAATTTCTATAATATAGATTCATAATTTTTATACTGTAGGTTCATAATTTCTAAACTGCAGATCCATAATTTCTATACTGTAGATTCATAATTTCTATACTGCACATTCATAATTTTTGTACTGTATGAATCTACATTATAAATTTTATGAATCTACAGTATAGAAATTATGAATCTACATTATAAATTTTATGAATCTACAGTATAAAAATTATGAATGTACAGCGTGTCCACCATGCACATGATGAACACGGATCCCACAACATAATGCTCCACCAAATGATATGTATTTGCATATTGTGCATAAAAACTTATAGGCCTATTTGGTAAAATAGTTAGTCTATAGGTCAATTTTGGTTTAGTTAATCACTATTAGCTTTTTGACTTGGTTAAAAAATCAATATAAGTGTTTGGTTAATTAGCTTTTTGTAATCCAAAATGCTAAAATTCAAAAGGCAACACAAAACAACTTTTTCAATTAACTTTTTGAGAAAAGAAATTATACCAAATAGTTATCAACTAACATCTAATTTACCAAACACCGTTCTACAACCAGCTAATGTTATCAACTAAGTATACCCTCTAATTAACCAAATCAGCTAACAGCTAACAACTATTTATCAACAGGGCCTATAATGTACAATCAAAGACCTTGTGGTCAAGTGACATGAAGTAATTTTTCCAGATGAAAGGTTATGGATTTGAACCTCATTGAAAGTAGTTAGTATACTAAAAAAAAAAGATGTCTAAATCAAAAATTTGTCCAAGAAAGTAAATTTGAGAGTCTAAATAATATTTTTCTTCGTAAGAACATAGTTTTTGAATTCGTGTAGTACAACATATATCTGATCTGATTGAAATTATTATTCATGTCTTATTCCAGGTCCAAGCTCCACCCAAATCGGAATCACTAAAAAACAAAATAATTCAGGACCATAATTGACCATTTGCTGTCATATTCATGTATGGTATTGGTTTAGCTACAACTGTTGAATTCTCTATCTATATATAATTTGTAAACACCCCCACTTTGTAATTGTTTAGTGTTACTATTGTAAATTCCAACTTGTAATTAATAGAATTATTATGACAAACTGAATAGGTTAAGTTTAGTGTTAACTATTGTATTGAGTTAAATCTGGCAGGCACTATACCAAAGTTTTTGAAAGGTAGTCGTTAGAACTACACCGACTTATCAAAAACAGCTGGCAGTGAGAAGTTACATGGTCTGAGATTATTTTACAAGAAAGTCCTTACCGACTGAAATACCCAAGACTTGGAGTATTATATACTGGTTAGAGATGAAGAATTGAGAAATTACACCTTACAAGAATTAAATCACAAGAAACTTTCTCTACGATCTACAAAGAGAATACTATGATAAGATATCATCTTCTCAAGACATTGTTGATGATCTGAGTTTAAGAAGATACTTGAGAAGAAAGTTCTACAAATTAAAGCTTTATCTTTGGACCGTATACCATACATCTGTGGCGCAGTGGTGGGTGAGTTAGCGAGACGGCAACGACAACGCGGATCTCCAAGAAGAAATTTCTTGGACTGCTGATTGCACAGATCTCCGGCCTTGACAATCCTCTATAGCTTCTTCAGATTGAGTTTTTACCGTGTGAGGTATATCACACATTGGGTTGAGAATGCGTTCTCTTACCGTATGTTTGATTTGCTCATTAATGGTGGTCCCTCATTGTATCGAACTGGATAAAGTATACTCGGTGTCCTTTACTTTCTGTTTGATTTATATTTCACTCTTCCAAAAGGCTGAACCCCAACCATAAAAAAAAAAAAAAAAAAAAAAAAAAAAAAAAAAAAAAGAGGAAGAAAGCCTCAGACATCCAAGGAAGGATCAAAGCATTTATATTTCACATTTAGTGTATCATTGTTGTAATAACTGTTTGAACAAACGAGTTTAGGGTAAGCCATAAGACTAATTCTCAAACAGTTAAGTCAGAAAGATAATTAACCAGAAAAATTTAATATCACATATACACGAAATTACAGTAACAAAAAAAAGATTGCATTTTTAACGATATTTAATACACTTAAACTCTTGAGTTACTCGGATGGCTTCTATTTCCTTCTTCATCAATTCAAACACTCTATTTTTTACTCAAGAGCCTTCATCCCTCTCGTGCATAGTCGATTTTGAATGCATTATATTAACGTGATATTTAATTTTCGACATATACATGACAACCATATATATCTTTGATGTATAAGTTTACAAGAATGTCTCTGTCTGATCTCCGACATCATAACATTAAAACCGGAGGAAGGTTGGCAGTCTTGAAGTCGCTCTAAGTCCATTTCCGGCATCCATTTCTGTGAATATATTGAAACCTTAATACTGTGTTCTCTCTCTTTCAGTCCACTTTTGTTGCCATGCATGGCGGCCTCAAGAACCACAGCTGAAAAGGAAAGAAAAAACATTAAAGATGGAATGAAAGAAACACAACATATATATGCAATTCAAAGGTGACTCATTATCCATGTGCCAATGTTTTTTTTTTTTTTTTTTTTTCTTACAATTGAAATCTTTAGTTAATATTCGATAATGTACACTGGGTAAACTTTATTCATATGTAATATCATACAAATTATACATAAAACTGAAGTAACCTGCACTATAAAAATTATATAACGGGTTTGAGTGAAAGGTTGATCGATGTGCCTATATTGTTGTGTGGCAGATGATGATTGAAACTTGTTAGAGAAAGCTATGTCTCTAATTTGGATTAATATCCTAATTAACTTTAAAACCATTAGTGAATTTATAATTAATGATTGTATCTGCTATTATGAGTGATTTTGTCATACCTCTTGCTTCTCGCCCTCGTCTCCATACCAATGTATAATTTATTGTGTCTACCTCAGCTGCATTATTTTAATTTTACGGGTATACCACTTTTCATTCGGTGCATGAACAATTGACACCATATCTATATTAATGATTGTAAAGATGAGATGATGGGAGTAAAATGTACATCATAGAGATTAATCAAGGATGCATAATATAATTGAATTTTTGTTTTCCCTTAAAAAACAAGTAAATTAAGGATTAGGTACAAGGTATTTGACCATTAATTTTGGGATTAATTATTAATTAACAAAGCATTAAAAGAGTAATTGGGAATCATGTTAGATTTGAAAGCCACCACCCAACACCTTAACAACACAAGTCTTGATTCACTCCTCCCATTCATTGAAAATGAGCCCCATTACTCCACAATATATATATATATATATATATATATATATATATATATATATATATATATTAATAAATGTAAATATTATTTATATATTTTTGTAATTAACTAAATTGAAAAAATATTTTATTTATATAAATAAGAAATGGCGCCGTCTGATAGAAGTCACTCACGTTTTAGTTGTAACATGAAGTGGGTATGTGTCACCTTCTCTTGTCCTCTCACTTTTATGTTTACTTGCAAAATGGAAATGTGAAGACTTAATTAAGGGTGTGTTTGGTTGATAGGTTTAGTTATCAAGAATGAGTATTAAAGTCATTAATATTGTTTGATTGACAGATTTTTAGAACACTACTATTATGGATTTTGATTACCCTCTTAATTAAAAATTTCATTCCCTAATAAAATAACAGGGTGTTTGGTTGGAGAGGGGGAATTACGTGGGAAAGGAATTGCAATTCTATGGGAGATGAATTACCGGGAATAAAGTAGGAATTTAAATTTCAGTGTTTGGTTTACAGGAATAAAATTACTGGGAATTTCAATTCCAATGTTTGGTATACATGAGAATTGAAAGGGAATAAGTAGTATAAAGTAAAAAATATACATTATTGTTTTTAGGCATTAATTTTAGGTTAAAAAGGAAGGGATAATTTTGACTCATCACTAACTTTTTTTTTTTTTTCCTAAAATCCCAGGGGGACATTGGATTTTAATTCCATGAAAATGGGGGAATTACAATTCTATGAAATTGCAATTCCTTTCAACTAAGTAAGAGAATTTTGTGGCCATTGGAATTAGGTGAGAATTAAGTGGGAAGGGAATTTAAATTCCCTTCAACCAAACGCCCTGTAAGTGTTTCATTTCATTATTCCTCCTCATACATAATCAAACAACAATATTGATTATCATCTCATTCCACCCTACTACCAAACATGCAAAATACTTTTACCAAGTATTTGATACACATTCTGATTCCGATTCTCGTGTGCAAACCAAACACACCATAGTTTGGTTGGTGCAACATACCTTTCATCTTTTCAAGTTTAACTTTCTGTTGTCTATTGACCTTCTCAATTTGAGTCGATCAATTATAAATAACTTATATTAATTTACCTTTTTGTGATCTTTTACAAGATAAGATAGTAAATTAAACTTTACCTATAACATATTTTCAAATAATAGTTGCAAACTTTCTTCTAAATCAAAGTATGTAATACCACTAATACATGCCCTTCCACCCACTAGTTTTCTTTATAATAATCAAATGGGTTGGATAGATACCATATATAGAAACCCTAGAAATATAAAGAAAATATATTTTAGCCAAAACATTAATAATGAGAAAATACAAATATTACACTGTTAAAAAGCATTATACATTACACTCACTGACTCACACATGCATTACGATTATTTGAACTTGATGGTGACATATATAGTTTCTCATCTAAATCTTACCTAAGCTAAATAACTTTTCTCTTTTTCTTGAAAAGATATATTAATATGTGAATTCATTGAAAACTACATTGTTATCCTCATCAAGATTCGAGGTTGATGATTAGTTGGTTAAAATGCCTAATATATTGTGTGATTAATAATAGAAATGTGGGTGGGAGAGCATCTCCGATCCAACCCAAAACACCAAATT
This sequence comes from Ipomoea nil, assembly GCF_001879475.1. Lineage (NCBI taxonomy): Eukaryota > Viridiplantae > Streptophyta > Magnoliopsida > Solanales > Convolvulaceae > Ipomoea > Ipomoea nil. The sequence continues at coordinate 939,959 of NW_017617241.1, read as the reverse complement.
CTGCACTAAGTTTTACACCAAAAGAAATATTTTCGGCATATTCTTACATTAAATTTTTTTTTTTTTCATTTCCAACTCATTTACACCAAATTTTATTTCTATACTAAAATAATTTATATTCCCATAAATTAAAAGTTTATTTGTATACTTTTATTATTTTAATATAACATATAGTTGTAATTTTATAAATTAAACTTTAATTATGTTTTGTGTAAATTTATTTTTAATTAAATTATATTCAATACTAGTCTTGTTTTAATCGTGTTGATGAGATCTTTCAAATGATATATATATTTTTAATAATATACAATTTATGTTTAAATATTTAACAAAATATACAAATACATTAAAATTAAACAAGGGCATAAAAGAAATTACAAATAAAAATTGGGGGTAAAATGGGGAAAAACAAACACACCAAACTTTGGTGCGGATGAACAGTGCAACGCCAAATATGGCACTGCACTGTTCATGGTGCGACAAAATTTTGGTGTTATGTCGTCTTCATTTGAGCTGCAAAACGCTATATTTTCTTTCAAAATAGAACTTTGTCGTGTTCATTGGAGATGGCCTGACAATGCATGATATGTTCAAATGATTAATGTCTATCGAGAACAAAATAGGCTACTAGCTAGCTGGTTGACAAACTTTTTAATTCCCTCTACCATAGTACCATCCTCATGGAATAATGATTATTGATTATGGACTACATACCTTCTTTCGTTGTTGCAAAAAGACTGCTTCTCCTGATTAGGGAGAGCATCAATCTTAAAATACAATTAACCGTGTCATACATTTCTTGATTAAAATTGGGGTCAAATTAGTAAATAATATGGAGTATCAAATAATGATATTAGTCTGTATTTAACTTGAAGCTGTATTTTGCATAGTACTACCACTTTTGGAATATATAAGTTTATAACTCTATTGCAATGGTATTGCAACTTTTTATTTAGAATCATAAATTTATAATACTAAATTTTAGGTAGAACCTAAATTTGCGCCTATACCTTAACAAAAATTATAAAATGGAATATGACCAAATATTCCTGCCCATTGGTCTTGTTCTATTGATGTGTCATCAATTGCACTGCTCAGATATATATATATATATATATATATATATATATATATATATATATATATATATATATATATATATATAATTTGTTTTATCAACCTTTATTTTATACTGCCTGTTGAAGTCAATACTTCAAAATTCCACCCAATCATGAGCTCTAGGTCGTTGTTTTCAACAGATTAATTAATCAGTTGACAATTAGCACCATTAATTAATAATTAATTAATTAAATTATCCATGAAAAAAGTAAAGGGAAAAAATTATTTGTGTTTATGTACTCATACTCTAGGATTTTCAATATCGGAATTTGTCAGTATAGTAGAAGTTCGAGAATTATCTTTCATGAGAATAAATGTATTTTTTTTTAAAAAAAAAAAAATATAATATTGTACAAGGTTTATTGTTAAACATAAAAAAAATACAAGAAAGTAAAATACTTTGTAAATAATACCATATGTCAATACTAATAATTTACAAGTTTAGACTTTTGTAGATGATAATAACAATATAATATGAGAAAGAGATGACCTGAGGACTCTTTCAAACCACATTCGTGGGAGGGGAAGTGCACCATAGAATATTAGAATATATATAAAGATTTGGCAAATCTTTGTTTTCTCATAATCTAATGCCTAAACATGTCTAGTCAAACCCCTTCTACTTCTTCACCTTAATTTTTTCAATAATAATAATGATGATATATTGCATTACCTCTAGCAGGATGTCAATTGAGGCATAAGTCTTGGGGGGAGGTAGGTAACTAGGTGGACGGAGTCCGACATTCTATTGTCGTAACGTAATAACATGATAAGGGAATAAAAGTGCATTTTAACTTCTGACGTAATGATGAAAGTATTTGATTCAACAATAATTTTCTATTTATTCATCTATCCTTAGACGATTATTAGTTAAGCCATACTAACACTAATAATTTAATTATATATTGTCGGTTAGATTTAATGACTTATTCAAAGAAAGCGGTATACTGACCAATTTTCTCACTTGATGTAATTCTGAAAATTTGAGATGTATGCCAACTCTTCCAATAAGTTGGTTTTATGAGTCATGCTGACCAATCATTAGTTGCAGCCCTCCTCCATGACAAAAGGGACAAATCTTGAGCTTATGTTGCTGCCTATAAATACACTGTAATATACTGTAGTACCATATCCCAGGTTGTCTTAGAAACTGGTCTGAAAACCCAGGCCAGCCTGCTTTTTTCAATTCCTTGTTTGTAGAATGGAGAATTCTGTGTTTTCTTCAAGCAGTGCTCCCTGTTCTAAACCAAACACACCTCATTCTCCTGAGGAGAGCAGTTGGACTATGTATTTTCAAGGCTTCAATGACAATGATGAACACACTTCTTTCTCTTCATCTCCCTATGGAAAAACTGATCATACTCTTGCTTCCCATGCCTCTCCTTTAGCCCCTCAAGAACCTTCTAACTATCATGATAATCGTAAGAAACCATGGCGGAACTTGATTGGGGTTGCAGTTGATGATGAGCTTGAGGACACTGCTAGCTCTCCTGTCAATAGTCCCAAGGTTCGAAAATTCTTGGTCACACAATGAATACTCGTCAACTAACTTACTCCTTGCATGCACTTTTAGCAGTGTAGTGTCACTAATTCTTGGCTTTCTTGTTGTGCCTTTCAGGTTTCTCACATCAATCATGAAGGAAAGGGGAATTTTAGTCTTTCAAAGGTAAAGAAAACCATCTTTGGTACATCCAACGGGGAATGAGGTGATAGATTCAATCCCGAGTTTACTATCTAGAAAGGGATGTAATTTATCACCAAATTACATCCCAACCCTTAAAAAAATCCATTTTAATGATACTTCTTTTACTTCAGGGAAAGGGAGGTGATTCTGGGCAGAATGAAATGGATGTGAGGGGAAGGGATGATGGTGAGCCTACAGACGAATCAGACTTGAAGAAGAAGGGTCTGTGCTTAGTACCTATGTCTATGATCACAAAATATATTGGTTAAACTTTTTATCTTTTTTTTTTGGGTGAATAATTTGGTCTTAAAGAGTACCACTTCACGAGAGAACAAAAGTTTCTCAGTGAAGGATAAGAAAAGACATGTATAGTTGCTTCTCCAAGAGAAGATTTTATTAGTAAAGATAAAGAGAGTAGAGATTCTGTGAGGGTAAAATGCTAAATGCCCTCCACTACAATAATCCTAGATTGTACCAATCTTTCTGTCTTTTGTGAATTGTTGGCTTCTACTTCTTCTCGGGAAGTTTCTCTAACAACTCTGGTATGACCTCAAAAAGGTCTCCTACAAGTCCATAGTCTGCAACCTGTGTTTCACATTTGAGCTCAGAGTTTGAATACTGAAGTTGAGCAGAATAATTCAGTAATTTAGCAGTTCATAGGTGGACAAGGGACAAAACATGAGTATATTGCATTAATGCATCAAGTGGCCTTCTATGACGCAGGGTCAGCATTTCTGGTTTTGGAAATGTTCCATCCAAGAAACTTATTAAACTTCATGTTTCTGGTTTTGGAAACATTCCTCCCAAGAAACTTAAAAAATAAAAAAAAAAATAAAAAAAAAAAACACTTCATAAAACATTTTAGGATCATATTTCTAATTTTCAAAAATTAAAAAATGCATTTCCTAAAAAAAATTAATAAATAATTAATATTTATGCATATTTAAAGAAAAAATATTTGCAAATACACACTTATATTTTTTTTTATATATTTGTATTTTTCTCTTGCATCTCGTATCCAGCATTTCCCTATGTTCCGTTTTCATGCTACCTAGGTGGTCTTTGATTTCTTTGCAAACAAAGCATGGCTCTAACTAATACATGGAATGCGTGGAGAGGGGGGGGGGGGGGGGGTTAAAAGTTGATTCTAGTGACTGAATGTAACACTTAACCAAACTTTGGATGTGTTTTTGTTTTTTGTTTTTTTCTTCTGCTTTTTTTTTTTTTTTTGGGTGCCAAGTGGACATGGGCAGAGGGGTTGAGAGAGAGAGAGACAGGGGAAGAGATGGTGACCTGGAATATGGGTGCATCAGCGTCTTTATTTACAGCAACAATGATTTTGGAATCTCTCATGCCGGCTATGTGTTGAATGGCTCCGGAAACACCAAAAGCCATATATAATTCTGGAGCAACAATCTTTCCAGTCTGCCCCACCTGATACATAAAAACAACCTCAATCAATCTCTCAGCTTTAAAAGCACTAAGTTTCAATTTAATCTCCTGTAAATAACTCCAGTAACACAGTAGGGAAATAGTCATAGTGCAAGAAAATTATATATTTACTCATTAGAAGACTTCAATAGATGTTTTTAATTTTTGAATCATTCAACAAATGTCCTCGACATTGGTCATTCAACAATCAACCATCTGAATTCTGAAGTTTTTTTACCTGGAGATCATTAGGAACATATCCCGCATCAACTGCTGCACGAGTTGCACCAACTACAACAGAAAGAAGGCAAGCATCTTCATTAGATACTGAAATATTTTATACTAGGAAAGGTGGAATTCATAACTAATGTCCTCGACATTGGTCTATAAAGTGGCTATGGTTTAGTGCTTGTTTGGCCCTTAACTTATTTGGAACTTATCTGCTCCAAAAAGCATAAGTTGAGCCAAACACTAAAGAGGGAAAGGCTTTTAAAGCCCAATAAGCAGCAAAACATTCTTTTTCAGGATGCTTCTAAGTTGAGGCTTTTCAGAAAAGCCTTTTTTCAACAACCTCCAGTTTGGGCATAACAAGCACCTAGAAGTTCTTCTGTATTTTGGATTTTTGCAAGAGAAAAGCAAGTGATTAAAAAATGTCAAAGGTAAAAGGGGAGAACACACACTTAGATGTAGATCAACACAGTTCTTTTAAAGAAGAGAGAGAATTGAGAAGACTAAATGTTATTGGAAGGAACCTGCTGCCCCAAGTTTCTCTGCAAGCTTCTCTATCATTTTAAAGTTCTCAGCGCTTTTCAAAGCCCGTCCCCCTGTGACCACAACACGTGCATTTCCCAAATCTGGGCGCTCCGCATTTTGAGAGCAAACTTTTATATATCTTGATTTACCAACTGCACCATCTGTATACAAAAAGCTTATCTTCATTATTTTGCAGTTACTAACAATGAAGTCAAAAGGACCCACACACTGTTTCGTTCTGATTAATTTTGAATACATAATAGTAGAAAGTAGAAATGTTTTCATGATAAAATAAATTAACCTACCTTCATTCAAGATTGAAATATCAACCTGGTCAATGGAGGCTGCATCTGATTTTGAATCAGCTGCTACTGTAACAGGCGGAAAAGATGGAGCTCTAATGGTCAACATACAAGGGATGGAGCCAGTATACCGTACAGTAGAAAGAGCATTTCCAGCATATGTTGGTCTGCCATACAGAAGCAAACCTGATTAAATCATCAAATGCTCTATCCTGATTAACAAGCAGGATTACTTGAGCACCTTGCCTGTGCTTAAGCTTCTAAAACAAAATTCATAATCAGCCCTAGACTGACATCAACCAAACTGCAAACACCCATAATATACAAGCAAACATGTAACAGCCAAACAGGCCAAAAGTTCAGAGATTGTGAGGTGGACAGGTTGCATACCAACTGTCCTAACTGGCTTTGCTAGGACTGCAACCTTACCTCCACTATCACCAAATGACACACTTCCAAGTCTCAGATTTGGTTTCAATGCAACCTTAGCTTGTCTAGGTAGGGAACTTGACAGAATAATGAAGTTCCAATTATATCTGAACTTAGAAACAGTTGTGTAGTATCGGTTGGCTAAAAGGAATCTAGTAGTCAACAATGTCATGAGAGAGTTTTACGTAGACATGAAGTAGGAGGACAACTGTAAAACTTACCTCACAAAGAGATTAGGTCCAGAAATCTCAGTGACATCAGTAATTGGAGAAACATCCAGAAGGGCAGCTGCACGGGGTAGTATGTTTTTCCCAAATGAACTTGATGCAGAAATTATATGTGAGTATCCACCTTTCTGGTGAACCAAATGGACTAGCTTAGCCCATGGTTCTGCTAGAGGATTTGAAAATTTTTCAGAATCAGCAAGAAGAACCTGGCCAAATAAACTTGATGGATCAAAAGTCTACAAAAGTTGGGATAACTCAATTATACTGCTCCATACTTCATTTCTCTACTTCAATTTTCAATCATAAAACTGTGCATCAAAACGTGTTTGAAAAATTCAAAACTGTAGTTTCATATTTAGTGTGATGAACACACATGTTCAGCCATATCATGTGCATACAATTCTTCTACAGTGGATACCTTTCCTATTAGAATAAGATGTGCCTGTTAAAGAATTCTATTGTGTTAGCCTCCAAGTTCTTCCTTGTTTAACAAAATATGAAACAGAGACCTAATCATCTATTTAAGGGTCTCCAACCCAGTATAAGGATAGATTCTATAGCAATAACCTCGGAAACAGAAGGATGGCATGATGCAGCCCGTGAAGCAACCTCCTTGATTGAAGGACCTGATCCAGCAAGAAGTACAGATATAGAATTCTCATCACCCAAAGATTTGGCTGCTTCTATTGCACTCAATGATGAGGTCTTGATAGAACCCCCTTCATGTTCAGCTAAAACCAATGTCCTGAGCTATGCAATCAATACACAATTAATCATAAAAAAAGTGATGCACAAAATGGTGCAAGTTAAAAACTCAGATCATCACACGAAGATAAAATATAACATTTATTTTAATTTGTTAAAGATATGCAACTCATGGATTCAAATTCTACAGTCCAATTAGCAATTACTATAATAACATTTGAACACAGCACTATGAGTATTCAGCATTCCTAATACTATAACAATATTCCACCAAAAGATTTTCTTCTTCTGTAGTAAAGCATGTGAATTCCTAGCAAAAAGGTTAGAATGCGTAGTATCTTAAACAATGAATTCCAAACAACATCACATGATTCAACTACAAATAATTGACCCCATACCAACTTGATTTAGTAGCTGCTAAGTTGCACGATAACTCTTCATATGAAAAAAAAAAAAAAAAAAAAAACACCAGTAAGATCGCAGCTCAAAGTACTCGGCAAAATCAGAGAAAAATAAAGTTCGGCAGTGATGCTAAAATCCCGATTTCACGGATACGAATGATTAAATATGCATATAGATTCTGTTGAATATATACAAATTCGGAATCGTACAAATAAGAAGGTAAGCTTACAGATCGATGATGCGAGATTATGCGTGAAGTAAGAGAACGGTTTCTGAAGGCGGAGAGCATCGTCCAAGTAGCCATGATTTAAGCTTCTGCTATTCGTTGGAAAACCAGCTGAGCTCGAATCCAAATCATTATATCTGAAATAATATATTTAAGTGAAATTAACTCAAAAATAAATTGTTTTCAAAAAAAAAAAAAAAAAATTAAAATATTTATATTTTATTTTATGCTGGCAATTATTAATTTTTAAGTTTTGTTCATGTACAAATCGTTCACAAATCACATTGAGAAATAAATTATTCCGTATTACAGAGCTTATAGCTTATTAGTAGCTTAAAATAAGCTATAAGCTCCTAAATAAACTTTGCCAATAAGAGCGTTTGAGCACATGCAATTATTATTATTATTATTATTATTATTATATAATATATATATATATATATATATATATATAAATATATATATATAATGATATTATTGCCACATATATGAGACATCACATTAGTCGTTACTCATTGTTGAAAATTTTATCTAATGAAGTTAATCACTATTCTATTTTTCTAATCAATTAAAAAATACAAATAGATTATTATGTATGGGTTCTTTATGACAACTCAATCAAGTTACTCAAATAATTCTTTTAGGGTGTATTTGAAAATTTAGAAAATGATTTCTGAATTTATTTTTTTTTTTGGTTTCTAGTGCTTGACAAAGAGGAAAAACATAAAATTAAAGAAAAATCATGTTTTGGTCAATGGAGAATAAATCAAAATTTCATGAAAATGACTTTTTTTAAAAAAAAAAAATTAAGGGAAGTTATTTTTCAAGTTCTATGCCCTCTCTACCTCACCCCTGTTTGTAGACCGCCTCTTCCTCACGCCCCGCTGGAAACCAGTCTGGGCAACTGGTTTCCGAGGCCGATTGGTTTCTGCTCGGAAACCAATCGGCCAATGTGATTTTTTTTTTTCTTATTTGATGTGATTTTGTTGAAAATTATTATTAATAAATGTTGTTATATCTAAACAACATAATTAAAATGTTTAATTATACAATTTTGTTCATTTTTCAAAAAATGAACCAAACACACCAAGACAGTTTTATGGAATGCAACCAAACATGGGAAAAAAAATGTTTTCTGAAAAATGAGTCCAGAAATCATTTTTCTGTTTTCCAAACGGACCCTAATTAGTAAGTATAATATTTGAAGTTTGACTCTCCTATAATTGATATGGGGTTTGATATAATTAATTTTTGGATGTGCGAGCGTGATTGAGTATTCCCGGTTCAACTATTTTGCCTTCAGGTTTCTAGATTAGGTTGACCATACCAAATGTTGAGTTTGTTGCCTCGGATAGGTCTCGGGTAGTTCATAAGGTAAACAAGTCTCCCTTTTAAGCAATAAATGCGCAATATATAGGCGTAGGTCTTTGGACACATGTCGGGACTCCGACATATTCTACACGTGGAAGGCGCAGGTTTGCCAGTCAGATAGGCGATGTCAAGTACTTTGATATAAAGGAAAAAATGGATGAGACGTGATTTGACTATTCTCCAGGCGGAAATCGTGCATAATAGAATGACGGGGGGAATATATATTATCTCCGGTTTTGAGAACCAGCTGCCCAGTCATATGTGACTGGGACGATCCGAAAGTGGTTAGGAAGGTCCCAGTAGTGTTCGATCTCAGTTGATTTATCTTACTTATGCCTGATTGTACATGTATAAACTTTATCATAGTTTTTTTTAACACATCCTTTTCTTATAAATTCAAGGTATATGGAAATAGGAAGAATGAATGAATTATACATTGTAAAACAAATTAAAATGTCCCTTTGATCTAGAAAGATGCACAAACTAATTAATTAATAACTTATTTGTTTACAGTACTCTTGAGCGTCCATGTAGTATGCACGGCTTTTATAATTAAGACCATATTCATGTTCTCCCAAATTTTACTTTCTCGTTTTTTTTTTTTTATATGATCAGACAAATAATGATAAGATATTTTCATCATCTGAATCTAAAAAAAGTGTCAAAATTAGAATACATGTACTATTTTATATTTTCCACTTCACAACATCATGTAAAACTCATGTCAATGTCTTATAACCAATTATCCTTCTAAACATTCACTTGCACTCTTCCACTTCACACTTTCAACCAACTGCCACATAGCATATTGGTTGGTCATTAAACACGGTTGGCTGAACATTCTCTAACAAAGTTGATCAAGTTAGTCAAGTGTTATATAACCTAAGTACCTGGACAAACACCTTGGTTAGACTACTTGGCTCAGGAGATCAACAACACACTTCGGTCGATCATCGAGCCTCCTAACATTGACCCTTTAAGCAACTAGTTACCTTATCAAAATTGAATTGGATTTTTTGTGAGTTAAATGGTAAAATTGTGCACAACTTTAAAACTTATGACAAATTTTAAAAAGGGAAACTAAATATATTTGCCACAACAAAAATGTATGATTTTATTTCACCAAAATAAACATTTATCAATTCTCTCCGCAGATTATTTGTGCGCAACATTTGTCGTTTGGAGTCAATGTTCCCATACTGAAATTTAAACCCGAAACCTCTTATTTGAGAAGACACATCTATGTCGCTCGATCACTATTCAAGTCAGTCAAATTCAAATAGAATAATAAGATATGGAGTATTTAAATTCGTTTACACCTCTAGTTATTGTGGATCTAAGACATAATATTAATTAGGGATGGCAATGTGCCCCGTCCCCGACGGGGATCCCCGATCCCCGCCCCGATGAATACGGGGATGGGAAAAATTTTCGGGGAATGGGGACGGGAACGGGGAATATGTGTGATTCCCCGTCGGGGACGGGGACGGGGACGAGGATACCCCTTCCCGCCCCGCCCCGTCCCCGAATAATTATATGTATATATACTGGCATATAATTATGTAATGAACTATATATATATAATTAACATAATGTCGCCACTAGCAGTAATGCACTGTAATATACATACCATTTATATATGTAATGAACTATATATATAATTAACATAATGTTGCTACTGGCCGTAATGCACTATACAAGTATACAACATATACATGTAGTATACTATACCAGTATTGCACTATACAACATATACATGCAGCATACTATATATATATATATATATATATATATATAGCATTTTAATTTTTGAAATTATTATTTAGTTTTTAAATTTTTTATTATTAAAAATTATAATTATTTAACATTTTAACTCGGAATTGTCAGGGAATGGGAAATCCCCGTCCCCGCCTAATTCCCCGCGGAGACAGGGACGGGGAATATTTTCAAATCCCCGCCGGGGACGGGGATGGAGACGAGGTAGCGGGGACGGAGACGGGGTGTATACTCCCCGCCTCCGCCTCGCCCCGTTGCCATCCCTAATATTAATTAAATAAGAAGTTGTTAAATTCAGTGCAATAACTATTTGTACCCGCGAAACGGGTCCCACAAAATCAGCGCGCTACATACAGTGCACCAACAGACATCTAGTTGCAACTTCTTCTTCTTCGTCACTTACTAATCTTTTTTTATGGGTGTTTATTTCTGTTCGCGTGTTAGAGAGATAGAGATTTCCGGTTCATTCACTTCTCTCCGTAACAATCCGCACTGAGAGAGAGATCGTGGATTCGCATTTGCCTTAACGGAGGCGAAGGAATGCATTCACTAGCATAACCGACATTCTGAATCCCTATTACAGATCCGTTGTTGTTATTTGCTGATTTTCAGAATCTGCTTCTGTTTTTGTTGTTTTTCTCCATCCGGAACGATGGTTTCGACGAGTAAAATCAAATCCGTTGATTTTTACAGGTCAGAATTCAATTGATTCGGTTTTGGTGCTTGTTTCTATTTCCGAGCTCCCTATATGTTAATTGTTTATTTGTTCATTGGTTGATTCCCGGTTTATGATTGTGGAATTAGTGTTCGATATGCTTATATAATTATGAATTGTTAAATATAATTCTTGTTTAGGTTTGCTGATGCATTTGCATTTTCACATTTGTTACTTTCATAGGACCGATAATATAATTTGTTTTACCTAAAATGCTCAAGCATGAGTCGGGGTTAGGTTACAGATGTTTTTCTGTAGATGATAATGACGGGATAGGAGCCTGACAGGTGAAACACTTTTGGTAAAATGATCAATGTTTCTGCAGTATAAATTTAATCCATTTTAGATGGTTGGTACAACAAAAGCAGATATTGGCGTATGCTGATTTAGTAGGGGTTCTGTAGAGGATAAGGGTTCAAATCCAGTGTGCTCTGGACCTCTGGTACATTCAATATTGCTTGGAAATAAGTTGTCTGCACTGGATATTGTCTTGGCTCTTGATATGAGTGTGCTTAATTCCTGAAACAGACTAGTTCAAACCAAGTCAAATAGTTGCGTAATTTAGGGCATTCTCTTTTTGATACAGGAAAATTCCAAGAGATCTGACTGAGGCATCGCTGTCTGGTGCTGGCCTATCCCTTATTGCAGCCTTTTGCATGATCCTTTTATTTGGAATGGTAGGTGATTGATGTTGCATTTTTATTCTCACGGGTAAAGAAGAAGTATATGGAATCATAACTCATGTAAGTTTTCATTTTGCAGGAACTAAGTAATTACTTGTCTGTGAGCACCACGACATCAGTAGTTGTTGATGAAAGTGCTGATGGGGATTTTTTACGAATTGATTTTAACATTAGGTATAATTTTATAGAGCTGCTTTATTTATTGCACATAATTTATTTATTTATTTTTTTTGTTGACTTTAATTCTTTATTCTTTATTCTTTAGCGCTTACACAAGCATTCACTTGTCTCTGTTTTAATATCAAGTTACCACAAATCTTCTCCTTGACAATCATTCGCTGATAATGCATTTATGAGTCATGCGGAACTTCTATGAACAGTTCCTAAATCTTGATCCCAGAACATTCTAAAGCATTTAATATGCGATTTTCTTGTTACTAGATGCTCTCCTATTCTACACATCTTTATTTTCTTACAAAAAATTTAAAGTAGAGTTTGATGTTCTATTACCATGAGACTATGTACATCTATCTGTCAATAACGTTTATAAAATTGCAGTTTTCCCGCGTTGACTTGTGAATTTGCATCTGTGGATGTGAGTGATGTCCTGGGAACGGTAAGTCTCAGTATCTCCCTGTCAATCCCTATTACCAATTTTTGTTCATTAATGAAGATTCTAGTATAAACAGGCTAGTCAACTAGCTGCTCACCGAAATTACACAGTTGCCTTTTGTGATCTTGATTGATTGTAATTCACATCTTTGGCCCTTTAAAATACTACTATATCATAAAAGCCCTTTTCTTGGTGGGCCAAAAATTATTTCCTCTTGATCTGGCCTTCTGATATATCCTTGTCTTCCCTTTATATCAGAATAGGTTGAATATAACAAAAACAGTGCGCAAGTATTCCGTAGATTCAAATTTGCTGCCTACTGGTTCTGAATTTCAATCTGGAGCAATTGCAAATGCTGTTAAGCATGATGAGGAAGTAAATGAAGAGCATGCTGAAGGTTCTGTAAAACTAACTGGCCGTAATTTTGATAGAGTATCACACCTGTGAGTGGATCTAATCTGAATTGTGTCTAACAGCTATGAAATTTTTTATGTTACATCATTTGCTGATTCTCATGCTTTTCTTTTTATAGATATCCAATAGTGGTCGTTAATTTCTATGCTCCTTGGTGCTCTTGGAGCAACCGATTGGTAATCTCGTCACTTATTGCTCATGACTCAGATTTCAAGCTTCATCTGTGCTACAGCCCCTTCTCCTTCTCTTCCTCCCCTTACTGTAGCTTACTTACTCCTTTGGAAAGTTATGTGGGCTAGTCTATCACATATTCATTAAAATTTCAGATTAAATAAGGGTGGATTTTTAACAATGTGCCTTATGTTGTGGAAGCTTTCTTTGAAAATTCTTAATCTGAATGCAACTGAGGGCTTACTAACAATAGTTTTCTCTGCTGGGTGTCTTGAATATCAGAAACCTTCTTGGGAGAAAGCAGCCAAAATAGTAAGAGAAAGGTCTGGTTATTTCTTCTGTCCTTTCTGGAAAAGAGTCAAAGAAAATATTTGTTTGCCGAAGCCTGAACTTCATTTCTCTTCTGAATGGAGTTCTAGCATTCCCTCAATACTTTTCCATTCAAATCTTATATGGAACTTGCTTTTGGCCTTTTAGATATGACCCAGAAAGTGATGGGAGAATTATTTTGGGAAAGGTTGATTGCACTGAAGAAGTTGATTTATGTAAAAGGTAATTCTTAGTTGAATATTTTTTCATTCATTGAGTCTTTCATAGAACTCATGGGTAAAGTAACTGAGTTTTACTCAGTAGCATAAATCATTAGACTCTTATTTTGTGTCATCGAGTACAAATAATTATTAAGAATAAGATATGATAGATTGATAGTTTATTTTTTATATCTTGCATGGTCCAAGATGGTTGTCCTTTTGGCTTCCTTATTTCACTGTTTTGGATGCATTTCTCTTTTGCTTCTTTACTTTTTGTATATTATGAGTTTAACATGCTAGTAGCTGACCTGGTCCATATTTAATGACATACAGATTCACATGATATATAGTGTTGCCAAATTGTCTCAGCTTTTTAACTCTATTAGTTAGGAGCTGTTTATTAGGGAACCCTCTCGTATTATGAAGTTGGCTTAAGAACACTCTCACAGTGTCTTTATATCCGTTTTCATGCTTATCATGTTGATTTTGTTGTTGTACTGGATACTCCATCTTTATCCTCCTGCTTAACCATAAGCAATAAACTTCCAGGAATCACATACAAGGTTATCCATCTATTCGCATCTTCAGGAAAGGAAGCGATATTAGGTAAATATTTTATTTTCATTTATACAGCAAGCATCTTTTTAAAATTTTTGCTTAGTTTTGTACTATGTTGATTAGTAGATGCATTTTTATATCATTAGTATATACTCTAGCTTATTATTTGATCCTTCAAAATTGATCATTTGTAAAGCAACTAGATGTAGCACCAATCTCTGCCCCTGCCACATTTTAGAATTCAGAAAAAAGCTTTCAAAAATTTTCTGCCTTTCTGCTGCTCTTTTATGTGTAGTCTTTCACTGCCAAAGGGAAAATTGAAGAGGAAATGAAAAAAATATTCTACTTTATGTAAGAGTTATTTTACTTACTCCTAGTGCAATGACATATTTTCTTGCTTAGTTGCATGCATTTGAGTGTTTCTAAAGGTGATTTCAAATTGGAGATTGCATGTGCATAGCATCTTTAGAACTTTTGAGGAATAGATGCATTGTGTTAGAACAGTTTGGTCTTTGGCTTGCATCATATTCATCTGGGTTTACAGTTGGACTTTTCTCTATGCCCCTAATGCAGAGATGATCATGGGCACCATGATCACGAGTCATACTATGGTGACCGGGATACAGACAGCCTGGTGAAGGTATGGATAATTTTTTAATCTAAATTGTCAAAGATCAATTGTGGCTTGTAGAAACCAAACCAATCAAAATAATGTCCTGTATATGTTCTACATCATGCTCTGCCCACATGAATACATAGCATACTGCACATTTATGAAGTATTCCTATATGTGATGGAGGATCTAGATGTCCTTTACCATTCTCAAGTCCATTGCTTAGGACTGACATGTCATACCTTCTTACCTGCAGACAATGGAAGAACTGGTTGCACCTATTGCATTGGAGTCTCAAAAGGTTAATTCAGATAGTATGTCTGTCGACGCGGCAGATGGGATAAAAAGACCTGCACCAGTAACTGGAGGATGCAGAGTTGAAGGCTTTGTGCGTGTTAAGAAGGTAGTAAAATTTATTAGGACAAACAGTCCTTTGAAATCAGCTGTTACCTTCTCTATCCATCTGAATGTTTGGAGAAACTTGAAGTATGATAAATATGAGAACATGAGTTTTCTTGTGCAGTTTGGAGAAGAGAGAGAGTGTGATAAGCCATATACTAAACTGGTTTAGGCTAGTGTAATTATAGACACCTAAAAGTAGGTAGTTCAAATGACCCCAATGTATTTATCATGTTTTAAGCACATTGTTTAATTCCTACCATGCAGGTTCCTGGAAACCTTGTTGTATCAGCTCGTTCAGCAGCTCATTCATTTGATGCTTCTCAGATGAACATGTCACACGTAATTTACCGTTTTTCCTTTGGCAAGATGTTAACTCCAAAGGCGGCCAGCGATGTGAAGAGGTTAATACCATACCTTGGTCAAAGCTTTGACAAGTTGAGAGGCAATGCATACATTACTAATCCAAAGGAGTCCAGTGAAAATGTTACCGTAAGCTTTGTACTTCTATTTCACCTCTAACTGACTGATTTAGGGGTTCAAATTTTACTTTAGATTTCATATATATTTTTTCCTGCATTATTCCATTATTTGTCTTCTTTTTTTTTTTTTTTTTTTTTTTTTTTTTTTTTTTTTTTTTTTTCTTTTCTAACCCCCTCCCCTGCATTTCTACAGCATAAATACCCTGCCATGTTTTTCTATTGCTTCTTCCTTGCTGTGATGGCAAGCTTCTAGTTCTTTGAATGGTCTTTATTTATTATGCCAATGTCAATTCATGGTAATAACAATTTAAATTTTTAGATAAGGTAGAGTAGGATAGAGTTGAAACTATAGACTGATCTGAGTTTTCTCTTCCATGCAAATTCTCTTTTTAAAGTATGACAAGGACCCGGGGTTTCAAAAAATTAAAGCAACTAAAAGTCCTTTGTATGATGAAACTTACAGCAATATGCACTATTTTTTCTAGTTATTCTTGGACTTTTAGATTTACATCTTGTGCACCCAATTATTTGCAGATTGAGCATTACCTTCAAGTAGTGAAAACAGAGGTGGTTGCAAGATCATATAAAATAGCTGAGGACTATGAGTACACAGCTCATAGTAGTTTGGTTCACAGTACTTCCATACCTGTTGCAAAGTTTCATTTTGAGCCGTCACCTTTACAGGTTTTGAAAATATCCAATCTTTCAAAGGTCTTAGTGCTGCATCAAAGTTCTCGTCCTTTTTTGTATTAATTAATGCCCCTGTTCTGTGATCAGGTCCTCATAACAGAAGACTCAAAATCTTTTTCACACTTTCTTACGAATGTATGTGCCATTATCGGAGGTGTTTTTACGGTTAGTTTTTCCTGCTTCCCATTCTCATTATTATCCTCTATGGACACTTTCAGATTCATTTGGCCCCTGTTCTCTGCCAAATAATGCTGTTATCTATTTTCACCTTTTGCAGGTAGCTGGCATATTGGATTCCATTTTCCACAATACTATGAGGCTCGTGAAAAAAGTTGAACTAGGAAAGAATTTTTGATAGAGATAAAACTCTTAGTATAGTGAGTAGATTATAGTTCCTGAACATTAGTTTACTAAGGCGCGCTTTTAATTTTAATGTAAACTAATGTATGTTGTTCTTGGTTCAAACAGAGCACATGAAACTTGACTGTTG
This sequence comes from Ipomoea nil, assembly GCF_001879475.1. NCBI lineage: Eukaryota > Viridiplantae > Streptophyta > Magnoliopsida > Solanales > Convolvulaceae > Ipomoea > Ipomoea nil. The sequence continues at coordinate 923,176 of NW_017617241.1, read as the reverse complement.
TTTATCGGATTGCCATTATAGGTCGATCTGAATTCTGACATTTATAGAAAGAAAATTATTTATTAGTGTTTGTGTTTGCAAAATACAACTTTTACACAGCAGCGGATTATTCACACGCTATCAAACAATGATACTCAATATTTTCCTTGAATTAACACTCAGTTCGACAACTGAGATGATCAAGGCTAGAAAAAAAAATGAAAAATCAGATGTTGAAGTCAAAATGCTAGGATGATGGAGGAACCGATAAGAGCTCCAATGGAGCTAAGGGTACCTGTGAAAGTTGAAGATGCAGCGTTACCCTTCTTTGGGGGATTAGACTCTTGAGAAGGTGCCGGTGTTGAGTTATCAGGTGGTGGCGGCGCTTCTTCCCCGGCCGGGGCCGGGGCTGAGGACGGGGATGGAAATGGCACCTCTGATGAGGTAGTTGGTGCGGGTGGCGCCGCCTCAGCTGGTGTAGGTGCCGCCTCTTCCGGTGGCGGAGATGGAGGAAGCAGTTGTTGCTCCGATGGTGAGGGCGAAGGTGCAGAAGAGCGGCCGCTTCTATCAGCCATGACGACGACCACCACTTTCTCGTTCTTCTTGCAGTTGTCTTGCACTCCGCTGATGAAATAAAACGCCCCAGAATGATTGAAGCTGAACACAGTGTGGCCATCACTGTATTTCTCCAAAGGAGCTTGCGTGTTGCAATTTGTGAAGTCATCCTTGGTTACAAGAAGCACCGAGTCTTTGTCAGCTGGGTACATAAACACTGCAGGCCATCCCCAACAACGTAACAAAAAACAAATCATCATTATCTATCTTAAACAATAATATCCACACTCATACAATGTATAAGGTGAGACTCCAACTTTTATTATTCATATAAAGAAACTTACTAAGGGTGTCTCCAATTTGAAACCGAGTCTTCTCAGCCCACTGATTGTAAGTGTTAGTATTGGGATCAGAAGGAACAGCCCAATCTCCAGCACCTCCAACTTTGAAGGTATAAGAGGCACATCCTTTCTGTATCAGCAGCAATACAGAAAGGGACCCCAGAATTCCATACAATAATGATATTGAACTTGTAGTTTGAGCCATTATTTCTGAATTGCTTTTACAGATCAGAGTTTGTTAGATGATGGATGATCTGAAGTTTATATATATATTAGTAGGAGATAGAGGTCTACAATTAAGTGTGACAGTGAAGTTTTTGCATTGCTTCCTTTTTACTTAGGATTTCTTTCTTCACTTCTGTTCCAAAGCATATGTGCTGCTTTTTTAATCCAATAAGTCTTGTGATCCACTTTGTTCTTGATGTCCTCTCCATTTTACTGCCCTCCTTTTTAGCTAACTTATACTTTTCTTGCCCATTTTCATGCCTTGTGCTTGCTGCACAGGAATAATCTATCTAACAAGCCCGGCCCCATATATGAAGGTAGCTAGAGGCTATTACATACTAAACTATATGTCACAACTTAGCTGCTAAAATAAGGTTATTTTACTAATTCAAATTTTACGAAAACAAAGGTATGTATTCAAATAGGTTGAGAAAGTATGTTTGAACAGATACTACAATGTAATAAAGTCAGTATTCAGTAGCATTCAGAAAAAAGAAAAAAAAAGAAAAAAAAAGGTATGTATTCGTGGCAAGAGGGGTTTTCAAGTTTTGGATGTTAACTGGTATGTGACAAGTAATATTACAACACTTAATTAGTTTCATTTTTTATTTAATATTGACTTAAAAAAAAAACTCTTATTGATTTAGGAAAAAATGAGTACCTGTTTTCTTTTTTTAATTCCCACGGAACTAGGATACATTGCGAGATATTGGATGGTTTTTTAATTCAAATCAAATTAATTAGGAAGTTAAATATATTGGACATACAGGTAAAATCCATGTATGTTGAAATATAGAGTTAATTATTTGAACTTGTTGCTCTGATATGATCTTTTCCAAGAACGTAAACAAATTAAATGTTGATATATATAAACATTAATAAAATCTAACCATCCAACTTGAATGTGAATGTGAATGTTCATTCGCATACAAGTCACTATATACATTTAGGCTAATTAAATATTTAACTCCTGTAATCAAATTAAAGTATTATAATTAATTAAAACAAATTAAACCAATCTTTTTTTTTTGTTTGTGTCTATTACAACCTCTTCATCATCTGCTTCTTTGTCTTCATTTTCAAACAAGACTGCCCTTCTGAATATCTTGCATGCTTCCCTTCAATTTGTATTGCCACTCTTTTCTTCACACTCCCAAGCCATGCTTGTCCCTTTAAAAAAAAAAAAAAAAAAAAAAACTTTAAATTTACACTATAATAATATATATAATAAGTGTTTTGCTTTAATTTACACTAAAATATGCAAGATACCTTAGCTTAGGTTGTTGGTGAATGGTGTGAGATTATTAGAAGAAAGCTAGAATTGATAGGATCGGAAACAATGGCGATAGATTGATCAGTTGAACCGGTCCGACAAGATCAGAGCAAGAAAGTGAGGAAAGCAATGAAAAGCGGTGGCAAGAAGCCGGTTTGGGGTTTATGGGCTGCTGAATTACCCTTCTTGGGAATGCGTGTAGGGAGAGCACACTCTTCGCCATTAAAGATGACCTTGGAAGGGAACCCGTCTCCCGCTCGTATTTTAAGGTGGGGAAGACCCTTCTTCAAGAAGGAGATAACGGACTGTTGTTTTCCGGGAATTCTGGGATCGGCCCCCGGGTGGGTTCCGTTCACCTCTCCGACTAAATAGTTCAGCCCCGGCAAGCCTTGCATGAAGATGGTGTGGCCCAGGCGAGGGAGCATTGTGCCGTTGAATGAGTAGACGTTTTCGAAGCCCCTGCCGGATCTTTTCAGCCGGATCGCCGTGAACCAGTCCACGAACGGATCTTCCCCCCAGTTGAAGAGCGTCATCCGGGCCGTCCAGCCGGAGCGATAGTCGGAATCCACGTGCCAGTTTATGCTCACGCCGCAGTTGTCCGGGCAGGGGAGTCTCCGGGGCACCTATATATACAAAATATATTTTAATCTCTCTATACATAATTAGAAATATATATATCTAGAGAGAGAGAGATAGAAGCTACCTTGTGGTGTTTCATGGAGGCCCACGCCAAGGCTTTCTCCGTCCGGTTATCGAACGGCACGAGCAGGGCTTCGGCCGGGAGCGGCAGGGCGTCGGCGTTCTGGTTGCAGCGCCGCCCCGCCGTCTGTTCCTCGCCGTCCTCGCAGCCGCAGGCGCACGTGTTGCACGGAACCACCGAGTCGGCGTAGTACGCCGAGAACGACACGCAGCATTTGGCCTCCTTGCGCTTGGGCTTATTGATGTTACACGCTATCTGCCACGACGCGACGGCGGTGGTGGTCATGGCGGTGCCCATGGGGTCGGGGAACTCGCTGGGGTCAATCCGCATGGGCGGCCCGCATTTGTACGTGGGGTTCAACCTCCCCGTGATCTTCCACTTCTGCGGCGGAGTGATGGCGGTCCGGTTGAGATCCGGCGGCAACTTGAACACCTCCATCTGGAAAATCGACTTCGACTTGGTCTTATTCATGGTCTTGGGCAACAACGTTCCGTTCCGGCAACAAAACGGGAGTTTCCCGATCTTTTTGTCGTCGACGAACTGGGGAGGGAGATCGGAGATGACAGGGCGGGGCTGACAGTTCAAAACGTTGGTGAAATCGAAATCTTGGTAGTACTTTCCCTGAGGGCCGTAGATGCATTGGGAGGGGTCTTTGACGTGGGGGAAAGCGCCTTTCATGGTGTAAATGAACTCGTTTCTCATCCATTGCCAGGTGAGATTCCATTGATCCAGACGGCCGAGAGGGCTGTCGTTGTCGATGGTGACTTGGACTTGGTATTTGTTCTCGTAGGCGGAAAGAACGTCGTAGGTGAAGCTCAGGTCGGCGGCCTGTTTGGGCAAGAACTTGGTCTTCTTCTCCTTCTTGGGCTTGAACTTTGGGTCCTTCTTGCAACACACGCTCATGAAGGTTGCTGCATATATATTCATTAATTAATAATAGTGTTACAAAAATCCGGCTTAAATGCTGATTAATTGACGCTTAAGTGTTGGGGACTGATCGACTGCCTAACATATCACTCACCATGAACAGTGATCTAGGCTGCTTGATCGGCTGATCTAGGCTACCTATCACCATAATAGGCGGTCTAGGTTGTTGACCGGCTGATCTAGGTTACCTATCACCATAATAGGCGGTCTAGGTTGTTGACCGGCTGATCTAGGCTGTCAACCACCATAATAGGTGGTCTAGGCCGTTGAACGACTGCAACCACCATAATAGGTGATTTAGGTCGTTGACCGACTAATCTAAGCTGCCAGCCAGCCAACCACCATAATAGGTGATTTAGGCCGTTGACCGGCTAATCTAAGCTGCCAGCCACTATAATAGGTGATCTAGGCGGTTGACCGGCTGATCTAGGCTGTCGGCCACCATAATAGGTGATCTAGGCGGTTGACCGGCTGATCTAGGCTGTCGGCCACCATAATAGGTGATCTAGGCGGTTGACCGACTGATCTAGGCTGCCGACCAGCTGACCGTCTAACGTATTACCATAATAAATATCTAGGCTGTTGACAGAACGGCCGTCTAGTGTATCACCATAATTGATAATTTAGACTGTGGATTAGGTCTGTGCTTAGGCGTACCTATTAGGCCGCTAGTCAAACTATTGAAGTACATATTAAATACTTTATAACTATTAGTCTTAAAAAAAGATTAGATGATATTTTAAAAAATAAAAAATACACCGATGCCTAAGTGCGGATCATCATTTAGGCACCTAGGCATTTCCGGGCACCAGAAAAGAGCGGAGCGATTTTTACAAGAAAAAAGAAAGAAAGACAAAAAGGTATGTTATACGTACGCTTTTTTTTGGAGGCAGGGCATTTAAATCCATCGTTTCGGAGCTTGATTGATCTAGGCATGGGGGTGGACTTCTCCTTCAACCCAAATTGCGTTCCCTTAATCTCAATCTGCGCCTGCATCTGGGTGAAATCTCCGGCGGTGTCGATGGCCGTCTTCAAATCCGTCATGGGATCTCCGGCGAACACCGTCCCGTTCTTCCCCACCTTGATCGGGAAGTCGTCGCCGTCGACCACGACCGCCCCTTCCGCCGACACCAACAGCTCGCGGTATTGGAACCCTACGAACGCCTTCCAGTTTTTGAGCTCCACTTTGCCGGCGTTCAGGATGGACAGCGTGGCCTTGAAGGACCAGGCCTGCGCCGACGTGTTCTTCACCAGGGGATAGATCTTCTCCCGCCCCTGGAAGCTGTAGGTGAGGAATATGCCGTCGCATTTCTGCTGCTCCGGCGGCGGGGCGGCCGGCTTGTCACCGTCCTCGTCGTAGTCATAATCGTCGTCGACTTTGGCGGCTTTGGCGGCTTTGGCGGCCTGGGAGGTGTAACAGAGGGCGGCGATGCAGTAAGCAAAGGCCAATATCCTCCATGATATTCTCATACTATACCTGGAGGTAGGTATTAGGGTTTTTTTTTGGATAGGAAATTAATTTAAGGTTTATTTGTTTTTGTGGCTAATTAGGTTTTCGGCCGGGTACGGTGGATTTACACGGCCGCAGGGGAAATGAAAAGCGGAAAAACACGACGGCGGCCACTACCAGAACGAAGCAGGTGAGAGGCCGCAGCGTACGTGAGAGGGAGGGTGAGCGATTGATGGATGTATCGGAGATGAAAAGAAAAATAATGAAGAAGAAATGATGGAGAAGAGGAAGGAGGATTTCCGACACCGCTAAAAATGGCGTGGCTGATAATAATGCACAAAGACCTTTTCTTCGCCATTCTCATCCGATCCTCTGCTTGCTTTTCGCTATTCCATTCTTTTAATTTGGAACTCACTCTATTATATACACCATGCATGCATATATATGTTGAAATAATATTATATTATATTGCTTCCTTTTTTTTTTTTTTTTTTGGTGTGTTGTTGTTGATTTTCTTTTTAATGAATTTCTTTATCATAATTAGGACTTACTTACAACGTAACGGCCTATTGAAGTAATTAATATCACCAACCTTAAAGTTCGGCAACAACGTAACATTTTAACTCAAATCATAGAGTCAAGAGAATTTCGGGATAACTCAGGTTCGATTCTCATAAGTGACAATTTTTTTTTGGGCCAACTCTTGTGTCTGGAGCGAACGGGGTTGACCTGAACCGTTAAACAGACAGAGAAAGATCCGAACCACGTTGTGGTTCACACCAAAAAGAATAGGGTCAAGAGAAAAGACTTAGGGGGTGTTTGATAAATAACTGTTAATTGATTGGGCTAGTGAGTTTGACTAGTTGATAACATTAGCTTATTGTAGAAAGATGTTTGGTAAATTGATTGTTAGCTGGTTACATGCAATATGATTTTTTCAAAAAGCTGATCGAAAGATATTAGATCCTTTAATTTGCAACAATTAGGGTCAAAATTCTACCGATCGAACTGAGTATATATATTTTTTTTCATTGCCTTATTTTTACACCATATGAATTAAGCATTAAACCTGGCAGAAATGAAATAGGGATCGAGTTAAAGACACCACACCTACAAGTTTAATTAAGTAATTTTCGTTCTATATATAACAGCCATTAGTAGATCAACTATACACATATCCGATCCATCGACTGATTAACTTTCCTGTGAATGATATACAGTCAAAATTGGATCCTTTCAACTCAGCTACTGATCCATAGAGTGATAGATAGATTTGGTTTCAACTTTCATCACCTGGGAAACAAAAGAAAAGACTCAAAAGAGAGAAGAAACTATAGAGAACTCTTTAATCTCCTGATTGATCAAACTGCACTGATTCTGATGTTTGTAAGATTAGTTACGCAGAATATCAGGCAACAGCTATCTCCTCTACGCTGCCAATGTCCTCAACAAACTGCGCTTTTGGCTCCAAGTCTATGAACTGGTTAGATTTACTAGCGAGATGTGAGATGCTAACCCTGCCCTCGCGCTTTATATAGTCTGCCACGGCTTTCATTTCTTCCAGTGAGATGTATATGTACTTCCCTCTGTCGTCCATCACACCCGAAAGTCTCCCTGGAGTCAACACCAACTCCATATGTATGTTATTCAGAGGATGGATAAAATAGACAATTCGATGGAATAAGATAGTAGTGTAGAAGAGGGAAAAAGGGCATACCCATCTCTTCCAGTGAGTTAATCCGATTGATGCACTCCTGAAAAAAACATATATATATATATATATTTTGGTCAGAGAATTTGTGAAAAGACAGCACCACAACAATTCGTGAATACATAGAATTGGGTGATATAACTTGACTGGGATCACATAAAAGAAGAAAAGTAAGCAAATCCATATATAGAACACTTTCCGACTACTTTACCAAAAAAGGGTTTACCTGGGTCCTCAGCTTGAATTCTGCAGCAAGATCCTCCAGTGGAACACATTTGTGCTTCTGCAACATCAGACAAATGTATAAAGACCAGTATGCCTTTTGCCATACTACTAATCTCTCTATTACTAACTAAATGTGCAGTTTCACTTGGTATGATTATTGATTGAATTAAGATTAATCTCAACTCATTTGGGCTGATCACATGATTCACTCTCTCCATTCAATTCAATTAAGGCTAAATCCATCTTGGGTTATTGAGCTACCACATCTACCATTGGACGGTAAACTTCACTTCAAGTAACTTTCAGTCAGCATTGTTCTCTCTCCCATTACTACCATGCTATTACTCATTCTAGCCAGTGCATACATAGGTCTTAATTGCTATGGTCTTAAATCAGACAATAAGCAGAGGAGATATGATGACCACAATTTATTTTTATATTTTCATACTAAGAAGTGCAAAGGTGGCCATATACTAGATTCCATGTTTAGGTTTGATGGAAAAAAATTTCCATTATACTATTCAATAGTCAAGGAAGAAGAAGTCCAGGCAATAAAGTAGGGAGGACTACGGGAAGTTGCAATTGCCAAGAAATCACTTTATATAAAGACTCGGGGATTAAACAAACGATCTCAGGCTCACTTCAGTCCCGAATAATCTTTCTTCTACACACTTTTCCCCCCTTTCACTCATATATAGTGGATTTCGGCTTGGCTTAGCCTAAAAAGGCCCGTGGTTTTACCGTTGTGGTTTCCACGTTAAATCCCTGTGTCCTGATTATTTATTAATTCCCTACAAACACTTTATTTTATTCATATTTACTTATGGAGAAATCAATTTTCTCCATCAAGGTTCATGCAAGAGAGGCCATACGAATGAACCTCCATCCTTAAAGCAAGTCCATTATGGAAAAGAATTACCTTGATGTATTCCACAAAATCATAAAGCAAGCCCTGGCCTTCTTCTTGTACATCACTTTCAGTAGTGCCTTCAGCATCGACTGAAAATGCATCCTTCCATTTTTCAAACTCAAGTGCAGCAGCTTCTTCCTCTTTTGCCTGACGAGCTTTAGCTTCTTCCTCCTAAATATATATTATAAGGCTCCAAAGAAAGGAATCCAACAAGGAACCAATAAAATGTACAGAATACTAGAAGTGCCAACTCACTAAGGCACGTTCTTTAGCCTCACGCTCCTCCTCTTTTCTCCTCCTCAAATCATCATAACGGCTTTGTTTTGTCTGCCTTGATTCACGAGCAGCTTCTTCAGCCTACATAATCAGGGGACAGGACAACCAAGACTCAGTTGCTAAATGCAGAGTTTCACAAAGAGATCAAGCATACATCTTTTTCTTCAATTTTCTGCTCCTAAAATCATGCATCTTGAATCAGAAGTGAAAGCCACAAGGGACTGAATGGCAAACTGTACTTAACACTAATGTAGGTAAAGAATTCCCCTACTATTTTTTGTTCTTTTGTTTGGAGGAAGGGAATACCCTTCCATGTAGTTTGGAAGTAATAGCTCTAAGCTCTCGGGCAAAAGAAAAAGATTTAATCTTTTAAGAGAAAATGGTTCCTCTCTAATTTCTGTGATGAATAATGACAATTCTAGTCCAACTGTGCATAGCTACTTTGACGAGTAAAATAACATGAGACTAAACAATCAATCTTGATGATGCAGATGAGATCTATCCAGTCAAATTTGATTTTATAAAAACTAATTAGGGACTAAAAGAGTGGAACCTGTCTCTGTGCTTCCCGTTCTTGACGCTTCTTTTCCTTCTTCGTTGATACTTTGGCAGCATAGTATCCATCTCCAGAAGCTTCATCATCACTTTCATCAGCACTTTCTGTTTCATTGTTATAAGTGAAAAGCCATTGCGGTTGCAGTCAGGACCATTGAATTAACTCAATAAACAGCCAAGGATTCATTAGAGATGGCAGTAAAGGAGACAAAACCTTCTATAGCAGCAGCTGCTGAAGATGAGCTGGCAGCTGAAGCAGCTGGTCTCCTACGCATGCGCCGTGTTCCAGTTGCCCTAACAACAGCATCCCTCTGCCTAACCTGACAATTTGTGCCAATACAAAACCCAAAGTTCAGAAGCTGAAATTTAGGAACAACAATTCGACCGACTCCTAAAAAAGACATTTCTTCTTCTTTTTTTTTCCTTAAATCATAAAACTTACCTGAGTATCTTCTTCATGCTCCTCGGGGGATTGAGAACTCTGCCGACGTTTCCACAGATACAGCGGTATTAAAGCCAAAACAAGGAACATCGAAAGTAATGCGACTAATACTTCCTCCATCTCTCAACTCCGTTGCCGCCGCGGCTACTCCGTTTACCGCAAAATTCAGCAAAGCTCTGAACTAAGTGAAATAACAGCTTGCTTCATCATACATTCAAATCAAAATTTAGAATCATACAATTCAATTCAAAAAGCCAAAAGGATCGGAAAATCAATCATTAATTTATTTATTAAAAACAAAAAACAGGAGAGGAAAAAGGAATTCGGATATTTTCGATTGAAATTAAGTGATTAATACAAGAAATTATGACTGAAATCACCGATTACGAACTTAATCGTGGGAGATAAGAACTACCTTGACCGTGAGCTGAGTTGCAACGACGGGAAGACGGAGTTACCTGAAGAAGAGTTGAAGATCCGATTAAAAAACGAAGAATGATATTAATTGGGCTTAATAAATAACCCAATATGGGCTTTGAAAATTGAAATATCTAAGCCCCAAATATTGAAGTCCAATTACTCCATCTTCAACCCATATAACATATTAGGGCAAATTATACCATGGACCTACCTTGATCCAAAAATACCATTCAGATTTTGTATCTATAGATTATAGTTGACACAATCTGTACATGCAGTTAATAGTTTCTGTACATATAGCTATCATATTATGTGTTAGCAATTATCAAGTTATTTGTTTACATGTACAGAAACTGTTAGTTGTAAGTACAGAATGTGTTAACTGAATGTACAAAAATTGTATTACGATTCACAATGTAATATGAACTTAATTGGATTATTTCTCGAATATACTTCCATATACGTTTGTGGCATCTGCTCGGGTATTCAAGTCAGGGTCGAGTAAGCCTTGGAGAATATTTTATTTCTGAAGAGTGAGGGTCGTCATCTATTTATGGGCCCTAACCTTTCAACACAAGGAGATGTCATTCAACAAGCAAATTATTGTGTGGACCATGATTCACATAGTGCTGTGTGGACCATAACAAAAAGTACATTTTTAATATACTAAAAGTACATCATTTAAGTCTCCAAACTTTTGAAAGCTAAAATTAGACACATTAACATATTAATTTAATACATCAAGGTCCAAAATTCTAATTGTGACATGTCAGCGGCGCTCCAGCGACATTCCAGTAAAAGATTGACCAAGCGGAAAAGGCAACCACACTAGTTGCTGTCTCTGTCGACTAGAGAATGTGACCAAATCGATCACCTTCTCCGTCGTTGGAGATGGCAACTAAACTGGTCGTCATCTCCGTCAACTGGATAAGGCGGCCAGTTTGATCTCCTTTTTCAGTGGCTTACTAGTCAAACTTTTGTCAGAATGTCGCCGAAACTTCGCTGACCTACTATAGCAAGTGACAGTTAGGGCTTTGGGTCTTGATGCGCTAAATTAATATGTTATTGTGTCTATTGCAACTTTTAAAAGTTCAATAACCTAATTGACTTATTACACAAAATTAGATGGTGTATTTGACTCTTTTACCTTCGTATTGATTATAAAATTTTGAAAAATGTAAAATTAACATTTGTAGTTTTGTACGTCTGATTAAATTATAGACAGCTAGCACATACACCGGATTATTCGGAATAATAATAATGTATGTTTACGTATGTAGTACGTACAGGAATCTTAACTAATTAACGAGATTAACATTTGTACGGCTGATTAATTGATCTCATGAGGAAGAAGACCCTCCATGCAATCCACGCCGCTATGGATTACCCATTGCTCTTCTTCATCGTGCAAAAGCTTGGCGACGGTGAACTTGGCGGCGACGGAGCGGTCGGAAACGGCGTGAAAAGTCGACCACTTTACCCTGTTCTTGGTAGAGGAACCGGGGCCACGGTTAGAGTACTCGCCGAACCACAATGTGTCGAGGAAGAGGGTGCCGCTCCACTCATACCAGCCGGCGGGGTTGATGTGGGCCCCGATGAAAGACTCCATAACCATGGTTCTGGAGAATTTCTGCCACGGGCGGCCCAGGAAGGTGGGGAAGCGGTCGACGACGGGTGCGAGTTGAGGGCTGGGGACGAAGTTGCAGAGCTGGAGAGAAATTCCGGTGTTCTGGTTCGGGTCGGAGCGGCCCTGAGCCGTCACCATGTTCTTCTGCGCCGCCAGGGGCTTCTTGGCGATGAGGGTGCAGTTCTGGAGCACCACCGCGGCGTCGCCGAATACGAAGTCGATGGTTCCGGTGATAGTGCAGTCTCTGTAGAATTGGCGTTTGGAATGGGCGTATAGAGTGTCTTGGTAGCCCTCGAGGCGGCACCGGTTTATGATGGACTTATCGCCGCCCACCAGCAGCGCCACCGCCTGATGCTTCGCCGCTCCCGCCGTGTTCCGGACGCAAAGGTCTTGCAGAATTGCAGCCGGACCTTTTGAGGCTGCATCAGTACAGTTCATCAAAACGTAACATGATTATAACATAAACAACCTAATCTATTCACTTTATTGGTTTGAAACCACTAACCATACACAAGACTAAATTTCAATTTTAGTCTCTTGACTATAAGGTTCTGTTAACTGCAGTCTAGGACTTTCAAAAATGTTAATTTAATACTTTGATCATGTAATTTTATCAATTTTGGTCACTCCAGTCAAATTGTCAGCCAAATTTCGTCGAAATTAAAATAATAGGGGTTTTTTAGTCTTTTTGCATCTCTTTTCTTTCTCCCTTGCAAATTCAACGGAAAATTTCAACGAAATTTGGTTGGGTGAATAAAATTGATAAAAATTAATTACCTAGTCAACTTTTGAAAGTGAGTGAACTGCAATTAACAGAGACCCTATAGCCACATGACGAAACTTGAAATTTACTCCTATAGACAATTTAAATTGATTGTATGTTCTTTGCTAACTAAGGTCATACGCATAGCACATCTTTACATAGCTATGGGTTCAATTTTCCTTATCATTCAAAAAGAAAACATAATTATACGACCAATTCAATCAAGTTAATTCATAGTAACCATAAAATTACAAATCTAATTCTGGGTGGATATTTTGGTTTAATTTTGAAGGTTAGTAATAGACAATTTAGGCTATTTTTAGGCTAAGGTGACTAGCAATATAGAATAGCTATGAGTTACTTAGTCACTTAAAAAGATATGATTATATATACTTGGTGCAAATTTGGCTGGCTTACCAAGGGTGTAACTTTTGAAGGTGGTGTAATTGTCCCCAAAACTATGATCGCCGGAGAAGACGGTCTGGGTCATGCCGTCGCCGTAGATCATCACAGGGCTCTTCACGTTCATTTCCACGTTCTCCTTGTACGTTCCCTTCTTCACATAGATAAACACCCTGGCTTTACTGACCGCCGACACGGATTCCATCGCTTTCTTCAACGTCGTGAAGTTCCCCTTGCCGTCTTGCGACACGATAATGTCGGCTTTTAGGTTCCCGTGTTTCCTCCGAACAAGTTTTCTGTCGCTAGATTTTACCCAAGACGGAAACTTTCCGTTAAAGGGTACCCGGAAGTTCTGCTCCTCGTCGGTTTGGCCGATGATTTCAGCGAGAACTGCTAAGGCTACTCTGGATCTTGAAATCAGGGCGTCAAGAATTCCCTTCACCGGAGATTTCTCCGGCGGGTTTAAACCTTCCATGCAAGTAAGGTGGTTGGTGAGAACGGCGCTGAGAGAAGTCTGTGCGTCGGAGTTTCTGGTTTTACTACCCTGCAGATCTTTAATGGCGTCTCGAACATCATTAATGGAGAGTCCCATGAGCTCTACACAGTCTGCAACGGCTTGAACTTCTCTGGGGTGGGTGAATTCGCCTCTGACCATACCGAACTCCATTTTCGCAGCTTCCATGGAAGGAAGGTAATCGGCCAAGAACTCCCGGAGCAAACCCGCCGGAGTTCCGCCATAGCTCTTCACCGTTTGTTTGAGTATGGTCTTGCAGGCGGCCGGATCAATGGCAGTGCGACATAATCGTGAAGGGGATATATCATCAGAGCGACTAAAGGATGATGATGATGATGATAGTGTTGTGATCAAAAGGAAGATGGTTTTCCACCTGAAAACTGGACTGCCAAGAAGAGGTTTGAGGTTGCAGGTGGCCATTTTTGAAAGCCTAGCTTATTATGATTGTTAGTTCCTTTAATGGTTTATATGATGCGAAGACCTGTCATGAATGATGCATGGTGGAGCTATGGCTACGGAATGGAAAACTTTACTAGTAGTGTGCACGGGAGCTCAACTGTTTAGTTATAATAGCTTAGAGATATGTTCAACTAAGGAGTAATATATGTTAATGTGATACTTTGCTGGTTAGTGTTATAAAGCCGGATTTATCTAGTATAACTTCGAATAATAATGGTTAATAAATCTTTTTGTGGTTCTTTGTTGACAAAGGTCATAAGACAGAATTTATCTGGTTAACCTTAAGATAGTACGTGGCTATCAGCATCGGTGTCAACAATCCTGGTAATATGCTACATACTAAAGAAGTATTATGTGTGGTTGTATGGAGTGCTAATTAAGAATACAATCTTTGTAACATATATGCCACTCCTAAGATAAGAAGCCATGAATGTCACAATTCCAGCCTGCAGATTCTAAAATCCAATTCAAGAAATTCAAGTGTGTATATATATACATAAGAAGTTCGATCACAAAGAGTATATGTATGAATTCATGATACTTTTCAATTTAGTTATGCTTGCAAAGTTTTACTTACTCGAACTATGAACTACAACTATACGTGTAAGCTCCCCCCGGAAAGAACAACATCTGTCCATGGCTGCCATTCTCCACGTTGTTAGACACATGCAAAAACTCTCTACTGTCTATATAATCCACTACCCGGCCCTTAACCCAATTGCGTTCTTCTCTATCCCATCCCAGATTGATTCACAATAATGGCAAAGATTCTAGCTTTGGTGGCAGTGTTAGGGGTGCTCCTGGCCATGGCAGAGGCCGGCAAGCAGCAGCAATGCAGGCAACAGATAGAGAGCCGGGAACAACAGCTTAGCCACTGCGAGAACTACTTGTCCCAGAAGGGGAAGAACAATTTCGAGCTGGCGGAGGAGGAAGAAGAGAAGCAACCGCCGCCCCAAGAATGCTGCCGGGCATTGCGGAGCTTCAACCGCGAGTGCCGCTGCGCCGCCGTGAGAGAGGCGTTCGGACGGCAGCTGGAGAAGGATCTGGAGGAGAGCGGTGGCTGGGTGGAGCAGAGGAAGATGCAGAGGGCATTGCAGAAGGCCAAGCTTCTTCCTCGCTCTTGCAACATGCAGCAGCCACAAGAATGCAAAATCCGACCCCCCATGGTTCTCTAAATGGAGAAATGAGCGCAAAGATTCAATCTTTGTGCCTTAATCTTCAAAATAATGGCATGGCTAGGCTAAGATCCCTCCCTCTAGCCTTTAGCCAAAACCATGTTTCTTGAATGAATTCTGATGTACCCTATACATAATAAAACTCAGAATTGTTTCATTTCTCAGTAGATTCTTGATTACCAGATTATATTAAGCAGTTGAGGAAAAATGAATATTAGCCACCACAAACAACAAACTCAAAAGAAAACTAAGAAAAGTAGCTTTTATTATTATTCAGAAATAGGGAAGATCAAACAGCAGATAACAGATACATTTTTTTGCAGTGACACAAACATCATTGGGACATTAGGGGATTCAGAAACCACCACGGAGACGAAGGACAAGGTGCAGGGTAGACTCCTTCTGGATGTTATAATCAGCTAGGGTCCTTCCATCTTCCAATTGCTTCCCTGCAAAAATCAGCCTCTGCTGGTCTGGGGGGATGCCCTCCTTGTCCTGAATCTTGGCCTTAACATTGTCTATGGTGTCAGAGCTCTCAACCTCAAGAGTGATGGTTTTTCCGGTGAGGGTCTTCACGAAAATCTGCATTCCACCGCGGAGCCTGAGCACCAAGTGAAGAGTCGACTCCTTCTGGATGTTGTAATCCGCAAGAGTGCGGCCATCCTCCAGCTGTTTTCCGGCGAAGATAAGCCTCTGCTGATCTGGGGGGATTCCTTCCTTGTCCTGGATCTTGGCCTTGACGTTATCAATGGTGTCTGAGCTTTCAACCTCCAGTGTGATGGTCTTGCCGGTCAGGGTCTTGACGAAGATTTGCATGCCTCCTCTCAAACGGAGCACGAGATGGAGGGTGGACTCCTTCTGGATGTTGTAGTCGGCGAGGGTACGGCCGTCCTCGAGCTGTTTTCCGGCGAAGATCAGCCTCTGCTGGTCCGGGGGAATTCCTTCCTTGTCTTGGATCTTGGCCTTGACGTTATCAATGGTGTCGGAGCTCTCCACCTCGAGGGTGATGGTCTTTCCGGTTAGGGTCTTGACGAAGATCTGCATACCTCCCCTGAGACGGAGCACCAAGTGGAGGGTGGACTCCTTCTGGATGTTGTAGTCGGCGAGGGTACGCCCGTCCTCGAGCTGTTTTCCGGCGAAGATCAGTCTCTGCTGGTCCGGGGGAATTCCTTCCTTGTCTTGGATCTTGGCCTTGACGTTATCGATGGTGTCAGAGCTCTCCACCTCGAGGGTGATAGTCTTTCCGGTTAGGGTTTTGACGAAGATCTGCATCTGCAAATACCCAAACTTTCTTCAGATCACACAATAAACTCAAATCAAAATTTAACACAATTATAGATTCAATTCCTCCAATCTTTCCCCCAAAAAATCACCAGATTTTGCAATCAGAAACAGAAAGAACACCTCAAATAGATTCAATTCCTCCAATCTTTCCCCCCAAAAATCACCAGATTTTGCAATCAGAAACAGAAAGAACACCTCAAATCTTGAAAAGAGAACGAACAATACACAAAATTCTAAAAAAATAATAATAATTAAAAAAGAGATTAAAGGAGAAATCAATACCTTGAGATATGAACACGAATGACGGAGATGATAGAAGAGATTGAGAGAACAAATTCAGGATTAGATGATGAACAAATGGAGGGGAAATGGCTTCTTATATAGGAATATGAAACCAACTTGCGACGAAACTGCCCCAACGGATAGCGTATGAGTGAGCGACACGTGTACGGTACATAACCCAAACGGCAAGTTTACCGGTCGTTTTCTCATTTTCTTTGTTCTTTTTTGGGTGCTGGGCGTAGATAATTAGGGAATCCTAAGGGGGATTTGTGGCTCCACGCTCTCTATAGGAAAGTGAGACCCAAACGCCAGTTTAGAGAAATTGGAGGTGTTGGTCACGCAGTTGGTACTCGTTTGGGACATGGTTTCACGTTAGGTGAACCATAAAAGTCATGACACCTTTATTATTACAATTTACGAGTAAACGCCGTTTATAATAATCGCCGCCGGCGTTAACTCTTCCTCCTCATTTAGTGCCGTGGGAATTTGTGCCTTCTTTTGGCCAAAAGTAAAGCAAGTTGATGCTTAACGGGGCCCCTGACGTTACTTCCCGGGCACACAAAAACCATGGGCGCTTCTAGAATTTAATTGATAGGTTCATCACCTATGATTGATGACATATTTAATTTAGGAAACTAAACACAGGGTATTTAACCAGTTTGATTGGCGTGAGTAATTCTACACTCTTATCATTTAAGAGAAGTCAAATTTTCTCTTGTATAAGAAAACTCAATCCGTGCGAACATGAATTAGTAATTCTACACTCTTATCATTTAAGAGAAGTCAAATTTTCTCTTGTATAAGAAAACTCAATCTGTGCGAACATGAATTAGTCTGGATGTGGTACGAGCTTAGAGCCTGCTCAGGAGTCAGAAAATTTTGTGATCTAACCCAAAAAGGTGTTGAAACCAATTTGGATGGCATAATTTTTTATTTTTTTGGTTAAACGATAATATATTAACTCAAAGTCCAAAGACAAAGCATTACAAAGAATAGACAAGGGTTTGAAAATCATTACAAACAATCAGACATAGAGACAAACAGCCTAACTAAGAGGTAAGTTTGTTTTCAAATCACTTTTTAATGTCATACAGCACTAAATGGAAGGAAGAGTCATTTATACTAGAACTAAGACTTTTAAGTTTTAACCACTTGAAAGGAATCAGTCTTAACGAGTAAATACCTCACATATTACTATTTTAGATAAATTGATAGTCAATGATCAATATAAGAATTTTGACACAATCAAAAGACTATTTTATTAGGTATAATATCTTAACTTGAGCATATCAATCAATGCCCATTTGCCAACCATGAGCTCAAGCCATATACCTATACTCATCAAAAATCAAAACCTGATAAAGCTTTTTAAAGATATGAGGTAAATCATCAAAACCTCAACACACTGAAGTCAACAAATGTAAATGTAAATGTCTGCAAAATAGTATTTGCAGCTCAAGTTACAAACTGATGTCTATATGAACTTAGAACTACATGCTGCAAACCAACTTGCGCATAAAACCAAGAGAAATAAATCATCATGAACTAGCTACTTCCCAAAGCACAGGCATATAAAGGTGATATGCTTATGCTACAGGCCATTGTTGATGGTATAATACGATTTCACTGTCAATACATGAATCCGCTATTTTTTTTCCAACGCGTCTGTTGTATAAACATTTTCCCAGGCAGGCAACAAGCACAAAAACTGGAGATGCATTTCACAAGCTCCTTCCTGCAGTGAGAGCAGGGTAAGTACTTGAAAAGTTTCACAAGCGAGATGTAGATACAATGACCAAAACGAAAAAGATAACTAACCATGCGGGAGGGTGAGGGAGAAAGGGTGTCAAGAGTCAAGATCATTGAGAACAGGAAGTTGTGCCCTCGCTGGAGTTGGTTTCTCCTCTGGGTTTATACCTATCATTCCATAACAGGAAAAGCAGCAAAAACACAAGAACATTAGGAGAAAGCAAAGCAGTATAGTGTATGGTCACTTTGGCTGAAGCCAACCGACCAAAATCAGAAAAATTTACCGTGTGATGTTTAAAACAGAAAAATTAGCTAATGCTGTATATCAAGCTCGAGCATTTAAGGCACACAAGTAGCATGAAATGCTTACATGGAAGAAGACTTTCAACAAATGGAAGCGCAACAGAATAGCACCTCTTCAAAGCAGCAGGTGCATCAAGTTCCCTCCAAGTCCTTTCAGTCAAATTGAACACACGATAACGAAATTTATTAAACACATCAAATATGAAAAGTATCTCATCCTTTCCTCCAACTACAGAGTTGAAGGAACTGATAAATTCCAATTCAAGTTCAGCACAGGTTTTCCAGGACCATGTGAACCCAGTTTCTTTATTATCTTCTAGGACAAGTATGTCCACATATGTTTCCGTATTGTCCATAGCAACCAATGATAAGACACCATCAAGGTTGATCAAGAATGTATATCCATTCAAATCCTCTGGAAGGGAAATTCTGGAGAAATTGCCTTCCATATCAACGGACTGAACAAAGGCTGGACTCTCCCGATCTTCTATATTCCAGGCAAGCCAATATAGCCTTCCCTGCACACATACAGAAGTAGGACACACGGGGGCAAACCAATTAACCTTGGGACCTGTTGGCACCTGACCAATGTTCCTCCACGTTCCATCATAAGATTCATAGACTTCACATTCACAAAAATCATCTTCAGATTCAAACTCATCGCTGCAAAATCTGAATACTTTGTAGTTTGTCTCAGCATCAAATACAACTCCAAGTGATGTAAATTTCCCAGGTAGACTACATCTAGGAAGCAATGTGACTTCTTGAGTAGTAGGATTGCATATCCGGATCTCCAAATCATCTTCTTCAGTGTCACTGCGAATGCATAGAAGACCATTGAAGGAGCATATTTCAACTGGAGACAACCCATTGTGAGATCCCGGAAGAGTTAACTGGCTAGTTTCACCATTGTTTTCCATTATGAACATATCTACAGCTGAAGGATAAGAGTAGATGATATATCTAGTATTTGCCTTGGACTGCTCCATGTGCAACTTAACAAAAGAGGGACTAGAAATTTTCTCATACCACAATTTAGAAACAGCTTTGAACCTTACTAGGTCTTTAGTTGGAAGCTTTAGGAGAATCTCTTCCCATATGACATCATTAGGCACTATGCCATACCCATCACTGTATCTTGCCTTGTTACTTTCATGGCTAATCTCAGACATGATCAAATGATTCACTCCTTGTCTTGCAGGAGCAATGTTGCACCTCAATCAACAGATTGTTGTCTTGGGAATCTGATCTGTAATATGAAAGAATTTGCTCATTATTTGCATCTGCAAGCAAGACTGAAGCTGAAAATAATACACTAAAGAAATAATGGATGGCACATCAAATTGAGATGAATATTTTTGGTCTCTCTACTTCCATTTCACAAGTTATTTTCCCACTGATATTCTTAATTACATTTCATTCTGAAACACTTCGGTCTCTGTTAACTTTGGTCTGCTGCTAAATTCTGCTGAGAACTCATTTATTTAGATTTCAATTATTTCTTATTTGTTAAGTTGGCATTGGGCTATGGTCATCAATTGCACACATTAGACTTATCAATTGAGATCATTATGAATTTTGAAATCAAGATGCACCCACACCAACTATTGGAGATTGAACCACAGCTTGAGGTTAGGCATTATGGTAGGCACTAGGCAACGCACCCTCGGCTCAGCATTCTGTCAACTATTTTATAGAAGTAGGTGCTGGTCAAAGATCAGCATTATGCCACTGCAGTAAAAGGACATTGGACCGAACAATACCATGCTAGAATCTAAGATTTAGTCAACTGAGTTGTAATGCACATGGCCCAAACA
Source organism: Ipomoea nil (assembly GCF_001879475.1). Lineage (NCBI taxonomy): Eukaryota > Viridiplantae > Streptophyta > Magnoliopsida > Solanales > Convolvulaceae > Ipomoea > Ipomoea nil. The sequence continues at coordinate 902,812 of NW_017617241.1, read as the reverse complement.
ACACTAAAAAATTGAGCACAATCAATTAGCTAGCCTAACCAATAACCTTATAAACCCATATGTTTCTCTCTTATTTTTCAATGTGGGATTCTTATCACTGGATTCGAACTTCAAACATTAGGGATCCAAATTCCATGAACTATTATCACTGAAAAGTTTACGTCCTTACAGTACCCTACTGTATCACTCTCAATGTGAAACTAATCTAGTATTCTCCCCAATACACCCCCAACCAAAAGGGGAAATTTTGAGCAAAAATATAAATAAATAAATAGATCAAGGTGTATAAGAGCCAAAGAACATCATGTCCTCAAATTTCGCATACCAAAAATGATTACAATCCCTAAAATTATTCCAATATATAAACGGAAACATAGTTAAATCAGAATCTGATACATCTAAAATTGGTCATTCAATAATAGGAAATCTTGACAAAGGAAGAAAATTTCTAATCAAATCACAAACATTTACACATCCCATTTGAAGTGTAAAGTGAGAGGTGGGATAGATGGAAGTATTTAATTACCTAGCTTTTACCGAAGGAGATGCACACACGTAGAAGTAAAGCAAGAAAGCATAAAACTGATAGAGACTTATTCTGGCGGTGGCTGTCTTGCAGCGGCAGCACAAGATTGGTAGCTATAGAGGTTATGGAAATGAACATGCTGATGGTAATTTATAACCTACCATGGGTAGATTTCGCGGCAAAATGTGTAGGGACCATGGGTAGATTTCGCGGCAAAATGTGTAGGGACCACGGGTAGATTTCGCGGCAAAATGTGTAGGGACCATGGGTAGGTTTCGCGCCAAAATGTGTGGGGACCATGGGTAGGTTTCGCGCCAAAATGTGTGGGGACCATGGGTAGGTTTCGCGCCAAAATGTGTGGGGACCATGGGTAGGTTTTGCGCCAAAATGTGTGGGGAGCATGGTAGCTTTCGCGGCAAAATGTGTGGGGACCATGGGTAGCTTTCGCGGCAAAATGTGTAGGGACCATGGGTAGATTTCGCGGCAAAATATGTAGGGACCATGGGTAGGTTTCGCGCCAAAATGTGTGGGGACCATGGGTAGGTATCGCGCCAAAATGTGTGGGGACCAGGGTAGCTTTCGCGCCAAAATGTGTGGGGACCATGGGTAGGTTTCGCGCCAAAATGTGTGGGGACCATGGGTAGGTTTCGCGCCAAAATGTGTGGGGACCATGGTAGGTTTCGCGCCAAAATGTGTGGGGACCATGGGTAGCTTTCGCGGCAAAATGTGTAGGGACCATGGGTAGATTCCGCGGCAAAATGTGTAGGGACCATGGGTAGGTTTCGCGCCAAAATGTGTGGGGACCATGGGTAGGTTTCGCGCCAAAATGTGTGGGGACCATGGTAGCTTTCGCGGCAAAATGTGTGGGGACCATGGGTAGCTTTCGCGGCAAAATGTGTGGGGACCATGGGTAGGTTTCGCGCCAAAATGTGTGGGGACCATGGTAGCTTTCGTGGCAAAATGTGTGGGACCATGGGTAGCTTTCGCGGCAAAATGTGTGGGGACCATGGGTAGATTTCCCGGCAAAACTTTTATGAAATCCTCAAGTGAGGATAAAGCTCCCATATACATTCTAGTAGCCATAGACACTTACTATTAACACCGCATCTGTCCCGTAATCTTAGAACATCCAAATATTCCATAAAGAAAAACTAGTCAAAGAGCATAGTCAGGAAAGCTGCTATACAATAACCTAATTTTGTATCAAGTAATGAAATACCATAACTACACTTATTCAGTACTATGCATCACCCATGAGATTAATGTTTTTCCTGCATGTGATAGAATTCAAATATAAACACACACCACATTATCAGCATAAATCTATATATTGATCCTGTCTAAATTTACTGGTCCAGGTACTCAATAATTTAAAAATAATTTCAATTCTCTTAGGAACTGCAAACAATTAACGTTTTTTCCTGCATGTGATAGAATTCACATATAGACATCTATTACATCATCAGCATAAATCTATATATTGGTCATGTCTAAATTTACTGGTCCAAGTACTCAAGAATTCTCTTAGGAATTGCAAACAATTAAACCTCCTAACTCCCAACAGACAAAGCATAAGACATGCATGAGTGAATTATATAGTTACTTTCCATTTTTTATTTTTCCTTAATCATCCTAATTAAGCTTTGAAAACCTGTCAATTCACGAGAATAAATCAAACAAACAATAGCAACTTCAAGGACCTAATGACCTGAAAAAATCCAATTTTTCCCTTGCCCAGAGGATGAAAACAGGGCAGGATGTGTAAATAAAGAATAATTCAATACAATTACCTGTTTCTTGACCATGTACAGGAACAAGCCAATCCATCAAACTCTTGGAATGCATTCTCCATTGCAGCCCAGTCCTCCTGCCCCGAAATTGCATGGGTAAATATAGGTAAACCGTCGTACAAAAATAGGAAATTACTACATATTTTGTGATTTTTCGCCACTGCGGCCTTGATTGATAGGGGCTTGGAAGAATTTCCATGGGCCTTCGGGTGCAGCTGCACTTGCATGCTGCAAACCTGGACTTCCCAGAAATAGACACAAGTGGTTAATGCTTCAAGATCATAGAATTTAATGCTATAGTAACCACCCTATTTTGCAACTCTCATCCTTGAGATATTACATTGTTCTAATACCACCCCCAACTTCAAATGAAATTACAGAACATCCCATTTAAGATTCCAAATACTTACATCACACACATAACTATTGGAAATTTCTAAATTACAAGGTACTCTGATTCCTTTAGATAAGTCAAAATGCCAAACTACTCCAGGAATTAAACCAGGACCTTTTACTGGATAAACATGATGATAGTCAGCCAAGTACTTTTTGACTCTTTTTGGTAAAATTGATTGACATGATCAAACAAAATGGAAACTCTTATGAGAGAGAATTCTGTTTAAACCAGTTACCTGGTCCATTCTCCTGACTTGACTCAAAAAGAAGTTGCATGCCAAGACAAATGCCCAGGAATGGACATCTTGCTGAAAACAAGTACAAAGAGCTTCAGCCATTCTACAGAACATAGCTTGCATAAATTCTCAGAAAAACTTGAGTGCCTTTGGCACTTGGACCAGCAAATTATAGTCTTCAAGAAAAGCAAATGCACAATATCCCCCCTAATCTGTAATTGACCAATGATTGCCTCACTAATCCTTATCAATCATTAGTTATACCTTCTATTAGAATCTTACCCTTCTTGTTGAGCACATCCATGGCAGTAGCAAAAGCACCTACTCCAGGGAAAAAACAGTGTTTTGCTTTCAAAACTTCCTCTGATGTTTGTACCTAAATAGATGCCAAAACAATAAATAGGAGAAAAAAGGAAAGGCAATAGAGGCCATACAGATTCTCTAGAACTCTAGAAGAGCTAAGTCCAGCTTCACTACTTGGTTACTTGAAATGACAGCAAAATCTCATAGTAACAAATCAAGTACTGTGAAGTATGAACTAATATTGTGATGTGAAGAAATGGGCCAAGTATTATCGAAGTTCATTATAGGAAAATAATACTTGGACTCCAAAGTAGTATTTTCCCTAACTAATATCACGATAGAGAAACGCCTCTCCATTCTTTTCACAAAACTATACGTTTCTCAATGCATTATATACGCACTCTATGTAAATTACCGGAATCCTCCTCGCCGGTAGCAGAGGCGCGGATCGAGCTTCTGGAAGGTTTGAATTTGAGAGCGATACGGTTAGGCTTGTATTGCATATTTGCATGAATCGAATAGACCTAGAACCGGCGGAAGAAGACGACGATGAAGAACAATTTCCAGCGGTTCCAAGTTGTGAAGCTGAAGCAAATGCCGCTGCCTCCATGCTTCCACTACTGTTTGAGTTTAGCGCCACCCGTTTTTGGTGGTTTAAGGCCTTGAAGCACGGTGGCGCCCTTTTCAACCGGCAGTTTTGACTTTCGGTGAAGAGTTTTCATGGACCAAAGGAAATATAATTGCTGAACATATTCATTTCACGCCCATCTTCAAAAAATATTCATTTCACGGCCCATCTTCAAAAAATATTCATTTCACGGCCCAATAACTGTTTGAAGCCCAAATTTGGTCCATAATAATTTTCATAACCAGCCCAATTAATATTACCCATGGCCATAAACCCATAATCTCACAAGAATAATGGTTCAACACATGTTAAATGGAATTTTTTTTTTACCGAGTAATACATTTTTTTTAAACTACTGACTCTATTACATTGTAGTATTTATTCATTTATACTTTCTTAACCTGTCTTGTTAAAGCACAAAGAGTCGACATTCACCTCCATTGAGACTCAGTGTCATGACCTCTCATATGAGAAAATCACTACATGTCATCTGAACACAAAGTGCAATATCGAGTAATACACTAATACTATACATATTATCAAATTCTATTCTATTATTCACTTTTTATTTACGTGATGTATCCTAATTATTATTATTTTTTCTACAAGAGTGATTCATAATTTTTATTATTCTTTTTCTAATTTATTAATAAAATCATGGCACATGATATAAGTTTTATATTCAATAGTAATCCATATACAATCCTATAGGAGTAATCAGTAAGTTAATTTATATTTGAAACGACTCATAATAAATTTGAGATAAATCCTGAAATTGACAGTAGTAACTTGAGATTGTTCCATATTACTGCAACTTATATAATCTTGTATGTTACAATATTTTTAATTACCTAACGAACTTATGAATTAATATCGATAGTAGTGATTGTTCTATCTCATTGTTATTTCTAATTTTTATATTGTATATGTTACCAAAATGAATAAAAGTTCTCATATCAAAAAATCACTAAATTATACTCCGTATTACACAAGATTTTTTCAATGTAATTTATTTATGTGTGATATGTGAATTAATTAGTCTATTGACTCTATTCATGTTGACTTTCAAGTAATAATTAGTCGTTTTAGAGGTTAAAGAACAGTTATACAACATCGTCGGAGGGAAATCGGAGATACGTTATGCGGTCGGTACCGACCTGTTAACGTGCGCCTGGGAGTGAGCTGAGCAGAGCAGGTTGAGGTGGTGGGTCGGGGCGGCCGGAATGGCAAAGACACCGATAGGTTGTGAGCCGGTGGTGGGATCGCTTACGCCCTCGAAGAAGAAAGAGTACAGGGTCACCAACAGGCTCCAAGAAGGCAAACGCCCATTGTACGCCGTCGTTTTCAACTTCATCGACTCTCGTTACTTCAACGTCTTCGCTACCGTCGGTGGCAATCGAGTAATTTTCCCTTCCATCGCTTATCATTTTCACAGCTTTAAGAGTTTTTTTTTTAGTTTTTTTTTTAAAAAAATTTTTTAAATTTTTAAATTCAAGTCTGAGATTACTCATATAGAAAACGGAAGGTAAAATTCATAGCTTTCGTAATCTGATAATCAATCATGGATTTTTTTTTACTTAAAACATCTTTGCCAGTGTAGCTGGTGAAAACCAAGTAATTTACTATGGAGTATATAATTAACTGTATTTTGGTTATTATTCAGTTAAAAATCCAATTTTTTTTTTTTTTTTGGGTTGTCCCTGTTCTCTATCAGGCTAGGTTCTTCCATATGTAAGTAGCTTTGAGTTAAATACTGAAAGTTCAATAGAAAGAAGGAAGAAGACTTATGAACTCCCTAAATTGATTGTTTTTTTTTTTTTTTTTTTTTTTTTTTTGAGAACTAAATTGATTGTTTTATTGCTTGACACTTTATGATGTTAGTGGAACAATACTTTGATAGTTTTGATAATCTTTTATGGTGTATCTAGACCTTGGATTCTTGAATCATTTAAATTCCGGGATAAAGTTTTATGTTAAGAACAGTCATGGATGGAGCTGACTTTTATATGTCCAACTTATGGCTGCTTTTTCAGGTGACTGTATACCAATGCTTGGAAGGTGGAGTCATCGCTGTGCTCCAGTCTTACATTGATGAAGATGTAAGGAACTCGAGTCTTCTTAGTCTTCTTTATTATGGAGAATTTTGAATCAGTTATTAGATACATCTTGTATACGTAAAGAACTTTTGCCCCTTTGTGTGTTCTTTTGTGGACCAGAAAGAGGAATCCTTTTATACTGTCAGCTGGGCATGCAATGTTGATGGGTCTCCATTCTTAGTTGCTGGAGGACTCAATGGAATTATCCGTGTTATTGATTCTGGAAACGAGAAGATACACAAGGTGTTTTACTGAATTCTTAGCTATATATTACTCCGTACTATAGTTTTAAAAAGTGAATAATGTTCTTGTACACAGAAGTACAAAACACAGAGTTTGCCATTCGTTAGTGTGGATGCTGCGTAGTAGGATCTACATGTAGTTAATAATGAAAACATTAAGACTTTTCAAAAACACACTATTAAAATTGTCTGTTTATTTTGGTGAATTTGTGCAGAGCTTTGGTGGACATGGAGACTCAATAAATGAAATTAGGACTCAAGCGCTGAAACCATCACTTGTTGTGTCTGCAAGCAAAGTATGCACTCAATTATTTTTCTTTGTCTTTGCCCCTCTTGTCTACTCACTAAACAAATGTGCTTTTCTATGTTTTGGAGAAATCAGAAGTCCTTAGGATGTTTCTCATATGTTTTAAAGAATATATATATATATATATATATATATATATATATATATATATATATATATATATATATATATATATATATATATATATATATATGACTCATGATCAAATGAGTCCAGCCCTTTCCCATGAGTCCGTGTGGACAGATCTGGTCCATTAAAAACTAGAGATCAATGGTTTAGATTTTCCCAACTGTGCAATTACACAGTTGCACAGTTGGGAAAATCTAGACCATTGATCCCTAGCTTTTAATGGACCAGATCTGTCCACACGGACTCATGGGAAAGGGTGGACGGACTCACTTGAACAATGGCCTATATATATGGCATTATGGTCTGTGTTTAACAATGAAGTGTGGGACACAGGACGAGTCAGTTCGGTTGTGGAATGTTCATACTGGAATATGCATTTTGATATTTGCTGGTGCTGGTGGTCATCGCAATGAAGTCCTCAGTGTGGTAAATTACTCTTCTAGCTCTTGGTGGGGGCATGGTTGGGTGGGGAATTCATGTTCCCGGTAGAGATTATATGTTACTTATATGGGCGCAATAACTTTATTATTTCTGTGATTCATATAGGACTTTCATCCTTCTGATATATATCGCATTGCTAGCTGTGGGATGGATAATACTGTTAAGATCTGGTCTATGAAAGGTGACATATTTGATAGCTTAAAAAAGTTTACTTATATATGTTAATCCTTGAAAGTTGAAAGGAAGTGATGAACACATTGAACACCCTGCAGAATTCTGGCCTTATGTGGAGAAATCATTTACTTGGACTGATCTTCCATCCAAGTTCCCCACAAAATATGTACAGTTTCCTGTAAGTTGCTTTAGTTTTACTCTTTCCTTTTGCATTTAGTGCTAAACGAGATTGTTTAACTGTAGCTGAACTTGCCTTTTATTGTATCAGATGTTCATAGCTTCCATCCATACGAACTATGTTGACTGCAATAGGTGGCTGGGCAATTTTATCTTGTCGAAGGTGAATGCCATCTCTTGTTTCATGCACATCCATTATGAGTTAATTCCATTTTTGATCCTAGATTTATAGGTGACAGTCCACTTCTAGTCATTTTTTATCAGAACATCCTTATTTGGTCATAGTATTATTGTGACATGACCATATTTGATCCTTCGTCAACAAAATCGTTGAAATTTCATTAAATACAAGGACATTTATGGTCTGTCTGTCGACTTTCTGGCATTTTTCCAGAGTGTTGACAATGAGATTGTATTATGGGAACCGAAGATGAAAGAACAGTCTCCTGGCGAGGTTAGGATTTATTTTTGGGTTTTCTTTTGTTCTGATCGTTTCTGGTTGATTTTTAATGAAAATCCCGTACTTAAATGATCTTGTTTTAGGGTACGGTTGACATCCTTCAAAAGTATCCTGTCCCAGACTGCGACATATGGTTCATCAAGTTTTCGTACGATTTCCAATACAAAGCAGCAGCTATAGGTAGAATGAAAGTACTGTTTTTTCAACTTGACATTACCATATACCTCTTCCAATACGTTAATGAATCAACTTGCCAAGTAAGCTTTCCGGTGTTGAGTTTCTCCTTAAATACATGCACGAATCTTTTCCTTTGATTTTCAATGTATTAGGGAATAGGGAAGGGAAGATCTACCTTTGGGATCTGCAAACCAGCCCCCCTGTTCTAATTGCGAGGTTTGTTTACTCTACCCCGCTGTCTATTCCTCGTGAAACCTATGCTATCTTCTTCACGTTTTACATCTCAGCCACGCTCTCTCCTCTTCAGGCTGTCCCACGTTCAATCAAAATCTGCAATCAGACAGACTGCTGTGTCGTTTGACGGGAGGTAAAGCGTCTCTCTCTCTCTCTCTCTCTCTCTCTCTCTCTCTCTCTCTCTCGTTTAATTGTTTTAGCGTTTATAACGTGTTGGATAAGGGAAAGTGATTATATATCTTTGTGGTGCAGCACCATTCTTAGCTGCTGCGAAGATGGAATTATATGGCGCTGGGATGTGGTCTCAACTTCTTGAGTGGCTAAGATGTTTTGCTTGTAGGTTGTGTGCACTTATGGAGTTTATGTAGTTTTTATTTATACCCATTTTGCCCCCCTCCCCCATCTTCGCCTCGAGGGATGTAACTAATCCGGTTGAGTAATTTCTATGAGATCGTTTCTAATATCGTGTTTAAAAGAGTTGTCTTTTATGATATTGGGTTCTTATAGTGTTATGTAATGGATTCTTATAGCGTGTGTATTAATGCCTTAATGACCACTTAAGTAGCTTCCTAAGACAAAGTGAAGGAGTAACTTTTACACAAACAACCCTTTTTCTCTAACAAACCAACAACCAAAGGTCCAGACCCAACCCCAGATGGAGAAAGAAGAGAGCCAGTCCTTTTCCATTTAGAAACATTGTTCTGTCAAAGCATGAAAACCTCATATCACAATTCAACATTATTGAGGTAAAATTGGTTTGGTAACCATAAGGTTCGTTTGAGCTCCCATAGGAACTGTCTATTGGGTTTCTTAGTTCAAGCCAGTCCGCTAAGGGCCAGGCTAATTGACATTCTTTGTGGTCTTTTGTTGGTTAGGGTCACGAGCTTCACCCAGAGCGTATTTTTGAGTAGCAGCCGCGGATTTTACTCGATCGTATAGCTGGTTTGGTAACCATAAGGTTCGTTTGAGTTTCCATGGAAACTATCTATTGAGTTTCTTAGTTCAAGCCGGTCTGCCATGGGCCACATAGACTAACTGACATTCTTTGTCTTTTGTCGACTAAGGTCACAAATGAGCTTCACCCAGAGCGTATTTTTGAATAGCAGCTACGGACTTTCCACAATATCAAGTACTATTGGCAATAATGCTGATAGGAGTTTATATGTACATAGTACTATCGACACCGTAGAAAATTCTAAAAATACAGTGTTTGTTGAGCCAAAGTGAAGCAACACCATACTAATATTCTAAAATTCTCTTTTTGAGGTGCAGAGTGCTTTTCTATTTGATTTAAATGCTGGTCCTCACAAATTTTATAAAGATTTGACAGATAAAAATGGATAATACCTTATAGAGTATAAGATAAGTTGGGGTTAATACCTCCAACTTCCCTTCTTCAAAACCAAGCCAAGTTAACAAATGCAGGCTTTTTCAAGTCTGATGTCTCTTTCTGCCAAACAAACAAATGGCTTAAAATTCTTCAAATTCATGTGTCAAAATACTACTTGTGCTGAAACCTGGAATACATGATTATCTAGCCTGCATGCTAAGCAAGGTTAGGTGATTGATAGTAACTCCCTATCACCATTCCAGAAGGCCTTTCTTTTACACCGCCTTCTTAAAGTGTTCTTCTTGGCAATCCTAAAGACTTCCTCCTCTCTGGTGATTGATTGTCTGGTGAGCAGCAAAACGATCTCAGCCTTTCGTTTCTGGTGGACAGCCAGAGACGACAACGATCAAAATGCAGCTTCATATATCACCGAGTTTGAGGCATGTGACTGTTCTTCCATCTAAAGGCGTAAAAGTGGTCTCTAGACGGCTCTCATATCGCGTGCTGGTCTACTCACTCCTGGCCTTTATGCTGTTCCGGTTTACCTTCTTGTTGACTGCTGTAAACACCATTCACGAGGAAAGCAAGTGTTCGGGCATAGGTAAGTCTCTGACCCGTCTAATCTCTGTCTTATGCAAATCATTACGGTAGAAATGAAATCTCAAGTCTTGGGGAGAACACGTGCAGGTTGCTTGGGGAGGAAGATTGGACCGAGGATTTTGGGAAGGCAGCCTGAAGCAAAGGTCGGTTCGTTATAACATTTTCCTATGTGTTTTTTTTCTGGTTTAGGTAGAATTTTAGAATGAACAGTTCTGTTTTCCCCGGTTTTCTGTTAGGTTCCAGAAGTGATATATCAAGTATTGGAGCAGCCTGCAGACCAGACTGATATAGAATTAAGACCTGAAATTCCTCAGACACTGGAAGACTTAATGGATGAATTTAAAGGCGATAAACCAGATCCAAAGACATTTGCAGTAAAGCTAAAAGCTATGGTATGGTGAATGCATAAAAAGATAAGATTGTTGAGCATATAGCCATTAATGTGCAATCCAACTATTAGCTTAGGCTTTTAGTTGAGATGGAGCACATGCTTCAATTTGGTATCAGAGCCAGACCGCGCCACCCATAAGCGACTACGGTCCACGTGTTGCCCCATTGCACACGTGAGGGGGCGTGTTGAACATATAGTAATGTGCAATCCAACTATTAGCTTATGCTTTTAGTTGAGATGGAGCACATGCTTCAATTCAGAATTCAGATAAGCAAGAAACGTCGATTCTCAAAGAAAATGGCTTACTTGTGTTGTTTGTTTATCGACATACCAGGTCACTCAGCTCGAACAAAGGACTAGAACCGCGAAGATCCAAGAATACTTCTACCGTCATGTGGCATCCAGTAGCATCCCGAAGGAGCTTAACTGCCTTGATCTAGTGTTGGCAAACGAGCACTCGACCAATGCCAATGCTCGTCTCCAGCTTCCATCACCGGAGCTAGTCCCTGCCCTCGTTGATAATTCGCTCTTCCATTTCGTCTTGGCATCTGACAACGTTCTTGCTGCCTCTGTCGTTGCATCATCGCTTGTCAAGAACTCGTTCCACCCTGAAAAGGTCGTGCTTCATGTGATCACAGACCGGAAGACTTACTCCCCGATGCAGGCATGGTTCTCCTTGCACCCCCTGGCACCTGCAATCATTGAGGTTAAAGGGCTGCATCACTTCGATTGGCTCACAAAGGGGAAAGTCCCAGTTTTGGAAGCTATGGAGAAAGATCAAAAGGCGAGATCCCAGTTTAGGGGTGGTTCATCAGCCATTGTGGCAAACAAAACAGAAAAGCCGAGAATCATTGCTGCAAAATTGCAAGCGCTCAGTCCCAAGTACAACTCACTGATGAATCACATTCGGATATATTTGCCAGAGGTTATTCTCTACACTAATACCTTTTAGCACATAAAAAAATTCTAGCAATCCTGAAATGCATAATCTTGTGCTGCAGTTGTTTCCTAGTCTTAACAAAGTGGTCTTCCTTGACGATGACATTGTGATTCAAACTGATATGTCGCCTCTGTGGGACATTGACATGAATGGAAAGGTGAATGGAGCAGTGGAAACATGTCGAGGAGAGGATAAGTACGTGATGTCTAAGCGCTTCAAGAGTTACTTGAACTTTTCCCATCCACTTATAGTGAAGAACTTTGATCCAAATGAATGTGCGTGGGCTTATGGTATGAACATATTCGATCTTGAAGCATGGAGAAGAACAAATATAAGTCAGACATACCACCACTGGTTGGAAGAGGTAACCACAAACAACATAAGAAGACTGCCCTTTACACTGTTCTTGAGAATCGAAACTCAAAATCTTTTTTTTTTTTTTTTGGGTCAGACCACAAGGTGTCCTGAGTAGGCCCTAATTGTAGGAGGCACCTTTAAACCTGTACCATACTCAAACTAATCCCTGTTCGAACCGGGCGGCCCAAGTAAGGGGCAAAGTGCTGGCCAGATTGGTTTCTCCATACGAGAGGGGGTTCGAACTCCTGACCTCTCTTAAGGGACAAGAGTGCACGACCACTCACGCCAACCAAGCTGGTTAAACTCAAAATCATTTTTTTGTTTTGGTCAGACTACAAGGTGTCCTGAGTAGGCCCTAACTGTAGGAGGCACCTTTAAACTTGTACCATACTCAAACTAATCCCCGTTCGAACCGGCCCGGCCCAATTAAGGGGCAAAGTGCTGGCCAGATTGGTTTTTCCATACGAGAGGGGGTTCGAACTCCCGACCTCTCTTAAGGGACAAGAGTGCACGGCCAGTCACGCTAACCAAGCTGGTTAAACTCAAATCTTTTTAAGACAATGAATAATGCTTTATATTATCTAATGCAGAACTTGAAATCAGACCTGAGCCTGTGGCAATTAGGGACATTACCTCCGGGTCTGATTGCGTTCCATGGCCACGTGCATGCTATCGATCCCTTCTGGCACATGCTAGGGCTCGGCTACCAGGACAATACAAGCATTGCAGATGCTGAAAGCGCTGGTGTCGTACACTTTAATGGCAGAGCAAAACCGTGGCTAGACATAGCATTCCCTCAGCTTCGACCATTATGGACCAAGTACGTTGACTTCTCTGATAAGAACATAAAAAGCTGTCATATTAGAGCACATTGAAACTGGTTCAAGAATCTATGAATGCCAAATTGATTCTTGAAAAGAGAAGGAATCCAGGCTTACCTGATGTGAGGTGAGAACTCCCCCGGGCTTCACAATTTTTGAACTCCTTCTCCCTACTGCAACTGCTGCCTTCTCTTATGTATAGAAATTCCATCATGTATGTATTGAGTATCTTAGGATTTCACTCTCTGCTCAAATATTAAAGAATACACTATCTTCAATGTGACTTTCAAGATTTATACTTTCAGAAACCTCATTTGGTCATGCAAATAGCAGCCTCAAGAAAAGTTTTGAATCTTGATTTGCTTAGAGGCTTTTGTAGTTTTGTGAGAGACATGATGCCAAATTTTGGCTCAAAGAGTAGATCATAAAATCAGGAAAAAAGGAAAATTGAGCAAATGACAATGTAGGGCAAACTTATTGAAATTTACAATAAAGCCAGCATCAACTAATTAGTTTGAAGATCATGTAAATCTTCCACCATACATCAAATCCAGTTCAAGTACTAGAAAGATACAGATTGAAAGGTCAGCAACGAAGTAAATGGGAGATTAAATGGCAGCCCAGTTTTTGCAGGCCGGCTATGGAAACGCCTTAAGCAACAGGTGGTCGAAGGACATGATCCTGTGAGGTGTCAACAGCAGCAGGAGGTAAGAACTGCCACGTGGCAACCCCAGGGTAGCTAATGACGGGAACCAATTTACTGACTTGACCTTGAGCAGCAAATGCAGCAGGTATTGCAGGAGGCATGAAGCCAGGTTGTGCATTCATGGTCTTCAGCTGTTGCTCAAGCTTCTCTTTCTCTGCCTTAAGCCTTTGCTTCTCATCCCGAAGTTCAATCTTCTCAGCCTATACAATTGAAAAATATAATAATTAATTCACTAAGATGAGTAGACCTAACTAATGAGGAAGGTTTGGAGTTCAAGGTTGATATAAAAATTAACGGATTGTTTCATCCAGAACCAAAAACGAAGGATGAATCATCACCTTCAACTCCTTAATCTTTTCCTGTAGATTCAAATTCGAGGCCTTCAACTTCTGAGCTTCGATACGTAGCTGTGTCACCACACGTACAGCATCAACTAGGATAGCAGATTTGTCGGTTTTAGGAACCTTGCCAGGCTCAAGAATAGCACTCAATTCCGTGAACCTAGGTCAACTCATATCAATTTAGTTTTGTTCAAGAAATCAATAAAACGTGAAGACCAGTACAAAGAATGAAGAATAAGCACACCTATCATTTAGCCTATCCCTTCGCAACTTCTCCCCACATGCTTTGGAACTCGATGGAGCACATGATTCAGCTCTTGACCTGTAGAAAGAACACAGAATGGTGAGATGAAGTTTCCTTTAATCAATGGCTTATGTCCCTTTTAGCATCAAATTTGATGCTCCAATAAAAAAAAAATGCATTTTTCCTATATAAGCCAAAAGAAATGTTGTTACTGGTAAACAAATTCCCTGTCAAAGTGTTTCCACAGAAGATGTACAAGTTCTCTACCGTTTCTTGGAGCCAGTTTCCTTTGATCCATCGAGTTCCGCACTAAAAACAAAACAGAGCACATGATTAATATGTAAAAGAAAGACAGCGAAAAGATCCTAAAACAACAGAATTTGCAACAATAAAGAGGCTAATCTAATCATAAAACCTACAACACAAGCTCAAAGAACCAAACTTTATTCAATACTTGGAATTATATAAAATCAAACTAACCCAAACTGATCTTTCTGCAGCAAAACGCTACCTGAGAGAAGACGAACCATTCAAGGTCTGCGCGGACCAGCTGAACCCAGAACCCGAAACAGAAAAATTCGTATCGGCAACACTGATATCTTCGAACCCGTAATCGTAGAGCCAGTTGGTATTCTCCTGCAAAACCATTTCCGACCAGCCGCCGGTGAAAGCCAAGCACTTTCCGGCCAGAAGACAAACTCAGAACTCACAAAGCGCGTCCCGGGGATTTTAGATGAAAAGGGGAAAACGAAATCAGGGGAATGCGATGGATTGATGACGACGATGTTGGAAAATTGAGGAATCTTTGTTCTTATTCGTACACAACAAATTGGCATGTGTTTTACGCAGTAAATTATAATTTTAGGACAAATTTCATATTCCCCTCTTCACTTTGATTCTAGCCATATGAATCCCTAACATTCATGATATTATATTCAAACCCCTTACATTTCATTATCTTTTCATTATACTCTACAATCAAGGTAAATTTAACAATTTTGCTTCTCTAAGGAATTTAATTGAAACTTTTTTTTAATGGAACCTAATTGCATCCATTGAGCTTAAGAGCTATTAAGAGCAACCATACTAGTAGTAATTTCTTAGGTTTTATCAGATTAAAAAATTAAAGAAAAAAAAATTTTAACGTGAAACATGATTTTATAGTGATTTTTCTTCCTGCAATGTTAAAGTACTTAGATTTTGTGTGCGTGACGCGCGCAAATACACAATCAGCGCCCAAACTAGCACGTCTTCTGTTATCTTATTTTTTAAAAAAAAAATTCGTCAAATGCATCAAGATTTTTTTTCTTTTTTCTTTCTCTTTGTTTCCTCTCTCTTCTTGTTGGCACATAAAATATCATGATAAATTACAAGCTGATGTGGTTGTTCTAAGCTCGTCCATTTGACACTTTTTCTTTGATTACTACTCCGTATTAAATAAAAAACCTCAAATAACATATTATAAACCAATCATCTGACAAGTGACAATCAATCAATTACAACACAAAACATGAGATAATATTTTTATCATTAAGAGTAGAAAAGAAAAAAATTGGCCAAGAAAAGACAAGTTTCGAAAATTAGTATTGGTACGGTACAGTAGGAGATAGTAGCTTGATGAAGCCAAATGTGAATAATTGTTGTAATTTGGGGTGGGGGGGTCTGATACAAAGCCAGTATCTTCTCCACTATACAAAATACAGGGGGGATATGCTGCTTGTTAGGAGGAAATGCTTATATATATTCAGTTAAAAATCAAATGCATTACAGATGTCACACACAGGATGGGGACAAGGTGAAAGAGAACTATGATGATCATCATCAATTCTGTAAAAACATCAGCAGATCAGCCAATGCTGAGGCGAGAATCTGGAGGGAGGCGAGAATCTGAAGGGCGCAAGCTGGTTTGCCGCCTTGGAATCCCAATCTCGCAAGCGTTCACCCTTGATGCAAAGCGGAGTGAACACAGTGATTCACCCACCGAAGAAGGGTCTGGTGAAACATTCACGAACATCAATGTCTTCGAGTCGCCACCCAGGCATGGCTGATGAACAAACAGCAGAGTTCAATTCATCAGTATATACTTACTTGCTCAGAAATGAAGCTTTTGGTAGGATACAAATGTTTACCTGGAGAAGATATGTCAGCTTTGAGTTCCTGAATGGAACATGCTCATCTTTCTTTGCCAATGCAAAGATAACGTCACTCAGAGATGATAAACTTTTATTGATAGCCTGGGAAAACAGATTATTTAGATGAGATCATATGCTGCTGCTATTTCCAAAAGGTCAATACACCTTTGTTGTTTGTACCTGAGTTTCTTTCAGTCGGTCTCCAGTAGCCCCACTTCTAGATAAACGTTCACTGCCCGCAAGGTCAATTAGGTTCAGCACACCTTGGACTTGTTGCTCCGTACTCTGGAAGAACAACGAGTTACAATAAGATCACCAAAAGGAATAAATTGGCACGGTGTTTAGCTATATATCAAAGTAACTTCTAACCTCATTAACACCAGATATTCTGAGTGTGAACACAAAATGGCTTCTTGAAGACTGCTCATTCATTTGAGTCCTCCCGGTAGACCTAAAAGTTTGAAACCCAAAAACAAATAGGTAACATAAAGCATTAACATCTGTACAACAGAGCTAACAAAACAGTAATGATTACAAGAATAACAATTATTTTTACAAGTCAACAATCAACAAACAGCATATACCTGCTTTGCGCTGCTCGTTCTAAAAGGTATGAAACTTCCTTACTGCTACGAACATCCAAAACTGTTAAGTCAGACACGTGAGTGTTGCCATTTCCATCATGTTTAATAGCATATTGCTTTCCTCCATTCTCACTTCTGGAGGCATCAAAACCTGATCGATTTGGAGACAGAAGGTCTCGAATTGTTTCGTTGTATATCTCAAGCATTGATACCTAAAAACAGACAGACAAGAACGATATAATCAACACTAAAGAAACATATTAATGAGACTTAGTTAACAGAACACAAAGCATTTCCTCACTGCCCCAACCTGCATGTCGTATCTCCATCCTTGTGCGTGATTATTTTGCCTTGTTTGGAATACTTGCTCCAATGTACGTGGGATTAGCCCTTGCTGATCGGCCCCTGGATTGCCCATCATGGTATAAGTCTTACCAGAACCTGTCTGGCCATATGCAAATATACAGACCTGAAAAAAAAAAACCGAATACACCACCATTTTAAGCAGGCAAATATTGCTCATACTTCCATGGAACACTGTAACAACATATCATTGCTATAATGTGAACAAAACTACATGCTATTTTATTACCAAAACAAAAGTATGCAGCATTCCAACAACCAAAAGAACATTATATAGTAGTTTTAGTTTTAAAACAAGACAAAGAACCAAACACCCAACAATCATAAGGAGACATGGCTATGCAGTCATACTTTGGGACACTGCATGTATACAATGTACAATTCATATTCAACTGTAGAAGAAAAATCTATTGAAGAAATACTTAGATTCAAGTTCTCTTTCAGTAAGTTTAGACATGACTTCAACAAAGTACTCAATAAGGACATAGATATGATTTGTAGTTCATAGCATTTAAGAAGATCAAAGTAAGTGCTGAGGGGAAAATATCACCTTGTAACCATCAAGAGCACTCTGGACAAGTTGTGATATTTCATCAAAAACATCCTTTTGTGAGGCCTCAGGGACGAACACTTTGTCAAAGGTGAAAGGGTGTTTTTGACCTTATATAGAAAGAAAGAAAAACAAAAGGGGGGAGAGAGTTAAAAAGGAGATTAAAAGTACATAATATTATTTTCAAATTCATTTGAATTAACTACCAACCATTATGCGACAACTCAATGCCCCGTCCAAGTGTTTCCAATGATGTTGGAAAAGATACAACCTTTTCTGCACTAATGGCATCATCAGATAATGCAGGGCGCACTCTGCAGAACACTCTAATATTGCCTTTTAGTTCCTGCATAACCCCATTCATTAATGAAAATTGATAATCCATAACTGAAAGGAAAAGTTTACTGCACTTTAATCCAAGAATATTACCAGAATTGTATTGTGCAATTTTTTACGGAGTTTTTCACCCTCAACAATTTTTGTTTCTGCCTCTGTAAGTCGCTGATTTAACTCGTTGATAAGTTGCTTTTGACTTTCATATTCTGATTTTGTTTCTAGAGCTGACCTGTCAGACATCTGATAAAGCAACATAATAAACTAATAAGACAAGTTTGGATAACTACATAATTTGAAGAGTGGAGATAAAATGTCTTAGCACATTGTATACCTGTAACTTCGCATCTGCAAAAGAAAGTTGTTCCTGCAATCTTCTAATTTGTTCAGATTGAGACAAACATCTTGCCTGGAAAAATTATTACACAATATTGTTACTGAACAGAAAATAACATTATAAAGCGTGATTTTGAGAAATCAAAATTATAAAAACATACCTCCATCTCATTAGACTTCACTGTCAGGTTATCCAACTCAGCAACAGATTTTCCAGTGCATTCCTTGTATTTTATCACTTCTTCTGTTAAAATCTGGACTTTTGCTAGCTGACAGTCCCGTTCATTCCTCATGGTCTGCAGATCTCCCCGCAGACATCCCACCTCAGAAGCTAAAGTTTCTTTTTGTCTTGTAGCCTCATCTTGAGCAATCTAAAATGAAAGTTAAGGGAATCATAAAAAGTCATGAGAATCTAGTATAGAGGACCAGATATAATATCAATACATAGTTATACATGCTGTACCAAGCCTAGATAAATAGATTTACAATCTACAACAAAAGCACATGTATCATTTAGAAAGAAATAATGGCATCAGTGGGGCAGTAGGAAATTTTCATGGTTGTAATATTGCTAGCAGAGATATCACAAGTAATAATTTAAACTTTGTCTAGCTTAATCTACTTTTAAAACGAAAATTGCCCTATGAACTGCTGAATAAACTATTCACTGCAAAAGCAGAGGTGCAGAGAAACAAACATGGTAGGTTGTTCAGATGGATTTCCAAAAAATATACAAAAAAGCTAACGTTATTCAGAATGGACTCCCCATCCTCCCATCAATTTCAGCTTTTTACTGGAAAACACCCATGGATTTACTTCTTCCTCACAGGTTTCATCATATAACAGGAAGAAGATCATATAACAAGTAGAAGATAACAACCACATATATAAAAAATTTCTTTGGAAGCATAAGTAGTGAAATGAATAAAAGAGAAGATGCACTAACCCTAGAAGATGCAAGCTGTTCCTGCAAAGAAGTATAGTGACCCCTCAATGTGCTGAGGTTTTCAACTACAGCAGCTTTCTCTTTCTCCACACGCTTGAGTGTCTCATTAGTAGTAGCAAGCTCAGACTGAAGTCTACTATTGTATTGCTGTAAACTTGTGTTATACTCTTGCAACCGCTTGTACGTATCATTTAGATATTGAATCTGAATATCCAATAACAATCAAATTATAAGTTATCAACCAGACAACAAAGTGAAAAGAATACACATAAATCCACAAAATAGGCATCTACAGTACCTTTTGATTGGCAGTAGTTAAATCTTGTTGAGCTCTCTTATGCTCCTCTGAAAGTGATGCTTGCAGTGTCTCTGCTGCTACCCTGGCCTCTTTCTCTCTACTAAGAGAATTAAGGGCTTCCTGATCATGAATTAAGCAATTTATTTACAAAGTATTATTAACACTCCAATAACATTCATCTGAAATGCCTAAGTCTGCTAAGGAACAGTTTCAGGATATGCATTACCGATTTTTCAGATTCCTCCTTCTTCAAATTGTCCTGTAACACAGCAATATTTTTCCTCAACTCCATAATGATTGCATTCAATTCCTCTTCCTTTGATTTCATTAGCATATCTAAGTGGAGCCCAAAACCAAAAGTACAATGAGTGAGCATATCCATTGATCTCCTCAGAACTAATTTAAATAATAGCAGTAAAGTCATACCCATCTCGCTGCACCTCTTCTCTGCTGATTCTAGCAAGCTTTTGAGTGACTCCTGTTCAGAAATATAGTTTCCCTCAAGCTGTTGGAACCACCTAATGCACTGCTTAAGCCTTCTAATATATTCCGACATTTGATCACATTTTTCCTAAAAATAATGAAGGAACTCATCATAACAGACCTCTTTAACATCCAATATATACTAATCAAATATGCAAAATATAGCATTATACTAGAAAAATATCTAGACCAGCTACCTTCATATTATACTTGTTCTTAGTTTTCAGCTTCTCAACTAGCAATGCTTCAACATCTTCCTTGTTAAACTCAATAACTCCACAATCTGAGCCAGCACTACTTGGCGGTCCACTGGTTGGAGGCAGATCTGCACTCCCATTTACCACAGCAAACGCCTGTCTACCAGGTCTAACTCCAGACGGCATCTTTGGATTCCCAATCTTTCTTTTCTTATCTACTGACACCTCATCCACTGTGAACTTTCCCTGCGAACACCAAATAAATTTTAGTATCCTAAAAGTTTGAAATTTCAGCAGAATCGTCTATAATGAAATAGAGCCCTGAAGAAATTCAAGACTCTAACCTAAAAATTCAAATTTTCAACACACAACAGAACCAATTTAAAAAACCCCATTTAGACGCTGAAAAGTATTAACCCCGTGAAAGCCCATTCTGATTAGAAATCAAACGCTTGTTCTACTAATGGGAGACTGGGATGAAGAAAATCACTAAATTTTGTATTCAAAATTTCATCACACAAGAGAACAATTTTAATTTAAAAACCCCATTCCGACGATGGAAATAATTAACCCCGTGAAAGCCCATTCTGGTCAGAAATCAAACGCTTGTTCTTCTACTAATGGGAGACCGGGATGAAGAAAACCACTAAAATTTGTTTCTTTTTTGATAGATAGAGAAAAAAAGAAAGAGAGAGTGCGGAGGTCTTACGTTGGATGGACTCGAAGGAGTTGGAGCTACAGGAGGCTTATTCTGGCTCTTGGGAGCCATTTGAAAGTGAGCGCAATTATGGAAGGAGATGTAGAGAGAGAAACAGCACAAAACGGACAGAGAAGATGTAAAATCAAGGGGAAATGAATTCCGGAAGCTTTTAGGGTGGGGTCTAGGGTTTGGATTGAAACTTAAGTTTCCAGATCTTATCGCAGCCGTTGCTTTGAATTGCAGTAAACTGGACGATCTCTCTCTCACTATCAGACAGTGATTTTCAATTCTTTAACCCTAAAAAAGAAATTAAAATGGCGTATATGATTCTCTCATCAATCTCTTTATCTGTATGACTATATCTTCTCTCCGGGGACCTGATTGGTAATTTACTGCGGAGGGGCCAGGGTGGCGCTGGGTGGGGGGTGGGGGTGGAGATGTCGGGTCGGGCATAATAGGGCGGAGCGTATGGTAACTTTTTGAATTTTTTTGAAATAGGATCTGGCGGCACGAGCGTATAGATTCGTTGAATTGTTGTTTGACGATTTTGTCCCTAACGGTTAACTTGAATTTCCACCATTGACTTTCTCTTCTCTTTTTCCCCCTTTGGTTTCTTCTATTTGAATTGATTACAAAATACACTCCATATGGCACCAAAGAGTTCAATTACAAGGTCAAATTGTTACAAAATTAATATATTATGAGTAATACAATTATAAAGAATAAATTTTGTTTGAAATAGCATCTCTTAATATAAAATTTAAGGTATCGATTATTATGTTAATTTCTACTAAGTATAACTAAATATGTTTTTAGAGACCAGAACTATGTGGTATAATGGTATCCAGGTTGGACTTCCATTTGGAAGATTATGAGTTCAAGCCTCAATGGAGGCGTTATTTGTGTTTTAGTAGGTTGAGAAAGTATATGAACATCTACTACAATGTAATAGAACCAGTAGCTTTCAAAAAAAAATATGTTTTTAGAGTGCACTAAACACATGTATCAACGGTACGGTACTTAGTATAACCAAAAATGTAATTTTTTTTTTGTATAATTGATTAGGCGTGCAGTGTAACTGATAAGTCTCTATTAAACAACTAATTAATTATAACACTATGAAATGTTTAATAATTAGTTTGTTAGGCAATAATTGAATGTGTTTGTTGTTTTGACCCGTTAATAATATTGACAATTTGTAGGCAAATGTTTCATTAAATGAAATATTTGTTGTTATGTACATAATCTCCAACCCCAAAGGCCCCCGCACATTGTTGTTGACGATGTTCAAACATTGATTTTTTATCTCAAATACTTTTTATTGAATCAGTAAGTTAATACTATGTAGACTAGTTATCATGATACTAGCCATATATATATATATAGAGGGAGCTAGAGAAAATCAAAGTGACTTGGTGCTAGTGTATGTATAATACAAAGAATGGAATAAAGGGTCAAATATGTTATTCAACTACACACTAAATTGTAATTGGGTCATCATACTAAAAAAAAATAAAATAAAAAAAAAAAATTGGGTTAATGAACAACACAAACTCATGCAATTTAACCCAAAATGACATGTTTACCTGAAAACATGCTGATGTGGCAGTTACCGATTTTAAAAATTAATAAATAATTTTAAATAAATTAAATTTTTAATTAAAAAAATGTTCGTAGGGACAGAGGTATCACTGGCCATGGAAATGCCTGGAGACGAAGTCGACCCCTTCGTCTCCATGGCCAGGAGAGGAAGGTGGCTTCGTCTCCGACCGTTTCCATGGCCAGTGAGACCTCCACCCCCTTTGGCCTTCGTCTCCGGCGGAGATGAAGGTTTTTTCTTTCTTTTTTTTTTTTTTAAATAATTTTAAATAATTATTTAAAATTATTTTTAAAATCGGCAACCCCACGTGAGCCTGTTTTCAGGCCAGATAAACATGTCATTTTAGGTTGAATTGCATGAGTTTGTGCTATTCAGAGACCCAATTGCATATTTTTTAAGTTTGATGACCCAATTGCAATTTGACATGCAATCAAGTGGATGATCTATTTGACCTTTTTTTTTAGAAATACTCATGATTCTTTACCAGGTAGTATCTATTCTATACTTTTTCAAACAATTTCAACCCAAAGAATCTAAGTCCCACCACCAGAATTCGAACCTATGAGCATTCATTTAGAATAAAACAACCGGGGTGTCATCACACTACATGATAGTATATATATATATATATATATATATATATATATATATATATATATATATATATTTATATGTATACTAGGAGGGCGGTGAGGAGTGAGAGCAAGCAATGCATCAACTTCAATGACACACACCTCTGCTATTGTTGGTGACACTAACTTTTCATTTCTTGTTGGTAACACTCTTATCACAATCTCTTTCTTTGAACCCTTTTTGTGTAGCTTCTTCATTACCCCCATCCACCACACCATTAAAATTGATATCTCTCCTTCCCATCTCACCAAGAATCTATCCCAAACGTGTTCTCTTCAAAAACTCCCATCCTTCCACTCACCTTTCCAACTCTCAATATCTAACATCATTCACCTAAAACCCTAAAACTATAAATATATAAATATATATAAAGACAAACGTACGTGAGTAATGAATGTATGTATTATAAACCTAACCCCAACATTAACATACTGCTACCTAGGCACCTAGCTGCTGATCGACTTTGTTTGTCTTGCTTCTATGTGTGTGTATATATATATGCATGAAGGATTTATTCATTGTTTAGTTACTATTATATATATTTCTCAATCAATTATATTATTTTCAAGCATTTTTCGATATTCAAACTTGATATTAAACTTAGTAGGGTGTTTGCATTATTGGCAATTACGTACCGTATGTAGTTGTTGTGATAGTTGATTGTATTAATTGTTTTGACCAACTGGTACCTATTAACCGTTTATAATAATGTGTTCGGTAAATACTAAATAAGATATATACAATTTCTCAATCAGTTGTTTTTCGAAAGTGTTAATATTCATATCTGCTTCAAACAATTATAATTTTATATAAAAATGAATGTGACTCGAAAATGAAACACACTCTTTATTAAAAAGTTGATATATGATAAACTTAAACATTTTGCTTGTCATCAAGGCATGCATGCATGGCCGCTTAGCTTGATCTAACAATGCATGATATAAAAATAAAGGGATGCATGGGAGTTGAAAAAGACGAGCGAGGGAATCAAAACATAAGTTTGGAGTTAGATTGTGTTGGGAAAAATGCTTACGTTAGAAGATTAGAATGTTGGCTGGTTCCATCCAAATGGAGGAGGACCAGGCCATCTTGATCATATCGAATTGGAAGCCGGACAGAAAGACACAGAATATTATTATTATTATTATTATTATTATTATTATTATTATTATTATATAGATTTAATTACATTCAGGTAAAAACACATCTTAAAATACAAATCTGTGAACAATTTGACGCCATTGGATGGTGGTATTGGACAGTCCTGATTTTTTCCTCCTACGCGCTGTGTGCATGTAAGTATGTTAATGTGTGCACGAGCTTTAATGGATGGTTCTGATTTTTCCTCTTACGCGTTGTGTGCATGTAAGTATGTTAATGTGTGCACGTGCTAATCCCATAAATTGTTAACAGTACGCGTTGTGTGCATGTAAATATGTTAATGTGTGCACGAGCTCAAGTTTGTATTTTAAGGGAAATTTGTACTTTAAGGGGGTTTGTATTTGAATGCAACCCTCTATATATATATATATATATATATATATATATATATATATGTGTGTGTGTGTGTGTGTGTGTGTGTGTGTAGGCAACTGCTTATATGGTTGACTACTATTTGCAAAACAAATATTATTTAAAGAACCTTGAAGGAACTTGACCACATAGTACTTATACAATCTTGCCCACCAACAAATATAATAACAATTCATTTGACTCAACTTAATAAAAAAAAGCTACGGAGTAGTTTTTTTTTTCAAATTTTTATGTAAAAAGATTTTTTTTTAACATATCGGTTTGGATACAGGGAATCTCTCCCAACTTCTACTACTCAATTCATAACCTTCAAATCCAAAAACAGAACAATTATCTATCTAAATCAAAAGTTGTCGAATTACAACTATTTTCTTATATAAATTAATTAACCTCATTACGAATTACCATAATTCATCCTATCATCAACAATGTGGCATATATATATGATCTTTTATTTTAAAAATATTTTTGTATATAATAACATAATAATATAAAAAATTTAAAAGAATAAAAAGACCTTTTACACTATATTCTTTTATTTTTTATTTTTTATTTTCATTTTGGCATGAACAAGAGATAGGTAAGACAACTCATGTGTTATCGATTGAACGAGAAACAAAGTTGAAAAAAATTAATTTTTTGAAAAAAAAAAAAGGGAAAAAGAGACAAAGAAACCAAAAGGCAAATAACGATTGTTATGTCCTTCCAGCTTTCATCCCATGTAAAAAACTGGCATGCTCGGCGGTCACCATCCCACGCCACCCTATTCCTGATTATTCAAAGTCTGTGCATTTGGAGCTTCTTTTGCTGGATCCCAGAATGCGCAAAAACCTTCAAGATTAGGGATTTGGAGAAAAAGGAAATATCTTTTTGGGTTCGTGGGTTGGTAGTTTCCGGAGGATCCAATTTCTAGGAACTATTCCCATTCTGATTCTACGAGCTTGGTATTGCATTTCTTGATTTCAATCCCAAATTTTGGCTTTTTTCTGGGGGGAGAAGGCGTAAAAGAAAACAATTGTGGAGGAGGTTGACTCCTCAAATTGATTTTTGGATGAATTTTAGATGTGGGTCACTACAATTCTTGGCAGAAATTCTATGATTGTGACACTTGAAGTGCTGTGCATTGGGAAATGTCTGGCATTGATGATTGTGGCTTCAAAGACTTCACCTTTGGGCTATTTTGAGCAAGGGGGCCGGTTTTTAGGTTCTGGGTTTGGTTTTAGTAATGATATGAAAAGTGTTGAATGGGTTTTGGGTGCTGATTTAAGAACAAATGTATGTCAAGGGAGTGCTTTTGTATATTGTGTATGTGTTTATGATTATCACTGTAGGATCAGCAAGCCAGGAGAAGGAGAACATGTCACTAATGTCAGAAGAGGCCCAAGAGGATTTACTGGCCACTCTAATCAACTCTGGGGAGATAAATCAAGATAAGGTACTAGGTTGCTATACCCTGTTCATGTTCCAGCTTTGTGTGTTTTTGGTTGTCTGATTGAGCTTTGGGTTCATAGGAAGTTGCCATGTTCCATAGATATGTTTCGTAAATGCTGGAGTTTAGGGCCATAAATGCTGGAGTTTAGGACCATATGGTGATGTAGAAAGATGACCATGAATGGTTCCTTTAGTAGCTATCATTTGCTCATATATCAGGATCAAGTATGTGTTTCGATTTTCTGTTTGATGGTCGTTATACTATGAGGTAGACTTCATTTATTAGGTATTCTAAGCTAGCCTTGGGGATTTCTATTTCTTCGATTCTTTTCCAGTTATTTCTCGTTGGTTGATATACTTTTTCTTTTCTTATCGTATAATTGCATATACCCTTTAAGACGATAGTCCTAAAGAATGTGACAGCATTGTGAAATATCCGCGAAAATTTTCTTGAGAGAATATGAAATTTATAGTTGTAGTGTTTCTTGTTTTGTAATGCTTATGTATAAGATTGTGTGATTATGTGTATATATATATGTAATGTATGTATAGGATAAATTTGAATGGAAGTGTGTTGCTGCTGCAGGCTGAGCTAGTATGGCTAAACTGTAGGGTAGAGTTGATAGATGCCATGGCAACAGTTCAAGATCTCGAGTTTTACATCCAAGAGAACAAAGGGAACAATGGAATCGTTTCCAAAGGTACCAGGTCAAGAACCAAAGACGATAAGCAGAAGTTTATAAATTTCTTGCACCCGCCGGTTAAACAAGCCCTCGTGGATTGTTTAAGGAAGAAAAATATGATGTTTCTTGTGTCTGGAAAGGGAAAGGGTTCGAAAGCTTGGTATACAAGGTTTATGGACAGTTTGTTTGCTAGGCACAGTGTGGGTAAACAGTATGAATTGATTCAGCGGTTTGGAGAGTCCCCTTTTCCGTACCACAAAGTGGCATCATCACGCAGTCCATCACATCCGAGGGCTAAAGCGTTTAAATCTGAACCGTCCGATGATCCTGCAGTGCAGCAGCCGTTGAACGTCTTGGGTTCGAGCTTAAAGCCCGGGGCTCGTGAGCTTTCGGATGGAGGCGACCAAGCTAGCCACACTCAGACACTGATTATCGCGGTTACTGTGACTGCTGCAGTAACGAGTATCGTAGTTTCCCTGTTTTTTATATGTTATTTGAAGGTTTTCTACAATGGACCGGGACCGGGACCGGGACCAAACGACGAGAAGCCTCTTTTGACCCTAAGCAGAAATGACTTCTCTGGTAAGAATCAATGGTTTCGTTTTGTTATCGTGGTTTGTCTGTCTTCTGCTTCGCTGAATATTTCCAACTTCGAAATTTCAGCTTCAGCTTCTTCACACAAGGCGCCGCCTTTTGGGAATTCGTTAAGTAACCGAAATCTTGGTAACCGTTCAGTTTCTAAGAACTCGGGTGAAAAAATGGGCGAAAATTTGTCTGTGGAGCCACAGGCTGAAAGTAACTCCACCAAATTAGAAGCTCCTATAGGAAGTATTTCCAGTGTTTCTGCAAACTGTGTAGAGGATTCTGCACAATTGGCGCCCGGTTTAGGCCAGCCTCCCTCGGGTAGGGTAGTTCCCGAGGAACCTCCTCCAGTACTCGATCCTCCTGATGAAGCTGCTGCTCCTTCATCACCACCTCCTCCTCCTCCCGAGGAAGCAGATCCTTCACCGCCACCTCTTCCAGAGGAAGCTGAACCTTTGCCGCCACCTCCTCCCGAGGAAGCTGCACTGCCTCCACTAAAGCTTCCACCTGGTAGGGTAGCTCCTGTACTACCCCCTCCTCCAGCAGTCCCTACTCCTTCGCTATTACCTCCTCCTCCCGGGGAAGGTGCAATGCCTCCGCTAAAGCCTCCCCCGGGTAGGGTAATTCCTGCAGTACCCCCTTCACCACTGCCTGTTGATGATGGCGTTCCTCCACCAGCTCTGCCTTCTCTTGTAATTGGTGGTCCTCCCCCGGCCCCAGGTAATGGCCTGCCTCTCCCACCGCCTCCAGGCAGTGGCCATGGCCCTCCACCATCTCCGGGCAGTGGCCGACAACCACCAACACCTCCAGGCGGTGGTCCATTCCCGCAGTCTGGTGCTGGCCCATCACTGCCGCGAGTCCCCAGTGGCCCAAGACCACCGCCACCTCCCGGTGGTGCTGCTGAACCGTCACTGCTGCAAGCCCCTAATGTTGGCCCGCCACCATCGCCCGGTGGTGCTAGACCGTCACTGCTACGAGCCCCTAATGTTGGCGTGCCACCACCGCCAGCTCCCGGTGGTGGTGGTGGCCCACCACCACCGCCAGCTCCCGGTGGTGGTGGTGGCCCACCACCACCGCCACTGCTGCAAGTCCCAAGTGCTGGCGGACCACCACCTCCACCTGGTTGTGCTGGTTCACCGCGTCCACCTCCACCGGGTATGAAACGGCCTCCATCTGTTGGAGCGGGTGGTCGAGGGGCAGCGCCAACGGGCCCACCTAAAACTAAACTAAAGCCATTCTTCTGGGATAAGGTTCTAGCCAGCCCTGATCATGCAATGGTTTGGCATCAGATAAAAACAGGATCTTTCCAGTAAGTTTTTCTTTTCTCTCTTTTTTCTTTTTAATTAATGAATCAGTGTTTGTATACTAATGCACTTACTCCACAATGTGTTTGATCGAAACAGGTTTAACGAAGAGATGATAGAGACTCTATTTGGTTTTGCTGCTCAAGAAAAAAACAAACAAGAAACCAAGAAAGACGACAAAGCCAAAACAAAAGCACCCCAGTTTATTCAAATTATTGATCAAAAGAAAGCACAAAATATATCAATTCTCCTAAAAGCTTTAAATGTTACAACAGAAGAAGTTTGCGATGCTATTAAAGAAGGTGAGTATGCCTGCCATTCTTTAGGGGCCATTTGATAATGATTTTCTTTTGTTTATGGTTTTGGTTTGAAAACAGTTCCAAGCAAAAACTAAAAATATTATCTTTATTTGCTAGAATGGAATCATATGCTTCCTTAGACATCATTTTCCCTCCGATAGTGAATTTTTAAAGCGTTCTTGATAGTGGAGATTTCAGTACTTTGTTGTTGCATATTTCCGGTGTGAAATGAGTGGCTAACGTTTTATAGTGAACCAGGAAACGAACTTCCACCCGAGCTAATTCAAACTCTGCTGAGGATGGCCCCGACGTCTGATGAAGAGCTGAAGCTGAGGCTCTTTACCGAAGATCTTTCTAAACTAGGGCATGCAGACAGGTTCATGAAAATCATAGTCGACATTCCATTCGCCTTTAAGAGGCTAGAAACACTGCTCTTCATGTGCACACTTCCGGAGGAGGTAGCAGGGGTTAAAGAGTCGTTTAAAACCTTAGAGGTAGATCTCGTCTTTCTAAACTAGTTGGCTTCATTGCTATTCGGATTCTTGAAGTTTTAAGTTTTTGTCCCCATCGTTTTTCTCCAGGATGCTTGCACGGAACTGCAGAATAGCAGGCTGTTTATGAAACTCCTCGAGGCTGTTCTCAAAACTGGGAATCGCATGAACGATGGGACCTACCGAGGTGGAGCACAAGCATTCAAACTCGACACGCTGCTAAAATTATCGGACGTGAAAGGGGTAGATGGCAAGACCACGCTCCTGCACTTTGTCGTTCAAGAGATTGTCCGCAGAGAAGGCATAAGAGCTGTGCGGGCAGCCAAGGAGCTAAGGAGCATGTCGAGCATCAAGTCGGAAGATCTACTCCACGATGTCCCCAATGATTCCGAGGAGAATTTAAGAGACATCGGTCTCCAGGTCGTGTCAGGCCTGACAACCGAGCTCGAGAATGTGAAGAAATGTGCAATTATCGATGCAGATAGCATGCAAATAACAGTTGCCAAGCAAGGCCATGGGCTAATACAAGCCAGGGGAGTCCTAAACTCGTTAATCGACAATGTACCCACAGACGATCCGTTCTACCAGACACTGAAGGCTTTCGTGCATGATGCCGAGGTTGATGTCTCATTTCTGCTCACGGAGGAGAAGCGCATAATGGCACTGGTTAAGAGCACATGCGATTACTTCCATGGGAATAACGCCAAGGATGAAGGTTTAAGGATTTTCGTTGTAGTTCGTGATTTCCTACTTATACTAGAGAAGGTATGCAAAGAGATCAAAGCTGCACAACTGCAGAAGGCAAAAGAGGCTCCCAAAAAGGATTCATGATCTTCTTCATCATCATCTTTCTGCAACTATGAGTTATGAAGGCTTCTTACTCTTCTTAGTTTCATATATAGGTATGCAAATGAGCTTTCAATTCATTATAAAAAAAATTGAGAAAAAAAAATTCAATCTTGATTTAATTTAAAGCTGAGAGAGACATGGAAGAATGTAGTTTTCATTTCCTTCCTCAAATGTATATTCACACAGGCTGAGAAACAGGGTACTAATAACAACAAGAAACAGTAGAACTTAGTTAATACTGACCTAAATTCTATCTACCCAAGGGAGGAAAAGTGCTATTCTGGAACCAAATCAAAACCACATATCAATGCCTGATAGCCACAGGAAGTTTCTTCTCTACATCTAATCTTCATCGGCGGAGGGCTTGGATGAGCCGCCGGCCTTCTTGGGAAGCAGAAGGTTGTGAATGTTAGGCATGACACCGCCATTAGCAATCGTCACATCTCCGAGCAGCTTGCTCAGCTCCTCGTCGTTCCTCACGGCCAATTGGATGTGCCTTGGAACAATCCTCGTCTTCTTGTTGTCCCTCGCTGCATTTCCAGCCAATTCGAGGACCTAATGACCAAAATTAAGCATTATTAATTCAAAATTTGAGGAAATTCGAGGAACCCTAGAAACTGAAATTGGGGGAAATGAAGGAAATTGGACGAGACGAGTTTAATAGACATCGAAATACCTCAGCAGCAAGGTATTCAAGCACAGCGGCGAGATAGACCGGAGCTCCGGCACCAACACGCTCGGCGTACTTCCCGGCCTTGAGGAACCGAGCGATACGACCGACGGGGAACTGGAGACCAGCCTTGCTGCTCCGGGACTGAGCCTTCTTTGCGGCACCGGAGCCGAGAGTCTTTCCACGTCCGGCCATCGCTGCTATCACCGCCGACGAACTGAAACAGAGAAAAACCGAAAGCAGGAAGAAGATTCACAAGTTCGTAGAGAGAACAAATGTGGGCGGTGGTAAGATCGGAGAAGAGGGTAGTTGTTTATATAGGGTTTTGGATTTCAAATTTTGACAAATAGGAGGAGACTACGCGGATCGGCGCTCCTGGCCGTTGATAACGAACGCATCAACGGTGAAGATGAGGATCGACACCCTTCATGTTCTATCATGTGTGCTTTCGAATGATTCAAAATCGTTTTGGGATGACGTAAATTTTCACTTTCCAATTATTTTATTGTCGCCCGATCCCTATTCGTGAAGTGAGTGGATCATGATTCTTGTATTCTTCACATATAATTCTTTTTTAACATGATTTGTCTATTATAAAAAAGTGGAGTATACTTAATATATACTATTAGAAAGTAAATTACAAAATTTTAGTTAACTGAAACAAAATTAAAAATTCTTTTGATGAGAGAATTTGAAATTTGATTCCATAACCTGATAAACAAGTCAAATTAAACTTAATTGAAGAATTTTACCGGCATAAGAAACTTGAATAGAACTTTTTTCACTTAAGGAACTCAATTGCATTATCCACTCGTCTTAGGATGCCAATTTGACACTTTTTCCTTCTTTATCCTATTACTTTGCAATCCTTATACTTCAAACTGATTTTCGGTTCGAATCTCTAAGTCGAAAAACCTATTTCCAACATTTAGTGCAGCAAATCGCCCAAATGGCTAAATTCATAAAATTTACACATCAATTAACATTACAATCAAGTTATTCTAAGCATTACATTCGCTTCAAAATGTGAATTGGCATATCAGATAGATGAGGTAAAGAACAGAAAGAAGAGAAAATCAAGGCAGCCTGCTAAGAAGCAGCAGCAGCAGCTTCAGCTTCTTTTGGTTTCTCCTTTTCTTTCACCACTCTTTTCCAGTTCTCTGCACTGTCAATAATTTCGCCGGTTTTAGTAAGGTACCGAACCCGTTTTCCATTGTCTAGCGTTTTATGACCGACCCTACTCGTTACTTGCTTCTCCTTCGAGTACAGCATCACATTCGAGCTGTGAATCGGTGCTTCAACCTTAAAAATTAAAGCTTTAAACGTCAAATCTTGTAGGAAAGACGATATACCATAGAATTCATTTCCAAGAAAGAATAGAGAAAATCACGAGAAGTAAGAATCCAATTAACAACCTTGATTATCTGACCGGATTCGCCCTGTGTCCTGCTCTTCACGTGCTTAGTCTTCAAGTTAATGTCTTTCACTACGATCTTGCTGTTATGCTTGAGAATCTCGGAAACCTCTCCGATCTTACCTTTGTCGTGCCCCGCTATAACTTTCACCGTATCTCCAAGTTTAACGTGCATCTTCTGTATCACGGGAAGGCTGTTTGGCTTGCACTCTTTGCGCTCCCATCGCTTAAGCTGCTCAAGTAACAATAGGAGCAATGTTCAATTCACCACATATTTTCATCAAGCATGAAACTAATATATAGAATAGAAATACATTATATATACCCTTGCAGCAACGGAGAAAGGCTTCTCGGTCGATTTAACCTGCATAGCATCTCCAAAAAGCTGTTATTACACACACTGTAACAAACAACGTTGGTTGGATATACAACAGAAGTTTCAGCACATAACTATAGAAAGCATTCAAACACTATTCGTTTTCGTTATTGCAAACTACTGATAGGAGCGAAAGGACAACTTTTTACGCAATAAAACGGGGAAATTATCCACTATAACAACTATGGAAAGGAGAAGGCAAGAGCAGCAAATTTAGTTTTTGATGAGAGATCGAGGGTGGAGTCAAGAACAAGCATTTATAAATCTAACATCCAGAGTTTCAACAGCATATCCTATATCTCAAACTAAACTGATCTTAACATCCACAATTGAGCCTTAGCTGATTAAGTGCTTCTAATATTCTCTCATAAAGCATTCCACAATCTGAGTCTTGTATGATAAGTGCTTCTAAGATTCTCTTAAAAGGCCAAACAATTATAATTTCTCTATGGGAACCCAAAATTATAATTTCTATATAAATGGTTGCAACTGAGGCAAATGGAGAGTTTTGAACTAAAGAATGTGACTTTATAAGATAACCCATTGAGCCATGAGCAATCTGTAAGTGAGGAACCCCAATTTGCAGAAACGCTTTTGGGAACGATTCAGCTATACCCTTAGCTTCGGAACTCAAGAATTGAAAGAAAATGGCACTGGAAATCTTGAATGAAGCAGAAATCAGGAACGTCAAGAACTGTGAGCTGAAAGAACAGGGAAATGGAAGATAGTTTGGGGGATAAGAAGAAGAGAGCACTTACCAGAGGTGGGCATAGAGGGGGAGAGAAGCGTTGGCCCATGAAGGAGCTGGAGGAGAGAGAAAGAGACGTGAACGAGCTCTGCAGAGCTGCCATTGCCGCCATTTTTAGGTCCTCAATCCAAAAAAATGGAGTCTTGCGTTTAGCAGTTGAAGATAGATGAGAGCGCAGAAGAGTGCGAGACGAGAAGACGAGGAATGAGATAAAGTTGGGTACCTTATTTTTGTATATGGGTCGGGTTGTTCCGGCCCATCAAAATTCAGGATGTAGTGAAGTACTATCTTTTTAAAAATATATACTCCGTATATGATAAAAAAATATATGTTATCATTATTTAAAGGTGTGTAGTGACAAAATTTGTTAATGTGTCTTCGATGTGATCACCAAGATATATGGATAAGTATATGTAGTCAGATTTGGATCGTACGAGTGTGCTGGTAGGTGAGCTTGAGCATAGTCGGAAATTCGAAAGTTTCCGAATTAATAAGGTTAGGTGAGAATGCTAAAAAGTCACAAAGACCCCCCTATTCGGCATGCCCTTCACATGCCCAACATGTACTGGCCCGGTCGGCGGCCCTTATAATAAGTACACCGCAAATTATGTTGTGCAACCGAATGCACCTTGCAAGGTGCATACGGTTGCAAAACGGCGCCGTTTCGGTTAAAAAAACGCGCGTCCCACTTAAAGAAGAAATCAGGTTCGATTCCCGGCAATAGCATTTTTATATATCCAGAAATTCATAACTATATATCCACAATTTCATAACTATATATCCACAATTTCATAATTATATATCCACAGTGAATGAATGAAGTAAAAATCCACAATGAATGAATGAATGAATGAAGTAAAAATCCACAATGAATGAATGAATGAAGTAAAAATCCACAATGAATGAACTAAATATCCACAATATATGATTGAACTAAATATCCACAATGAATGAACTAAATATCCATAAATTCATAACTATATAACCACAATTTCACAACTATATATCCACAATTTCATAACTATATATCCACAGTGAATGAATGAAGTAAAAATCCACAATGAATGAATGAATGAAGTAAAAATCCACAATGAACGAATGAATGAAGTAAAAATCCACAATAAATGAACTAAATATCCACAATATATGATTGAACTAAATATCCACAATGAATGAACTAAATATCCATAAATTCATAACTATATAACCACAATTTCATAACTATATATCCACAATTTCATAATTATATATCCACAATAATGCTATTGCTGAGAGTCGAACCTGATTTTTTTTTAAAGTGGGACGCACGTTTTTAATCAAAACGACGTCGTTTTGAACCGTATGCACCGTGCGCATGGTACATTCGGTTGCACAGCATAACTATTGTAAGTACACATGGGTGATGATCCATGACGGACTCAATTATTGTCGGATTGGGCGGAGCGTTAAACACGAGGTGAGTTGTTGTCCTCTGTGGGAGAACCAAGTCGTGAAGACAATCATGAATGGGAGTTAAGGTCGGACCTAACTAGAAGTGGCACCGAGCACTGGCATATAAGGACCCATAGGAATCCATTATTCCATGTCGAGTCAGGGTCCAAAGTCTCATACGAAGTCGGTTCGGCTCGGGGAAAGCACCACAAGGCGTACATGTCATGTTTCGAGCTCATATATGGTTATATATTCAGGTCACCAAGTGATATTCCCTATCAAGTAGCCCCATAATCTGATCCCTGAGGGCGATTCGAACGGAGGGGCTCGGACTATATAATCATAGCGGGGGTGTTGTGTGTAGGCCCTCGATGGAACAAAGGTTATGTGTATTGTAGGTCCATCGGGAGACGTGAGATTCACGCTCAGCTCGTGTTACACCAATCGGGCACTCGTCACAATTTTCGCTCACTTAAGGATTCGTTTCGAAAATTTCAAATTTTGCCAACGTTATCATTTATAAATACGACCTTGTTGTGGGCCAAATCCACGCTTTGTTTTGTGCAACCTTGAGAGTTTATCGAGATGAGCACTTTGGCAACCCCCCTGTTTCAACTCATTCAAAGCTTACAAATGTGCTATTCGAAACATAACTCGTACGCCTCGTGGGGCTATTTCTTGAGTTGAGCTGACCCCGTATGATAATCTGGACCCGACTCGACCCGAAGAATGGATTCATAGTGGTCCTTATGGGCCAATGCTCAGTGTCACTTCTAGTCAGGTCCGACCTTAACTCCCATTCATGATTGCCTTCATGACTTGGTTCCCTCGCGAGACGACAATAGCTCACCTCGTGTTTAACGCTCTGCTCAGTCCTACAATAATTAAGTATGTCAATGATCATCACCCACTACGTGCACTTATTATAAGGGTTGCTGACCGGGCCAATGCATGTTGGGCACATGGAGGGCATGCCGAACACCTCGCATGTGTTCCCTTCTAGTCCCTATAAATAGCTCCTTAAATGCCATGAAGATGGGATGAGATCTATAGGACTTTTTGACATTCTCACTTAACCCTTATCAACTAACCTCCGATCTATTGTCCTTTATGCTCGAATTCACCTACAAGCAGACTCGTACAATTGTACGATCTAAATCGAACTACAAATACCTATCTATATATCCTGGTGTATTTATGGTATCAAGTACACTTATCATTTTCATTAATTTAGAAATATTCTACCATGCAAAATGGTTTCTTTAGAAAACGAGGCAAAAATCAAAAGTGTTATTTATCATACGCCCGACACAAAAAATCTTATAACATACTGCATACCTAATTTCTCAAAAATGACTAACATATTCCACAAGTACCAATATTTTGAACTATGATCCTATGATATATTCCATGAAAATTAGGAAAAAAAGAGGAAAACATGAAGAAAAATGCTATCAAACTTCACATGATTCAGCTGTGATATCCATGGATTCCACCCGTTGCAGTCCAAACGTTGGACTCTTATGATCTCCATCCACCATACTGATGCAAACCTCTTCTGGTGTAGCAGGCAAATGCCTAGGATGTTTTTTGCTATGTCTAGATTTGAGTATCCTAGATAGAACCTGCACAATGTCCCTCATCGCAGGCCGTTTCTTGGGAGCGCGGTTCACACATCTGTATGCTAGAGCCGACACACCATTCAGTTCCTGCAAATCGAACTTCCCATTGAGGCGCGGATCCACAATCTCCTCCCACCCGCCTTTCACATCCGCCGTCATGGCAGCCTGCCGGGCGGTTTTCAACACGTAAAGTAGAAGAATGTGAATATATGATGGCTCTGTTATAAAATAAGCTATTATTTTAAACTCTCAGTTTAACCAAATAGAGTTTATAGCTTATTCGTAGTTTAAAATAAACTATAAGTTCTGTCAAACAGAGTCATGATCTGCTTACCAGTTCGACATACTCCATAACACCCTGAAGAGGATGTCTACCCGCCACAAGCTCAAAGAGCAATACCCCGAAACTGTAAACGTCGCTCTTCTTGGTAAAGGTCCTACTTGATATGTACTCGGGATCAAGATACCCAAACGTTCCCCGGATGTTGGAAGCGTGTTTAGTAACCATCTCCTCTCTTGAAAGACCGAAATCAGCAACCTGCTCATAGAAGAATACAGTTCAAGAGCAATTCACAGTTCTTTTCAAGAGGCAAAATAAGCACATCTAAACAAACAAACAATTGCGTACCCTGGCCCTCGTCGACTGGTCTAACAAAATGTTGGATGACTTAATATCCCGGTGTATCACAGGAGGGACTGCCTAAAGAACAAAAACAAGAAGAAAAAGAAATCACGAAGGCTCGTGACTAGGCAGGCCAACGAATTAGATATTGGTAATTGATCATAGCAAAAAGAAGCAAAGCTTACCCCATCGTGGAGATATTCCAATCCCCGGGCTACATCGAGAGCAATTTGAGCCCTCAAATCCCAGCTCAATGGCTCAAGCCTATCATCTTATCTCACAAAAAGAACAAAAAGGGGGAAATGTATGATTAAGAAGGATAAGAAGGTTATGCAGCCAATGAATTAGGAATAAAGTTATTCCCGACTTACCATATAGATGAGAAGCCAAACTGCCCTTACTCATGTAGACATAGATAAGCATATTTTGACCCTTCTCTGCACAGTATCCTAACAAGTTCACTAGGTTCCTATGATGTAACCTTCCAAGTAACACAACCTAAGATAAACATACAATGTTGTTATAATAACATCAAACTGATCAGTGTAAAACACAGCGAATTTTGCTCAACCATTAATGTGATTGGCAGTCAAATTTGTTCTCATTGAAGGGGGAAAGTACCTCGGTTTGGAACTCTTTTTCCCCTTGCTTAGAATCCATGGCAAGAACTTTGACAGCAACAGACTCACCAGTTTCCAGCTGAGCTTTATACACAGGCCCATACGCCCCTTGCCCAATCAATGTCGAAAAATTATAAGTTGCTCTCTGCAGATCCCTGCCCATGTATAGTATCAGGAAACATAGATTGAGAAACTTTAGTTAATGCAATGCAATAAAACAGCAGAACACATTGACAATGATCTTTATACATCAATACTTTTGCAGTAAAAAAGGAAACAATTTTTTTGAATGACGAGGAAAACCCCTGCCACTATTCGAGAGTGTGCATTGGGTAAATCCCGTAACCCTAAAGATCACAAGGAGGTAAACCAACCTAAGTTCTTTTGCATTAAAGATAACAGTTTTTTGGAGTGACAGGAAAATTCCCGTCACTACCGGAGAGTGTGCATTGGGTAAATCCCGTGACTCTGAAGATCACAAGGAGGTAAACTAACCTAAGTTCTTTTGCATTAAAGATAACATTTTTTTTTTTGGAATGATGAAGAAAATTTCGGTAACTACCCGAGAGTGTGCATTGGGTAAATCCTGTGATCCTAAAGACAGTAAACCAGCCTAAATTGCCCATAGCTTGACAAGTTCAAACCAAGAAAGCCTATGATATTTATACATCAATACTTTTGAACAGTAAACAAAACATTAGCGTAACTCAGTTAGTTCTTAGGTGTCAAATTATGGGCAATGACGAAGGATCGAGCCCTGTCAGTCGCAGTGTAAGAGTTTCATAATCTTGTGGGATTGGTAATAACATACTTGTAAGAATACTGAAGAATCCCAGAAGCAGACAGCGCACTTGCCCTCCTAAGACCCCCAAGCCAGAGGGAAGTCCCAGAATCCACAGTTCTCCTCGGAGAATCGGTGGCGACGGAGGAATCTGACAACACCGTGGAGGCGTCAGCGGCGTTTGGTCGGATTGGGATCGCCGCCGCCCTCCTAGAACTGCTACTCCCTATCTGACACCGCTTCTTATGTACCCTAAAGCAGAAAACTCCAAGCACCGCCAAAAACACTCCGATCACCACCCCTATAGAAGTCCCGATTATCAACCCGGATGACAGCTCCTTCATCGCTTCCCCCCTCTCTCAGCTATCTAAACATCCCGCCGGCCGGCCGGCGAGCTCAACAGTCTAGAAAACGTGCATTTTGCACTCACGAGACTCAAATGGCGTTCAATTCAAACAAAGAAATGAACGGAAAACCGTAAAGAATAGTTTTTTCTGTTCGTTCTTACCGGAAGAGCAGCACTTGAGGGTTTGAATGCGGCGATCGCTTTTCCGATGCAAATGACAATCGCCCGTCACCGCTTGCAAGAGTGGACTTTGGAGTTTGGAGGGAAGGCAATCGACGACAATCACGACAATATTCTATGTTGTAGTACAACGTTAAAAATTTACCTTTTATGTGGATAATAGTTACCATACTCGCATTGCGCGAATATTTAATTTCTTTTTCGTGATAGTATCAAAGGAAATGTATCCAATTTTCAAAGAAAACGACTACTTTTCATTCATCACTTGACTACTTAAGTACTACTTATGATTCAAAAGAAAATTACAGGGAAAAAAAGGAAAAAAAAATACCAAAATTGAGGAAAGGCAAATAAAGAAGGGGCCCACCAGTTCCGGAAAATGATACAAAAAAAAAAATAATAAAACTCTGTCACGTATCATAATTTTATTAATAAAAAAAAAAAATTGTGACGCATATTTTTTTTTTTTTTTTAGGTGTAGCAGTTGACAATGTAAGATGAATCGAGAGTACTATAATATGGTTGTCGTGACTTGTTGAATCAAAGTTTGGTTGTTTGGCAGTTGAAAACAGTTTGGAAATATGGTAATGGCAGTAATCAACTGTCAACCTAACTCCAACCTGACAAAAGCAAATGGGCTTCATCTAATGGAATTACCCCCACTCAGCCCAAAGGTGCATAGGAGCCCAAATGAATACTAAGAACATAGAGTTTGTGCCATGAAGTCACGTACTATATTTTCAACAAGTCAAATAAGCCCAAATAAATAAACTCGAACTTCAGAGGCGTTGACCATTTGTGCTTCAATAAGTTGAGAAAGTATGCATGAACATATACTATATTATAATAGAGTCAGTAGTACTCAGGAAAAAAAAACATAGACTTTAATACCAATAAGTATCATCAAGGCATTAGTTAAAACTAAGTTATCCGAAAGGAATGACGAGTGGGTGTAACAAAACATGATTGGTTAAGCATATTGCACATTGTCTTTTTAGTGTAATTTACAAATTATTATATAAGAACAAAGTTTACTAACAATCGAATAGTGATACAAAATTTTCTCAAGAAAAGTTTAGTTGGAACTAAGTGGATTACTATAAAAATCAAATGTTAAATCATAATTTAAGATCCATAGATATTACAACTCTTATGTACACATTACACGATGAAGACATGTTTGACTAGATTTTAATTTAAGCGCGTCATAAATTTACGATGATTAACTCGTGTTTAATCCTAATCTAAATTTCAATATCTCATTGGATATATTTACATATAAAATTTCAACATTCAATTCCGAAAGAATGATTAAGTGAATGACATAATTATCATATTTAAAA
This sequence comes from Ipomoea nil, assembly GCF_001879475.1. Lineage (NCBI taxonomy): Eukaryota > Viridiplantae > Streptophyta > Magnoliopsida > Solanales > Convolvulaceae > Ipomoea > Ipomoea nil. Next base: position 862,286 of record NW_017617241.1, on the reverse strand, counting down.
GTTATGAATTTAATTTTTATAAATGCCTCATCGATGTTTAGTATAATTAGAATAGTGATTATGATTTTTTCCGGAAAAAGAAAAATGAACGCTCTTTTATTAAAATTTGCCGACATGACATAAAATTAATTATTACATTTAATGCTCCATCTGCTCAATTGATTTGCACATATTCTTTACTACTGTACATAGTACACTGTATTTGTAACAATGGAGAAATGAGGTTACGTGGCACATTATGCAGAAATATATAAAATAATTACATAAGTGATGAGAAAAGGCACGTGGATATATAAGATTGGTGTGCCATTAAAATATAGTATGTAACTAAAGTTTTTTTTTTTTTTTTTTTTTTAACGATAAAATCTGCAACTATAATACGAGAATAACGTGCACGATGTAATCATATATAATATTATACAATAATTCACAAATTATACATAATATGTAAATTGCAATAGAAAATTTATGTGTAACAGAAATGTAGAATTGATCAAAAAAATATTAATAATACTAAACTTGTGACTTTCCGTTACCAAAGTCATAGATTTGCTTAATAATGTTAAGTTGGTAGGCGCCTTACAATTGAGTCGAATAATTCTAATGAAATTAAATCCACGAAAGAGACCTATCTTGCCTTGTTTCATTGATGGGTACCTTACCTTTTCATTGGATTCATATTCTTGTTTTTATTCCCTATAAAATAAAATAAATAAAGACAAATATATGAATTGAACTAGTCAAAATATATGCTTTAATAATTATATATATATATATATATATATATATTTTATATTTATTAATCTCTTTTTAACGGGATACTTATGTTGTACTTAAAGAACTTTAATTTGTTCCGGAAAAGGTTTCTGTCAGACCGAATTTATGGGGTGTGATTCAAAGACTCTCCAATCTTATAAAGATTTAACAAATTATGCTTGCATGGGCTTAATTCATCAGTTCTGGATGCAATATTTACAAAAATAGATAAAGATTTGAACATCAACAACGACAATATATGATGTATTCTTAAAGTGGACAGATTCCGTACTAGGTCTAATATTGAGTATTTCTTAAACCTCCAACCCCCCAATCTCATTAGTGATGTGGTTGTCATTGCGCACAATCTGGAAAAGGTAAAGAAATAGGGAATCAGATCTCATACCTCTCCCCATAGCCATCTTCTTTCTCAAAATTTTGATCTTTTTTATTTTTAATGAAAAATAAACTTTCTGTAATTATTCTTTGATGTGTGATAAAAATGTGTGGTGAAAATATTATGAAAGGGTGATAAAAATGTGTAGGGTATGCTTTGATCTGTTTTGGCTTTTTTCCAACTTATACATCAATTAGGTGATGACTAGCTACTAGTGATAGATACTAATTCTATCTTAATGATGATTTCTTGATTCTTAATTTTTTACTTAATAATCCCACCTACCTTGTAACAAGTGTTATTATCACTACAATTAAGTAATATTAACGTTTAAGAATTAAAGTCACATTTTTTATACCATGTTTATTCTCCAAAATTTTGTCAAATAAGTGTTATATATAAATATATATTTTAATAAAAATTTTATAAATCTGTAAAGATAAAATACCATAAACGAAGTCCATAAAATAAGTACTTAACTGAGATTCACAATAATTGAATGTTTCTGATAGGTAAATTGCTTTATTAAAAGCAGTGTTGAAAAAGACTTTAGGCACATCCTAAGCGATCATGGGGCGCCTAGCAGCTAGCGCCGATTAATCGAAGCCTAGGTGTTTGATTATTTATTTATTTTTTAATTTTTTAAGTGGTTATTTGCAAAATAAAAATAAAAATTCAGCCGCCTAGGTGCCAGGCCGCGGAAGAAGCCGATTTCGGTGTTCCTCGATGCTACCGGGCACTACTTAGTGATTAGGCGCGATTTTTACAACCATAATAAAAAGGCCATCAACATATGTGATAATCATACAAGTTACTTTAATAGATATATCGAGTGCCTAGCGCCGATTAATCGACGCCTAGCTGTATGATTTTTTTTTTTTTTTTAAGTGGTTATTTGTAAAAAAAAAAAAAAAAAAAAAAAAAAAAAGTTCAGCCGCCTAGGTGCAAGGCCGCGGAAGAGGTCGATTTCAGCGTTCTTCAATGCGACCGGACACTGCTTAGTGATTAGGCGCAATTTTTACACCCATAATAAAATAGCCGTCAACATATATGATAATCATACAAGTTACTTTAAAAGATATATCGAGCGTCAACATATTTAATAATCATAGCTTAGACGCACAAAAAATAATAGTGGATAACGAGATCTATTATATAGAGTTTCACGCCTATACCGATTTGACAAGATATTGTAAATTTTGTCACGTGTGTACGTATACATTGCAAGTCTTTAGTGCTTCAAACTTGGGGTCTCTATCGAGTCTTTGACTTTCAATGTAGATGAGATGATGGTAGCCCAAATACCGCGTGCCACGTCGGGTCAACATAGTCAAATGTAAAAGATTGCAGTCCTACGTGTCACCTTATGGCTATGATCATATCTAATTGAGTTCTACTATATCACTATATGTACTCTCAAATCATACTTCCTTAAATTTATTTTATAATATGGCGAATATTGATAAGCTATTTTTTTCATGTGGATTCCTATAAATATATTTACATCAAAATTTAAGTACGAAAGTAAAAATTAAGAGTATAAAATAAGAGTACTATTTTTCTATCTAGTTTTCAATTGGTCCGTGAACATTGGCTATATTACACCCGTCACACTTTCAGTTTGGTCAGTGAAACAGTGATCAATATTTTAAATGATGGACAAAAATATATTGACCATATTATCGAATCGAAAAACAACGGTCCAATTTGGTAACATAGTTAGCTTATTAGTCAATTTTGATTTATTTGAACACTATTAGTTGTTTAACATGTTTAAACATTTAATATAAATATTTAATTAATTAGTTTTTTTGTAACAGTTTATTACTCTAAAATGTTAAGATTTTTCGAGCAACTTTTTGAAAAAGTCAGTTTGCATGTAATCAACGATAATTTAATAGCTAATTTATCAAACATCTCTTTATAATTAGCTAACGCTATCAATTATTAAAACTCACTAACCCAATCAGCTAACAACTAATAACTATTTATCAAACATTTCCAATATCAATTACATATCGGAGACATCTTCATCCTTGTCTTCTCTAGTCAGCAATTTGCGTTTGCCTCATTGATTTGGCTCTCGTTAAGAAATACAAAGTCAATAGGGACCTTTTGTGATTCTCAACTATTGTGAGTATTTAGTGTTGATTTAATATTCGCCACAATATAACGAGTGATCAAGATTTATTAGATAGTATATAGTCATAATTGTTTGATCTTTACATTAAAATTAGCTTGTTGTTCAATATAATATTCATCATAATATGATAAATGACTAAGATTTACCGAGTATAATATATAATATGTGGTTATAATCATTTGACCTCTACTATTTAAATGATGTTATTCTTTAATTATGATATAGTGTAAGTTTCAATCTATATTCCAGATGCACATTGCATCCCGTACATGAAAATTGACAGGATTTCCAACATAAATAATTAACTGATGTAAAACGCATTTATGATTTAATTAAGGGAAAATGGCACTTTTTCCCCCTATGTTATATATTTATAGCACTTTTTCCCCCTCAATTATTTAAGTGGCTCTTTTTCCCCCTGAAATGTTAAATGGACATATTTACCCTTAAAATAAATATTTAATTTATTTTTATTCTCCAATAAATTATTACTATAATTTGGTTCAAACCAGATACTATAGTAACCAAACCAAAATATTCCAATTACAATTTATAATCAAAACGCGATATTTAGAGTTTATTAAAATCACGAACTGGAATGGGCGGTTCATGTTCCAAACTGAAAAAATAAAATACATTTATTGTTGAATTTAAACTATTTTAAAATAAAAAATAAAATTTTAAAATAAAGACGGTTCAAAATCGCGAATGGGATCCGGAACCGTCGGTTCATGATCCAGTTTTTTTTTTTTTTTTTATTCTTAAATTTTAATAAATTGAAATCCAAATATTGGGTTCTAGATCTGAATCATAACTGAAAAATTTTAATTCGATTGCTATAGTGTCTGGTTCAGTTCGAACCGAACCGTGGTAATCGCTACATATACGCAATAATTTGTTGGAGAAGTAAAATAAATAAAATGTTTACTTTAAGGGTAGAAATGTCAATTTAATATATTAGGGGAGAAAACCACCACTTTTAAAATAATTGAGGGGGCTAATGTGCTTACATAAATAATTGAGGGAAAAAAAGTGCTATAAGTATATAACATAGGGGGAAAAAGTGCCATTTTCCCTTTAATTAAACTTGTGAAATACATTTACCAAAAATGAATAGGAAATATAATTGTGTTTCATTGAATTTAACCCAATCCTCACAATGGTCGGATACAATGAACTTTGGTCCTGTTTGACGGTTAACTGATAGCTGTTTGCTGTTAGCTGATTGTGTTAATTAGATGGTATAAATAGTTGATAACATTAGTTGATTGTAAAAAAGTGTTTGGTAAATTAGCTGTTTGATATAATTTCTTTTCTCAAAAAGCTAATTGAAAAAGTTGCTAGGTGTAGCTTTTTTAATTTTAGCCTTTTGGAGTTGTAAAAAACTAATTAACCAAACATTTATATTGATATTTTAACTAAATCAAACAATTAATAGTGGTCAAATAAGCCAAAATTGGCCTATAGACCAATTTTTTACCAAACAGGTTTCTTTTTCCAAAAAGTTGAACCTCTAATCCTAAGATTTTTACATTTCGACCCGACAGAATATTTGGAAGAATGTAAATTATGATGACTTAATGATTTATGACAAGATCAAATGTCGGTGAAGGGATCAGTCCACTTTGAACATAATCTCACACTATAATTGTAGAAGTTTGAATTTTAATATTTTATTTTAAATACTGTTTACTGAATTAGTGAGCTAAGTCGGTGCCACGATAAACTTTTTCTGCCGACGACGGTTATAGGGAATGGGGAAACTATGGTCGGCGAGATTAAACCGTTAAACAAAAAAAGACAATCTGTCAGTGTTGCCGTCAAAGTTCAACCCTCGGAACCGTATTACTATATTCTTTACTCAGTCAACCACCGTTACACTTAACAGTACGGACAACTCCGTCCACGACCGTCTATATATATGCACGAAGCTTCGCTCCTTAGCCATTTGTTCTTTCGAGTGCAGCGGCTATGGTTGGTTTTCATTCCTCAAATTCTCCGAATTTTCATAGTACGTACAAACACTAAAACAGTCGCACAGGAAATCCGAAGCTCCTGCGAGGATAGAGATTCAGTGTTCTTCTGCAAATATTACAGTACAGTAATATAGGTATTTGCTCACTTTTTTGTTCTGTTTTTGAGTTTTTCTTTCGCAAGTTTGAAAAAGATAATCGAAAGGGGAACCGAAATTCAAAGTTGTGATTCGCGTGGGTTGTCATTTTCTTGGTCGAATATTACGGGACTTTTCGAGATTGGGTTATTAGACTTCGCATGCCGCATAGGTCGGTCAAGGGGTAGAATTTTGCAGAGTTTGAATATTGAGTTTTTTCTTCGTTGTCGCTATCGCAAGCCGGGAAAACTCATCAGCTTTCCGCGAATTTAGCAGCTCTTTGTAGCATTTTTCTATGAAAAAAGCTTTAAATTTCTGGGCTTGTCATCATGTGGCTGCTGGAATTTAGACCGTCAACTCGTAGGTTATTCTTTTTGTTAGAATAATAATGTTTAGTGAATGTTGGTGTTAGATTCTGGGTTTGAACTTTGAAGTTTTCCTTGTTTACACAGAGGGAAAGGAGTTGAAGATTTGAGTTTTGGGTATTCTATAAAGGACAAAGATTTAATTTTTCTTGAGACTTGTATTCAATGTTTGCTTCTTTGGTGGTTGGGCCTCATGAGTGTTCATATTTGATGCAATTAAGGTAACACATGATTCTTGTACTAATAGCTGGATTATTGTCTGAACTTTTATATCAGATGTTTCTCTGCCTTGTTTTCATTAGTTGAGCCTTTTTCCTGCCCTGGAGTTTGGCAGTTTGTTTTTCTGTTTCAAAAGTATATAACATTAAACTGCAAAGATCGGAGGAGTGTTTTCAATCATTTTTAGGTTATGGAATTGCAAAAATCTGGTACAAGGATTATGTTTGATCTTTCCCAGAACTATTTCTTCTGGTTTTGCTGTTTTTCTTGGTTTAAAGATCATGAAGATATGGAATGGTGTTTGTTGAATCTTAGATGGTCTGCAATCCACAACGAATTGCATCAATCTCTTCTTGGAAGTTAATAGTTTCAAATCTTGTTTGTTATCTGATATGTGCTATGTATGATTGGTTATTCTTAATTTCGAGGGTTTAGGGTTTTTGTAATTCTGAATTATATATTTCTCACAGGTGAAGAAAGACGAAAGATATATGTTTGAACTGTGACAAACTTCGTAGCATGGACTCCCATCAATTTTTTGGATATGGTATAAATGGAGCGGATTTTGCATACTCTTCGTATCCCGATATTGCTTCAATACCTACTAGGCATATTGGATCGTTAAAATTCGACTCAAGAACTTCCCCGAATTCGCCTTTTGCAACTCACTTCGATCCTCAGACCCCGACCTCTCTAAGCGACAGCCAGGAGCAACAGAGCTCCACTGATAATCTTTCGGGAATCAGTGCTTCGAGCAATTCTCTACTGGATTATAGCAGTTACCTCCAAGAAAGTCTGCTAATTCCTTCGGGTTCGACTTCTTTTCATCGTAATCAGAAGGGAAAACATGTTTTATGGCAGCACCAAGAACCATTAGGCCAGAAGTCTAGGTCTTGGAGCCAGGAAGGGCAGATTTCGGGCCTGATTGAGTTTCAGCCGTCTCGTGTCTCGTCGATTGGAAAACCCGATGGGAGTGTTCATAGCCTAAAACGCTACAAAACCGTGCAGGACTTTCCCTTGCAGGGTGTTCCTCAGGGCAATATAAAACAGCTTCTCATTGCGTGTGCTCGGGCTCTACTTGCTGAAAATAAAGACCATTTCGATAGACTGGTTGAAGAAGCTCGTGTTTCTGTGTCCATCACCGGGGATCCTATTCAGCGCCTCGGGGCTTACATGATAGAAGGGCTAGTTGCGAAGAAAGAGGCATCGGGGGCCAACTTTTATCGGGGTTTGAAGGGTAAAGAGCCAGCGGGGAAGGACTTACTCTCCTACATGCACATCTTGTATGAATTGTGCCCTTATCTGAAGTTCGGTTATATGGCTGCGAATGGTGCCATAGCAGATGCGTGCAGAAACGAAGACCGAATCCACATTATCGACTTCCAAATCGGGCAAGGGACTCAATGGATGACTCTTCTACAAGCACTTGCTGCAAGGCCTAGCGGTGCCCCTCGTGTGAGAATCACGGGGATTGATGACCCGGTTTCACAATATGCTCGGGGAGATGGTTTAGCAGCCGTGGGGAAACAGCTAGCTGCGATATCCGAGAAGTTCAGTATCCCGGTTGAGTTTCATGCGGTGCCCGTTTTCGCTCCAAAAGTCACCCGGGATATGTTGGATATAAGGCCCGGCGAGTCACTGGCTGTGAACTTTCCTTTTCAGCTCCACCACACCCCCGACGAGAGCATAGACATGAACAACCCGAGGGACGGTCTTCTTAGGTTCGTGAAGTCGCTTTCCCCCAAGGTAGTCACTTTGGTGGAGCAAGAATCGAACACGAACACCGCCCCGTTCTTCCCGAGATTCTTAGAAACTCTCGACTACTACTCAGCAATCTTCGAGTCAATAGACGTGACCCTAGCAAGGGACAAGAAGGAGCGCATCAACGTCGAGCAGCACTGCCTGGCACGAGACATCGTCAACGTCATAGCTTGCGAAGGCCAGGAGAGGGTCGTGCGCCACGAGCTATTAGGCAAGTGGAAATCCCGGTTTACAATGGCGGGGTTTCGCGAGTACCCTCTCAGCTCCTACGTTAACTCGGTAATTAAAAGCCTCCTGAAGTACTACTCCGAGCACTACACGCTCGTGGAGAAAGACGGGGCCATGCTGCTCGGGTGGAAACAGCGCAACCTCATCTCCGCTTTGGCTTGGCATTGACAAACAAACAAACAAACAAACAGACAGACAGGTACAGAAAATCTCGGAGGCATCCATTGATCCATAGATGTCTTGTTTCTAGCACACACTAGGTTGGAAAACAAAAGGAATAAACACTCTTCTGGTATGACTATACTATACAGAGATAGAGCAGCATGTATACAAGGTTTTCTTGATGTAACATAAAACATGATGTTGGTACTACTTTGATTTCTTGGTTGTTTTTAGTCATATCAGTTATATATACTTTTACAGATATCCAGCCTCTCCCAAACGTTTTGCTGAATCATGAAAACCCCATTTCTGCTTTCTTTGCTGTTGTTTTCTTTGAGTGACGTGGAAAACTGCAGTCACTATCCGAGGGTTAAACGTGATTTGTGACCCTAGTTGGTAATGGACTACGATGAGGTAAACCAACATAGGTTATCAATAGTTGACTACAATGTTGCATAAGGGGCTAGTCGGCCTAGTAATTCGAGTATATCATCTCTACTTTTTTCACTCGAGACTAGAAGTTGCTAGATTTTATAATTCACCAAACTAGTTAACTACATATATTAAATGGTTAGTTGAGTACATGACTGGAGGAATATAGAAAAGAAGTGGTGAGTAGGCAAAAAACCACTCGGCCGCCTTGAACGCCAACTAGGCCGAGTCAGTGCCTAGTTGGCCGGTTAGTCGATTAGCCGATTAAAAGGCATTTAGAGCTAAAATCGCTTCGGACTAGGAGCGTCTAAACGTCGATTTTTACAACCGTGGACTGATTCGAACTAAAAAGACTAATAAATTTTTTTTTTTATTAAGAGTCAAAATTATAATCTTGTGATAACCAACCAAACCAACTAAGCTAGTCACTTGGTGGGTTCCCTTCTGAGTTAGGTGCAAGTGTTCAATTTTGAGTGTTGGAGTTCATTATTTATTGTAACCAAGTCACCAGATCTGACCAGTCTGAATCAATGTTTTTGTCTGTGTAAAATTGTTGACTTTTCACTTCTCAGAGGGTTCTGACTGAAAGTTATCTACACATATAAATAAATAAATAAAAGTAACCCTACTCCAAAGTCCAAAGTATCCTCCTTTGATCCAAATATGACGGGTTTGATTCCGCAAATTATGGTATGAACCACAATAAAAAATAAATTATTAATATATTATTTGTGTAATGAATGTACATTATATAAAATAATGTATTTTTTTAGTATTTAAATAATATATTTTTTAAAATAAAATTCACATTTTTATTATATTAAAATATATATTATTTGATAGTATAAGAGCATCCACATCAGTTGGGGAGAATTGGGGGATAATGTAAGAGTGATTAGGAAAGAGAGTGTGGGAGGGGAGAGAAAAAAAAAAAAAACCAAAAACTGAAATTTTTAAAATAAAAAAGCAATGTAAACAGACGCGTCAGGCGCGCTTGACGCGTCTCCGGGCGCGTGCAACGCACGCGCCCGGCTTTCTCTCCATTTTGCGCGAAACGCGCTAAAGCGCGCTTATCTTTTTTTTTGCCATTATCTTGGCATTTGCAGAATGATTATTTTTGATATTATCTTTGCTTCCCATCACTTGAAGTGCATATTACTGTACTATTATCTCCCTATTATACATTGCTATGGATGCTCTAATACATATAGTTGTGTGGACTATGATAAACGTAAATTAAAGATCTTATGAAAAGATTTTTCAAAATTGCTACACAAATGACAATTCTCTCCCTTACCCCTAGTTGGATTTGGCCTGTCCCTTTAAGACGACACGCATGCATTCTTTTGCAGAAACTTTGTACTCAAAGTCTACAAATGGTGTACGAAAAAGCGTAAACTCAAATTCCAAAGGTTTGAAACTTGAATCCCTTAAATATAAAATAAAATTTAATCGATATTTCATTGAGTTAATACCTAAAATCGTCCTCGACTATAGTGGTTTTTCTTAATTTCGTCCTAAAGGACTTTGGTAACTTAATATCATCCTAGACTTTTGTGTTTCGTTCAATTTAGTCCTCTATTTGTTATTCTGTCAAATTGGTGTTAAATAAAGGGATAATTCAGTAATGTCAATATTGATCTCTCTTTACTTTCAACTTGTGAAGTGCGAAATTCCTCTTTCTTGTACGAATTACACCCAGAATTACTCCCGGACCTGCAAATCAAATTTTATATTCGCAGTTTTAGGAGTAATTAGTAAAAAAAAAAAGAATTTCGCAGTTCACATGTCTATGCGTAAAGAGATACCAATATTAAAATTACTGAATTGTCTATTTATTTAACACCAAATGGACAGAATAACAAATGAAGGACTAAATTGAGCAAAAACACAAAAGTCTGGGACGATATTAGGTCACCAAAATCGTTTAGGACGAAATTGAAAAAAATCACTATAGTCGAGGGCGATTTTGAATATTAACTCATATTTCATTGAATAATTTACCTCCTTTACCCACCAAATTATCCATTTCCATAAATATATAAATATTTATTGCTTTATCGCCTATTTAACTAAAAATTAAATGCCATGTATTCTTAAATTTACCCTGCATTATTATGGCCCAATAAGGAAATATATCATTAATTATTTAATACTATTTTGTGGGAGTCTGGATTAGTATATAAAGCACGAGAATTCTAGGAATCCGACCAATCCACAGAGGTCACGCGAAACATCTCGTGATCTCGCCGTCCGACAAAAAAGCCAAAACAAAACAAAAGGATGTCTACGACGACGCCGGCGACGGTGAGGTCTTCTTCGGACGACGGAGACGGAGGCATGGACCTCCGGCGGCCGCTCGTCCCGGCGGTGGGGGGCAAAGCCGAGAAGCTGACCGTCGACGACGCGTTGCAGAAATACTGCGGCGAGTTCGGGTGGTGGCAGCTGCGGCACTTCGTGTTAACCAGCCTGGCGTGGGCGCTTGAGGGGATCCACACCATGGTCATGATCTTCGCCGACCGTGACCCCGCCTGGCGCTGCTCCTCCGCCGCCTGCTCGGAGGCGGCGACTGGGAGCGTGTGTGGGCTTGAGCCCGGGTCCTGGGAGTGGGACGGCGGCGACGGGAGCTCCACGGTGTCGGAGTTTGGGCTTATTTGTGGGCAGATATATCGGGTTGGCCTCGTCCAATCGTTGTTCTTCGCCGGCTGTATGATCGGTACGTCCCCCCCAGTCCCCCTCCGTTCTTTCCTTATCGCCTCCCATTTCTTTATGGCGCCATAAATACTTCCAACAACAACAACGATAATAATTAATAACAATTAATAACAACAATAATAATAACATAATAATTGTGAATGAAAGTTATGTCTGTTTTTTCAATTAATTTTTTTTATACATTATGCTATAAAAGTTGTATTTTACAATATTTTAGACAAACATAACCCTAGCGTCATAAGTTCCGTTATCTTTTTTTCACAATTTTTGCTATGCATATGCATCCACTATATTTTTTTTCAATAATAATAATAATATATACACATTATATATTGGAGTTATATATTAGTTATTTTCTAAAATATAAATATTAAATTTATAAAAATGTTTTACATTATTATTATTATTATTTACAAATTTACAATAATTTAAATTTCTAAAATTGAAATAAATTTAAAATTTTAATATAAAGTATTAATATTAGGCATCTTGTGATAATAATATTATAGATGTTAAACACTAAACCAATGTTAGATGCTAAATCATAAACCAAATAAAACAAAAAAACGCAGTCATAAATTTTAAAACTGAAATCATTAAGTACAATGTCCTTTGGCATTAAGTACAATTTTTTAATACTAAATGTGCAAAATATTAATATTTGTAAGGGTTCAAGTTTATAAAATTAGTGATAATTACAAAAATATCATTACATTTTTTAAATCAGATTTAGTTCTTTTTCTCCTACGGACTTGTTATATATATATTAGGTGAGGTCGTGAGGAGGCGAGTTCAAATAAATAATTTGCACCGTCCAGATTAAACACAAAGATGTTCTGAATTTAGGGTTCTAATCTTTAAAAAAAAAAAAAAAATTGCTAATAAAATACAAACATGTTGTGGGGCTCTAAATCAAACAGTATTGAAAGTACGATAATCATGATCCGAAATTTGAGTAACCAGACACATGTTCTCTGTTTAGGTGAAACTCACGTCTCACGTGATGTGTCTGCATTGAATATTCTGTAGAATATATTCAATGATTCAACTCAGTGTATATATATATATACAATGAACATTAGAACTTTAAAAAATAAAATTGGATAAGCAAAAATAAACACGTAATTAATTACTATCGGAAATCGTGTATGATAGACTGTAAATTTGTACCGAGTAGGTCCCGCCATGTTTAATAACTTGAATGCGTTAGTTTCCACTTTTTGTGTCTTTTTTTTCGTGGAGGCATCATATCATCAGTACTTTGGAAGAGGATAATGATGACAGGCTTCCGTGTTCGTTGCAGAATTTTTTGACATTGTTTAATGATGTCTGACGAGTTTCTGGTAAGATGTTGCAGGTGCTGGAGTGTTTGGGCATCTTTCAGATTCAAGAATGGGGAGAAAAGGATCTTTAACGATCGTTTGTATTATGAACGCCGTTTTTGGATGTTTGACGGCGTTCTCTCCAAACTACTGGTTCTACGTTGTTCTCCGTCTTTTCTCCGGTTTCAGCACCGGCGGGACAGGTCTCTGCGCGTTTGTCCTGGCGACGGAGCCCGTCGGGCCGTCGAAGCGGGGACTCGTCGGGATGTCAAGTTTCTACTTCTTCTCCGGGGGGATAGCGCTTGTTTCCGGGATAGCTTATAAGTTTCAGACATGGCGGGCGCTTTATGTGGCTTCCTCGATTCCGTCCATTCTTTTTGTCTTCCTCGTACTTCCTTTTCTTCACGAGTCGCCGCGGTGGTGCCTTATTCGAGGGAGGGTCGGGGAAGCCATGAAAACCATGCAGAGTATTGCGAGGGTGAACGGGAGGGAGCTACCGGAGGATGTGGTTCTTGGGCTTGATAGTGAAGTTGGCGGCGGCAGCGGCCGCGGTTCTTCGCATTTTCTTATTCCGACGGTCGTGGAGTCCAAGGAATCTTTGTCGGGCTCACTCATTGATGTTCTCCGGTGTCCTCTCACTCGTGTCCGTTTGTTCCTTGCCGTCATAATCAACTTCACGTGCGCTATTGTGTACTACGGGCTCAGCCTAAACGCTGTTAACCTCGGGACCAACCTGTACTTAAACGTCGCCGTGAACGCCGTCGCGGAGATGCCGGCGTATTTCTTGACCGCGATCTGGCTAGACAGGCTTGGGAGAAAGCCGTTGGCGATCGGGACGCAATGGTTCAGTGGGCTGTTCTGCGTGGCCGGAAGTTTGATGAAGGCGTACGGGACGTCGACGGTAATCCCTATGATATGTGGGGTTTTGGGGATTTTCGGGATGGCCGGAACTTACAATCTGCTGTTCATCTACACGGTGGAGCTGTTTCCGACGACGGTGAGAAACGCGGCCCTTGGATGCGCCACGCAGGCGGCGCAGCTGGGGGCGATTCTGGCGCCGTTCATCGTGGTTTGTGGCGGAGGGATTCCGTTTGCGGTGTTCGGAGTTTGTGGGATTGCCGGAGGGCTGCTGGGGTTTTACTTGCCGGAGACGTTGAATAAACCGTTGTATGATACTTTAGGTGGGATGGAAGACGGAGAAGGCCGTGCATGGGTTGCATGAAGTGTACTGTTTTGTGATTTTGTAATGAACTAATGTATGATAGTTTTTATCGGGCCCGTGTTTGACTTGATTAAATAATAAATATGATTTTGATTAATTAATATTTTGTAATAATTTATTACTTTAAAATGTTAAAATTTAAAAATGTTATTCAAAGTAATTTGCTTCAAAATATTAAAATTCAAATAATTGTTTATAGCAATTTTTTTGATTGCATTTTGTATTCAAAAACTATTAATTATTTTACTAAATATTTTTCTACAATCAACTATCAATCATTTACCAAACATCCCAACAATGTTTTATTACAACTTTTTAGATGATGCATTCAATACTGCACTCTCAAATGCATTAAATATTTTTTTTCATTTCATTCAAACCTTTACATCATAAAAAGTAAAAAATAAGAATAGAAAATGAAAGTTCATATAAAATTACTCTTTTTCTCATCTTTTTCTCATCTTTATTCGCCTACATACAAAATAAGCAAGAAATGAAATAGCATTCCTTTGCCATTAACCAAATGAACATTACAACATCATTACTCCTATAATTTTGTTTTAATTCTCTAAAACCAAACAATGAAACATTAAAGTAATAGTTTAGAGATATATGAGAGTTTGTCATAAGGTCCCACCTAGTAAACATAGGAGAAAACATACCAAATAAGAAGGAATAATGGATTAAATGGAACTGTCTTGTACATAAATCTTTTATAAATTTAAGAGTTCAATGAAAACAATAACAATCGATTTTGGTCTTTGAGAGTAGGGAACAAAAAGTATAAGAGTAGAGTATTAGTTGATGAATGGGAAGTTTCCATGAATCACAGTTGTTCTACAAACCAAAAAAGATGACATTAATCTATGGAAACCTTCTTCCATACTTGAGGTGTCTATGGATCTACTGGCTGCCAAATGGAGGTCTGTTGAAATTGCCATTTGAAGGTCCATAGTTGTTGTTCAGTGGGGGAGGCTGTTCTCTCGGTCTTGCATACTCCGCAAAAATTACCCATCCATCAAGAAACTACAAAGCAGGAAAGGCACGAACCAGTTAAGCTCGGAGTTGTTAAGATACAAATCAAGTATCAAAAACAGGTAAAGAAAGTAGCTTAATGACCAGAAATATAATGTAGTTGAGCAAGCTGCAGACCATTTAAGGCAAGACAATAGTTTTTGTTCAGTGCATCAAGTCAAGATAAACCACACAAGTAATGCAAATTTAACTTGGGAGTCCTTCATTAGGAATCGAAAAATGGAGAAATACAGAAGATGAACGCAATCCATATCTATAGAACTTAACTTTGCATTATTCACTGCCAAGCCAGAAGCATTAACATATATCTTTTGAGGTCAAACATTCTATAACCATACCCCCTTCCCTTCTTCCCCATAAACATAATACATTTACTAATTACCTGGCCCAAGTTCCCTTTGAAAACCATCATATATACATGTATATATATTATGTGCCTATTTGGAGTAGACAGTAGTAGGAAAAATTCACCAATGAAAAGGAATTGTTGCCTTCTTGGATGTTAATCGTTTTTGCTTTACTTTTTCAAACATTATATAGACAGAGTAGGGATTTCAGGCCTTGACCTCTCTTTTTGAAGCACAAGGTCAACACCGCTTAAGCTACCAAAAGAGTGGTGGATATGACAGTTATCTTCTGTGCATATCCAGGGTCTGCAGCATCAGTAGACCCCCAAACTATTTAAGGCACTAAATAGCAGAATGCATGGTATATGCATCTCAACTCACCTGGCCATCCATGCCTTTGATACCAGCTTCTGCCCCTTCTAATGATGAATATCTAACAAAACCAAAACCCTTCGAGAAACCAGACACTCGATCAGTCACTACTTTTGCTGCAACCAAAAACAATAAACAAGCATTAATGTTGTCTCATTGGGATGCAGTTCTTAGAGCTTCAAAGTCTGGATTTGGAACAGACCATGGACAACTTCACCGTACTGCTCAAAGGCCTTTTGAAGCCCTTCTGATGTTGTACGCTTGCTTAGACCTGAAAGTAAGACAAGATAAAAAGTTGACTAAGCCCTCTTGTGAGATAGAAATGGGAACCAGCAGCAATCCAGAGAATATTTATGGTTTCACAACTTATGTGAGACAAAAAAGAGCTGCAATTTTCATTAACATAACAACTTTTTTTAATAAAAATTCAAAGTCCAAGAATAATCACAAGAAGTTCATCATACTACAAGGAGAAAACTAACGAACTGCATAACATTTTAGCAGTACCCTAGCATTTGCAAAATTTCTAATTCTGTTCTAGCTTCAAACCATGGAAAAAGGAAATATCAATATCAAAATGCAAATCCTTTGCAAAGTAGAGCATACATATCTACACAACTACCTAATAACTCCATCTTATATCTAAAGAGATGAATTCACTCTCTAACAGTTACAAATCTCCTTAAGGTAATTGCTTAACACTATAAGCTCTCAGTAAATTCGCCTAGTAAGAACGAAATCCTAGAAAATCAAAATTGATGTGCAAAAATACAATACTTAATCCATTTTTCTGAAATATGCCTAAATATATGCGAAAAAATATGGCCGGAGACGATTCTATCTACGTTAAGCATATATGCGTATTTCGTCTTATATATTCTTAACTCAATAAAATACTAATTCAAATCGATACATACAGGATAAATAGTACGATTAATATTAATAAAATAGATGAGAAGAGTACGAGGGCAATAGTGAGGCGTACCAGAAACGAAAAGATTGGTGGAGGGCTCAGCTGGAGGCGGCTTCTGAACTTGAGCCTGTGGTGGATTGAAGGGGAAACTTGAAGAGAACGTCGAGAATAAAGCTCTAAGGCCTCGCGGAGCTGCCGCTGTTGTCGCCGCCGCTCTCAACGCCATTTTGGGGTTTAAGGTCCTCTGAGCACCAGGGTTCAGGCGAGAATTCTAGAGGCGGCGATCTATTTATATTCCGTATGCTAATATTAGGGGTTAAATTAGAATTTTGAACTTGGTTGGGCAAAATATTGTAATTATGGAATTTGTATGAAATTTACAAATAAATAAATAAAAATAGTGTCAAAAATCCATCCTATTAAATTGAACAAATAACATCTAACTGTTACTGAACTATTAAAGCAACTTCAATAGGAGTAGTTTTTTTTTTTGTGATTTTTGAAGTATCGATGAACAATCATGATGCATAGATGAACAATCAATCTGACGCAAGGTTAAAAGGAAAAAAAAAAAAAAAAAGCAAAGTAGTTAATGCGGTAACGCATAAGCAGGCTCGTGCACTACACGCATCCGGTCAGGCGCTGTATTGCGCCTCATGTGAGCGAGTTTATGCACTGCACGCGCCTGACTAGACGCTGTATTGAACCTCACAGGAAGCTAAGCGTCTATTTTTCAATTTTTGTGGGGTCCATGTCTGAAACTAAAAACCACTCTTTACGGGAAATTCTCTACTTTTCTTTTTCCACTCCCTCTTGCCTCCACATAAACCTTCATTCCTTAAAAATCACACCAAAAACTTGCCTAACTTTAAATTACTTTTGAGGTTGAAATCAAGGCATGATGTCCAAGTCTGAACATCTTTTAAAATTGAAATCAAGACATGACACCTAAATATGAATCTCTTTCTATATGAAACATGGTGCCTAAATCTAAACCTTTTTAAGGTACTAAACCAAATGGCACTAACATGAACATCAAATGGCAAGAAGGCATACTTTTAAGTCCAAAAAATGACTCTTATAGTATTATATATTTGACTCCAATTATGGTTTTTGTAGCAGTTAAGGTGGACACAAAAAGAGCTTATAGCAAAAAGTAAAAATGTAGAGAACATAGTTTCGACAAATTCTTTTGTATGATGCAGACATTAAACTTGTTTCAACACGAACACCATGATCACCATTATCGCCAATCCTAGGAACGAAGCTCCAACCGTTTTCTCCACCGCGCCTATTTTGGCACTTCCATCTGCGTTTATATAAACGTCGTCCCCTCCAAATATACTCTGGAAGTAATCAGACAAGTTGCTCATCATATCAGTCACCGCTGCTTTCGTTTTATTGTAGAAATCTGCAACCTTGCTTCGAGATTCAGACTTATCATCACTGCTTTTTGGTGATGGTAGGTATTTCTTGAAGAAATCTGCAAATCTGGTTTGAAATGCGGGCTTATCTGTGCTTCTTGGTGGTGGTAGATATGATGAACCATTGTCGGAAGCACAATCCTCCACATCCAGGTTGCTCCCGGTTGAGGAATCGTCTGAGGTTGCGAGAAGACAATGAAATACGAGACAAAACTGAAAATTCATTAAGAATCAAGGGAAGAGACCGGGACTTACTAGATTTGTGTGCTTCGATGAATTGCATTAGTTCGGGATTTTCCAACACTGCAGCAAAGACCTTTGGATCAGAAGCAATTGAAGCAACAACACTCTGGAGAGAAAAAACCGAGGGCCTTTGAGAAAGTCACAGACTTGCAGCAACGACACGACATTCAACATCTCAATCCAACAAATAGAATATAAACAGTTGTTATTATATTCACACACATATCGACAATGACATACATATCAAACCATTTTCATTCGTAAAAGATATGATAAAGTTCCAACCAAAACATGAAATATTACGAGAGAGAAGTTAACAACCTGAGCAGCAGCACTTTCACTGAGAAGCCTGAATGCCTGAAGGGCATTTCTTGGTGTCGCGTGAGTACTTATTGTTCCGTCACTATTATCACAACCTTGAGTCTTCAAACTATGGAAACTTGAAGACAGGTCCCCTCCGGTGGCTTGGGAACATCCAAAATAGTTGGGGTACAAAAACAAGCTGAGAATTTAAACCGTACACACCAATTAATCAGGCCAACATAGTACAAAACATGCAAAAGCAATGCAAAATGGAATTGAAAACGGTATATGTTTCAAGGGCTGTAAAATGTGTAAGCATATATAGCCCTAATCACTTAGGCAGTAACAAAATCTTCACGATAGGATACCACACTGAATTCCCTAATCAATCGCATAGTAGTAATGTGAGCATTCTCATACATTTGCTGGAGATGTCCAAACCATAATTTCTATGAATTTGTCTTCAACATGGGACAACAAACTACATAATAGTAGAAAACTCACAATCACTGCCCGAGGATGAGTGAACCCCGCATTGTGATCCTAGTAGCAAAGGAATGAAGGATCATAGGTAAACTAGCCTAAATTGCCCATAATTAACTGGCTCAAGAAGGCCAATAAGCTATCCCACTGGGAGTGGAACTTGTAATCTTGTGGTTACCAAGTTAAGGGTCAATAAGGCCAATAAGCTACTCTAGTGAGAGTGAAACTTGTAACCTTGTGGTTACAAAGTTAATGGTCTTATCAACTTAGCTAGGGTTATATACTTTCTTGTTAGATTAAGATTTAAGAGTGCATGTTTCTATAAAGAGTTCAAGAGATAAAGGAATATGGGATTGTGATCATGTAAAAATTGTATCTTTAAGCGAGATTGCTCTTACTAATTACATAATAATGCATAAAAAAATATTTATAATTAAATGGGGGGAATAATATAAAGGAAAATGTAAAGGTATGTTACTTGTCAATGGCTTCCTTGAGTTCAGAAGTGGCCTCTTTAGCTTCCTGGAGAGTAGGCGCACTGCCGAAGACGAGTCGAGCCGGCGGCGTTTCCTCCTCGTCGGAAAATCCCCAGTCATCAAACTCCAAAAACGGCTTCGGCACCGACATCCCATCCGCCGCAGAAATGTCCGGAGCAGAGAGCACTCCCCTGACATCATCACAGGCAGAAGAAATCGCGGAAGCGGCAACCGGACGAACAGCCGCGCATACCGGATGATCCGGCGCGAAGCCTCGGAAGCCGCCGCTAGCGGCGGTGATTCCGATAACCTTTGCCGCCGCCGCCGCCCTCATCACTCCTCCGCCACCCATACCGATTATCTTGTGCTCTAAGAAATCGAAACTCAGAGACCCTAAGCCCAAATCGTTTGAGGGAAACCGAAGAATCTCTGTAACGCAATTACGCAACTGCGTATTCGAATCGGATAAGCCAAATAGATGCAGAAACGCGAGAAGTTAGAAAGAGAATGATACCCATTGAATTGCGTGTTTGGAGCTTGGACACGTGTCGTGCTAGGACGTTACCTTAACCCTCACGACTTTTAGCGTATAAATTGAAGATTATTTACCTTTTTTAAACATTAAATCATTAAATTTCCATTAATTTGTGATATGTGTAGATTTAGTCATTTAAGGGATCAAATTAATGTACATTATTATCATAATCGACTAACTAAAAGTATTATTTTTATTGGTTAATTTTTACATTATTTTATTTTGAAAATTTTAAATCTTTTTTGAGAGAACAAGTGCATATAAAAATGTTATTCCTATTAACATCTTTAATAGTAGTTTTTTTTTTTTTTTTTTTGAGATGTCAATTACGAAAGAGATGAGAGAGAAAGAAGAAGAAAAAAAAAACTGATCTGATGCAAAAAATGAAAAAAAAAAAAAAAAAAAAAAAAAAACAAAGCATTTAACGCCCCAGCCATGCACGCACCTGGTTGAGCACAGTATGTGCATGCGCACATCTACACGACTTTTTACTCTCCAGTGGACCCACACAAAAAAACAAATACTTGCAGGAAGAGAAAAATACATTCTCTCCCCTTTTTCTCTATCCTCCGTTTCATCAAAAACATCACCAAAAAGAGCAACCTGATGGAAATGCTCTAGGACTATGTATTTTCGGCACTAAGACTTTTGGTCTCCAAATATTATGATGAATAATAAGATGGGAAAATGGCACTTTTTCCCCCTAAGTTATATACTTATAGCATTTTTTCCCCCTCAATTATTTATGTAAGCACATTAGCCCCCTCAATTATTTTAAAAGTGGTGGGTTTTCCCCCTGATATATTAAATTGACATTTCTACCCTTAAAGTAAACATTTTATTTATTTTACTTCTCCAACAAATTATTGTGTATATGTAGCAATGACCACGGTTCGGTTCGAACTGAACCGGACATTATAGCAATTGAATTAAAAGTTTCCGGTTATGATTCAGATCTAGAATCCAATATTTAGATTTCAATTTATTAAATTTATGAACAAAAAAAAAACTGGATCATGAACCGTGAACCGGCGGTTCCGGATCCGGTTCGTGATTTTGAACCGTCTTTATTTTAAATATTTTATTTTTTATTTTAAAATAGTCTAAATTCAACAATAAATGTATTTTATTTTTCAGTTCGGAACATGAACCGGCCATTTCGATTTGCGATTTTAATAAACTCTAAATATCGCGTTTTGATTCTAAATTGTAATTAGAATATTTTGGTTTGGTTGCTATAATATCTGTTTGGTTTGAACCAAATTATAGTAATAATTTGTTTGAGAAGAAAAATAAATGAAATATTTATTTTAAATATTTATTTTAAGGGTAAATATGTCCATTTAACATTTTAGGGGGGAAAAGAGCCACTTAAATAATTTAGGGGGAAAAAGTGCTATAAGTATATAACTCAGGAGGAAAAAGTGCCATTTTCCCTAATAAGATTATTATCATAACTATTGTTCTCGCCATTCGCTTATCTTTATGAAATGTGAGAATGATAACTCGTAACATCTAAAATACCAACTACTCGGTGAAGAAAATGGTTATCTAATCAGAAATTATGATTGGGGACTTGATATTTGCATTTGACTGAAAATATACATAAATGTCTAACTTACAAGTTACAAGATGATTCATTGACAATAAAGACTGTTAGACAACGATAATTACTAGTAAAGCCAACATATAATAATACTTTTAATAAAACTGAAAACTGTTGTTGTTCCCGATATCTTTACATTTCTAACTAATACAACATTACCTAATACTAAAATTTTATCCATGCATTACTCAAAAATACACAGATTAAATCGTGAATCAAAGTAATAGATTCACGGTTATACTCATATATACTAGGATAAGACTATGATATATAAGAACACCAAACGAGGTTGCATTCCTTAAAAACATATATTTCTCTCTTTATGCATCTTCGAATCTCTCTTCTTCTTCCCCAGCTTCCTCTAATACACCTGTAACCTCTACAATACAAAAGGATTCAAAGATTCCAATGTCAAAAATAAGAAGAGTCAAAAAGTTAATGCTCCACTAAGATTTTCGAAGTACGTAAATTCCTATTTGATAGAGTCACAGTTATATCATTTAACCATC
Source organism: Ipomoea nil (assembly GCF_001879475.1). Taxonomy (NCBI): domain Eukaryota; kingdom Viridiplantae; phylum Streptophyta; class Magnoliopsida; order Solanales; family Convolvulaceae; genus Ipomoea; species Ipomoea nil. The sequence goes on along the minus strand of NW_017617241.1, from coordinate 840,208 downwards.
GTGATTGTAAAAATAATAGTGACCGACTGAGTAAAAAAAATGTCGAAATTGGCCTCCAACATGGCCGGACACTCTAGACGTTGGAGTCTAGCATTTTTTCCTAACAGTGTTGACCACAAGGTCTTTGGCTTACATTCGCAAGTCTATTTGAAATAAAACTATCAAAACAAAACTCAAATCTTATAAAATTTATAAAGAGCGAAATTTAAACAATTAAACTCGAGCACTAATGTGAAGAGGTAAGTGTTCGATAAAAACAATGTAATTAAATGTAACTAACCCGCTTTATTCTAATCTCAATGTTGTGACAAATGGAGTTTGGTCGGAGTATCAAACACATTTTTCCTTAAAAAAATACAAGTCAGAAGCACACACTTTTAGAAATCTCCGCTAATTACGACCACTGAATCCTACAAATCCGTATAAAATATTTTTTTAATAATTAAATTAATTTTGTTGAGATTTATCATTTATGGCCTTTTAAAAAAAAATCAAAAGAAATTATTCAAATGGGAGATAAATTGAAAAAAGTGAAAAAGGGGAATAAGGCGAAAAAAGTCAACAGAAAATTATACCGTACCGTCGTTTTTGCAATCCGGCGGATCTTCGAAGAGCGAGAGGGAGAGCTGCTTGTGAGCCAAGCCGATATCAATGAAGATGAGGCCGGAGGCAGGATCGTCGACGATTACTCCTTTCACCGGCAGCCAGACGAAGAGCTCCTCCTGCGAGAAGCCTTGGACGCCGGAGAGGCCGCCGTGGGAGAGATTAGCTCTCACCACGCTCTCGTAGAACGCCATGGTATCGAACTTTGTGAGGCAGGGGCCGTCGAGGAACACCTCCAGAACCCCATCCTCCGACAGCGTGTAGTTCTTCACTTCCTTGGGGAAGAGTCCGGCAGGCAAGCCCTGCGACTTCAGGAGATCGTGGATGGAGATGGCGGCCGAGCGGAGAGGGCAAAATAGGAATATCGCGGCGGCGACGGAGAAGAAGATGAGGAGCCGGCCGGGGAGGAGGGGCGCCATTGGAATTTAGAAACGGAAGTTTAGAGGCGCTTCTGTGCCTGTGGGGAAAAATATAGAAGAAACTTTCAAAATGGCGTCGTTTTGTGCTGAGGTATGACTGTATGAGCATGAGATTCACGCTTCAACTGACTCTAAATATAAACAAATAAATATTGTCATAAAAGGAAATTACACTTTTAAATAAAATAATATTTTAATTTAAATTATTTCTAAAAATTTGTCCTTTACAAATTGTTTCTTTCATAAAAACATTAATATTTATAAATTCATTGCTTAAACTACTTTCCATTTATATTATTAACAAAAACAAACTTCTTATCTAATCTAATCCAATCCAATCCAATACAATCTAAATCTAAAAACATAATAAGTATCATTCAAAGTTATATCCCTCATTTATGTCCATGTTTTTATGGCTAATCATTTTATACATTGTGCTTTTAGAGTTGTATTATATAATTTTTTAGACAAAAATATTCATACCGTTATAACTTATGTTTTCTTTTCTATTATTGTTACCATGCACATGCATCCACTATATATTTTCTTATATTCTTTAATGATAATAATATTTGTAGATGATAGTGTAAATACGATGTTCTGTCCTACACTGCTGGATCGTATACTATTGGAGCTCGGGACCAGACGAAAGTGGGTCAGGAGGTTCCCTTCTAGCCTCGAAATCTACAAAAGCCCCCTACTAGCAATAAATGCGGGTATTTATAGGGGACGGGGATACTTTTCGGCCCCCGGCATGCCGGACACGTGGTCTACATGCAACTATCGGCACTCTATCCGAGGAATCATCTACATATACACGTGGCGCGAATGTTTCGATGCTACACGTATCTAAGCTCGGGCTAGGGGTCGGGAAGATGTCAATTGGCTCTTAGCGCTCGGTACCGATCGGTTCTGGATACAGACACAAAGACGCAACAGAACCGACCGCCAAGAGCAATACCCTGCCTAGGAGTAGCTAGATATATGACTACCAGTAGGCATTATATATTGGATTATTATAATAAATAAATTTGATTTCATATAAATTTTAATTAGTAGGGATTTGTTTACTATTTTAAAAAATATAAATATTTGGCATATGTTTTTGCGCATTAGAAAATACTAGTCTTATTAACAAGCCTCATTTGTTTTATAAGTTATTATTAAATGTGGTATAATTTATTTTCCCACAAATTATGTAAAGGTATTCAAATGATGCATTTTTATGAAAAATAGATAAATAAATCAAACAAACACTCTCAAATATTTTACATTTGTTATTGTCAATACTCTTTTCAATTAAACTCGTCATCAATATTTTTCTTATGTGATTACTTATCTTGTTTAATTTAGGCACATTATTGAATAGGTTGGGATTACGAATTTTTTGTATAACTTTTTCTTTTGTTCATTTATTTTGGATTGTCCTAATCATATTGTTTGTTGTCTTTTTACCATCCACGTATATAACTGCAAATAATAACAAGGTTGCAATTGAAGATTAATGTTAGTAGGTACATTGCATTGGTTGATAATTTTTTAATGTGATCCGTTTCTCAACACTTTTGGGGTTTGAATTTGGCTGTAAGGGTCCACTGATTACCAACTTAATTAATTAGTAATCATTATTTGCTAATAACAAATTTATCCATTAAATAAAGGGCAGTGGGCAAAGATTGCGATTTTCCGGCCACCTGCTATGTGTGACATAGACGCATCAACCACTACACGTAATGCATATGAATCAGGCGGTCGAGTTTGTTATATGCAATGCACTATTCACAACACCATATATATATGGCCCTCTCGAGATTTTTAAGGTAACCACCTTAACTTAGAATCACCTTGTCGTCTTCTCTGGTAGGTGACGTCTAATCATGGCAACAGTAGACAATCCACTCTGCAGCAGTAAATACTATAAAGATTTAATTTTTATGGGTCGGGGATCTAAAATCATCGCATCCCAAATCGGCCCAAAGGTTATATGGATTTGGTTCGACAAGTTTTATCGGCCCAGTTTAGCAAAACATGCGGGAGAAGCGAACAGACTAGGAGGAAGCAAAGTTGGATGAATTTAGGTGGGTGAAAAAGGATGTTGAATGGCGAAGAGATGGATGACGGGAAGGATCCCATCGTGGAAATTGCGGCTCAGTATCGAGGTTTGTCAGATCTTCGTCTTGTTTATCTGTTTATCAGCCTTGATTCGATTACAACGAATAATGATCTGTAATTGCCTGAATTTTGGTTCTTAGTCTTCAATTATTGGATGGAAATGGTTTGATCTTTAGACTTTAGTTCATGTTTGATAGAAAAAAGTTTATCAGGAATTGAGATGGGGTTTCTGGGGAGAGGATGTTAGCAGGAGAAGGGTTTGAACTTTGACTCTGTGAAACTTTGATTGGAATTGTGTTTAAGGTTATCTGGATTTCGTGAAAATCTTTGAAGTTTTCTAAACCAGGATTTGTTGATACTAAGTAAGATGATTTAGTAACTTTCTTAAGGTTTTTAGCAGAACTTAAGAACAGATATGGTGAAATCAACATCAGAGAAGCATGAGAAAATTCTTGATAAGTGAGGAATACAGCCCAGAATCTCTCCTTTGGTTTTTTCTTTTACTGTTCTGAATCTTTTGCACTTCTTATCACTGTCTGGTTTACTATTAAGATAATAAGATTGATAGTTATGTGTTATTTGGTGCAATTGAAGCATATTATGCACTCAATCACGTTTCTTAGTCACTAGATTATTCGATTCTTTGATAGTTCGTGGCTGTATTTCTGTTGTTAGTTCATACTGACACTGTTCTACTCTCCTGTGAAGATCTATCTGCTGTAGCTATTTAATCAAAGTTTCATCCATGGCATCCGATCATAAAGGTTATACTTATTTTCAAGTCCGGTTCATGAATCCAATGTTCCATTTCTAACGAACTAGGTAGATCATATGTAACGAGTCTTTTCATTGTTTTAAAAACACGATCATACTTCACAGGAAAAGCTGTCGTCCTTATGGGTCCAAGTGGTGCTGGAAAGTCGTAAGTCTTGTGATTCTTTTGCCATTTTTAATGTCATATCACGAGTTCATGCAACGTTCTCTTTTGGTTTGATCTCGTGTTTTGTTGTAGTTTGTCGTTGATAAATTATGCGTTTTCTTTAGACTTATAGATGTTCTCGGTTTTGCAGAACCATAGGTGAGATGCTCGGGAAAGCAATGAATGGTCACTTTCTTGATGCAGATGACTATCACTCTCCTTCCAACAAAGGTAGGCGTTGAGGTTCAAAGTTCAAACTTCTCGTTTCGTTATAATCAGTGTTGCAAAAATCGCGTCTGGCGTTAGGCGGTCGGCCTCCGAGGCGCCCTAGGCGGTCTCCAGGCGCCCTAGGCGGTCTCCAGGCGCCTAGCGATTTTTTCAACATTGGTTATAATACTAACATAGAGCAGCATTAAGAGAATTCGTTACGTAACAGAAAAGATGCAGAACGGGATCCCTTTGACAGATGAAGATCGCTTTCCCTGGCTCGAGACACTTCGGGATGTCCTCCGAGCCAGCTTAACGAAGGGGCAACTAGCGGTTCTCGCTTGCTCTGCACTGCAAAAACACTACAGAGAAATCCTCAGATCTGCTGACCCGAGATATGAACAAGGCTCGCGGGCCTGTTCGGTGAAGTTTGTTCTGCTAGACGCAACCGCTGATGTTCTTGGCGAACGCCTCAAGAAACGAGCAGCGGAAGGGAAACATTTCATGCCCGCAAAGCTCTTGCAATCTCAGCTGGATTTGCTTCAGATAGATGAATCAGAAGGCGTATTTAAGATCGACGCAACTCTTGATCCCCGGGATATTGTCAGCAAGATACAAGCTTTCATCATCTGATCACATCTTGTGGCTTTCTATATCAGTGATTGATTCAGTTCTTAAGAGACACCATTGATGTCTTCTTAGAAATTATCAAACATAGAGACACAACATCTAATGTAAGACTGATCTATCTCTGCTGTTTTTCAAGCAAAATCAAGATTTGTTTGTGTTACGAATTAAAATTTGAAACGCCACCATCTTGAGCCTAATACATCCCAGACTTTATTGATTTGTGTCAAATGTCACAATTATGAAATTCGTTTTTTTTTTTTTTTTTTTTTTTTTTCTGAGAAAAAAAAAAAAAAAAAAAGGCATAATTGGATTTCCTACATGCCACCCCAAAGACCAAAGTCACTTATTGAGAGTGGCTCTCTCAAGTTTCTTTATCATTTGTTCAAAGCAGTGTTGCAAAAATCAGGTCTAGGCGTTAGGCGGTCGGTCACCTAGGCGCCCTAGTCGATTCCCAGGCGCCGGTCAGCCACCTAGGCGATCCCCAGGCGCCGGTCAGCCACCTAGGCGATCCCCAGGCGCTGGTCGGCCACCTAGGCGCCCTGGACAATCCTCAGGCGCCTAAGAAACCAAGGTTGAACAGCTCGTACCATAGCTAAGCAGTCCGTTTCTAGATAAACAGTTACGCTTTCTTAAAAAAAAAAAAAAAAAAAAAGTTGGCATGCAGTACAAGAAACACTAGTACGACTAGTACCAATGTCATACAATTGACTGTACTGCTGAGTACTACTTCACATGCAAGCTGCACCTTCGATCTGTAACTATATATTTTAATGTTGATCTGATCAACCGCAGGAACAACTGCACGGCGGCTGTCGCGTTGAGTGTTTAAATGCATCATTGAGTGCAGCGTTGATCAGCATTTAAGATTTAACGGCGGCTATGGCGATCGCCGCTGCCGTTTCTGTTTTCTCAGCCTGCTAATTGACGTTGCACTCAATCATGCTTTTGGCGCTCATCAGATACAAACTTTTCCCAACGTTAAAGAAGACGGTGAAATGTAACGGCATCAGCAGCTCTTTAGGTCAACTCCTGTGTTATATATAATGATTTATAATGATTTTGACATGATAAATATACATCATTGCATCACATCACTACACTATTGCACCATTGCATAACTATATATATATATATATATATATATATATATATATATATATATATATGACGCAACGGGTGCGACGAAAGTCTTAGGTGAAAATATGGTTTAATTGTATTTAGTAATTCGGTCTAGATCAAGGGTTAAGAATGAAGATATTTTTTTTAAAAAATGTGGTGGCATTATAGTAACTATGTAAATAAGTTAATTTTTTTTAATCTATCGGTGCATTTAGCACATGTTATGCCTTCCAGAGTGCAATGTATGCCTTCCAATGCACATTGCTTTGCCTTACAGAGCACATTGTTGATCCTTCCATAGCATATTGTTATGCCTTGCAGGACACATTGTTGTGCCTTCGAAGTGCATATTGTTGAGCCTTGCAGTGAACATTGTTGTCTTTCACATTTTTTAAGATGGTAGGTGATATATATATATAGAATCCTAATCATATGAGAATCATGCCCCAAGTAAGAGCATGAGGACAAATCCAAACCATTGATCTGCAAGATCTGATGGATGGCAGATCAAGTAAAAAATGAGTAGGGTCAATTTCATAAATTTTATAAACTTCTAAAATGAGCGGGGTCATTTTCATAAATATTACACAATGTTGTTTATTTCAACCGTTATATAATTTATATCTACTAGATCAAAGGTTTGGATTTGTCTTTACGTTCTTACCTGGGGCATGGTTGACGCACTTGAATCTTAAGGTGCGTGGTTTTCTTTACATAGGTAAAATTTAACTAAAATTAATAATTAGTGATTTTTTTCAAGATCAAATGCTATTTGGATGGAAATGGATGGTTTGATCTTTAGTTCATGTTTGATAGAAAAAGTTTATCAGGAATTGAGATGGGGTTTCTGTGGAGAGGATGTAGGGTTTAGGGTTTCTCACCTGGGAAACATTTCATACCTGCAAAGCTCTTGCAATTTCAGCTGGATTTGCTTCAAATAGATGAATCAGAAGACATATTTAAGATCGACGCAACTCTTGATCCCCAGGATATTGTCAGCAAGATACAAGCTTTCATCATCTGATCATATCTAGTGTCTTTCTATATCAGTGATTGATTTAGTTCTTAAGAGACACCATTGCTGTCTTCTTAATTAGAAATTATCTAAATATATGCAGAATGTATACCCTTTCTTGTCAGCAAGATGCCGTTGTAATATGACAGTTAATTTTTTTTTTTTTTTGATAATTCTGACAGTTAAATATAGAAACACAACATCTAATGTAAGATTGATGATCTATCTCTGCTGTTTTGCAAGCAAAATCAAGATTCTTTTTATAGCAAATAACCATAAATCTATTCTTCCAAAATATTGAATCCCCAACCCTAAGAGCCCCCGATACGCCGATCCGACTGAGAATTTGGGAGGATGTTAATCACAGCGACTCAATAATTTAACAGACAGGGTTAAATGTCAGTGCGCATAAGGGATTTTTTTCACTTTAGACATAATCTCATCAACACTGCCGTCGTCAAGATTCAAACCTTAATTTTTTCTTCCAAATACTGCCTATTGAACAATTAAGATTCCCCCATAATGGTTGGAGGCTCAAAGTGATTGGGCTCAACCAATAAAATGTTGGTTTGTCAGATGAGGTTAGCCACACCAGATTGCCCAAATTTAATTAGATGATCTTTTTTTTTTTTTTTTTTTTGAAAGGGATGACAAAGAACTCGATATCTGTGTAATAATTTATAAACTATATATAAGAGATAAATCACATTAATAAAAATATGTGAGACGAGTTTAAGAGATAACCGAATATTATATTGAAACAATACATTTCTCTATGCAATCATTTTCTTATAAAATTATTAAATTATTCTTACACGTGAACGAAATGATGTGTTATACTGTGTGTACGTGCGACTAATTTGTTTGTGTTATGAATTAAAAATTGAAACGCCACCGTCTTGAGCCTAATACATCCAATACTCTCTCTCTCTCTCTCTCTATATATATATATATATATATATATATATATATATATATATATATATATATATATATATATATATATATTTTATTGATTTGGGTCAAATGTCACCCTTATGAAATTCGTTTTATTTTTGAGAAAAAAAAGTGCATAATTGGATTTCCTACATGGCAATTTGACTGTCCATCTGTCAAACATGTACGCAATGAAGTTGAGATAGATATAGTACTATGCTCATCTCATCTCTTAAAAAATCTAAATCTAGTTGCTGGATTTTTCATAGGATTTAAAGGACAAAATCCCAAGCATAATTTTCATAGTATAAACTCACGAGTTTGATTCTTACCAATACTGTTTTGGTCGAGTCATAATTTTTCTTGTGTGATTGTTGACTATTACACGTGAACAGAATTTACTTAGTATCCATCATTAAGGGTAGTGGCTGTTTGGTTTGTGAGCTATTACACATCTAACGCACCCACCATTGGGTTAATTGCTAGCTGTGTGATTTATGAATTATTACATACCTAACGCATGCTAAGTTTAGTGGCTATAGGTTTATTGTGTAAGCATATAGTCATTAATGTGTAATCCAACTATCAGCTTAGGCTTTTAGTTGAGATGGAGCACATGCTTCAATTTGGTATGTCACGTCTCATTATTAATCACTCTTGAATAGTGATAGTTATTTATTCGGGCACCAATCGATTCAAGAAAATGTTGGATGCAAGTCAATGAGTGTTTTGTTCAAAACCACAGCCCGCAGGTTTATTTTGAATATAATGCACAACAAAATCCATTATTACAAGGAAGATATTTATCACCCAAGATTAAGGATTCAAAGGCCGACAATGTTGAACATTGTGTCCCCTCATTAAATAAATAATAAATAAATACTCGTGGGCCGTGGCAATAGGAATATGAATATGAAACATTTTTACAATTTGACTATCATGCATGGACTACTATAGAGTGGGTAATCTGGAAATCGAATTCTCATTACAGAGACCATAGCCCACGTTTGAAACATTCTAGTTTCCCCATGCTTCAAAAAGCTAATCATACAAATTAAAAATCCATTCTTGGCGGCCATAAAAACATGGATCCTTTCATTTCATACATAACAATTGTCTGTAAATCATTGAAGAATATAAAGAAACTCAGAATGAAGATTCAGTGAGTGAAGCGAAGCCGCCGGCGAATTGAAGTCTGTGAAAATGTTAGCATTATTTCTCTTTTTTTGCGGTATTGTGATGAGGGTTTGTGCGTATGCGGAAGACACCATCACTCCAGATCAGGCGCTGGTGGATGGGGAAACGGTGGTTTCCCCCGCCGGAGTTTACGAGCTGGGGTTTTTCACCCCCGGAAGTACGCCGGAGAATCTCCGCTACTTGGGAATATGGTACAAGAAGATATCGCAGGGGACGGTTGTGTGGGTGGCCAACAGAGATTTTCCGGTGAAAGACAAGTCCGGCAGGCTAATCCTCAACGGTAACGGAAGTTTAGTTTTGGTGGACGGTAATAACCGCACAGTTTGGTCGGCGAACTCGTCGAGTGTCTTGAAAAACGCGGTGGCGCGTCTCTCAGACGGCGGAAACCTGGTAGTCATGGACGGCGACGGCGACGGCGGGAGTTTTGGGTGGCAGAGCTTTGATTATCCTTCCGACACGTTGTTACCGGGAATGAAGCTCGGGAAGAACTTAGTGACCGGGAAAGAGTGGTTCATTTCGTCGTGGAAGAGCCCGGAGGATCCCTCCACCGGCGACTACGTCAACCGTCTCAACTCCGACGGCTACACGCAGGCGTTCGTGATGAAAGGTTCGGAAATAGAGTTCAGTACCGGCCCCTGGAACGGCCGTTCCTTCACCTCCAGCGTCGCTTCCCGTCCAAACACGTATTACACCTACCAATTAATCTCCACCTCCGACGAGATCTACTTCACCTACGACCTCATCAAAAACATGTCCGTCCTCACCAGGCTGGTATGTAATTAACATTTTTTTCTTCGCTTTAATTATATCTATAGTGCAAGTGAAAATTGTATGTCTTGTGTTTGATATCTCAAATATATTGGGAGTGTTTGGTAAATAACTAGCTGATAGTTATGGTTGCACGAGACACTAAACGTTAGTCAGACAATAGAGTAATTCCAAGTGTCTAGAAGACGAAGTAAAAAAAAAAATAGTGTAGGTGTATGTCATATATATATATATATATATATATATATATATATATATATATATATATATATAATTAGCAAGCCTAGTCGGCTGAGTTTGTCACCATCTTGGCTTAGTTGGTCGAGTTAGGCGCTTAGGCAGCTTCCTAGGCGTCTGGTCGCTTAGATGGCCGCCTAGAATGGAAATTGCCACGGTCTAGGGACGCTTAGGTGGATTTTTGCAGTTGATTGTGTAAATAAATTTGACTAGTTGATATCATTAGCTGATTGTAGAAAAATGCAAAATGACTTGGCCCTGTTTGGTAAAATAGTTAGTCTATAGTTATTTTTGATTTATTTGACGACTATTAGCTGTTTGACTTGGTTAAACAATTCATATGAGTATTTGATTAATTAGCTTTTTGTAACAATTTAAAAAAACTGTTCAAAGTAACATATTCCATTTTGTATGTAATCTGTTAACAGCTTACAACTAATTTACCAAACACTTTTTTACAATCAGCTAATCCTATCAACTAGTCAATAGTGATCAAATAAGAGAAAATTAGCTATAATCACTATGTTATCAAACATGACGATTGCTATATTATATTTCTGGTAATTAAATGTGTGTTCAATTCATGGATTATATATAGGTCATCTTGCCAAACGGACAAGTCCAGCATCTCACCTGGATCGAAAGAACACAAAACTGGATAGTCTACTTGAACGTGCAGGTCGATAACTGCGACCGCTACAGCCTGTGCGGGCCGTACGCCGCCTGCAACATCGACAACTCGCCTCCATGCGGCTGCCTGGAAGGGTTCCGGCCCAAGTTCGCGAAGCAGTGGAAAGAGGCGGACTGGTCCGGCGGCTGCGTCAGGAACAATCCGGTGGGTTGTGGGAAGGGAGATGGATTTAGGACACTTTCCGGCATTAAAATGCCGGATTCTAGGAAGACATGGTACAGCACCACCATGAACCTTAAGGAATGCGAAAAGATGTGCCTGCAGAACTGTTCTTGCACTGCTTACACCGTTCTTGATGTGAGGGATGGGAGTGGGTGCTTGATGTATATTGATGAACTCATTGATATGAGAGAGCTTTCCCAGAACGATCAGCCATTATATGTCAGAATGGCTGCATCAGATATAGGTATTGTAACTATTCGATTCTTGATCGGATGGTGTTATTAGTCGCCCGTTAGACCATATTTCACTATTCAATGCTCGATCGGGTGGTGTTATTAGTCACCCGTTAGACCATATTTCACTATTCGATGCTCGGGGTGGTATTATTAGCCGCCTGTCGGACCATATTTCACTGATTGTTATTATAATGTTGCAGCTGCAGATAAGAGGCAAAAGAAACAAAGAGTTAAGGCAATTTCAATTGCATTATCTGCAGTTATAGGGTTTATTCTCCTCTGCTTTTTGGTGTGGTGTGGACTCTATAGAAGGAGGAGCAAAAGAGATTTGTATGATGATGAAGAGATGGAGTGTCCAATGTTTGATTTAGCTACAGTTTCAGCTGCCACCCATAACTTCTCTAACAACAATATGATCGGAGAGGGCGGATTTGGAGCTGTTTATAAGGTATTTGGAAGACAAAATTCCAATCTTTAAATTTTGTGCTATGGTTAGCAAGAAATGCAGGTTAATGTAAAACGTTTGAACTTTCAGGGTAAGTTGGCAGAAGGAAAAGAGATAGCAGTGAAGAGGCTGTCAAGGCAATCTTTACAGGGAAAACAAGAACTTCAGAACGAAATGGCTCTCATCTCCAAGCTTCAACACAGAAACCTTGTAAAGCTTCTAGGTTGTTGTCTTGAAGGAGAAGAGAAGATGTTGATCTATGAGTTCATGCCAAACAATTCCTTGGACCATTTCATTTTTGGTACAGTCTAAATTTTTCACTCTATATATCTTATGATGATAACTTGTGGGTTATGAATTATGATGATCATCTTCAATGGCTTGCAGATCCACAGCGAAGAGGGGTTCTTACATGGCAGCGGCGGTTTGACATTGCAATGGGAATATCACGTGGACTCCTTTACCTTCACCAAGACTCAAGGTTGAGAATTGTTCATAGAGATCTTAAAGCTAGTAATATTTTACTAGACAACAACTTCCATCCAAAGATTTCTGATTTTGGTCTTGCCAAAATCATGGACCTAGACCAAACCGAGGGTAAAACGAGACTAGTTATAGGAACATAGTAAGTTCTTTATCCAAATTTGTAATTCATTTAAAAGTTACTGAACTAGTTTACTGACTCGAACTCCTACAGTGGTTACATGTCACCAGAATATGCAGTTGACGGGAAATTTTCAGTAAAGTCGGATGTGTTTAGTCTTGGTGTGTTGATACTGGAACTAGTGAGCGGCAAAAAGAATCGAACATTTCGTCACTCAGATCATCTGCATAATCTCTTGGGACATGTAAGCACCAAACCACACATTTCCTTATTCCTAAGACACAACATAAGACTGCATTTACTCCAATTCTTCAATTAACTAGTCCAGTTAACATTGTATGTCAGGCATGGATATTGTGGAAAGAAGGCAGGGCAGTAGAGCTGATAGATGAAAACCTGGAAGAGTCATCATATGTAGAATCTGAGGTGGTGAGATGCATTCAGGTAGGGCTGTTGTGTGTTCAGAAAGCCCCTGATGACCGGCCGACAGCGGCATCGGTGGTTTCAATGATGGGGAACAAGGATGTGCGGCTGCCGCAGCCAAAACAGCCTGGTTTCTTCGTGGAGAGGAGCTCAAACTCGACTGGTTCAACGGTGGTCTCTGAAAATGAACTGTCATTAACCATTATGGAAGCTAGATAGCCCAGATTTCCAGCTGCTCTGTAACAACTAACACTGAATTGGCATTTGTAAATATATATCATAGATTCAATAATGTAATTGTCTCTGAGAATAAGTAGGAGATATAAAAATATGGAATTCACATTCAGAAATTTGGAAGTTGCAGCATCACAATGAACAGCACAATGATGCTGATCCGAAAATACCAAACGATACATTTATCACAGTTCACACAGGTAAACTGTGAATACAAGACTCAACAGAAGAGTTTCCAGGTTTCATTTACATAGGATGACATTCATACATTGCAAGACTCATTAGCGACTACGCATCATTAAACAGGGTTATAGTTTGTAGACTCCGGTCCTTCTACACTTGGCACTGCAAAAAGAAGACGAAAAATAAACATCAGAGACATACATATATGCTTAATAATCACAGGTGTGTGGGTAGGTGTGGTGTGGTGGGGTGGGGTGGATAAGAAACTATTTTTATCCTCAAACGAGGAGGCGGAAATTATTCATTAAGAAGGAGACTAAGAACGGAAAAATACACACCCTCAGCCAAGACAGGATGTAATGAGCAGCGCTCCAAATTACAATCACGAATCTGTCATAACAAAATAGGTGCAACAAGGTCTTTAGACAAGAACTTAAATAAATGCTATAAGTAATTTAAAAATGGAAACATAAGGTTTGATATGTTCACAAGCCATGGCACAATGAGAAATGATAGAATAGGTAACAGAAAGTTGAAAAAAAAAGGCGATGCCAAGCAAAGGGCAATACATGCGTAACACACACACAGAGAGAGAATGACCTTTGGCTCAAGTAGTTCAAGGAATATGCCTATATCCTAAAAATAAAGAAAGCTTCTGAACCCCTTTTCAGTATAAAGAGATACTCAGAATGGAATAGAGTATATATTCCATTTTCACTTCAAGATCAATTATAGAACATGAAAGCATCTGGACATCTTTTCAGTATAAAGAGCTTATCAAAATTCAATGGTATAAATTCCATGTTCACTTTGATAGTAAAGAAATGAATCCCACCAGAAGTTACTGCAGTTACAAGAAAACCAATTTCAGCACATGCATTCATTTCGAATTGTTTATGTGCCACAATGGGGGGTTCATCCTAAACTATCAGTGACGACGCTGCAGACTACACAAGCAGGGAAGCAAGTAAAACCTCTCTTTAAAACGTCCTTCTTCCTGCTTGATCAGAGATGCTACATCAAAACTATTCTTTTTTCATTTAAGGAAACATATGAATTTAAAAATCGAAAAGTAAATGTGGATGAGCTGCATCAAAGCCATTAATTGTCCAATTAACACAATTATGACTATTTTATAATCCACTTGCTTTATTTAGCTAACTACTAGCCATGCTGCAGATCATAGAGATATAACAGGAAAGCATAATTTGCTCATAGAATTGTGTAAGGAACTAAAGTTACTAAGATACCATATAAATGATCATTTATCACTACTGGAAACTAATGCAATCATCATCCAAAGACCGAATTAAATCATAATAATCATAAGGAAACATGTAGCAATTCAGATACCTTTGCGATCATCATGTGCATCGTGGTACTCTGGTTCATCTTCCTCCTCTGCCACGGATGCAACAGAGATCACAGGTTCAGCGTTAGCATTTCCAGCATCCTTCTCGTCAGGATACCTGACAACCACAACAGGGCAAACGCAATGCCTAACACAGTAATCACTGACGCTTCCAAGCCTGCCGTTGTTTCCTTTCCTAGTAGCCCCAAATCCACGGCTCCCCATGATGACGGCGTTGAGTCCTAACCTCTCGACTTCGAGGCAGAGCCTCTCCTTCATATCGTGGTCCTTCACGATGTGGATTTTGAACGGAATCTGCGCGTCCACCAGCGGCTGAGCCAGATCGGAGGCCTTAGTGATGGTGAAAGTGTCGAAATCGTCCTCCAGCTTCTGCTGCGACTCCTCGTTGTCAGTGTCGACGATGGAGAGGTCAACAGATCCCCAGTCAGCACCGTAGAGCACCGAGGTGGGGCGCACGTGGACGAGAATCACGGCATCGCCAGGGCGGAGGTACTGGTGCACAGCCCACTTGACAGCAAAGGCGGACTCATCGCTGAGGTCCACGGCGATGCCAATCCTTCGCTGAGCTCCGGCGGTCGGGGTTTCGTTAGAAGAAGGAGTGGTCGGCGGCGGAAAGCGCGGAGACGACGACCGGACTTTGATATTGGCGAGACGCGGGAGGTCGGAATCCACGGAGTTCGCCTGATTTTGCTGCATTTTCTGGAGAATTCCCGGGGGGTTAGGGTTTTTCTTAACGTTGACCGATTTTCCGTCCTTTTGACTTCTGCAAGAAACAAATGAGAAGAGAAGAGACTTTCGCTCCCAATACTAAAATGGCAACTTCATTGCCTGCGTGCTCAAAGCATGAAACTTAATGGGCCGCACTGTCTATAACCCAGCCCAAATGGGCCCTGTCTACTCAGCCCAATAAAATGTTCTCTTTTTTTTTTTTTTTTCTTTTCTTTTTTAAACATACCACACTCATATCCACATTCACTTTACATTGTATACTCTAATTCAAAAATTATGTGTTAGCTAATATATATTTTTAGTTAATAAATTATGTATTTGTAAATAAATTGGAGACAGATAATATGTTAACAACATATTATGTGCCTATAGTTAATATGTACGTAGTTAACATATTACGTGCCTTCAATTTATTTACATACACATAATCTGTTAACTGCAAATATTGTGGATTCTGGTCCATGGTATAATTTGCCTCATATCTATATCCTATGAGATTAGTTTAATAAGCAAATCATATTATGAACTCGAGTCCATGTTGTAAGGTGAACAGTCCACTCATACAAGTTCATCATATTTTGATATAAGTTCAATTATTTACAGTGTACTATATGTTCGTTTTTAGTATACTTTAGGTCAAAACGTCAAAATGATCTTATAGAGTTATTATACGTAGTAGTACACAAAAATTAACTTTTACTCCGTATTATACTAAAAATAAACATACATGCCAAGGACCTTGTACTCCAATGACATCAATTGCTCCTTATAAGGGAGGTTGTGGGATCGAGCTTCAGTGTAGGTGATATATGTGTAGTGGAATATAATGTTGGTTTGTATTGTTATAATCCATTTTTCCACTAAAAAGAAATTGGAGATGAGAAAGTTTAGATGGGGTTTAGCTAGTTTTGTTTGCTGAGATGAATCTGAGTTTATACTATCCTACTCAGTACAGATTGTGCAGTTGCCTGCCTCCCTTTATAGCTCTGCCTGCCACAGTGCCACCCCTATCAACCAACAACCATGTCATTCTCTATGCATATATATATATATATAGCACCAGTATATATGCTTGCTTCATATATATATAGAGAGAGGGGGGGGGGGGGGTAGGCTGCTTTTAAGATGAACTTTTTTGGAGCTACTTTTAAAACATCCCTTTAGTGGTTTCTTGACTCCCACAAACAGAAAAGTTCTGAATTGCACTCCTTGTGTTTCAGCACCTAAACTATACAAATAACCCTATTTAGGCAAACCCCCTTTCTCTCTCTCCCTCTCTCTCTCTATATATATATAGTAGATAAAAAACTTTCAAAGATAACTTTTTTAGTAGAACCCAGAGCTAGCTAGGGTTTTGTAAACCACAACTGCTACATATTGAAAGCTTTCTTCTTCTTCTTCTTCCAAACTTTTAGCACTCTTAATCTCATGTTTAAGAGTTGAAAGGCCATTATATTGGTGCAGATGACATATAGATATAGGGAAAACAAAAAAAAATTCATTATATTCCATGATAAATAAATATATAAGTGATGAATTGAAGAACAGAAAACTGAGCCATAATAATAAAGCATCTCACTGACAGAAATCTTGCAGAGAGAGGGATCAGAGATGGGTTTCAAAAGACCAGAAACTGTATTGCTCCAATTTGGAGAATGATAATAGTTTGACAAGCAAAAGGGCAAAGAAAAAGCAGTGTTTTCGGGTCTTGATAAACAGCATTTCACCCAAATGTGAAAAGACAAAATTTTTCCTTCATTTTTTCATCACTATCCATCTGGTGGCTAAGCTACTATACCCTAGGATAGCTAGCTAGCTAGCTAGTAAGAAAGCCTAAGGGAGAGGTCAATTGTGGTGGTGGAGGAAGAAGCTCCAGAAGCATCAAAAGAAGCTTCACCACTAGTAGCCATGGCAGCAGCTACAACAGCAACTGGAGAAGAAGATTCTGAAGCCCCACTCCTCATCATCACCACATCATCACCCTGAGAACAACAAGAACTGTTTCTCTCTGCTGGGAAAAACTCATACTCTTTCATCCCAACACCTTTTGAGGATGATGATGAACAGCTTCCCTTCATCACACCCTGCAAATCAATCAAATTAAACCCCATTAATTCTGGGTATATATCAAAAACACAGACACAAATTAAAAGAAATGGTTTTTGGTTGTTAGTTGTCAGAATTATTATAACCCACATGAAGGAACTGTTTGGTGTTTAAGCCATTGGAATATTCTTGGTTTTGGTCTCCGATGATGTTGACGCATTGATTGTAGCCCAGATTTCCATCATTCCCTCGCTTTTTCTAATAGATATATGAGACAGTTTATAAAAACCTTGAATGGAGCTTAGAATAAAAAAAAAAAAGGTTTCAGATAGAGATGATGAGAAGACCTTTTGACAGACATTGCAGCGTTGAGGGTGATGATCAGAGAGAGATGGAGGGTTGAAGGTGAAGTTTGGTTTTGAAGAGAGCTCTTTCGAGTTCTCGTTCACATTCCCAGCATGAAAAAGATTGGAATAATTGGCGGAACCGCCTCCAAATCCGTACAGATTATGACGGGAAGCGCCGCCGCCTGGATATGCAGGCAAAGGCGGCGCAGAAGCAGCAGGAGAACGCAGCGGGAACTGGAAAGGGGTGGCGCCGCCGTTGATCATCGCCGGCAAAACCGCCGGCCTGGACACGGCGGCGGCGGCGACGGGGGAGAAGACGATGGGCGAGGCGGCGTGATGAAGGATCGCCGGCACTGTTACATTCACGCTCATAGGATTGCCGGCGTTGTTGTTGTTCATCGTCAACCTCTGCTGATCAGCCTGCAAACGGAGGCGCTCAAGCTGAGCCACCCCCATCCCTCTCTGCGGCGTCTTCTTCTTCTTAGCCTCATTCCCGCCGCCGCCGCCGCCGCTCTTCCTCCGCGCACCACTCCGGCCAGCCTCCGCCGCCCTAGTACGCCGGAAATGATCCCCACTCGACGACCCACCTTCCATTTTCACCACTTCCCTCCGATTAAACACTAAAGATTTTATCTTTTTGGGTAGAAAAAGAATGGGGAGAGAGAAAAGAAGCCAACAAGAACTCCTACAGCTGAGAAATGCAGGAAGAGATGGCTGCCTGTTATGTTCTTGTGTTCTCTCTGAATTTATAGTACAACAATTTTGATACTGCCACTCCCTTTTTCACTTGTGCCAACTTGCTTTCCTTTTTTTGTCTTTTGCGGGCGTTTTGGAGAATTTATGGTTTGTACTAAATTAAAAATACTAATTAATATCATTTCTATCATTCCAAATCCATATTAATTGCCATTATAGTATAAAATATAAGAGCCATAGTTGATTATATTTTATTTTAATACTATACACTCATAATTATTTCATACACCAATTGAAACACTCCCTTTTTAAGTATAAAATTTATCCGTGGCCGGTAGGTGGAGCATGATTTTGTACCTAAAAGTTATTGAGTTTAATTTTTTACTAATACGTCCTTGTTCGAGCACATTGCACAAGGTTTTCCTAATTCGGTTTATCGCAGTTAAGGTACTTGTCCGTTCTATCATTTTTGAACTCGAATAAATATTATGGGAACCCGTTTGACACTACACGCAGACTAGAGTATATCGAGTATTAGTTTTTATTTTTTGAACGTATTTAGTAATATATTTATTTTATTAAAAAAAGAGATAAAACAAAAAATATACACGTCAGGATGTATCGAGTATTAGTTTTTATTTTTTAAAAAATTATCAAAATGGTAGGAGTTCGGTATATTGACACCGCCACGTGCTAGTTTTAGTATATGTCATGCCTGACGTCAGTGTATTATCATTTGGTCATATATTTATAGGTATCAGCCTCCTTTTAGTCATTTTTTTCGAAACCTCCTCATCCTACTTTGCCTTTTTTTATGCATTTTTTCATTCTACTTTGCCTTTTTCTAGAGAGAGTAGGAATGTAATGGTGAGGAATTCAGAAATATAATATAATTCAGAAATTATAATTAATAAAATATGAAATATAATTAAGGAAATGAAATTATCAAATTAAAAAAATATAATCATTTGTAAATTTTTTCTATAAATTTATGTAAATATGTACATGATTAGAGATTATATTAACCATACAAAATTTAAATTTAAATATTATACGTTATGAAAATAGATATTTGACCAAATATATAAACATCCAACTATATTATTATATATTGTCCATTTTAATATTTTATCATTTTTTTAATTTAAATTCATAATAACAACAATTTTTCCGTGCAACACCCGTGTACAACACTAAAAATTCTTATTATCATAACATAATATAGTCCGTGCATCGCACGTGATCATACTAGAGGTTATTGAGTTCAATTTTTATTAATACGCCCTTGGTCGAGCACATTACACAAGATTTTCCTAATGCGGTTTATCGCAATTAGGGTATTTGTCTGTTCAATCATTTTTGAACTCGAAATAATATTATCGGAACCCGTTTGACACTACATGCTGACTAGGGTATATCGAGTATTAGCTTTTATTTTTTGAACGTATTTAGTAATATATTTATTTTATTAAAAAAGAGATAAAACGAAAAATATACACGTCATGATGTATCGAGTATTAGTTTTTATTTTTAAAAAAAATTATCAATATGATAGGAGTTCGGTATATTGACACCGCCACGTGCTAATTTAGTGTATGTCATGCCTGACGTCAGTTCGGTATATTGACACCGCCACGTGCTAATTTAGTGTATGTCATGTCTGACGTCAGTTCGGTATATTGACACCGCCACGTGCTAATTTAGTGTATGTCATGCCTGACGTCAGTGTATTATCATTTGGTCATATATTTATAGGTATCAACCTCCTTTTAGTCATTTTTTTTCAAAGCATCCTCATTTAGTCATAGTATTATTGTGCGTGATCATTTTTGTCATCTGTAAAAAAAAACGTTTAAATAGCGTTAAATATAAGGACATTTTGGTCTATTTAGTTATAAGCGTTAATTCCTTCTTTTTGGTTCTAGATTTATATGTGCCATCCCATTTTTAGTAACGTTACGTTATTTTCAAAAACATCCATGTTGGTGATCCTTGTATTATTGTGGCAT
The DNA here is from genome assembly GCF_001879475.1 of Ipomoea nil. Classification (NCBI taxonomy): domain Eukaryota; kingdom Viridiplantae; phylum Streptophyta; class Magnoliopsida; order Solanales; family Convolvulaceae; genus Ipomoea; species Ipomoea nil. Next base: position 819,869 of record NW_017617241.1, on the reverse strand, counting down.
GATCATTTTTTGTCATCCGTCGACAAATATGTTTAAATGACATTAAAATAGTGTTATTAACTACTCAAAATCCTCACTTTTCTTCTTGGTAATGGAACCGTGAGTCTTGTGAATTTTTATGAAGTAAACTTATGCATTAGACTTAAGGTTTGCCATGAAGTAGACTTGTGATTTTTTCAATTGCATTTTTTGAATTTTGCAGTAGACTTATGTATTGATAACAGTTTTATTACCATGAAAAAGGAAGATTTTGAGTGGTTAATAATGTCATTTTAATATCATTTAAGCATATTTGTTGGTAGAGGGTAAAAAAATGATCATACCACAATAATGGTAGGACCAACGATTTTATAGAAAATATTGTACTAGATTGTGGGTACTGTATACTTATCAACTACTGAAATTTCTCTTTTTAGTATTCGAAAGGATTAAGTATTCAGTACTACTTGACAAATTGTTATATGTAGCTCATTGTTAAACATAAATAATAAGGAAAAAGTGTTTTTAATTAATCAATCATTCCAAATGGATGGTCACATGATCTGATTGTTTTGATTCCATGCAGTCCGAAGTTGCAAAATATGTCTATTGCAAACATATTGTGGATATGATATTGTTAATTTCTTGTGCATTAAGGTGCACACTGTAATTTTTATGGCATATTAGTTTTTATTTTTAAATAAATTTATCTATATGATAGTTCGGTAGATCCGCATGCATGTGCTAGTTTTTAAAGTGTACGTAACGTCATTATTAAACATAAATCACTACAAAAATGGTTGTAATCCCTAATTAGTTTTTTTTTTTTTTTTTTTAAATATCGATATTACATGTTTCCCTTGATATTTCCTTAAATGGAGTATGGCCTTTGCTGCATTATTATATGATCTCTTTGGCTTAAGTTTATGTAATTTCTTGTTTTACTCCTCTTTTATATTATTTTGAATTATCCAATTTGACTGTTTAACTCATCAAGAGAAAATGACAAAATAACCTTATCCGAGACACGTCACAAGATAATAGATAACTAGCACGCCCTAAATTGTAGTGAATGGAGTAGTGCCAAGTCGGAAATGACAAAATACTCTCCTTACCCGAGTACAAACTCTATCCCGGCCTATTGGTCATAGTTATCCAACAAATATGTTTGTGTAAATAGTCTTTGACGTCCGAATAAGGAGACGATCTTTCTAATTCATATCGTTACTATATACGCTAAATTGTAAACATTTGCATTTATATTATATATTATATTACAATCAAGAGCCCTTAGCTGAAAAAATCATTTCATCTCCGCCCTTCTTATTTCACATTATTAATTTTTTTGGACGACGAGAAAAACTTACAACCACTATTTGAAAATGTGCATTGAATTAACCTGGCCGGTTTCTATGTAAGAAGGGAGAGGGGTAGTGTGGTAAACATCCTAGCATGAACAATATATGGGGAAACTACACCTGAACACCTTTTAATAGGGGAAGGTGAAGCATGAAGAATATTGCCTGGTAATTGGTATATATTGCCCCCATCCCCATCCCAAAAACATCCTACCATCTATGCTTGCTACTATCTAGTCTTAACCCCAAAATTAGTAACAAATCTTTGAAATTCCTGGAAAGAGATACACTGTAAGCAGATATCAGATACCTACTATATATGCTGTTTATTATATTCTAGCTTGCCCCTTCAATCCCCAACTGCCCACTATGTTTTCCACCTGTATCACAACACTACATTCACATCAACCTTAAAATCTAGAGTTTATTTTTTTCATGGGTTATCAACAATGTTTAAGAATACAAACACGAATGAAGATGCATTATATTTAGCCATGTTTCAGTAGAGAAAATTGGGCATATATATATATATGCATGTATTGAAATTTGAAAGATGGGTTCAAAGGCAGTGCAGAGAGAGTGCATATATGCAGGAAAGAATTCAAGAAAGTAAAAGAGGATTTGGTGCTTGCTTGCCTACAGCTCTAGCTAGGAAATCAGGCTATGATGATGTTCTCCTTTCTCCATAAGCCTGTGGCATCCTCAGTTAATGTCCCAGTAACAAATGTCATTGTCCTGCAAGTTTAAGGCCAAAAAGGATAAAAATAAATTAAAGCAAAGGTGAAAAAAGAGGGAACAATTAAGGGTTGTTGGGTTTGCATGATCTTCATTGGTTCACGGTATGTATACACTTTTTGTTGTCCCTGTCAACTTCAATTCTCTGGTGATGCTTCTTCAGTCACAGATCATTAACTTGTGTTGGGGTATGTTACTTTTTGTGTTTACATAATGCATGCCCACAGGCCACATCTAATCTTCATATATATTACCTGCATGCATGAGAATAGAATGATTGCAGCAAATAATTAGGTAAACAAGGGTTAATTTTTTCGTAAATAAACCTATAAAATTACACAAATCTTAACCTAGCCACAACATTAGCAAACTAAACAACATCAGGGCCCTAACTACTACTCGAATATGCGCCCTAGACGAAACCCTTTTTTTTTAATCTTAGTCAATATCTTAAATTGCTCATAACTGATAACTTAAACTAAGAAAATAAAAAGTAATTTCTATGAGAATCAAATTTAAAATCTTATAATTATTAAATCAATGGTAACACTTGTGTGAGACAGTCTCACGGGTCTCAATCCGTGAAACAGGTCGGACCTTTGATGGGTTAAATCTTTAACTTATTGATCAGAGATCTGACTCGTTTCACAGATTGAGACCCGTGAAATAGTCTCACACAAATTTTTACCTTAAATCAATTATCTGACTAACTCGGATGAATTGCCCTAAGCATATATTATATCCACGTCGCTATTACACAGCCGCCTAGAGTGATCCGAGGAGAAAAGCACCTCCTCGTACGGGACAGCACAGGATAAATATTGATCTCCTACACACTCATATCACCACCAGCAGTGGGCTGGGGGTGTAGAGAGGGGACCACCTAGAGTTTGGTGGTCCCACAGGCTTCTCTCTCTCTTTCACTTGTCTCAGATTTCTCTTCCGTTAAAATGATGGTTTTCCATTATTTCCTTGTCTGTACGAGAAATCTGGAAAGATGACACACCAAAAATGGGAAGCCAGAAAGCAGCCTATTACTGCTTGACGTGTCGACTTGCATTCCGTCAAAAACTCAAAATCCTCACAGATTTCTTGTTGACACTTGCGAGGAGCTTAATTCAACCTAATGGATTGGCTTGGGTAGGTCATGCCGATTGGATTCTTTGTCCCTAAAACAACACGAAACAAAACATATATACTCAATTCTGGTAACACGCAAAAACTAAGACCAAATTCAACTTATTATTCGCTCTCACCTACTATTATAAACTCAATAACTTTTTAATATCCTTATCAGCACGGATGTCTTCTGTACCAGATACAATTCAAAAAAAAATAAACTTTAGAGTTGTGCGAGTATTATGAATACATTTATTTCTATAATACTCGGTACAACTATGCATGCACTTTTTGTGTAGTTAATACCCAAAATACTCCTCGATTATAATGGATTTTCTCAATTTCGTCCTAAATGACTTTGGTGACCTAATGTAGTCTACTTTTATGTTTTTGCTCAATTTAGTCCTCCGTTTGTTATTCTATTCATTTGGTGTTAAATAAAAGAACAATTCCGTAATTTTAATATTTACATCTCTTTACTCCTATACATGCAATAATTCCTAAAAGAAAGAGGGATTTCGCGCATGACGAGAGTAAAGAGAGAGCAATATTGAAATTACTGAATTGTCCTTCTATTTAACACCAATTTGATGGAATAACAAACGGATGACTAAATTGAGAAAAACACAAAAGTCTGATACTACATTAGGTCACCAAAGTCGTTTAGAACTTAATTGAGAAAATTCACTATAGTCGAGGACCATTTTGGGTATTAACTCATTTTTTGTTGTATCCAGTGCTATGTAGACTTTTTCACAAGAGGGAGAGGGAGGGAGAGAGAGTGTGTGGGGTGTGTGCATGAGAGAATTGAAGCAGTTGGTCCCTGTGAATCTGGAATGGAGATACGAGTGACTGGGTATTTACACCATTTTTCACACATTATCTTTAATTGCTGTGAAAGGGGGGAGGGTTGGTGAGCCTTTCTTGTTTCCTCGTGGCTTGCCATAAGGACACCCTACCCTTTCAGCAACTGTTAGTCCTCCCTTTCTGCCCCTTGCGTGAACCATTATCTACTACTAGCAAATTAGCTACTCATCCTCTATACCCACCCCCCACCCCCCTTCAACCCACCATTCTTTTGTTTTCTTTTGCCCCACATATACATACATGGAGAGAGAGAGGGGGGGCAGATCTGAGTTCAGATTCACATCTGCATTAACACCATCTTTCTTACACAAACAAAATTTTACTCTCTCCAGCCACTCCTACTGTGTTCATTTGCAGAAATAAGGGGGGGCCACAGTTTTTGCCAGGCTGACCCCACACCCCACAGCACAACAAAAAAAGGACCCTTTTGGGTTAAACATAAAGACAGAAGTAGTAAAGGATTATATGGAGATGAATGGCTAGGATCATTTTATGACAGGGAAGAAATGTTTACCTGAGTGAGTGGCTTTTGTAACTTACATCTCTGAAGTTGCACCTTACCTAGAGCAGGACGAAACATTGATGCACAATCAGAAAAAGAACAAGGTATCCTATCACCTGTTCAGTTAATCTGTTCCTTGTGTTTGTACTATGAGACAGTAAATAACAAAGACTCAGACCACAACAGATGCAACATATGCCACAGAGATGTCTGCTGCTTTTTGTCTGTGTGTATGTGTTGCATTTCTTGGGGAGTTTGCTTATTCTTGTAATATTCTTCAAATTGAGGTGAAATTTGCAAATATTACAGACTTACAGTCACAAAACTAGTTGGGCAGTTTTTGAACTTGCCTGATAAATTTGCAGTACTTTATATATAATGGACTGAAAGATTAAGAACACTGCAGTTGGTTCTAGCTTCATTCTATACCTTTCAGTTTTACAAATCACCTAATAACATTGATACAAGAAGGAACTTACAGATTTCACACTGCTCTTCCAAATGCCACTCTCTCGGGGAGGACAAATGATGCGCACAACATCCACTTTCCAGGTGCAACAGCACGTACACTTCGCATTTCTACCTCAAAGGCTACTTCTGACAATGCAATTCTAATTCGCTGAAGCAAATAATAGACATGAATGGGATTCTGTATTTAGTAGCCAAAAATCACCGATATGAAAAATTAGTACCAGTATACATGATTACTAAATACCTCGTGAAAGTCGAATTCTGGATCTTGAGCTTTTGAAAACCCATACACATGGATCCTTGGTAAGGTAGAATCCTTATACTTATGGTTCTCCCTGAATAGTCCCCTAAATACATCTGCCAACATGGGTAGAAACAGATAAAAACAATATTGCTGTAACAAAACGCCAAAGCCTTTATTGTGAATGCACCAACTATGTAAAGTTGTGAGCACCTTGAATGTTTGCTCACTAAACTGCACATACCTAGAAAATCCACAGCATCATTTGGCAAATTCATTACTACTTGTGTGATGGTCCGAGTTTTTTTACTAGAAAAAATAGTGCCAATGAACCTCCTTCCATCCATGTTATATACCTTGAAATCAATATAAGAAGTTAATAACCCATAGAACCATAGCTCAAAGGTGAGACATGCTACTACCTGCTACATAAAACAAATGCCTGTAATCATTACATAATTTTCAAATCCCAAAAACACAGTTGGACAAATGAACAATAAAGATGAAGCGTGCTGAGCCTTAGACCACTTATAGGAAGGTAATTTGCATGATAATGATTGACAGATTACAAATTACAGCCTGCATGATGATAAATTTATACCTCAATTTTCCTCTCAAGTTTATTGAGAACACAATTTCTTTCCATATACTCAACAGCTTGAGGGTTTAAATCATTAGCATATACATATTTGACCTTCTTGGCAGCCGATATTGCAAGTGGGCCAACCCCAGCAAAAACATCACCTGTAAGGTTGACAAATAGTAAGAGTGCAGAAGACAATTGCAGACTTGCTCCTTCTTTGTGTGTGAGTCTCTATGTTTAATAGAATCAATCACATAATTTCTTCTCTATTTCTCTTTATATTGGAGGGGATGCATACATGAGGACAGCATAGGACACACAACATTGACAAATTACTACATCAACTGAAAGATGTAAAAGCTAAAACAGATAACCAATAAGGCAAATGTGGCTGGGCAGGAATGATAGGTTCAATCCCAAAGCAAATTTGAAAGAGAAGTACCAAGGATAAATCCCTAAAATAAATAAACAAATAAATCTGTAGGAATGGAAATCAACATGGCTTGGGAAAGAGAAGGTAAAAAATAACTACTTACAAACAACATCATCATGTGTAAAGGAACTAAGAAGCCTCTGCCTTTCAGTTGCCAACCTAGAATTCCAATATCTGCAGGAAAAGAGAATAAGAATCATATGATATGGTGCGTGATGATTTCTTTCAACTTCTATTCTTGGTACTTCAATGCTAGACTCACACTGTTGCTAAATCAACATGAAAATGAACTCCGTTTTCAATCACTCTTGTGACAAGGGAGTGGTTTCCAGCCAAAATTTCAAGCTGCATTGTCCTGTAGTCACTATGTATGGCATCAATTTTATTAACAACTGTTTGTATCCTTGCCTTGTTTTTGTCTAAAACTACCTGATGACAAGATCGGGGAAGGGATAAGTATTGACTGTTAGTAAAATTATGAAAAGTGAATCAACATGCAGTAAACTAAAGTAATGACATGTCAAAATCAAGGACCTTGGCAATAAGTTTTTTATAGGGAAGATGTTCATCTCTCAGGTTCAGATGTGCAATATGCCCAACTGTTTCAAAGGATGAAGGAACAATCATCCCTTCTGGAAGTATAGCTTCTAAGACCTGCAAACGGTGGATTCCAATGCATGTCATGCAAATTACCAACAGACATTTAGAGGGGAAAATTCTAGGTATTCAATATGAATGATTGACGATTAGACCATCTATGCACCTGGACTATACAAGAGTGGAAGGGGAAAGCAGAAAATACAGGGGATAGCTGATAGCATATGAGTAGCTCTATAGTAATGTTAAAACAATCTTCAAGTCCTCATGAAATGTTCATGATTAAGCTCTTCCCGGTTAGAGTTTTCAACTCACATTTGCTTTTGAGCAAAATGTTATGACACACACAAGGACTGATCCTTAAATACTAGAGTATTTAAAACTTCTACACATCTTGAGATTATTACTATGTTTCTACTGATCCCGATATACTAGAGTATTTAAAACTTCTACGCATCTTGAGATTATCACTATGTTTCAGCAATTGCATAATCAACTGAAGCAGCAGAAGTCACCAGACATCACACATTAGATAAGTTAGGTCCACAAGGGAGATGGAAAATACATAATGGACACAGATAATGACAGTAGTAAATCAATAATTGCATTACCTCGTCCATCTGCCAGTAAGGGTAAAACAATGTCAACTTGCATTTCACAATCTCAAGAGCAGGTCTTTCGCTTGTCTCACTGTGTTCTCTAAACACTGCCTGACAACATATTCAACTCGTCAAGCATAATGCCAATTAACCAAATAAAAGCACATCAAGTTCAGGATGTCAGAAATAAACACGAAACAACTTGAATATGATATATTGGAGAAAGATGATTCAAAATCAAGGCAACCAGCAGAGGAATATGGTGATGGAGGGCATAAACCTTGATTGCTTCGGGCATTTCATCAAACCCATTATTGGCACAGTGCTCGTCCAAAAGTAGCAACCTAGTTGAGCCTCTCCACTTTCCTCCTCTAAACTCATCGCCCAATAGCCCACTCATATCCTCATCTCCAGTCACCTCTGTTTCAACTACCTCAATCAAGGCCATCTCATTTTTCCCTACCCCTTTCTTCTCTCTCTCCTTCTCATCCCCCCTCTTCTTCTTCTGCTTTGGCCTAGAAATCTTAGCTAAATTCCTGAAGTTCACAAACCCTTTAGAATTAAAAGTTCTGGAAAGCTTATCTCTATACAACACCGGACTTAATCTCTCCCCGTCTCCCTCGGCCTTTCCATATATCCTGCGCTGCAAATTCACTAGGGAATCACCGTCGGCATCTGAATTTGAACGGTTCACGAGAAAACCCTTGAGCTCGTCTTCAATTTCATCTCCCGGAACCCTAGCAACGTTGCGAATGCGGGGCCAGTTAAGGAGGTGACCTCGAAGTCTGCTTTCAAGGGAGGAGCAGAGGTCGGAGGGGACTCGCAAAGCCGCAATGTCGAAGACTCGAGTGAAGCTCTCTTCCTCAAACGAAGAATTCAGTTCCAGTGAGCTAGGAACAATTGGAGATTGAAATTGAGGGAGCTTTCGCCCTTTGTGAAGGGATGGACCATAAGGCAGAGCTTTGCCAGGAGTTGATGGGACTGCAGCAGCAGCGACGGTGGCCGAGGAGAAGGCGGAAGCGGTGGAGAAATGAAACAGAATTTGGGGCTTGGGGAAGAATCGCGGGGGAGAGAGGAAGCAGAAGGGCAGAGGATACGTCCGGCAAACGAATTTGGTGAGTATCATCGCCGGAGATAGAGATGCCGGTAACCGCCGGTGGAGGGGTTTATCTAAGATTTTAAGATTTCCCGGGAAATTGGGGCTTTAATATTCAAAAGGCCTTCTGGCTTTATATGGAGCCCAATTCTAGGCCCAAACGTAACGTTATAAAGAGTGTCAAGCAGGCAAGCCCATACGGCCGAGATAGACGCTAAATAGTAAATACCAAAGCCCAGTGCCAATCATTATTGCTTGGACAATAAATAAAAAGTACATTTTTAATATACTAAAGGTACATTATTTGTATACTAAAAGTATATTATTTGAGGGTACATTATTTTATATATACTATCAAATAATGTATCTTCAATACACAAATAATGTACCTTTAGTATATTAAAAATGTACCCTATATTCATGGTCCACACAAGTTATGGGGTCCATGGTCGATATAATAATTTGCCGTCAAGTTCTTATGGCAAATTTTACCGTGGACCGCGGTCTTTAATGCATTGTGGTTCAAGCATCAAATATGCACTGCAGTTTCATTTCAACACAACTACAGTATCATTTTGATATAACTACAATTTCGCTAAACAATATACACTCAGATATATGAAATTGTTATTCAGTTTCATTTTATATACACTGCACTTTCATTCCAACACAATTACAGTTCCATTTCAATTCAATTGTAGTTTCATTTGATAATATAATAAAAATAATACGTGAGACAGTGTCAGTTTAGATATACTATAGTGTCTGTCGTAATTATTATATATCCGATAATGTAAATTAGTAAATCTAACTTTGTGACACTAATTAATTGATAAATAAACACAGAAAGATAAATTAGTAAATCTGAGTTTGTAACACTAATTGAGAAATAAACACAAATACGGAGTACAACGTTATTATTGATATGTACACAAAAGCTTTGAATTTTCTTTATTCCCATAATGTTGGCATGCAGTACAAGAAACACTAGTACGACTAGTACCAATGTCATACAATTGACTGTACTGCTGAGTACTACTTCGCCTGCAAGTTGCACCTTCTGTTAACTATTTTAATGTCGATCTGATCGACCGCAGGAACATCATATCATATCAGCAGGAACAACGTAACTGGACGGCGGCTGTGGCGGTGAGTGCTTAAATGCATCATTGAGTGCAGCGTTGATGAGCATTAAAGAACGGCGGCTATGGCGACCGCCGCCGCAGTTTCTGTTTTCTCCGGCGGCTCATTGACGCTGCACTCAATCATGCTTTTGGCTCTCAGATAGATTCTTTTCCCAACGTTAAAGAAGACGGTGAAATGTAACAGCATCAGAACTTTTGAGTTTGTATTACTTTTGGTGCACAATTTTTTATTTTTTTTTTATTTTGGTGATTAACTTTGTTATTTTTATTAATTTTGTTTCTTTTGGTCAAACTAACGGTGAAATGTAGTCGGATTTTATATATTTAGGGGTAAAATTGTCATCTCAATGAAACATCTTCAATATCTAAACAAAATTACTGTAAAAATCATATCTATAGGTGTTTGATCGATGAGAATAATGTGAAAGACGGGCATTAACTAAACCCAGATCTATGATATTTATGCGTCGACGATTGGCAAACTCATCTTTTTCTCTTAATATGATTTTTAATTTCTTTTGTTTAGATATTGAATATATTTCATTGAGATGATGATGTTGCCCCTCAAATATAAAATTCGACAACATTTCGCTACCAATTTGACCGAAATGACCAAAATTGATAAAAATAACAAAGTTAGACACTAAAATTGAAAATTTTTAAAGTTGTACATCAAAAATGATAACACCTCAAAAGTCTTGTGACCAAAAATAAAATTAATTAGATATATATATTTTGAATGTCAAATGGTGGCTGGTATATGGAGTGGTTTCTTGGACTTTTACCTACCATTTTGAATTAGTATCCGATTAGTTTATTACTTAGATCAGCGAATAAGCTTGCATTAGTTAAAGTTGTTAATTTCCCAATCTAGTCATTTTATTTGGATTTCTTCCGTCCCTTATTGTATTCAACATGTAATTTCTGAAAGTTAATGAAGTGTTTTTCTTTCCAAAAAAATGTTAATTATGTTTAAATATAAATTAATATAGTACCAAGTATAAATGAGAGTGAATAGAACCGTCTTTGAATTAAATAAATATAACCCCTTAGTTCGAACCGTTACTATGTTTCTTGCATTCTAAATGGTTGAAATACAATAACTTGTCCACAAAGACTAAAAATCTCTCTATTATTTCAATGTCCCTCAATGATCTCCCCATTCGAGAGTTAACTTCCAATTCCCATTCATTCATTGTCGTCTAATTATCATACGTACCACATCTACTCCCGCTATAAATGGCCATGATCAAAGATAGGACAAGACATATTTATCAAGATCATTATCCTTTAACACTTTTGAAAATTTCTTTACATTTTGTCCTAAAATCCTATGAAAATTATTCTTAGTCTAAGTGTTCTATACAAAACGTACATTTTTTTTTTTTTTGGAAAGCTATTGATTCTATTACATTGTAGTATCTGTTCATATACTTTCTCAACCTACTGAAACACAAAGAACTAATAATGTCTCCGTGGAGACTCGAACTCATAACCTTCCAAATGGAAGTCCAACCCGGGTACCATTAGACCACATAGTCCTGGTTATACAAAACGTACATGTTCAAACATTTTTTGAAATATAGTAGATTTGGCATTACACTGTTAAAAAAATTATGTGATTTTCTTGTAAAAGTCTATTTTGTCCAATTTATTTTCACTTTATATCTATATATTTAATTTTTATTTTTTTTTTTGACATCTCACATAATAAAACCAGCATTAACATTTTGACAAAATCAAACAAATTTGTCAAAAATTAGGAAATTTACTATTCACCGAGCACTTATATAAAGATACGATGAATTTAATTATTGTAAATACTGTCTTGATCGAACTCCTTATATAAAATAAGAGTATGATTTATTTAATACATACCAAAATTATCAATTTCATTTTATATATTACATACGTGATACGTTATACGTATCACATTATATGTCTTTTTTAATAAAATAAATAAATTACTTTTATCTATTATATTTTATCTCAAATTGCATGTTATCGTTTATTTACCAAGCACTCATTTAACAGGGCGTTTGGTTGGAGGGATTTTAAATTCCCTTCCCACTTAATTCCAAAGGCTATTAAATTCCGTAGTTTGGTTGGAGAGAATTGTAATTCCATGGAATTGCAATTCCCACATTTTCATGGAATTAAAATCCCATGTCCCCCCTGGTATTTTAATTCATGGGAAAAAAAGATAGTGATGAGTCAAAATTACCCCTTCTTTTTTTAACCTAAAATTAATGTCTAACAACAATAATAGACATTTTTTACTTTATACTACTTATTCCCGTTCAATTCCCATGTATACCAAACATTGGAATTGAAATTCCCAGTAATTCTATTTCTGTCAACCAAACACTGGAATTTAAATTCCCACTTTATTCCCAGTAATTCAACTCCCATGGAATTACAATTCCTTTCCCACATAATTCCCTCCCTCCAACCAAACGCCGTGTAAGAATATCATCAATGCTACTAACCCTTTTGCGGAGCGTTATGCTGCGCAATCATGTGCACCATGCATGGTTCACACGGTTGCAAAAATGACATCGTTTTGACGTTCAATTTTTTTTATTTTTTATTTTAAAACCAATTTCGATTGTCGTTAACGGCATAATGTTGTGCATAATTTGAACTATATAGTTCATTCATTATGGATATATAGTTCATTAAGTCTGGATATATAATTCATTTATTCTGGATATATAGCTCAAATTATGCATAATATAACACTATTAACGATAATAAAAATTGTTTTGTTTTTTAAATCGAACGCATCGTTTTTAATCAAAACGACGTCGTTTTTGCAATCGCGGTGCACACGGTTGCACGACATAATTTGCGCCCTTTTGCGGCTGATTTATGCGGCGGGCGAAACCCAGTGACAAGCCACGGTTTAGAAGATATTTGAACCTCATAGAGAATATTTAAACCAACAGCTTCGGTTGTTCAAAAAAAAAAAAACAACAACTACTACTTTGGTTTAATAAAAATTATTAACCTTCAAATTTATAAAGAATCATGAATATTTCAAAAGAATAAAAAAATTAAAAAAACTTTCAAATTTGTAAAATCAACCATTGATAATGGTTACAATTTTGTTATTATTCAATTTTTTTTAATAAGATTGGACAAATTTGTGAATAATTAATTGATAATTACAAAATAAATTTTTTGAAAACATGGTTAAATAAGTCATCAAACTTTAACTTGAAAAGTTAATTTCAATTTAAAAAAAAAAAATCAAGAACCGTCCATCCAATTGGTTGAAGAAATTTTTGTACTGTGTATGGTTGAATTCAAATGAGCAAATGGAACCATAAACCAACCCGAAAGTGATGGCTAAGGCCATTGGTTAAGGGGATGGCGAGATTAGAGCCACACAGTCGTCAAGAATTCCGAGACGGATCCGCCGACGGTCACGTACATTGGACGCGACGAAACAACATAAGCAAACCCCAAAACCGTGGGCAGAAACTGCTTGGTGAAACACCCAGGTAACAACTGGAAAAGGTCACGAACCATTGCGAAACCGCGTGTCCTTTTCCCCAAATCCGCCTCCGGTTTTCCATTCCCCTCCCAATATAAATCTCCCACTCCAAAACCAATCCAAAAACCACCAAACATTCAAATTAGTAAAAAATTACCACCAGATCTGTCTATTCAAACCACCGGAGAGAGAGAGAGAGAGAAAATGAGCGGCGGAGCTAAGAAAGCGATGTGGATAGTGACGGCGAGCATGGCCGCGGTGGAGGCGCTGAAGGACCAGGGCTTCGCGCGGTGGAATTATCCGATGAGGACGCTGCACCAGCACGCGAAGAGCAAGGTGGCGGCGTCGTACCAGGCCAGGAGATCCTCGTCGGCGCTGCCGTCGTCGACGGCGGTGTCCGGGAAGGTGATGCGAGAGGCGAAGATGAGAAAAACTGAGAGCAATTTCAACAGAGTCATGGACGTTAGCTGCTTCGGTCCTAGTACTGTTAGATTCTAGTTCAATTCCCGGCGATCATACGCAGATTAGTGTATCAACATCCGATGAAAATTTATTCCGTTCGGTGTTTTCCTCTGCGGCGAAGTTTTCAGGCGAGGAATCGGAATTATCTGAGGAGATAAATTCATATGTGATGGTGAAAAAAAATTATTATTACTATCTAATATATGAGAACTTCTGTGTAATCTCATATCATGATATTAGTGAATAGTGAGAGTAACTATTATTCCAATAATAAAATTAATAATTAGTTTTTGTCCATAAAATTTAAAGGTTTATTTAACCTTTTTCATCTATAAAATTTTATTCATATACACACACACATATTACATATACATATATATATACACACACACATTGTTTAGTTAGACAATGACCACAGTTTAATTGTATTATTTTTTACTAGACAATGTAATTTGAATTCTTACATTATTCTTATTTTATTATCGTCAATTTCAACGAAATGACCAAAATTTATAAAAATGAAGTTAGGTAATAAAATTGAAAAAAAATATATAAAGATGTGCACAAAAAAATGATAAAATTTCAAAAATTGTGGAGACAAGTAAAATTAATTTTAAATAATACGAAGTAGTTAAAATGGCCATATGAAATATTATAATGTTATTAATTATTCATCGTTAATAGAATATTGGTTATAAACTTATAATGATTACGGCATACATGAAATTTTGGCAATCACATTCTTATAATGTTGACGTATAATGTTGGCAATTTTTATGAAATTTTACCCACATATTGACCTAAACACCACCGAATTGATAAAGCTCACTAATGTCAATATCATACGACAACTTGTGTTGACTTGAGTATTTTTTTCCAAATGATTATCCGCGTAACGGAAAATTAATAATTAAATTTACTGATTTTTTTGTTATGAATTATAAAAATTGATAAATTTTTAATTATTATGTTTCATCGTTTAGTTATTAGGCGGCTATGACTATTTTAATAGTTAGGAGTTTAATCGGCACTTCTTTTTTTTTTTTTTAATATAAATAAACACATGGCAATCGGCAACAAACATATCATATATAAACAAAAAGTATGTCACGTTATTATACATTTTACTGGTAACTTGTTTGTTACTAGTAAAAAAGATTTTAGATGAACAACAATTTTATTAATTATAAGTGTTTAATTAAAACCTTTTAAAGTTTAAATTTCTAATCATATTTTTACTAATAGTCGTGTTTGACAATTTTTTTTTTAAATTATATTTTTTATCTAATTGTAAATTTTTGTCAATTAGTCCTGATGAAGATATTAGAAATGCGATCGGGACAAATCGACCCAGAAAGGAGATGGAGTGGCATGTCGACCCCAGCTAAGGTCGACCTCGGCTAAGGTCGAGGTCGGCCCCGACTAAGGTGGACCTCGGCCTCGGCTGGGGTCGACCTCAGCTAGAGTGGCTACAACCTGAGGGCTTGCAGCGGAAGGCAGTTTCAATGGAGGTGTCCTAGACCTCGAGTGTGCACGTGGGCCCGGTCTAGTGCTGTCAATACGGGCTGGCGGGGCGGGGCGGGCCAAAGTCCGGCGGGCCGCGGGTCTAAACGGGGCGGGCTAAAAAAGCCCGCTCCTAAACGGTCCTAGGTTTGACAAGCCCGGACCGCCCCGCCAATGGCCCGCGGGCTAGGCGGGCCCCCGCCCAAAACCCTTTTTTTTTTTTAAAAAAAATTGTTCATCAAACTAATTAAAATAAATTGATACATAAGTCATAACTCACATGAAACATAATAATCAAACATAAAGTTCAAAGTTCATAGTTTATCAAACATCAAACTAGTCACAACTACAAAGTCCAAAAATATTACACATAAAAATAATTTTAAAGTGCATATTTTATATAAAAATGTTTTATATAAAATAAAATAAAATAATGGCGGGTAGCCCGCGGGCCTAAGCGGGGCGGGCCAACAAAGCCCGCTCCTAAACGGTCCTCTATTTTCAAAACCCGCCCCCTACCTAAGTAAGGGCGGGGCGGGGCGGGCCGGCAGGCTAAGCCCGTTTTGACAGCTCTAGCCCGGTCAAAAGGTGATCCAACCGCCCACCCTATTATCATAAGGCGGTTGGATGGAAGCTTGGTATAAAAATACGCATTTTTGTATTGTTTAGGACATCCAGCATCTTGTCCAATTATTACATTATTATTGTAATTCTCTTACAAACTATTAGTAATACACAAATTGTCTCCGCGACATATATAATTGTCTTTTTTCATTTTATTATTTATTCCTTATTTATCGGATTTAGTAATTTGGAGTACTCTGAGTTAATTAAGTTCAACAAGTCCATTATGGTCAAACACCGAATATGATCACAATGACAATAAAATATTCCCTCATAAGTTTTAACCATTTAAATATGAGACATATAATAACATTTTTTAGGTGACAAAAAATTTACAATTACTATCGAGATTGTGCATTTGCTAAATTTTGCTCCTATTCCAAATATATAAATTGAAGGACAAATTAGCACGTACACGTGGACTTCACATGCAGTGTCGTTGGCCATCAGCCAATTAACGTTCGCTGTCAGCCTTATTGTTATTCTTCTTGTTGGACCATTCTATACATTTAATATAAACTATTTATATTAAATTGACTTTTCATAATTAACTTTAATTATTTTATAAAAATATTATTATACTCCGTATAGTTTAACTAACTCATACCCCTATACACACACACAAACACAAATATGATTTATTAAAAGTAGTATATATAATTAGATGGTAAAATATTACTCTACTATTTAAAAATAATTATCTAAATTTGTTTAAAATTTATCCCGACCTGTAATTTACTTTAACAAAGTATACTATAAATAACCAATATGATTAGCGTTCTGGTTCAGTACCTCGTCCTTTAAGCATGGGGCCAGTGGATAGTCTCCTAAAATTACTGCTTTAGTAAAGCTAAATTTGCACGGGGATAAAGAAGAATTTTATTCCATACACATCATCTAATAGTGGCTAAGATTGTCATAACATCTGGGATAAGATTGTCATAACAAAATCTAGTACTCTGTATAAGAAAATTAATGTGGAAGAACAACTGTAAGAGAATATGTTTATTCTTCTTCTTTTTTCAATTTGTTGATAATTAAGAATCCATGAAAAAAAAAATAAAATAAAGGGGAAGAAAATAAATTGAAAGGGCGAGCGGACGTCAAAGCGGGGTCAAATCCACCGTAGAGAATCGTTTGAAGTCCGAGAGACAATGCAACTTTCCTCTTCAATCAACTGAAACCACCATACTCCCCGACAGTGAATACGACGATTTTTTCTTTTGTTTTTTTTTTTACTTCTCGTAGACTTTGATATCTTACGTAAGTAAACATCGGATTTGGATTTCAAGTCAACCACTGCTCTCAGCCAATCTGAATTCCGTGATTTTCATGGCCTGCTGAAAATTGAAATCCTCTGGAGAAGAAGAAAAACAGAGAGGTAAAGAAATTGTTGTTCGGAGGGAGTTTGGTCAGATTCCGGCGAAACGATGGCTGTCGCCGACCGCCACAGGTCCGACGGGAAGATGTGGAAGCTCTTTCCGTTCTGGCAATCCGGAGCTGCCACCAGCATCCACCAGAACGGCGTCGCGGGATCCGCCGCCTCCCGCTCCACCGCCTCCGTCTCTTCCGTCGCCAGATCGTTCCTTCCGGCTCGCCGCCGCCTCCGCCTCGATCCGTCCAATAATCTCTATTTCCCTTGTGCGTAATCTCTTCTTTTACGATTCTTCGTTTTCCGGCCGCTTAAAATTTTTGATTAATGTTTGAATTTTAATTGCTGTGGACATTGTAGATGAACCAGGGAAGCAGGTGAGGAGTGCGGTTAGGATTAAGAATACTAGCAAATCGCATGTCGCATTTAAGGTAGCATGATGTTTGCTATTTATTGTTCAATCGTTTCTATTTCTGGAAGCCTATCTCTCTTAGCTATTTGGTTTAATAAGAAAAGTGTAGATCTCTTTTCCTATTTTAGCCTAAAAGTTAGCTTCTTTGGCATTTGGCTGGTGATGGGTGCAGTATTTTTCTTCTAAAAAAATGTTTCTTGATTTCATTTTCTTCAAATTATGAGTTAAATGTTGGAATCTTGGACTATATATACATTGGGATACAATCAACTTTGAACAGAAAATGGCATTGATATATGATTATGATTGCTGTACAGTAAATAAACTTGTGTATATTTGGTTTGCTTTGCGTTTTAAGTTTCAAACGACTGCGCCAAAGAGCTGTTACATGCGGCCTCCAGGTGGGATTCTTGAGCCCGGTGAAAGCATCATTGCTACGGGTAATGACTTAATTCGCAATCTGTTTTTTTCGATTGTAAATGTGCATTGTAGTTTGGGTATATATGGAGGACTTTTAGTGATAGCGGCCTATGTTTTTTTCGTTTGTTTCTATCTGCTTGGCAGTCTTCAAATTTGTGGAGCAGCCGGAAAACAACGAAAAGTCCATGGATCAAAAGAGCAAGGTGAAGTTTAAGATAATGAGCTTGAAGGTGAAAGAAGGAAGCGATTATGTACCTGAGATGGTGAGTTTTCCGATTAAGCTGTTTTTGATCATTTTAAGCACCTTGATTATGTGAAGTCTATGCTACTTGTCACATTGTGCTAACACTTATTTATTAAGAAACCTCGGTTGTTAGGGGGTAGTGCGCCCAAATTTTTTTTGGGGTTATAACTTGTAATTGCGTGACAAAATCAGCTTTCTCTTTGATTCATAACATTTTTTCCTGTAACCTAAAGCTCCGAATGTTAACGAGTATTTGCTTATTTTGATGTAGTTTGATGAGCAAAAGGATCAAGCAACGGTAGAGAGAATCTTGCGTGTGGTGTTCCTGGATGCTGAGCATACTTCTCCAGTAAGAATGCACCACTTTCTTTCTATACCCTTCGTTTAGAACATCAATACTAAAAGAGTCTTGATTTCTCGAGGCAATGGAGAAACTAAAGCGTCAATTGGCCGAAGCTGATGCTGCAGTAGAAGCTCGCAAGAAGCCTCCGGTTGATACAGGCCCGAAAGTCGTGGGTGAAGGTCTTGTAATCGATGAATGGGTAAGTATGCTGCACAACTATAACATCTTTAGAAATCCTAACTCGATTCCCAAAATGAAACCAACCCCACCTTTGCTCTCGTTTTTTGCAGAAGGAGCGGAGGGAAAAGTATCTCGCTAAGCAACAAGTTGAGGCGGTGGATTCGTCCTAGAGGGCTAATATATATTTTTTTCCAATGTAAGTGCCTCTTTGATTGAAAAGGAAATACCGTACAAAATCCTACCCCCGTTTATACCCGGTTCGCCCCTTTTGAAGTCTCGAGTGGAGGATGGGCAGTGTTGTGCTCTGTAAAGAAGAATAATGTATGTGAGTGTTATTTTTTGTGGATTGAAATGTTCTAATTGGTCTCTTTCTTGCTCATGTATCCCTTGTGCTCATTCATAGTGTCTGCAAATTCATCATCCTCTTAAGGTTTTTCGATTCCCAGAAATGAATATTTACAGATTATCTGGCAATTCGAATTTCTGTGAACCCAAAATATGATGACACCCATTTTCCATGAACACAGCCATGCCACATTTGCCACTGTTGAAGTTTTCCCAGAGTGAGAATTCGACTGTTCCTGAGAGTGTCTTCTTCCCAGAGATATCTTTGACTTCACAGAGCTTCTCAAGCCTCCTGACCACATAGTCATTTGCCAGAACTTTGCCTTTGTTCTCTCCCTCCTCGCACCGTGTCACCAAACCGCTCTCGAATAGAACCACCTTGATGTCGACTCCATTGCTGTCCACCTTGTTCCTTAGAGTTCCTGTCAGGGACACTTCCAATGTGTCTGGTGTTGGCTTTTCGAACGTTGCCTGTTGGTTCAATGTTCACATGATGATTGATAACATGTTGCAAAAACATCAAGAAACCTAGCACCCAAAACGAATTACTAATAATGCAAATGCAAATGCAATGTTGAGATTAACAAGAATAAGAAACAATAATAATGACAGAAAGTAAAGAACTCCTGGTATGTGACGAACTCATGTTTCTAATGAGTTAATTCTAGGTTTCTGACTATATTGATTTTTCACAATTAGTTCATGACTTTTAATTTGGACAAGAGTAAAGTTAAGTGGGCGTTAAATGAGGGGTAGAGTAGTCATTTCACCTACTTAGTGTGTAATTACTCATATTTCTCTCTTGTATACGCGATATATACGAAGTTAATTTCAGTCGAAGCCCTAAAATATTCCTTGTTGTTTCCCATTGTCGTCACTGTCGAAAAGGTCCATTGCTTCGCGTTGTCGCCTGTGAAGAGCTGCTTGCACCGGAAATACTAGGACTGAGTTTTCACGTAGACAATGGGGAAGGACGAGGAATATTCTCGGGCTTCGACTGAGATTATCTTTGTATATATCGCATATACAAGGGGAAAATACGAGTAATTATACACTAAGCAGGTGAAAAAGACTACTACTATACCCCTTCATTTAACGTCCACTTAACTTTTATTTGACGGAAAGACCAACATTTGAAAAAATTTGAAAATCAATGACCTAAATTATCCAAATTAAAAGTCGAGAGACTAATTGTGGAAAATCATTATAGTCGATGACCATTAGTGTAATTAACTCTATTTGTAATCCTGAGACAAACTCAAAGGATGATTACTGACCTGAAAGGATAGAGGTGGGAACCTAGGGGCAGACTTGATGGAGGTCAAGACAGCATCCTGGTCATTACCAACACATTGATCCTGGCTCTGAACCACCATTAATGGCGTGAACATGGTATCAAGTTGGAGGGATTCAACGTAGGTTTTCTGCCGGACGGTCCATTGGCTGCAACCAAAAGGGTCCTTCCACCCCGTATAATCCCAATAGTCGACATGGAAAGCCAGCAAGACGAGCGGCGGCACCTCCTCCAGGTCGAAATCCCCCCGCCCTAGCCGCGAGAAGAGCAGCTCCGCCTCCGGTGAGGTGGCGCAGCCCTGCGACGAGAAGAGCTCCACCACCACTGGCCCATCCCTCGCCGCCTCCCCCTCCTCTTCCGCGGCGGCGTTATCGTCCCCGCAACCCTTGTCGTCGTTCACCGCGGAAGAGGAGCGTTTGCCGCAGCAGCAGAAGAGACTTGGCGCCATAGTTATGGCGCGCGTCTTCTCCACCCGGTGATGCAAAGAAAAAGAAGCTTCAAAGAGAGAAACGACATATTCGGAAGCCGGGGTGGCGGGGAGAAAATGACGCTCAAAATGCTTACATAAATTTCTATATATTATATACTCTATAACCTATTATATTTGATTTACAGAAAAGTCTGTAGCCACGGTCCGAATATGTTACAAGTATCAACATTATGTTACACTATGGTACATCATATCAATTGGGTCAATTAATACATGACTGGATAGCTAAGTTTTAACAGAAAATTTTGTCTGATATAACATGTTTAATGGGCTAAAACGTAATAAAATGAAATAATAGGTTCAAATGACAATCAATTTGAATATATAGACATTTCTAAAAACTTGAGATCAGATCCGCTGAGACACGTCTCGAATAGAATTTTAGGGGTGCCAACTAGAAGGAAATTTTCGTGAATTTGTATATTCATTTCAATTGCCAACTAGAAGGAAATTCTATCTATCAAAAAGAAAGAAAAAAAAAAAAAGAAATTCTATATAGTATATACCGCATCCGGTTTGAAAATCCATGACCACCACAGATGGCGTATCCTAGTTTTTGTGGCTCGACCATCTTGGACCAACCACCTCAGCCACAACTATACATACAACATAAATCCCCCCAACAATCTGGGCAGCAAAAAGCTAGAGACATGCAGCTCTATCTGATCTTTAATTGATAGATATTACACAGAAAAAAGTGGGTTAGTTATAGCCGCCATGCTAGAAGGCAAAGCAGTGATAGGCGAAACAGATATGCTGCAAACCATGCAGCAAGATGCACTTGACTTAGCAGCAAAAGCCCTCGACTTCTTCGACGTCACAGACTCCACTGAGATGGCCCGTTTCATTAAAAAGGTAACACCTTTCTTGTTTTCTTCTTCATATATCATACACATACTATGTATATATTGCCCAATTTTAACTTATTTGACGATTATTAAATGTTTGACTTGGTTAAACGAGTTTTTTGTAACAATATATTGTTTCAAAATGTTAAAATTAAAAAAATTGTTCAAATTAACTTTTTTCCATCAATTTTTTTAGAAAGTTATTTTGCATGCTAACAGTTAATTTACAAACACTTTCCTACAATCAGCTAATGCTATTAACTAATCAAACCTACTAACAGGCTACAAGCTATTTACCGAACACCACCATATATATATATATATATATATATATATATATATGAAAGCTTGATTGGTTTGGGTGGCTTTGATGCAGGAATTTGATAGGGTATATGGAGGCAATTGGCAATGCATTGTTGGGACGGATTTCGCTTCATTTGTGACGCACTGCTCCGGCTGTTTCATCTATTTTCACGTCGGCAGCCTCGCCATTTTGCTGTTCAAGGGCTCAACCGCTTCCGACGACACCGACACCGACGACGAACCTCACCCGTCTCCGCCGCCTCTCCAAATAGTAGCTTGAATACCTAAGTAAATATACATACTATTCTTTTCAACCGTCACTCGTTGTAAAATTAAATTTCTCACATATACATATATGTTCAATCTTCTTGCTGTTATGTCATCATTATTCTTGTTAACGCCCTACCCTTTTGGTTAAACTTGTCATGTCCTATTACAATTTATCTCTTATATGTGATTTACGGATCAAACTATGGTACTGTTTACCAACTATCATGAATAGGAAGGAAATTTGAGGGCTATTATTCTATTATACATAAGTGTAGTTTACCAGGTATAAGGCCGGAGATATTGGCAAATAATAATGCTAACATGCACTAAGAATCAAATCTTTGTGTATGGATTAGAGGTTAGGGTCACAAACCATTAGACCAAGAAGGAGGTTGTGAACTAAGGGATAATTTTTAAAGAGAGAGAAAGCACCCTATTTATATTGTTGAAGAATGGTTGACAAATGTACGACATCGGGTACCCTTCATTCTTGGTCACACACGTGTTCTTTACTACTTTGCCTTTGCTTCCAACAGACTTCTCATGCATAAGTGGAGATTCCTACCTTGTTAACCCGGCCCATAGGTCACATTTTCAAATCTTCTTGGCTACATGTACTTTCTTTAATATTTTGCTCAATGCTTCCTTCTTTTCTCCTTAGACCAAGACTTATCTAATAAAATAATGGACCTCGGGTTCTGATGAATTGCATTAGAGTGACAATATAATATTGAGATTTTTGTAAATTTTAATTTTATAATTATGAAAAAATAAATAAATAAACCTTAAAGTTTGATATATTAATATAATTTGGGATGAACAACTACCTAACGCTTAGAAATCAAACTCGTCTTGATTAGGCTTGGAGGAAGTCAAGATAGCCGTATAAAGTCTGAGGCGATCTTCTTCGATCGACGAACACCGCGTGGGCGGCCTCCTCGGCATTATAAACGGCAGCGAGCAGAGCGTGAGGCGGTGCTTATAGCGGCGCCAGGCGAGCTGAATGGCGACGGCGGCCCAGGTTCTCCATCCCGGCGAGTAATACCGCGCGCTCCTCTTCACCTTCTCCTTCACGAAGGTGTAGCGGAAGTGCTGCGTGACGTACTTGACGTCCTCGGCGTCGAGGCCGAAAGCCTCGGTGGTTTCGAGGGTTGTGAGCGTGAAGGAAGAGGGCGGGAGGCGCTCGATGAAGGGGCGGCGGAGACACCAGGAGAGAAGCTCGTCGCCGCTGAAGTTCCCCGGACCTAACATGCAGCAACTCTTCACGCCGTCCCGGAGTTGTTGGCTGCTCTGGAGATGGCCTCGAACTATAAACAACATTCTCTTCACCGGATCTCCCTCTCTGGTTATCTGAGAAAATCATAGAATTGTTTGCACCTTAATTTAATCTCCAACTCTTATAATATTTTCACGAGTTAATTCCAGCAACGGTCTTCTGACTATATTGATTTTTCAAAATTAGTCTCTGATTTTTAATTGGATATTTTATGTCCATTACTTTCAATTTCTTTTCAATTCAGGTCCTTTCGTCAGTTTACGGTAAATTGAAGGGTATAGTACTCATTTTCATCTGCCTAATGTATAATTCTCCTTATTTTTTCTTGTATACGCAACTTGAGACATCACTTAATTGCTTAATCCCTAATGGAATTTTGTTTTTTTGAGTGGATTTAAGGATTAAGCAATTAAGTGAATCCGAAGTTGGGCATATAAGAGATTATACATTAGGCAGATGAAATGACTACTTTACCCTTTCATTTAAAGTCCAATTTATCGTATCGTAATTTGACGAAAGAATCTCAATTAGAAAAAATTGAAAGTCAAGAAACGTAAAGTGTTCAAATTAAAAATCAATGACTAATTTTAAAAAATTAATATAGTCGGAGAACTATTGCTTTTAGTCTTAACTTATCATTTTTTTTTTACCCCATTTGTTTCTCAATTTTAAGTGTTTTTTTTTTCTCACTTTTCAAACCAAGCACACTATATGATTATTATTTTATTTTGTATTTGTACTACCTCCCGTAAGACCAAATTCATGACCTTCTATTTAAGAAAGCTAGCACTAGACCACAAAATTATTGACAATTTAACTTATAATTACCGTTTCTCCTTTTGTAAATATAAGAGATTTCACACGATCACATATGTTCTCGAGGACCAAACTATCCATATGCTGAAACAACGGTACCTGCAGAAATAATATTAATTCACTCGATCACTAAATTAAAGGACTTTATAATTTTTAGGTTATAATTATATATATGGTATACCTACCTGTCTAACCAAGTCCAAGCAGAGATGATATTTGATGTCTCTCCGGAGGCCTTCCGGCAGATTTCGGATAATTTGGCACTCATCGACGCCGCGCATCGCCGCCCAGCGCGTCCGCTCGTAGTTCCTCACTCTCTGCCGGAGCTCCGGCTTCAACCGCCGCCTCCTCATCCACCACTCCATGTTCCGCATCTTCAAATGCATCACTTGTTTCTTCGACGTCGTCGCATTCAGAAACACCTGCAACCTCGTACATATCCCACTACTTCATTTCTCGTACAAATTATTCTCAAAGACGGCCGGCCGGCCGGTCCCATTAATTACCTTGATGTTTCCGATCAACATGGTGACCAGAAGAAGCCCGCTGGTGAGAACGACGATGATGAAAACCAGTTCTAGCCAATCTGTCGTGCTCTCCAAGTTACCAAAAGTACTGCATTCGCCACGACAACGTTATCAGATTCATCGTACGAGCTGAGGTTTTCACGTTTTGAAAAGCAAAAGCTTGAATTAGGGTCCGGAAATCCGGAAAATTTTTTGAGTTTTCAGTATTTGGATGCAGTATGAACATCCAGTCAACAAAAATAAAGCTATTTTGACGGAAAATGACTTCCGCCAAAATAATTAAACATATAATTCTACTCATTTTTTGTCAAAAAATAAACTATACACACCAAATTTTTCAAAATGCAATCAAACACTGGAAATGAAAATATTTTCTGAAAAATAACACATTTTTCAGAAAATATTTTCTAAAAGTCATTTTCTTTCTTTCCAAAGAAACCCTTAGTTTAATTATTACCTGAGAGTCATGAGACCCCAGAAGATGGGAAGGAGAATCTTCTCCAAACGGTTCTCGTTTGTGACGAGTTGAACCGTCCATTGATAAGCTCCATAAGCGAATTTATCGTCGTCGGCCAGGCAAGTTGTCCTTGCCTGGTGGTTCTCCGCCCACAGCCACCGTGCTGGACGGTCGGCGGCCAGCGTGGTGGTTCCAAAATAAATTTGGTCTTCACAAGCCAGCAATCCCGGGCTGCAACCCTTACTCGCTCCGCATTGCTCTTTCAAGCACTTAACAGCCCTTTGTATCCCTAGCAAATACCAACATGCCCCTACAGCCTGCATGCAATCATTTTCTTAATTTAATTAATTTATCCAAACACAACATATCAAACTTTGAAAAACCAGCTTAGTTGGCGCGAGTTGCCGTGCATTCTCTTTCCTTAAAGAGAGGTCGGGAATTTGAACTGTACCCCCTCTGGTATAAAAGAATCCAATCTGACCAATACTTTGCCTCTAAATTGGGCTGGGCCGGGGGCTGACACGAATGAGGATTAGTCTGGTACGGATAACTCCTACGGTTAGGACCTGCTCAGAATACCTTATGGCTTGACAAAAAAAAAAAAAAAAAAAAAACTTTGATTTATGAAAGAAAAGACTGCAATCCCTATCCAACTAATGTGCACTTTGGATAGGTGAAATTCATCTTTTGACTCTAACCAACAAATTAGATGATGACCACAATGAAATAATCCCTAAGACATTCATAACTGGATCAACTCAAATCATGAAGGTCAATAAGTAGCTCTCATCATCCACAAAATACACTAAAAAATAACTGAAATATTATATTAATCAAATTATAAATTGGGGGTGATAATTTAGTGTTAAAGTCACTTTAATTATCATCAAATAGTATAAGGTAGACCGATTTTGTTTGTTTTTATTTTTATTTTTTAAATACTCACCAAAAATTATTTTCATCTGTCAATTTATGACCGACGGAAAAAGTCGACGAAAATTGACATTTTTCCCGCTTTGAGTTACATAAGTCCATTATATATGCTAATACTTTGCACACTTTAAATTAATCACCTTTTAGTCCTTTCCTTCCATTCTTTTGATGATTTCATGTTTCTTTTTGTCTGATTATATTTTATGGAAAAAAAAAAAATTGTTTAGTGTACTTATTGTAGTCCTATTTTGAGATAGAAATTAAAATTAACTAGAAGTGTTTTATATAAAGTAAAATTTTTGTAAGTGACCATTTTGGCTTTAAGGACTTTATAAGTTCAATCCGATCAATATTCCTTTTTTTTTTTTTTTTTTTTTTTTTTAGTGCTAAAGAAATCATCGTGAAACACAACTCTAGTCATGTTCCTTTCACAATTAACGTTGTTGGTTGCTGATAAAAAAATATTCCAATTTCCCCAATCCCCACCATCAATCTAGCCCTAACCAACAAAAGAAAAAAAAAATATTTAAATAATCAAACAAAGTTTTACTTAATAACTTGTAACTGACCAGAAATTAGAAAACAAAAAAAAAAAATTCAATAAGTTCAATTATCAACCATCAGTTAAGCGGTGTGTTGGGTTTTTAACTTTTTTTGCTCACCCCTATATTAATTTTTATTTTTTTCTTCTTTTACATATATAATGTAAATACTTTAATAGTATATTATTTTTAATTATAAGACTAATAAATCCCCGCTCGACAGAACATTTGGGATCTGTCAACTTTAAACATAATTCTCTCAAAATTTGATCTCTTCTCTCAAATACTGAACTATTGAGTTAAGCTCCTGCGGGCTAGGTGTAATAAAACTCAATTCTATTTCACATTTTTTCTCATTTTTGTGCCTACTACCCGAATATTTTGCCCTCCGAACAATACCTTAAAAAAAAAAAAAAAGAGGAGAGGGGCGGTGTCCTTACATGAGAGGCTACGAAATATGCGATCATGTTGAGAGCGATTCCCCACCAAACGGTGCCGAATATGTAGCCGCCGGAGAAGTTCTGCATCCGGCGTAAGTGGCCGACGGAATGATAGATCTTCGGAAGGTATTGGAAGAGGAAGACGATCAAGAACACCGTCATCACCGTCGCCGTCGACCCCTTCTCCAGTAACGCCGGAGTCGTCACCCATAATACTATCTGCGGCCACCAGATCGAATAACCATGCAAATTAAAACTAAATAAATAATATATACTCCGTAATATATTAAAAAATATATATATTATTTTATATTTTTATTCCTTAAAAAAATTAAACTTTTATAGGATTCCCAACGAAATATTCCCTTTTTTTCGACTTTTTCCTAATTATCGTACTAGCAGACACTGCAGCATCACATGTCACTGCAACACTACTGCATGAGTGCATGCATAAAACTTGTCAATATATTTACCTGATTTTTTCATACTGCAGTACTGATATTCGATTTTTTGATATAAAACATGATCCTATTAAGATGGCAAAAATATGTACAATTTCAGGCAAATTGGTCAGACATCTAACTTAATAATCACAAGATTTCAAGTTCAATTCTCAATCAAAACACACTTATTAGACCTTTTTGATTTGAGTTGATTTTTTTTTGTTTGTGTAAATTCCGAGGTGGTCCGAGTCTCTCTCTGTCCATTTAACAGATCTACCCAACTAATCATCATTCGCTCAGGGAGGCACAGAAGCTAACCCAAAGAGAAATCATTATTGTCTTTTATATATATTTTTTGTCAATTAGGATCACAAGTCTGAATTTACTCCGTGCATACTCCTGATGGTGGGTGAAGTCAATTGGATATTTTAACGGCAATTAAATTAAACATTGGTTTTAGCAATATAATGTATGTTTATGTTTATGTTTATGTTTATTATAATGACGCACCTGGGGTAAAGGAAGGATGACGAAGAGTTCAAAGAGGAAACCCTTTTTAGCTTTAAGATATCGAGACGCGGCGGCGCGGCGGGTGACGAGGTTGTCGTGTTGCCGTCTGGCATCGTCGTCGTCGCCGGCGGCGGCGAAAGCCTGCGTCCGCCGCCGCGTGTCCGTCTTGAACTGCACCCACATGTTGCAGAGGTGCAAGGCGTCGGTCATGCAGCGGAGGACGGTGGCGGTGGTGGCGAACCAGCCGTCGACGAAGAGGCACATGCAGTTGTCGCTTATGGAGAGGGCGTAGAAGAACAGAGGGTCCACGAACAGCCCGGCGGCGCATACTAGCAGGAAAACCCGGTTCCATTCTTGAACCCACGTCGCCCTCGGGTCCAAAACCTTCCCAAACAGGCCGCACAATAATCCGCCACGGCGGCGAGCGCCGCCGCCGCCGAATACGCTCCTACTGCAGCCGTGAAACTTGTCGTCTTCTTCGTCTTCATTATCTTCTTCTTCTTCTTCTTCATCAGTTTCGCAGTACTCATCGTTACTGCGTGACGGTTCCAGTTCATGGATGCTCGCCATTTTCTTCAAACAATCGTTATGAATGCTAAGAAGATTGGAGTGAGGGATTTGTCCAATTTGAAGAGAATAATATATGCATGTACTGATGATTTTCAGGAATAATTGCAGGTTGTGTGGAGCAGGGTGATGATATAGTAAGGAAGGAAGAAATAGACCATTGCTAAGTGAAAATTACTCAAATGCCCCTCATCGAGATGTTGTAATTTAAAAATATTAAGTGTATTTTCAAGACATTCAAAAAAAAAAGAGTGTATTTTCAAGGGTATCACACTAAGAGCACCCTCAATAGTTGGAGATTTTATTCCAGATTTTTATGAGTCCTAACATCGGCCTCATTATCCAGTATCTAACTCAATCACAAAAACTCTTCTTCCCATTAATTTTAATTTTTTTATGAACCCACTATTTTATCTTCATATTTTGATCCTTTTTTTTTCGTCTTAACCCTCCTTGTTATTCTCACCTGGCCCCACTGTTTTAGTATAATTCACACAAACTTTGTTTTGCAGGCCCCACTTCTCACCTGCTATTTCCTTTTTTAACTGACAGAAAACTTTTTTTACAAGAGTAAAAGTTTTGCAAAATCTTCCTCTTCCATTTGTAAAAAACTCATCCAAGGGATTTTATTATTCTAAAACTTGGTGAAGATCCCCTATTGGGGTTGTCCTAAAAAAATTATGTTTTATAAATTCATAGCACACTGTGAGAATTGAGAATCATACTTCACTCAATCTGTCACCGCTTTCAAACCTAAATTTGATGGGTGAGCCTGATTGTTGTGTTCTTTTTATTTTTTTTAAAGAAAAAGGAATAAATTAGTAGGGTTAAAGAAATATTCATATCACTTCTATTTGGAGCCACTACTTCCACTTTGAGATATATGTGTAAAGGCATATAAAATTTGGTGAAAAGATCAGTCAACAAATGAGAATCACATGGAATGTGTGAACTATTTTTGTGCCACTTGTAATGTCTGATTGTGCGTTTGCAAATAAGTGATTGTATATATATCCTAAAAACAGGCATTTTTGTAATTTAAAACAAGCATTTCTGTAATTTATAATGTTTGATTGTGCACTTCGTATAAGAACATGAAGTAATTTTCGTGCATTCATTTGATCGTACCCTGTTTCACTACATACTTGTGGAACAGTAAAAGTGGCCTATAATATAATTTAAACTAATCAACTATAGGTCCTATAATATAATTTAAACTAATCAACTATAGGTCCTACTTCCTATTACTCTGTATCATTTACCAGCTAAAGTCAAGGTGTTTCACCTAGAGTGCACCTTTAATAGCGGCTAGGGGCTTTTTTGGAAATTAATTGTAACACATTGTAATTTTAACACGATTACGATGAAAAAATCAAAGCTAGGGGAGAATAATGGAAGCAAAAATGGGAGGTGAAGGAAGAAGGGCTAAGAGGAAGACAAGAAATGTGGATTGGTATGATTGAATCAGGGAGGAGAAGGGACGAGATATCTCATTATTGAATAAGTTCAATAAAACACAGTTTCCACGCAATTTCCTCTACTTGTTTGCTAGCCAATTAAGAAGATGTGTGCATACATCCTTTCAAACAAAAAAAAGATGTGTGCATATACAACCCCAAGCCTATGACGTGGCAAAAAATCCATCTTTTTCCTTCACATATACTCAAATCGATCATTTTCTTTACTTACAGTTCATAATATATTAACTATAATAAATACATAATTGTGCACACACAACCCCAAGCCTATGCAGTGGCAAAAAATCCATCTTTTCCTTCATAGATACTCAAATCGATCATTTCCTTTACTTACAATACATAATATATTAATATTAATTATAATAAATACATAATTTGTGCATACACAACCCCAAGCTTTTGACGTGGCAAAAAATCGATCTTTTCTTTCATAGATACTCAAACCGATCATTTCCTTTAATTTACTTACAGTACATAATATATTAACTATAAACACGTAATCATTTATCCGATCCCACAATGCAAGGTTAATCATAGTCCACAACATAATTTGGGTTGAGCCCAAAGTTAGTTAAAAGATGCCAAAGAACTAAAGATTATGAAACAGAAAAGGCAAATACCCCCAAAGTTCCAAACTGACCCCTTTTTTTCTGGCTTTTGGGGTGTGCTCTCAGGTATTCTGGAAATTTGAGCAACAATATATTTCCATGACAAAGTAGTTAAGGTTGTTCTATGACAAAATGTTAGCTCATCCTAACACAATATTGACAAGAGAGACAAATGATGAACAACTGGCTCCAATGTAGAAGATAAGGGTGTGGCTATTGCAAGGCAGGTTAAGGGTTTGGTAAAACAAAAACCCGAGTTTTTTGACATCTAGACATCTACAAATCTCATCGTTCATTTATCTTCGTTCTTTCTCATCTTAGGAAAACCTGCTCGCCCATCCTTTCGGGGATTCTCCACTTCCCTTCTGTTATCTACCCTTACCTGCACGAGAAGTATAGTGGAAAAATATAATCTTTTACCCGATATTGCTTTCAATATCATTCCAAGGGTACACAACTAATACAAGTTATGCATAATAAGAAAGAATTGTTCGGAGATCTGAAAATTATCCAGAGAAGTATAGAGAAGTGCGGGATCATGAATCAAACAGCAAGAAGATTACCTTTACACCAGTCAATGTTGTTCCCGGGATCCTTTCCTTTGAAACTTTAGGAACCTGCACATTGACTGTAGCTGCCCTCTCGAGAGAGCTTGATTTCAGACCCACTATCCTCGGTGCATTCTCTTTACCAGTGGCCATAGTTCTTTTGGTTTTGGTTCCCGTGCTCTCTTTAGCCTTCCTAACCTCATTTGAGGGCACATTTACGTTGCCTCGATTGGGAACAAAAGCTTTTTGTTGTGTTGTATTAGTACGATGATGACCCTGCAAACCCACATACAAATTCAGAAAATCAATCACTATCATCATATGAAAAAGATCTATATCCTCTGAAGCAAAAATGAAATAGAGAAACAAATCCAAGAAAGACATTCAGTCATTTAACAAATGCCAAAACAACTCAAGATGTATTCTCAGAACTCGATACGTACTTTCACAGTAAAAGAAAAAAGTTTTAGTTGTTCAAAACAAGTCCCATTAAAGTTTGTAAAAGCTTTTTACGATTGGTTTATTTGTTTCACAAGAATTTGCATGCTGAGCTCGAAGAAAACATGCCTTGTACATTCGTGGTAGCTTCGTCTTTTCTTTTGGGGGGTCATTCATTCTGAAGACATTTCTACTATCTGGAGTTGTGCCTTTAGTTTGGCTTCTATCCTCGTGAGTATTTGAAGACTCCATGCTTGATTTGCTCGAAGCAGATTTTCGACCTTCAGATTGCCTCGGACTATTAACCACCAGTCTTAATGCCTGTCTAGTAACACAACTCTTTCTAACATTAACCCTTAGAGTCGACAATAAATCACTAGTTCGTCCAAATACTTGACTGTTTATGTTTGTGCACTTTCGAGGTTGCAGTTCCGTAAGTCTAGATGTTACGGTGCATGTTGAATTTCTTATCTCCCGAGAGTTCTGATTTTGTTGTTCGACATCCTCATAAGTCACGATGCTGCTTGAATTACTCGTCACCGAGGACTTCTGACACCATTGATCACTAACCTCAGATGTAATGGTACTTAAACTGCTCTGGCCAACAGAAATAGATTTCGAAGCCCCATGGTGTTTTACATTTATGTGGCTTGTTCGATCTTTCACAGCTTTAGTAAACCCCGAGTTCACCCGTGAAGATTTACTGCTCAAGTTCTTAACCGGATGCTTCTTACCCATGCTAATCTTGCGGTTTCCTTTTCCCCACTCCCGGCTTCTGTAATCTTTACCTCTCGATCTTCCCACCGAGGGTGGAAGCTTTGGGGAAGATTGTTCATGCCCGCCAAACTCCATTTCTGCACAGATCTCCCCAATGCGAGAAAAAGCAGCTTTCAATTCTTTCGAAGAAGATTGATGAAACCTGAAAGTTTAGTCAATTTAGCGACGATTCTACATCCAGTACCCCAAAAGACCATGTCTAAACAAAACGACAAGACGCTTACAGATGGCTCGTGTGGAACCATTCATCATCCCTGCAACACAAACACAACGCCATAAACGAGCTAGTCTTGATTATAGGCTCTCATATCAGCAAGAACCTTTAACATTAACCACAAACTGTATCTATAATTCTATACTTACTTGTCAGCATACATAGACTTACATTCAACACTGAGATCCACCCACATGGGAGCATCAATCTCATCCTGCAATGCATAAATGATCAAATCAAATCCCTAAGAAACCGAAAAAACACCCTGCCCCCCGTGGACACTCTGAGGGGGAGAGTTGAGACTGAACTTTGAATACAAGTATGCATTTTCAAATCTAAAACTCTTAAATATAACCTCAAGAGAATACCAATTGAATCTGAGGATCAAAAATATATCTAGCAAAAATTCCCATTCCAATATAATAATCCACATTTGAACATAAACCCAAACCCCCAATTTCAAATTTCACATTACTGTCAACAATTACCATCAATGCATAAACACTTCAATATTGAAAACAACCTTTTTCTTAAGAAACCAATATCAGCATAAAAACCCAAAAACACAAAGAATCCGCAATTAACAGCACATTATCACAAAAATTTCAAGAACGAAGAGTGAAAATCAGAGAGTAGGGAAACGCGAATTACCAGAAACTCCCAATGGTCGACTGGTTCAGACCCATTCTTGACGAACAGTTCAATCCCATCACTCTTCGCTTTTCTTCCATTGCCCTTGGCAGAAGGAATACGGGGATTCGGCTTTCTGATAACCATTCTCGTTCTCAGACGGCGGGACACTCGGCAAATTTGAATCTTTCCGGAAAAGGGTACGAGGGAATCTTGACCTTAAGCGAGAATGTTTTAGCCTTTAGCTATTTGTTGTCGCCATGAAAGAGTAGGAGAGCTTTCGAGTTTCAAACAGGCATCATCAGCAAACAACATTTCTACTACCAGAAGGCAAATAGTACCTTTCGGCTTTCATCATCATAAACTATAATATACGATGGCTAGAAGCCCTCCAACAGTCACCCATTTATTTCTCTCTCATTTTTTTCTTGATGAAATTCAAAAAAAAAAAATCTGGATTTAATTTTCCGTTATAGTGATGTTTTAAAATTTTAATCTTTAATTAATAATTGAATTATATTGTATTCTTGATAATAACTTAGTGAAAAATTAAAATGCATATCACTATTTCATTGTAAGTTTCATTTGTTACTAATTCAATATTTCTTTTTTTTTTTTTTGAATTATTTGAGAACATTTAAAAAAATTAAACAGTGTAAAAATCTTTTTTAAGACGGACAATGCCTATAAAATCTTGTATTTCGAGAAGTAATAGAGCCATGGAGGAGTATTGAAAACCCTATAACTTCAATTATATATGATGGAAGCTTTTGTGAAAAAATTAGTCGTTTTATTTTGCTCATTCAATATGTGTCTCGATACATCATACTATTATCCCAATTATAACTTGTAAATAACGACAAAATTTACTATAAAGTCCCTTTTTATTCACCTCGATCAATCCTATCTAATATAATGTGTATATGTACATTATTAATTATCTATAGATATAATACCAAATTCTTTAAAATGTATTGTCATAATTATAAAAATATTCTTTCAGAAAATAGGAAATTTGTTATTTGCTGGAAACTTTTCTCTGAACTCGTTCTTAAAAATGCTGGCCGACAAAAAACAAAACTAAATGGTAAATAAAGTAACATGGCCGATTGGGCGGTGATAGTGATCTGATAACAGTTTGTGAACTCTCTCCGGAGCACCCACAGCTAAATTTCGACTCCTTCACTCAGGAACCCACACAGTGAAGCTTTCTGGGGAGGTTTTTGTTGGTTTGATGCAAAAATAGGAAGGGGAGATTTTCAATGAGGCGAAGGTCGTTCGATTTTCGAAGCAGACCCGCAAAGAGACGGTACTCCAAACTGGGATGGCTGATATTCTGCGCCTTCTTAGCGCTTCTCTTATTCGCCATCATCCGCCAGAAAAGCTCTTCTCCCTCCACGCCTTCTTTAATCCAGGTAAAACCTGCCTTACCCACCAGCGTTTTGTCTCATTATATCCCAAAAGATTAGCGCTTTCTTCCAGTTTCTTTGTTGATGGTGTAAATGGTGTTTTCTTTTGGTGTAAAAGATTAGATTTTTTTTTTTTTTTTTTTTTTTGCAGACCAATTGTGTAAGTGTGTAACTCACTGGTTCTATTTCTAGACTGTGCTGTATAGCTGTGTTCAATAATTTATAGTCAATTTGTTCAGATTTGGATGGTTTGTTTCTTAGTGGCATGTTAGTGTAGCAGATTATAAGAAAAGAAGAGGACTTTGCTGGTCAATCACTGTGTTTTTGTGCAGGAGAGTTGGCAGGCATTTCTTATATTTCTGTTTTGGGTACCAGTAGTAAAAAAAAATTGGAGTTTAGTTTTATGGGATTTGGGGATGAAGAGATTTCTTGGGGTTGCTTTAGAAAATGCTTAGTGGTTTAGAAAATGAAGTTTGAACCTCTGAATAACAATCCAATCCATTGGTGTATCTCGGATTTAAATGAAGCTTAAATTTAAGAAATTTAAGTAATGTCCTCTTAAATTTAAGGCTAGGTCCTTGCATTGTCTCGTCCGTTGCAATTTTATGTGTTCCCTGCTGCAGTTTCTTGCCATTCACTTATGTTTTTGTTATGTTTGTTGCTTTAGACTTTTTAACTTTGTTTCTTTCGAGACTTCAACTGTATTGTATGAGAATGTGCCGGGAGGAAAGTTGGGGAAATGGATAAGTTTATGCTATTTGGTAGAAGTGTGGTATATACCGTCTCCAAGGGGTGCATGTTGCTAAAGAAACACGAGTGAGTGTTCAATTTCGATGTTAAGGAGAATGTTTTAAGTCAATTGAATTGCAGAAAGTTTCATAGGAACCTTTCTATACCTATTGAAAAAATCTAGCCATAACCCATTTGTAGTTCTTTATTCTTTGCCTCTTGAAATGACTGTTCTGTTGATTTCTGATCTGACTATATATGCATGTAAAGGAATTAAATAGGCAAAATTGTAAGTTAGTTTACTTTGAAGATATGATATGGATGTAAGTTCCAGAGAACTCTTGTTCGTTTTCACTTCCTGAATAGAAACTTTAAGTACATAGAACACTAATAATTTTATGTAAATGTTCAGGGATTTAATAGACGGAACAAATTTCTGGAAGGTTTTAACATCACCGAAGAAATGTTGGACCCTCATTCAATATCTAGGCAAGTGAATGATCAAATATCTCTTGCTAAATCCTTTGTTCTGATTGCAAAAGAGAGCAACAACCTTCAACTTGCATGGGAAATAAGTGCCAAGATTCACAAATCACAAGTACTCCTATCAAATTCAGCGACGAGGAAAACCCCATTAACGATGAAAGAGGCAGAATCAAGAATCCGTGAAATGGCACTTCTGCTTTGTCAAGCCCAGCAACTCCACTATGATAGTGCAACCATGATTATGAGATTAAAGGCCAATATCCAATCACTTGGAGAGCAATTGAATTCCGTGACAGAGAAGAGCTCAAAGTATGGACAAATAGCAGCCGAGGAAGTGCCAAAGGGTCTATACTGCCTGGGTGTTAGGTTAACTGTTGATTGGTTCCAGAACAAAAAGCTGCAGGAGAAACAGCTCAGGGAAGCCAAGAAACTCGAGGATAATAGCCTTTATCATTTTTGTGTTTTTTCTGACAACATCCTAGCTACTTCAGTCGTGGTCAATTCAACAGCGTTAAATGCCAGGAATCCAGACCGGATTGTCTTCCACATCGTGACTGATGAAATAAACTTCGCTCCAATGAAAGCCTGGTTCTCTATGAATTCTTTCCGGGGTGTTTCAATAGAAGTTCAGAAGTTTGAAGACTTCAGTTGGCTGAATGCTTCTTACGTCCCTGTTCTTAAGCAGCTGCAAGACTCCGACACCCAAAATTACTACTTCTCTGGACGTCAGGATGGTGGTAAAACCCCTATAAAATACCGTAACCCAAAGTACCTCTCGATGCTCAACCACCTTAGGTTCTATATTCCCGAAGTTTTCCCAAAGCTTGATAAGGTAGTATTTCTCGACGATGATGTTGTGGTTCAAAAGGATCTATCGCCATTGTTCTCCATTGATTTGAAAGGAAACGTGAATGGAGCCATCGAGACTTGCACGGAGACATTCCACAGATACCACAAATACTTGAACTCCTCCCACCCACTTATACGCTCACATTTCGATCCAGATGCTTGTGGGTGGGCCTTTGGCATGAATATCTTTGATTTGGTTCAATGGAGGAGGAAGAATGTGACTGGTATATATCACTACTGGCAGGAGAAGAACGTAGATCGAACACTATGGAAGCTCGGGACCTTGCCACCCGGGCTTCTTACCTTCTACGGGTTGACTGAACCGTTGGATCGTAGTTGGCATGTTTTGGGATTGGGATACACAAACGTCGATCCACAGGTGATCGAGAAAGGTGCAGTTCTACATTTCAATGGAAACTCCAAGCCATGGCTGAAGATTGGAATGGAGAAGTACAAACCATTGTGGAACAAATACATAGATTATTCTCATCCTCTCTTGCAACAATGCAATATCCATTGACCATTGTCAATAGATAAGGCTTTAGTTAGCCATACCAAAACCAAAGATGAATCCTTTCTATATATGTCTCTTGAAACATAAAACAATGTTGTTAATCTGACCATGGGTTTATGCTTAGAAATCTCTAAAATTTTTCAAATCATTGATGTATTATATTTGTTCCACTTCTAATGTGTAGCTTCAGAGTTCAGACATATCTGTTGTTGAGGTTACTATCATTTGTTC
Source organism: Ipomoea nil (assembly GCF_001879475.1). NCBI lineage: Eukaryota > Viridiplantae > Streptophyta > Magnoliopsida > Solanales > Convolvulaceae > Ipomoea > Ipomoea nil. Next base: position 782,113 of record NW_017617241.1, on the reverse strand, counting down.
ATGCAGATTTACCCGATAATTGAGTTTATGCCCATTGATGGTAGTTAGAAAAAGCATTCTGAATAATTAAAATGAATGATCAAGAAGGGGTTCATGGAACAAATGACTGGAAATCATTGTACAATGTATGGTTCTCAAGGATACAAAGGTATATATTCCAATAATTTTAGCAGGCTCCTAAGAATCAAGAAAGATAATGATCTGGATAGAAGGATACCACTTGGAGATACTTAAAAATCTTTAGGAGCCCTGTGATTGGTCAGTCTATGACTTGAGTTTATCATCAACCACAAATTCTATCCATGCAATCGTGACCACCCATCTTTGATTCTCTCTCTCTCTCTCCCCACACATAATAAAACCAGTTCCTCATCACCTTCTAGATTGCTCCAGCAGTTATTTAACAGAAAACTAGTCCCAACTCTAAGCTTGAGAGAGAGAAACCAAGAATGGCATCCATGGCAGCTGCTGCTAGCTCCACCACTGTTGTGAGAGCCACCCCATTCTTGGGTCAGACCAAGAATGCTAATCCTCTTAGAGATGCTGTTCCCATGGGACCTGCTAAATTTACCATGGTGATTTCTCCTCACACTTCTGTTATACTAAGATAGTAAGATAAATTTTATTTTATTTGGTTGCTTAATTTCTTGGTTTTCATCTTCATAGGGAAATGATTTGTGGTATGGGCCTGACCGTGTTAAGTACTTGGGACCCTTTTCTGCTCAAACTCCTTCATACTTGACTGGAGAGTTCCCTGGTGATTATGGATGGGACACTGCTGGTTTGTCTGCTGATCCTGAGGCTTTCGCCAAAAACAGGGCTCTTGAGGTACTTTAAATTAGTTTTTATGTATATTTTATGAGGTCCAAAGATCTAACTCTTGTATATATATCATATCATGTGAAAGACTTTTGGTCATGTTTTTCTCGAGTAAGAGTCAAACTTTGGACACCCGACTCAACCAAAATCTAACTCTATAGGTCTAATGGTAGGTGGGATATAGAATGTGATATGTAAAAAATATTGATTATGAGGTATCCCACTCAAGTAGGTTAGGCTGTTGACTTGATAATCACAAGGTTTCAAGTTCAACTCCTGATGGGAGTGGCTTATTGACCTTATTGGTTTGAGTTAGTCAGGTAAACTAGGCCGGTTTACTTCATTATGGTCTCAGCCGATCAGCTATGGACAATCTAGAATGGTTTACCCCTTTGCTGGCTAGGTCTATAAGGTGAAGTTTACTAAAATGGTTTGAAAATTGGCAGGTGATCCATGGAAGGTGGGCAATGCTTGGAGCACTGGGATGCATAACCCCAGAAGTTCTTGAAAAATGGTTGAATGTGGACTTCAAGGAGCCAGTGTGGTTCAAAGCAGGAGCCCAGATCTTCTCAGAAGGAGGGCTGGACTACTTGGGCAACCCAAACCTTGTCCATGCACAGAGCATCTTGGCAGTGCTGGGGTTCCAAGTTGTTCTCATGGGGCTTGTTGAAGGGTTCAGAATCAATGGCCTCCCTGGAGTTGGAGAGGGCAATGACCTCTACCCTGGTGGCCAATACTTTGATCCTCTCGGCCTAGCCGACGACCCCGTCACCTTTGCTGAGCTCAAGGTCAAGGAAATCAAGAATGGCAGACTAGCCATGTTCTCCATGTTTGGATTCTTTGTCCAAGCCATTGTTACTGGCAAAGGCCCTCTCGAGAACCTCTTGGACCACCTTGACAACCCTGTTGCTAACAATGCCTGGGTTTATGCCACCAAGTTTGTCCCTGGATCATAAATTTCCCTGCATTCATCTCTTGTTCATCCAAACCCCAATGTATGATTGAAAAAAAAAACGAAAATTTTCTGTAGATTATATATAATTTATCAGAGTTTGGACTGAACATCTGCTTTCCAGTTTCTTAGTACTATACAATGATTGGCAACATACTAACTAACCAGGCTCACCTCAAGAACTCTGAGGGGTTTCAGGTGAAAAATCCTCTCGAAAGCTGGTAAATATACAAACGCACCCCCCCCCCCCCCCCCCCGGGTTCTCCGGGGCAAACCTATCTTAACTAGCATGTTTCATGCCTAGAAAGACTGAAAGAGAGAAGAAGAAGAGGTTTAAGTCTGAAACCGTTTGCTCGTCTTTCCCCCCCACCATGTTCTTCGGCTTCTTTCTGCTTCTGAATGCCCCAGCTTGTGTACTTTTACCTTTGCAGCCCTTAATCTCACCTTGTATTCCTTCTTCCATTGCTCAAACTGGAGTTTCAATCTTCTTAGTTCGTCTTCAGGGTTCGTAGAGAGTAACTGTCCCGAGCTGACCTGAAGAATCGCGGTGGCTTTGTCATCGAAATTATGTTTCCTTTGTTCAAACTCCTTTACAAGACGATCGATTGCACTAAGACCACCATCGATCTCTTGACTAGATCCCACAGCACCTTCAGAATCATAAAAGCAACGAGGCGGAAGGCCCACAACGTTGTCAGCTGCAAGACTCTTCTTGGCTGCAGCAAGACTTGCCTGTTCGTAGGCGGAAGGCCCCGGTTTAACATGGAAATCATAATCTTAAAAAATGTTCCATCGTTTTGTAATGTTCTACTATGATAATCCAACGGACACAAGAGCTCACCTGCAAAGATGCAATTTGTTTCTCCCATGTTTCCTCCATCGTCCTCATCTTGGCTTCGTATTCTGACCAATGTGCCTCGAGCTGTTTGGCTTGTTCTTTTAATGCAGCGTTTTCTTTTTCCTTCAGTCCCAGGGTTGTTTTAGACGTGAAAAGATGCTTTTGAAGTTCTTCGATAACAAAGGGTAAAACTTCTGAAGGCAAGTCCTGGTAAAAACGTCAGAAATATACCACGAAAACATCAATACTCGAATGGGATAATACAAATCATAGGATGATGATCAGAGAAGCAATTCTCGAGTATTTCTTTGTTATAAAGTGTACCTTCACCTCCAACATCTTCCCGCCCGCTTTGCATTTGTCGAGAATTACCTTCTTCAAATTCCGCAGGCTACTAACATGCTTTCGTGCCAAGCACCCACGAATTGCTGTAGGAGAACACAAATGAATCATCGATCCTATATTCCATATTGCAGAAATGTTGAAAGAACTAAGACTTTACCTGATTGTATCCTTATAACAGCCACCAACTGCTCATCAATTTTGTTGGAAGCGAGCTGTTCTTTTGATGTATTAAATTGCCTTCTTGCGTTTTCACCACGAACAACTACAATAACGACCATTTACATTAAATCTTTAAAAACCAGCACGAAAGCTTGGACACCACCAATACCCATAACCGGTGGGCTAGGGGCACATGAGCCAAACCACACTAAAAGATTGAATCCAACCAATTAGTTAGTCTAACCCATGACCTTATAAACCCATATATCTTCTCTTATTTTATCAATATGAGACTCTTAACAATCCTAAATACTCGTAGTGGCAACTAAAACTCTAAAAGCAGTCTAGCTTACAAGATTGAAGCGTTATTACTCCTCCATTGAGCTCATGGAAGTGATGGCAAGCACGGTGGCGAGGAATACACTTCTGCACCTCAAGACCGCCCTGCAGGACTTGTTTCCTTGCATCTTCGAGTGCATCAATCTGAAAGTTACGGGGATCAGATATAACCGATATGGGGGCAAGGGGGATACTAATAAAGAATGGACCGCCCTTTTATTTGCCCAGTAGTCCAGCATCTCACCTGTCCAGCTCGGAAATACAATTTGGTATACCCAACCCGGTACATCTCAGGAAGGATATTGAATTGCTGGAGAATAGCAACAGATGTACTTAAAGGATCTCGGGGAACAGTATTATCGACGAGGAGGCTATATCTGAAACACATATATAGCACATGCATATTTCAATTTTCAAGACTTACTAACCAATCAAAGTCAGCAACCGAAAAAAAAGAAAAAAAGGTCACTTACCTTCTCGTGAAATCAAGATGTGTCATCCGAGTAGGATACCCGCATCTCGACATTTTCACCACGTCTAAAACCCCACAGGTTCTAAGCTGCTTTAAGACAAGATTTTTCTCGAACACCCCAGGAAGCTGCTTATCGTTTGGCTTTATGCAGCAGATGAAGCGTGGTGTAGTGTTTTCTAGCTGTTGCATTAAATCGAACAACTGACCCTGCACAGAGAGTTGGAGAGTCTAAGAGGGTCTATGGCTCTGATACCAAATTGAAGCATGTGCTCCATCTCAACTAAAAGCCTAAGCTGATAGTTGGATTGCACATTAATAGTTATATGCTCAACAGTCAATACTCGACAGAATATCGAGCTATGCAGCATTAAAGACAACGAAGCAGATATCACTACCTTAAACTTCGTAGCAACACTTCGCCTCTGAGATTGGTTAACCAAAGATGCAAAAAACCGAGGTAGTTCAGAACCGGATGACGAGAGTAGCTGAACAATATCAGCGGGCAACGTTTTATCCCGGTTCTTTTCCAAGAAACCACTGGTGCTATACAGAACCTAATAGAATCATTGACAAAAGAAAACCATTTATCTATAAAACCATTTATCTATAACAAGTGCATCCTAATCTACTGCAATAAGAAAATCTAACCTCTCGAGCATAATGCTGAATACTAAATGCTCCTCCACTTTCTCCTTTAAAGCACCGGTTTGCTGTCAAATGATGTTTGAGCTTACTGGCAAAGGTTAAATCAGTAGCTTCAGGGAAGTTTGACTCTTCGTCCAGTAAAGAAATAAGCCCAGTTGGTTTCTGCAAGGCGCATTACAATAACCGATAAATCATGTCCACTTCTGCACATATCACAAGTTTCGATGAATGGGGTAGAAAATAAAATAGAAGAAAGTACCTTTTCGAAGAGATCCAAACACTCTTGGTTGTCTTCAAATTCTACTTTTATCCAATCAATTCCATCCGACTCATATTCCTGAATCAGACAAGTCAGGTCATAAGTCATAACTAGCACTGTATTGATTTTTTTCTTTTGGGGGTTGAGGGGGGGGGGGGGGGGGGGGGTTGGGTTGGATGGGTTTGTAGAGCAACGAGGAAACTCTTTTGACATGGTTACCTCTTGCTCAAGTTTGAATAGATGACGATTAAAATGCTGTTGAAGCCTTTCATTTCCATAGTTTATGCAGAATTGCTCAAAGCTATTATTCTGGAGAAAATGAAAGGAAATGGTAGTAACACAGAAGAAACATTGAAAAAACATCAATAATGAAAATACACTTCAAGAGATCAATCTACCTTAAATGCTTCAAAACCATAAATATCCAGAATACTTATGGATCTACCAGTATCTTGTTTTTCCATTGCAAGTGATTTATTAATCTCATCAACAAGCCAGTTGAACAAGCTTCCATATATGAACTTTGCCAGTGCATTTCTTGTATCAGTTGCCTGAATTAAGTCAACGTGAATGCTGTTACTGTCACAATAGCTCAATATATTTGTTACAAAATCATATCTATCTGGGAGTAAATGCAGTTGTTGGGCGTCGGCCAGGTTGACCGAGTTCAGCCCCTGCTCGATTCGAGACGTGGCGTTGTAGCTTACTATAGAGTGATGCGGTTAAATGGTTAAATGGTTAATGTTCACCTACTTATCACCAATTGGTTTTAAGTAGGATATGGCAACCAGATAGCCAAAGAACTTTGTAGCCCACTAGGAAGTAAGCATAGTGCAGCGCTGAGATCCAACAGCAGTTACATCCATGTCATATAATTTGACGGTGCAACTATCTTAAGGTATAGAATTCGTAAGATTACACGTATAAGCGCTTAAAATACCTGCTGCATTGTTAACAACTTGGTAACCTTATCCTTGCCAACGTGTACTCTATGAGTTGATAAAGCTAGCATGAGGTCATGAGCACTGCAACCTATCAAGCTAGCTGCATTTGTAAGAGCTGTAGGTAACATATAAAAACATATAAAAACATACACGTCAATTTCAGAATATGTAAATCAATTCTTAATATAGAATGGCAAATCTTTAGACACAAAGAAGAAAAAGTTAATGCTATAGGTTTACCTTCATCGGCCACAGCTTCAACGTGGCTTTCATCGTCAATCACTTCAAATGATATGTTTCCTAGCCATAACACAGCAGCAAGCATTTCAAAGGCATGTTCTTGATCTTTTTTGCAAATGTTGACCGTGTTTAGGGCGTCCTGATGACAAAACAGAATGTATAAACCAATTATTTATGCACTAAACCAAAGTGGCTAAAAAAATGTTTTAAATGACATATATATATATCTAAAACTCGAGAATCTAGATCACCATGAGCATATGGAACTTTTCGGCATCATCAACATCGTTCATCAAACACTCAGTTTGATTTAGATAATTGTATTCAGATGCCCGTTTTAACTTCAGTTTAGCTGCAAAGAAATCACATCAAGGTTATCGTAAGTACTTTAAAAGAGCACAAAGAAGTTTCAAAGTTGAATATGTACCTCTGAGACCTGCTGGAGCCCCAGCACAAAGCTGGTAAAAGATATGGTATGATCTTTCTCCCTGGGCAAGCTGATTCACTCTTGACTGCAAATTAGACAAGAAGTTTTCAAAAAGCCCAATGCATACAAATTTAAGTGGAAAAAGAAAAGGTGAAAATAGAGGAAAAAAACATGTGCACCTCTTCAAGAAGAACTGATCATTTTTTCGGGCATCAATATGTTTGTTATGCAAAGAAAAGTAAACATCAGTACAATGATTGAAAGAATGATTTACAGAGATTTCGTGTCAACATATCAAAATAAGTGAGTGTGCTTACGGGTTTGTATTTTAGCGCCACATATTTTTCCTGTTTCACTAAAATGAATTTCGATCAATTTCCCCTGTAAAGAATCCAAAGTATTAGTGAGTCTAACTGCAATATGAAATGAGATAGATCATAAAATGATCTATATCGAGCAGCATCTCCTTTCCTTAATAAATAGACAGGTATAACTTACAAAACGGCTCGAGTTGTTGTTTCCAGATGTTTTGGCATTTCCAAATGCTTCTAATATACAGCTTGACTGTAGCAGTTTACACTCTATCCCATTGCCACCTCCACCAAGAGCAGCCAAGTATTGCATAGCAACTTTTCCCGTTTCTGTCTTGCCAGATCCACTTTCCCCACTAAAAAGAATATAAAAAGATGACTAATTTTTATGTGTTTTGGATAGTCTGATGAAATGAGCCTATGGCTTTTTCGAAAAGTTGTTTTAGCTTATTCGAATAGCTATTCCAAGGAGCTTATCGGAGTAAGTTGAAAATAGCTTTTCAAAGGCAGATAAAGGCCCAGCTTTGACAAACATTTTCAGTAAGTGTTTTTCAAATAAGCCGAAAATAAACTCATCTAGATTGGGCCAAAATGGAAAGTTTGGACTTATTATTACATGCCACTTAAATAAGAAACACTTATTTTTCGGTTATTTATCCAAACTAGGCATTCCAAAGATAATCATTAAATCAACAGATGATACATAACGGAGAAATCTATTTGAAATATAGCAAAGCAGCGAGTACAATACTGAGACTGAAATAGAGATGATGGCAAACCTCATAATGATCGATTGATTGGTCCCATCTGCACATAAAAAAAAACGGAAAGAAATGTGAATGACCTTTTCTCACCCACAGTTAAAAATAGGTAACAATAGCTGTGGTATTATCTGACACCTTCCATCATTTCCGTGTAGGCTGCATCAGCAATAGAATACACATGAGGACCATCGACTAGCTTCTGCCTGTAAGCCGTAATAAACTCATTTCCATACAGTTTGACATCTTTGAAGGGATTCACCGCTATTAAAACAGGACCCGACTTACTCTGCAGAAGCACGAAGAACAAGAAAGGAAAGAAAATTATACATATAGACAGATAGTTAAGTAGATGTCTTGACAAGTTGACAGAACTGAAGCATGTGCTCCATCTCAACTAAAAGCCTAAGCTGATAGTTGAATTGCACATTAATGATTATATGCTCAACAGACAGTACATACATATATTCTTTCATGAGAATATCTGTGCTGCAAGTTATGAAGGACCGAAGGCTCGTTCAGATAACTAAGTTGTATGAGGTCATCGACTCCCACAAGAATATCTGGATTTGCGGGTAAGAGCTCTGCTGTGGGAACTACTACTTCCTGCATCATTAAAGAAGCCTAAGTAACCATACATCCCATGGGCCATAGCTATTCAGAATATGAAATAAATGAATGCAATAACTCACGCTCCCATCTGAAAGCTTTACAGAAGCTTTCTCTTGAAAAGTTGATTGTATCTGTCCTGATTCCCACAGTCCATCTTGTTGGCGACACCAAACATTAAGTTTCTGCAACACATTGATAAAACATTTAAGAGATAACCTATGAAATTTTGCATAAATCATCCTAAATCCTAATCGAACTTTCAACCAAAGAATCAGCAAGTAAAAGTAAACAAACAGGACAACCTAGTCAAATTGGTCAGGCTGTTGATTTAGTAACCACGATGTTATAAGTTCGAGGCCTTCTTGGTTTTAGCATGTCAGCTATGAACAACCTATACTGGTTTACTTCCCCCGGGATTTACTACAAAACGAAAATAATTTGGCCAATAATTACAACATCTAGTGTTCTTACATTCTTGGTGAAATAGCCAATGCTGTCATCCCACTCAGCCTCACAACACATTGGCAGTGAACCAGGCAGCCCAGATTGAATCTTTGGTCCATCATTTTCCCCCCATCTTCGTTTAGATCCATTCCTTTGTGCTGACATGATGTAAGGCGATTCTCTGGGCTCCATTTCTTTCACCTTCTTAGCCCCAAAGCTACTCCCTCTTGATTCCTTGACCTCTTCTTTCTGGGAATCACAGTCCACTGAGCTCTCCAATCCACCATTCCCAGTTTCAAAGCTTGGTGGCAACCGTCTCTTGAAGGACGGTGGCCGAGTCTTGGCGGTCAGCCTAGGCCGAGACGGCAGCTCCGGCGGCAAGTCCTTTGGCTTCTCCTCGTCCCCGTCTCTCCGCTGCAGAGCCTCCAGCATTTCTTCCAAGGAGCTCCGAGTTCTTGCGCCACGCGAAACAGACAACATTTTTTCGCCTCCACAAACCTCTCCTCTCACTATATATCTCAACTCGATTAAGATACAAAAACAGTATCACTCAACTCAAAACAAGCCAGCCGTATCATTGCCGGAAAACTGTAATTCAGATCAGAACTCCGACGAACGCCGCCGGAAACTCGAAAGCCCGGAGTCGTTCTTTGATTCAGAGACTCATATTCCAACTAAAAACACGAAAACCCAACCAAAAATTCATAAAGCTCTCAACTTTGGCCTTGTATAAACACCACATAAACGAAAATGAAAATTTTTAAGCAGCCAAAGCTCAAAACTTTTTTTGTGTTCTGCAAATTATGCTAAATCAAGAAAGCCCACTCCTAACTCCTGAACAGTAAATATGCAGAATCAAAGAAAACACAGAGAAAAACCAAAAAACAAACAACAAAATTCTGTATATAAATAAGAGTTATGGGTGAAAGTGTGAAACACCCCAACCAATTGTCCAAGGAAGAAGAAGTTTGTATTTTCGAAAATAAATTTTAAAAAAATATATTAAAAAAAGCTGTCTTTGCTTTGTCGTGACTCGTGGGTTGTTTTGAGGTATTCCTTAGAAAACAAAAAAACTGCCGCTCTGTTTAATTGATTAATACCAATTTTGAAATTGTGATGGGAGGGGACAACGTTTGATGAAAACGGTTGAGATCTGATATTTTGAATTAATAAAATATATTTGAATTTCAGGGACATGAGATTAACCAAGTGGGTGACAGATCATATAAATTTGTTACTGCAAAGTATGCAGTCACCATTGATATTTTAGTCAAAATGGTTTGAAGGAATTAGGTTGGAAGTTGGAACATGATGATGATATTTTGTAATTAATAGAGTGGTCTACTTTTTAAAACATAAAAAATGAGGGAATAATATTTTTTTGCGGTCACTATCGCGTTTTACTCTGATTTACCAATTTACCACAACATGTTAGATTTGATCAAACAAAAAAATGTTTTTCTTTTTTTTTTTTGCATTTAAAAATGTTGTTTGATTACAATTATAAACCACTCCTATTGTGAATGAGCTTATAGTTTAATGACATCAAGTTACATAAGATCAATTGTGAGATTGAGCCTCAATGAAGACTAGTGAGAAAAGTAGTTATGATCAGATACTGCAATGTGTATTTAAAATTAACTTATGAAAATAAATTATTTTTCATAAAATATTTTTATTTTTCGTGTTTGACTGCACAACAAAAAACTGTTTTGTGTGTTTGGTTCATTTTATAAAAAAATAAGTAAAATTGTATAATTAAACATTTTAAATATTTTTTTTAGAATATAAAAATATTTATAATAATATTACAAATATTATTTATCAATTTTTTAAAATGGTTTTCGGCGAAAATCATACTTATGATTTCTATTTTTCACCGAAAACCTTGTTCTGAGTGTTGCGGGACACTAATAATAATATTTATTAATTTAAAAAAAAAAAAAAAACCGACTTCTGTCGGAAACCTTGTTCGGAGTGTTGCGGAAAATGACTATACTTTCCCTAGTCAACAGAAAATATTTTCCGTTGACTGGATCTTTTTCAATTGCATCCAAACACCGAAAATTCAAAAAATGATCATAAATCATTTTCCAGATTTCCAAACACAGCCTAAATTGTATAACGTGTTTCAATTGACTATAGGCCTCCAAATACAAATAAATCATGTGATATGTTTGAACTGTATTATATGTCTCCAAATACATGTAAATTGTGATATGTGCATCAATTAGTCTGAATCAGAGCTATTTGATAACAAATTTGATTTGCTTTGTTTTCTTCTTGTAATATTCCTCCCGAGTTTGATTTTTGAGGAATGTATAACTCAAAGTTCTTTCCATACTCTCATTAAACAAGTCTAAAATATTTCAAACACAAAAAGGCCAAGAACCATGTCCACAAAAAATTAGATAACTCTCACAACAAATTTAATTTGAAATATTGTGACTATCTTACTAACTTGATTAAGGCTACATAATTATATAACTTACTTCATATACAATATGTTTCTTTTGTTTAGATATTTAATTGTTTTTCTTTAACCAAACAACATATAAAGTCCCAAAATTGCACACAAAGTCAAAACGTGGTGGGTCATGGGTGCATATTCAACACAATCAAGAATCCACCTTCTGAAAATCCCACATTTTAACTTTATTAATGTAACATTCTAGGTCTATTGAATTGGGTTGTTCAAAATGAAATGAAATTCCAAATATGCCCAATTCCAACTAGTTATTGAACTTTATATATAACCATGTAGAGTTATAGAAGACTGACATAATCCTATGTTTATTTATCATTATTAACGCAAAAAGGAAAATGAAAGCTCTTGTGTTAATTTGCAAGTGAGGTACATCATATCCAGCAAAAAGGGTTGTAAATAAGATGGGAATTCCATGTGGTTTGGTACTATATTTGAATCATTTCACATCATTGCAGAAGAATACTAGCTTTATAAGTCCATGTGGATCTCCTTCACTCATGCAATAAATCACTCAATCTTATATTTTTTGTATCATCTTTGATTTATGAAAGTGGTTGTGCTATTCGAAAAAATATATTGAGGTATTTGGTAAATAGTTGTTAGCTGATAGCTGTTAGTTGATTATGTTAGTGTGTTTAACTAGCTGATAGCATTAACTGATTATTGAAAGATGTATGGTAAATTAGTTGTTAGTTGATAGCTAATTACATGCAAAATAACTTCCTCTATTGAGCCATTGACTAACCGTGATTTACATCATCTCAAATACTCTGTCAGGACAAGGTGTAAAGATTCAACCTTTTGGAAGAAGAAAAGTAATCAATAAACAATATGATTGACTAGACATTCTTTATATAACTATACCATATACTATTAAGTATTAATATTGATCAACACTACCTAAATTTTCCAATAATATAATGTGACCTTGTAATATGAGCAACTCAAAATAACAAAATTTGTGTATCATAATTCATAAATTTATAACCAATGCTTATTTAATTACGGGTTAAAAAATCGGTTAATCGGCCCAATACAGAAAAAGACTACAAACGGGCCGAATTAAATTCAATATGGGCTTGATCTGCCAAAATTCGAAATTCCAGAGCCCAGTCCGTTTATCAACGGAACCATATATAGGGCTTCGTCGTAACTGCCGTAACCCCTCTCGTCTCGTCTCTCCCTCGCAGGCGCGTAGCTATGGCGAAGAACAGAAACAAGAAGAAGAGAAATGGCGTTGCTTCCATGGATTTCGTTGCCGATCAGACGGCCACGGGAGCTCAAGGTACATACTTCACTTTCACGAGTCTCTGTGTGCTTGCAACTAATTAATATTATCTATCGTCTGCTAAAGCTCACAGCTATATAACCTTCTGATGGATTCTATTTTCTGTTAATTGTTATCTCAGACATGGATACTTCTGAGTCCGCTGTTCCGAAACCATCTTCCGCCCGCGTTCATACGTGAGTACTGAAAAGCTGTATTGCTATTATTTTATTTTATTTTATTTGAAATCTATAGTAAGATGCCTAGTTTGCTGCTGAGATTGATGTTAAAATATTGTTGAAAGAATAATTTAGCAGGTGAAAGATATGTGAATTCCATGCTTTTATTGGGTGATATGTTGAATTTTTAGCTGCTTTCATAGTTTCAATGAATATGGAGTAATTGACAATTTGAAGGTACAAATAGATTGTGGGGGTGTTTGTTAGATAACTGTTAGCTGATTAGGTTAGTGTATTTGATTAGTTGATAGCTAAATAGCTGATTACATGCAAAATGACATTCTCAAACATTTTATCAAAAAAAAGCACTTTGAGCAGTTTTTTGAATTTTAGCATTTTGGAGAAATAAGGTGTTATAAAAAACTAATTAATCAAATACTTATATTGAATGTTTAACTAAGTCAAAAAGCTAATAGTGATCAAATAAGTCAAAATTGGCTGATAAGCTAACTATGTTACCAAATAGGGCTACAAGCCTAGTATATTTTGCAACTTCCATTACCATGAAGAAATTAAGTAGTTAAAGTAAATGTAGTTTGTGGAATGTTAGGGTGCATTACAAAGTGGACTAATTTCTCCCATTTGGAAAATATGGGAGAATGGAAAACTAGAGATTTGAAATATACTTTAGTTTTGTAGTGATATTGGCTTTCAAGTTTAGACTTTGGAGTCTAGTTTCCTGTGTGTATCTAGTTAGTACTCTCTCTGGTTAACATGGGACGTGTATCTTTCGAATTTGTCACCACAAAGTATTGAACTTTAGTGATTTTATCTTGTATTGAAATTTCAACTTTGAATACATGCCATCTGCTTTGTAGATTTCTGAATCAAGTTTCTGGTCATGTTGATAGAATTTGGGTTTTATGATTTCCACACTAATTTCATGTGCCTCCTCCCTGCAGAAAGGTCAAGGGAGTGCAAATGAAAAGGTCGAAGAATGTCCGAAAGAAGGCTGCCGTTGCCAAAGCTGAAGCTAAAATCGAGCAATTGAAGGAAAAAGTTTTGAAGAATGAAAGCAAGTTACATAGAATTCAATCTGCCAAAAAGCTATATGACTAATGTAATCTGCAGTGTTTCCTTTTGAAGATTGTAAACTTGTTCACCTATCATTACCTCACTTGTATTGTAATCTCTACCCAAAATTTTGTCTTAATCTCATTTTAGTTATTTCTACTGTTCTACCACTGTTTAGATAATTTGTTCAGACATTGCTGGGAGGAAAGTGTGTTTTAATGACACCTACTATCCCGTAGCATAATAATCTAATGAGCATTTATAATTGGTAATGTAACAACTTTTAATGTTGTTTTTTTTGGTATAACCAGGTTCCACTGTCGGGAAACGATTATTCTCCTTGCTGGATTGTAGGTATCTCTTTTAGATGGGATAGCTATATCTCTTTTAGATGGGATAGCTAGTCTGGAGATTTAAGACTGCTTTATACCCAATTTTTTTTTCTTTTTGGAAAACCTATACCCAACTTTTAATGTTATTGATCTTTCACAATTGAAGATTCGGATTTTGCTAACTTGAGTATTTGACAAACTCTATAATTTCTGCCATATAACAATCTAATAGTTTTGTCAATACGTTGTGATGGAGAATATTTTCCGAGTAATCGAGTATACATCTTCGTACTAGTTCGCAACTGGACTTAGACACGGTGAGGAATCGTTCCCGACCTTGACCAATCTCATGTTCGATCGATTCGACCTAAATGCAAGGCCGAGCAAATGACTAGTCAACATGAGCCTTCACCCCACCTTAAGATTGGCTCTGACCCTCTAAGGTTGGGACAATTGACCCGATCATGTCTACGGATGCGCGGCTTAGTGGCTAATCAGGAATGTCACGGCGTGTGGGTGTCACTCCACCACTACCGAACCAGCTCATTGCATACGCGACATGGACAACGACCTTGACCGATCTCATGTTCGATCGATTTGACCTAAATGCAAGGCCGAGCAAATGACTAGTCAATATGAGTCTTCACCCCACCTTAAGATTGGCTCTGACCCTTTAAGGTCGGGACAATTGACCCGAGCCTTCACCCCACCTTAAGATTGGCTCTGACCCTCTAAGGTCGGGACAATTGACCCGATCATGTCTACGGCTGCGCGGCTTAGTGGCCAATCAGGAATGTCACGGCGTGTGGGTGTCATTCCACCACTGCCGAACCAGCTCATTGCATACGCGACATGTGACAAGCATGTCGAGAGCCGACATGTATCCCTTTTCACCGCCTATAAATAACATATTTATTACCCTACGAGAGACTTTTGAGGACATTCTCACCTAATAATCTAATCACAATTAGTTCGAAACTCTCCAACCCATATACACCTTTCCCGAGTTCAATTACTTAAACCAACAAGCAAATCACATTGTCAAATTTCTGGTGTGAAAATCACATTCCTCTCAATTGGTCACTTCTTTTTTAGCACAATTTTTTTTATATTATACGAAAAGTTTTTGGCTGACAAAGTAAATTATAGCCAATTATAGACTTTCCCCTACTGGGATATTTGTCTTTAGTTACTCTCACTCAGCCTCTCACTCAACACTAAAAACTTGCTCGCACCTCTCTGTTTTCTGCTTTGGGGTTTTGCACTGGCGTTTGTCCTTTGAGCTTGAGTTCATGGCTTCATCATCAAGGAAAACTTGCCTTCAATGTCAAGCCTCCAGCTCCAGCTCCAACTCCGACGGTTTCAGAAACGGTTGGCGCCTCCGCAGCGGCGAGTTTGCTCAGCTCTGCCGCCGTTGCGCGTAAGTACTAGCAACTTTCGCTCGTTAAATTACTTCGTTTCTATTTTTATTCTGGATAAAACATTAATAAAATCTGCTTTTCTGAGTTCAGGAAATTAGCACCTATGTTTTGTGTTTAAGATTAAATGAAACATTGAAACCCTCACGAGTTTATGTAAAGGTTGAATTACGTTTCAATGGCTGAGGATTCAGTATCAATGAATGTGTAGAACTAATATCTTTTATGTCTGACTTTTCAATTCTCAGATTGCTTTGCTCATTTTGTTGGACTGTGTTTCCTTGTTTGTCAAGCAATCGGTCATTGGTTGTATCTGAGTTTTGCTTATCAACGGATTGCTCTTTTGTGCATTGTTACTGTCGACTCTTTGCTGGATAATAAGATATCTGTTAGCTATTTAGTAATTATTATCTATGCATGTTGATTTTCTATGCACACAACTGTGGTTTGGAAGGAACATCAGTTGAAGTTGAAAATTTACAAGAAATCTGTAGTCTAGTTTCTTGTGTTTATTGTAATTGACTTTAAATCCCCTGTCCGGCTTAGAAAAAACTAGCTGAAATCCATTTCATAATAGCCGAGAGAAAACCTATTGGTTTCTAAATTGTCATATGCTCTCATAGCTTCTTTTGAAAAGGGAATAAGTTGCAATTCATATTATTTTAACAGTAAGCTTACATAAACTTAACCTGATTAGATCAAGGTTTACTTTGGTACTCACTTTTGACATACTGACATCTTAAACATCAGATTTAGATGATCCCGATTGAAGCAGTTCTTATGACTACTGGACATAGTTGCTCATTAGATTGCTGTACTGCTGGTGTAAGGTACTTGTTGGATTTTCCAACATTAGCTTGATCGAATGGCATGATATGAGATAAGGGGTAGCTGAAAATCATCTACAGCGAGGGATAGGAAAGGCAATAGACTGCAGCCAAAAGAGTGTAGGAAACCTTGAGTGCTGAGGCTAACATTTCCTTATTTTTACTGCAATGATAAAATTCCATAGAGATTTTCTCTTGATGAATAAAAGTGTAACTTGATCTATCAACCTTTTATTTGAAAAACATAGCAGGAGGGTATTAATTATGAATTAAGGAGCATCTTTTTTTCTGCCGTATCATAAATTTTCTGAGTCTTCTCTTGTTGCTACCAATCTGATGGATCTTGTGTATGGGATATGGTTCATTGAATGGAGTCATGGACTCATGGGGCATTGATCTTTTGCATAAAGTTTAAGGAGATTGCCTGACACAATATTTTCTGGTTTTACCTATGCTGACTTTTGATCAAAAGCGGCTCAACTGGACCAAACTTTTCTTTCTTAACAAAAATTTTACTCCACATGAATTTTGTGAGCTCCTAATCAATGATTTGTATCTTCTGATTCCTCTTGGCTTCTTCAACTTAGTTTAGTTCTCCTTTGCATGTAGTTCTGCCTATGATGAGGGGAAGTTCTGTGAGACTTTCCATTCAAACGATGATGGTTGGAGAGATTGTGAAGCTTGTGGGAAGGTGAGTGGGATATGTTTTCAGTTGTCATATCTAGGAGCAGTATTTGTAGTAGGGTCCAATTCTGGCTTATCTTCTCGAAGATGCTTTGTTATATATGCTGAAAATCCTACAATAATAATGCTATGATATTTGTTTTTTTTTGGCAGTTGGTCCATTGTGGATGTATTGTATCATTCAATACATATTTGCTGCTGGATTTTGGTGGAATTATGTGCATTGAGTGCTCAAAGATTAGTTTTATCCTGGTAACAACTAGTTTGAATGTTGTTTTTGATGTTCCTTGTGATTATGACGTTACTGGGGGCATTATCGTCAAGTAATTACAATGCTTTTCTTGATACTTCCTCAGGAGCATTTTCTTTTCCTTCAAGCTTACCCTCCCAATAGTGTGAGTGTGTGTGCATCATAAGGTCAATCAAGGCCAGTGCTTTGGATTGAGCCCTGGCTAATGGCTATAAAGGGAAAATGGATTGATCTGTTTCTATGATAAGCAAGTCTTATTCAATGTTCTGGAAACACTGAAAACTATGGCATAATAGACTGGAATTCTGCCCTTTTCTACAAAAAAGGAGAAATTAATACTCCGCTCTTAAGGTGGCACAACCTTAAGCTGTGATTCAACTTTCTCATTTTAAATGAGGAGCCACTGAAATCAAGCATGCTTCTTTTTGGGGTATGTTTCTGGCTATAATTCAGGAAGGCTGCACAGCTTTAGCATCCTATGTACTATTGAGTAATATGTGGCATTGTGTATTCTAATTTCTGAGCAAGCACACTTTTTGACATGGCATGAGCTTCAATACTGAGATAAATCTCAGTATCCAAAGGCACATGGTATTAAAAAGTGTGCACAAAGCACACATTGCACCATAGAAAAATCGTTTCAGACTTGATAAACTAATTCCAGAAATATATACATATATAAACTTCATAATGCAGGCAAGAAACCGTTGCATGTATCCTGCTAGTCCACTACCGTTTGGTGATCCTCAGCAGGATCCCTCAAGGAAGAACCAAAAGGAATCCCAATATTGCCCTCATGCCAATGGGTCAGAGCTGCAACAGATCTGCACAATTTATCCTCCACTTTTAACTTGTCATCTTATTCCATCATGCAACTACCTTTAAATTAGTGTGGTCATTTTGGCCATGTTTGGTAAATGGTTGTTAGTTGATAGCTGATATCTGATTGGGTTAATTAGATAGTATAACTAGTTGATAACATTAGCTAATTGTAGAAAGGTGTTTGGTAAATTAGCTGTTAGCTTATAGTTGTTTGGTATAATTTCTTTTCTCAAAAAGCTAATTGAAAAAGTTGGTTTGAGTATCTTTTTGAATTTTAACATTTTGGAGTTACAAAAAGCTAATTAACCAAATACTTATATTGATTTTTTAACCAAGTCAAACAAATAGTGGTCAAATAAGCCAAAATTGACTGATAGGCTAACTATTTTACCAAACAGGGCCTTTATCTTGTTTCACATTCAAATTGACTCTGCTATGTCTTCAATTTGTAAGCTAGGACTAAATATGGAAGCAATTGTTCCTATTACTTCTTGTCATTCTATATGGCCATTACAGATTCTAGTTGTCCTTGACAAGATCTTAGCCCTGGCTCCATTGTCACTCCTCTGTTTGAGAAGGTTTTGTCTGCTACTGATACTGACCTCAAACTGTCACGTCTCTTCATACCTAAGACGTGTGCAGAGGTGAGTTTCTAAACACTGAACTCTCAATTTTTCATGTATTATGTGATTCTTGTCTTGTAAGAGACAACCTAGAGAAATTTCTCAAGACATTTCCTGATTACAGACATTCTTTCCAGACCTTTGTGGACGGCATGGGATGCCAATCAGTATCCTGGATACGGAAGGCAAGCAATGGGAATTTTTCATCCGTTGCTGGCCCAATCCTAGCAGTAAGACGTATGTTCTAGAAGGGCTGAGAGATTACATTATTGCCAAGAAATGGCAGGCAGGTGATATAGGTAATTCACTCCATACTAAAGTAGAGAATTCATGTAAATCAATTTTCATGTGCTTTGTTTTTATAATCAGCTTATTCGTCTTCTACTTGACATTACTACTGTTGCTTCAAGTACCTGGCTATCTATCCCTGCCTTTATTGAACGCATCCAGTTTTTGAATGATAAACCTTTATTTGATATTTTTAATTATCTGTTATTACTCTATAGTTAATACTTAATAATATACTGGAACATTCATAACTCCTAATGTAAAGATCAACAGATAATTTTATATATTCTCTCTGACTGATGGTGTTTGTGTATTTCTTCAGTAACATTTTGCCAAACTAAACCAGGAGGAAAGTTGATGATGGGATTAAGGAAAACTTCTACCGGCTCTGCCTCCTCATGAGTCATGAGGTGGGGCAGTTTCTCTTTAGTCTTTATACTCAATATTATACGAAATGCATTTTTGGATCCTTTTATGGAGTTTACTGGGGTGTTTGGTTGGCTGGAAAATAAATTCTTTAAAATTGAAATTTTTAAAATACGAGCGAAAAAGTACTCCATGTTGTTTGGTTTAATTTGAGAAAAATAATTTCCACACTTTTCCTTTGGTATTTTCTTTTCCAAAGCCCATGGAAAAAATGTCAACTTGATGACACAAGAGTACTCTTATACACTTCCATTAATTATTAATATTATGTGAGAATATGTTATATATATATATATATAGTTTTTTAAATTAATATTCTCAGTAATTTATTTTGCATAAAATTTACAGTAAAATCTCTTCAACAAACCAAACACGTGTCATAAGTTTTTGAAGGAAAATGTTTCCAAAACTCATGCATCATAGCTTGCTAGTTTATAGCTATTGAGATTTTATTCTTCAAGTAATTTTTACTTTGGTTAACTCTACAACTAGTTTTCAAAAAAAAAAAAAAAAAACTCTAACTAATTTGCTTTGCAGATTTAAGCCTTGAGAGTATTGCAAGCTGCAGCAGAGTTATTGCCGTCGTTCATATGCTGTTGTCAATGGTCGAGAATTTTAACGGAGCATATAGGGGCACATCTCGTTCTTTTTTTCATGGTCCCATGATTTTTTAGTTCTGCTCAAGCTCAATCTTTAATAAAGATGTATTTGCAAAAGTACATTCATGATTGGTTTTTCGAAATGTAAAAGCGAGAAACATAGCCAAAAAGAAAAGGTCCAATCTAAACCGCTTATTGATCCAGATACAACACAAATGAACCTCACCACCAAAGAAAACTCAGCATCGCTGCTCTACAAAATAGTTTATAATAATCTCCAATGCAGGAGTAAAGAGAGCTAAACCTTCAGAGGCTATTTTTTTTTTCTGTATATAATACTGAGTAGAAATTGTAGAATCATACATTTCCATGGGGGATTGATTTTTCACCTCAGCGTTTTGAAAACATTCCTTGTGTTAAAGAGGAAAAGTCGTAATCTTTAGCCGACTGTGTAGAAATGGAAGAAACTGAAGATGTTACTGGCTTGCTTGGTCCAGGTGGCACTATACCATTGGTGGAAGAATTATTTTGTCCCATCGTGTAGACACTGCAACAGTAAACAAAACCAAATAGAATTCAAGGTGTTCTCCTATACAACTAACACAGAAATATTAGCATACCTGGAAGTTGAAAATGGAATTGAATTCCCAGCTAAATCTGGCATAGCCGTAGCACCCATCTAGTTCAAGAGCAAAGAATAGAATGTTATTAGAGTTGACAGAGAGTTCCCTAAAAGCTGTATCCATAGCATACTCCTTTTTACCTGCATAAATTTCTCTGGTTCACTCTTTACAGCTGTGGGCATTGTCATTCCAGGGAACTGGTAGCCAAAATTCGGCCAAACTTGGTTTGGTAAGTTGGTGCCTGTTGCCATCTGTTGTGCATTGCCAGGGGCTTTTAATGCACCGCCAGTAGCATTAGGATTACCAGCAGCAGCAGCAGCCATTAGAAGAGACTGTTGCTGTGCCAGCATAACAAGCTGCTGTTGATGCATAGCGAATGGTGACACCATATTGGACTGCAATGGAGCAAGGAAAAATAATTTTAATAAGATGGCTTAGGATGAGAAATAATAAACCCTAAAATAACCGTATAATAATACCTTGTCAAAAAGGCTCATAATGTCATTCTTAACATCTTTTTGAGGCTTCTCTAATGAGGTAGCAGGCATGATTGGTGGTGAATCCTTAAATAAATCTTCAATTCCAGAAGAGGACTGAGGCTTGATATCATCAGCTTTCGTTATCTCAGTTCTTTCTGGTGTTTTTGGTGCTCCAGCAGCTGAAAGTTTGGCAAGTGTTAAACTAAGAAACATAATCCCCAACCCAAGCAGCCAAAAAAAAAAAAAAACCAAGATAGCATGCCCAAAAGAAACAGGAAAACAGAAGAAAAAAGAATTAATCTCAACATACACTGAAAACCAGCCCATGCATTATCATCTGCAGTTACTGCTTCTGAGCCATTTGCACTTGGCTCATCCATTGAAAGCATGTCAAATAGATCAGTGGCAAAATCAACTTTAGGGGCAGCAGCAGGTTCTACAACCTGTTTTACAGATTCAGCAGCTGCAACTGGCTCTACTTTCTGATTTCCTTGGGGTGTCAATTGAGCAGGAGATGCCTGTTATAAGAAAGACATGTAAGGTCCACAATTTCTGATTCAATTCTGCAAATATCAAACTGTTCACTATGGAAGAGAAAGAAAAGACGCCATCTAGGAGCAGTTCATCAATTCAGACCATCAAAGGGAATGATGGTGCCATGGATTCAGGTTTAAAATGCCATAGAGACATGCACTGAAAGTCTATAGTTTAACTACCCTCTTCAGCCTTTACATATTTAATTTATTTAGATTACAAAGCCTTTACATATTTTGGCATCTTAAAGGGGCTTTGTAATCTAAATAAATTGCAACAACTCAACAATAAAAACAAGTATGAAAAGCTATTGAAGCATAACACAATTCACTAGGAAACGTATATATTCCATGATCATAGTAAAATTTGAAATAGAAATGGCATAAATATAAGTTAACATACATGTTCTGGTCCTTTAGGTGGCATTGGTAAACTAACTTTAGCAGCAGGGCTTTCATGCCTAGTGCTTGGCGTTTGGACATTTTTCCTTTCACCAGATAAGTGGCCAGAGTTGTTTGCATATCCGTGCCCACTTCTATCACTAGATTGTGGCCACTGGAGTGGAGCTCTCTCTTCACGTACACTGGACACCGATGCTGGTTTCCCATCCTTAGGGGCCCATCTCTTCTCTTCATACCTTAATAATGCATAGAAGTGGAAGGTCTCAGATCAGTCAAAGCATATCAGACTTGTGAAATTTAAAGATGTTTTGACACAGTTAGCAAAAAGGGACGCACTTTGCACGGATGAAATTCTCAATTCCAACTCTATCATAGTTTGGAGGTAGCTCTGCTTCCCAGTAACTATTTGATTTCTCATTTCCCATTGCTACATAAACAAGAAACACATCACTTATACTTTATCATTGATAATAAATCACCATTTAACTTTATAGAACTTGCCAAACATCATCAGTGAACTTACATTGAATAAATGCAACTTGTTCAGGAAGCCATGTATCAAGTGTAGCTGATCTAACCTGAAATTTTTTGGAAACATCAGACAGTAGTATTCACAATATGTCAGGATTCCTTTCAAAAACACCATTCTGAACCATCTTCTCTATTATCTACACCATTACAGTTATGTGCTACTCATACAAGTGTAAGACATCTTGGTTACTTCTGAAAGAATATTTTATCACCTTTGATATGTGCACTCCGAGACTTCTGTGGATCCCAGAGCACTGCATGCATATAAAGATCCCTAAATTCACACTAGCCCATCGTGGACCTCTGCATTAAATGAACAAAAAGATAAGAAACAGACTAAATTCATCTTCAATTGCCACAAAGATAAAGTCTCTATATGCCACTGAGTCCATTAAGATGCCAACATATTTTTGCTCTTTTTGATAAATCAACATGCCTTGAAATGATAAATTATACATGAATACATGACACATATGTAAATAAAGACAACATTAAATCTTTCCAAATACATACTTCACTTTGCAATCTGCACATTCTCTGTTCTCGGGCAATTTGAGCAGACCTTCTAGAATCTGCAACCAAGCGCCTGAATGCATCAGTTTGCATGTAAAAGAATGTTTCTAAGACAAAGAGTGGCAAGAAAACAACAGCTAATTTGCACGGAAAAGGATTTGTTGAACTCAAAACATCAATCATGCACAGTCAGCCTTCCATTTAGTCTTCATCAGGTTCATCCACATCAGTAAGTCAATTTGAGTTTTTAATATCATTTTCTACCTTTGGGAGGGAGGTATTAACATTCAGCCATTGCTATCAATAAGGTTAACCTCTCACTTTAAGCTAGTGTAAAAACCTAGCAGGCTAAGCATATGATATTACTTTCCACTGACAAAACTCTCACCTTCTGGTATTTTAGAACCAGAACTGATCAAACTCAGCTATTACAACTTTGGTGGAACAACACACAAGAAAGCTAGATACCATTAACTTGGTTATCAAGTTTCAACATTATAAGCAAGTTAGTTTGATGCATCCAAAATGTAGATTAACAAGTTGCCTAACACAACTTGTTGAAATTTCTAAAATGTAAGTTCTGAACTCCTATTACTTGTATGCAGAAATATTTTAACAAGAGGGAAGGTTAAAGAGAGGATGGTTAGTAAAACCTGAGTGATTTTTAGAAACTGCTACCCCATATTTAGCTATTTTAGACAGTAGTATTGTGTTCTCTAAATTCCAAAAAGATATCAATAGACAATGAGGATGATTTGACCATTCATGAGAAGAAATGATGATTGAGGACATATCAATTTGCAGATCCAGTGACAATAAAGTGATAAACTACATCAATGACCAAGCAGACTCATAAAACAAGTGATGCAAAGCATCAATTCATATTCTCCCAACCATCACAGTAGCCTGAGTGAAGAAATGTAATATACTAATATATATTTACACACACACATATGCATGTCTATAGTATAGATTTGATTTTAAAGCACAGTAATGGCTGTTGATCACTAACTGCAAACCATTCACCTGCAGCATATCCTCTAGAACTCAATCTACTCCACAGCATCTAATTCTATTTGTCCAGAGTACTCATCAAATCAATAAATATCTCAATCTAATCTTACGAATGCTTCATAACATATAAATATGATACAATATTTAAAATAAACCTGCTCGACGTCACCCGGTATCTCATAAAGCAAAATTCAAACCATAAACAATTAAGAAAAATCGAACTACGGTTAAATCGCAAACATGATTAACAGTCTATGCTGGTGGATCAAGTAACACGAAGTCGGATACTGTATAATCAAATCTGATACGAGATCAAGGGAAATTGACACAAACGATGGGCGTAATTGAGCAAATTAAACGAAAAGGTCGAAACCTTTCTGTGCTTGGCATTGAGCTCCTTGGATACGTTAGCCTTCTCATTCATGGTGGCTAAGATGGATGAGTTCTAACTTGAACAGATGGAGAGAGAAGAAGAGGAGGAGGCGATGAAGAATGAACGACCGATCTTTCTCCTCTCTCCGTCGCTCTGGACCGCCGGATTGGAAGGCCGCCGATAAAATGAAGGTGGAAGAGAAAGGAGGAAAAACCGCACCGTCTGTCTGACTTATTTGTTGGTAATTGCATATCGTGTCCCTGTTTTCTTTTCTTTTTATGTTTCTGGCTCATGGTTGATCGTCGATCTATGCACGTGCAATGGGGGTGTTTATGGAATTCCGTTTTTATTTACACGTGCGACGAAGAGTAGTCCACTAGGCCATTCTTTTTTTCATTCTTTCTTTTTGGTACTCTACTAGTCTAAGCCATTACAATGTCACATTCTCACTCAATCAATAAATATTATTTTTTTGAACAATTACCATTTTAACCCTTGAATTATAAAGTATTTTAATAAATTTAATCCCACATTTGCTCTGAAAATAGTGACCAAGTTGATAAAATATTTTTAATAAATTTAATTCCACATTTGCTCTGAAAATAGTGACCAAGTTGATAAAATATGATTCTTATATTTGAAAATTACAGATACAAGTTTTACACAAGCATGTACTTATCTCTGTTGTGTATTTTGCAAACTAGTCCGTATTATATATGAGCGTGAATTCCTATTATCACTATATTTTGAGTATCACCCATTGTAAGAGTTAAATTGTCAACAAATTGATGATGATTTTAGGTTGTAGGTTAATAGATCTATTAAGTTTTTATATATTACAATTTTTAATTGACTTTAACCAGCTTGGTTGACGTGAGTGGTCGTGCACTCTTATATGGTTACGTGAGTAGTCGTGCACTCTTGTATGGCTAGTCAGGCTAGTAATGATGTGTCCTGAGCATGTCATAACTGTAGGAAACACTTTGAGTCGGTCAATTAAGGGTGACGATTAATATGTTACCAGATAATATTACGAAGAAGTACAATAATTGTATTGCTAAGTGTTTCAGTATAGAAATCAGAGTGTGTCCCCTACTTATTACATAGGCTCTCTTTTATACAGTTAATGGTAACAACTATAATAATAGGCAGTAATGGCCTCGTAATAAGTGCAACGGTTCCCTTCCATAAGCCCTTCTGTAATTGCTCTTTGATGAGGCGGTAATGTGTTGGACTCTAAGAACCGTTCCACCTCCTCCTGCTTTACTCGATCTCGACCACCGTTACCCATTGTTCGTATTGATTGCTTTGACTGTCATCATTGCGTTTATGGGTTAGACCAAGCGCACCAAGTCACATCCAATACCTTGTTCAATTATCCTATCAAATGAGTAAAGTGTTGATGAGATTGATTTTCTGGTACAAAGAAAAATTGGAAGTCCCAACATCTTGAGAGTGCAAGCCACCCGCGTCGACCAAGCTAGTTAAATTTATTTTTTTATTTTGTTAATTTTTGTCTTTTAAGAGTGGAAGAGAGAGAAGGAACGTGAAACCCGCCAATCCGCCATGGGAATGAAGGACGAGCTAAGAGCTACACTCACGCAACCTCTGAAGCTAAAGGGCCCAAACAAGCCGACCGGTGCGTTTGCAGTAGAAAGCCGGTACTTCGATGGAGTTCCACCGGCGGCAACCAAAGTCGACTGCGCCATCAAGTACGAAGGAGCTCGCCAACTAGAAGATTACACCATCTCCCCTAATGGCCGCGATAAGATCGGCCGCATTATCTCTTACCTTCGTCAAATTGCCGTAGATTCCGTCTTCAACGAGTCTCTCAATATCGTAGCCGGTGAGAATTCCACTCCCCCTCATTGGACAAATTACATACTAACGAAATCTGATAATTATATTGAGAAATTGAAATTTTAAATTCATTCCACTGGTAATTGTTACAGAACATATGCGATAGGAGAATAAAGGAAGAGTCTTTAGTTCCCAAATGGCATATTTTTGCATATTATTCAGACTATTAGTAGAGGTGGAGTTTTTTCTGTTAATTATTAAATAATGTTTCGGTTTTTAAACTATTTTAATTTTTGCAGTAGTATATATGAAGTTATCTAGTTGAGTCATCAATCATCATTGGAGCAATGATGGTTTAGGAACTCTTTAGGTTGCACTATACTCTGTTTTAGCTGTTTCATTTGTCCAAAAAGGTGAAATGGAGGTAAAGCAAAGCATGTTTTCTGCTTAGAAAATGTTAGGCACAAAGTGTTATGCTCTTAATGACTTTAAGGTGAAGCAAAAGATATTTCCTGCTTAGGCAATGCTTATTTTTATTTATTTTCCTATGAGCCTGCCCCTCTATACCGATGGTGCTGGGAATACTATAGACAAAACATACACACACACAAAGGTAGTGGGGCATTATTCCAAGGAAACTAATTCAACCCCTCGAAAGTGGTATGTGTGGAAAAGGAACAAAACATTTCAATGCTAAAATGAGTGTGTGGGTGTCATTAAAGCATGATGTCCTTAGAAAACCCCAAGATATACAACAAGAATGAAACCTATCATAAAAAGAAAGAAAGCTATTTATATCATAAAAGGTGATAACCTTAGGTTACCTCCTTATCTAGCCGAAGGCAATGTTTGGTTTATGTTATATTATATAACCTTGGTAATGTGAATATTGGAATATTATATGTCCTTGTTTAGTTTCCGGGCTTGTGAGATTTCCAAGAAATGGTTTCTAAGTTTGTTTTGTATTTTTTTTTGAGATTCCTGGGGTTATGTGATAATGTGATATAACTCAAACAAAACACTTCCTAAACTTTGTTCTTTGATATTTATCTTGCAAAAGAATACCTTTTCGATGTTCTGGGAGGCCAGAATTTCCAAAGAAGATTTGGATTGATGTGACACCTCTATTGCCTAGAGAGTTGGCCACTGTGTTGGCTTATCTGAAACAGTGAGATATAAGATCCATTTAGCTTTTCAAGCATCCTAGTAAATAGTAATTTCCATGTGCTCTCTCAGGATGATTCAAGGAGGTTTAGACTTCAGAGAGTCTACAAAAACTATTTGCAAGCACTTGTAAATCAAGTTGAACACACCAACTGTTTAGAACCCAAACTGTAAACATTTTCTTTTAGACTTTATTCTTAAAGCAAAGCCTTAGATACTGCTTGTGTATACCAAAGCCCATATTTACTGAAAAAAACCCAATATGAAAATAAACACATTGCTTTTTGTTTGTTCTGAGAGCATAAGGTTTAGTATGTGCTTGTTTGTGTGTGTATTTTGATACAATTAAGGGGACTGAGGATTCAACCTAAGATGCTGTGGCCTCTTATGGGCTGAGTTTCAAGCTATGTCATTGGATTACAAGGGCATTGGCAAGGTTTCTTATGTATGTGAATAGTAAAGACACTCCCCTTTTTCCCCTCTTATGTTTGCTGCTTTTGAAGGGTGAAAGATTGACATTAGTACAACGAGGTTCTACTGGACTGGATAAAATTCCTTCAGTAAACCTGGAAGGTGAATAGATTCATCCATTCTAGAGCATGCTTTTATCTATTATTCCTCTGCATCCTGTGGTTTTCCAATGGTAACAATAACCTAATTGGTGGTTTGTGTTTCTCCTTACTGTAATCTGCGTTTTGATAAGTAGGAATGATAACATCATTCAGAATAAGTACGGGGAATAAATACTCCCTGTAGCCATTTCCTCTGCCAAAAGGGTATTTTCTTTCTCAATCTAAACGAGGTCCATTGTGTGTTCAAAAAAAAAAAAACGAGGTCCATTGTTGTTTAGTCTTTTACTTGATTAGTCGATCACTACATTTACAGAATTTAGAACAACTGACTCTTTCGCAACCCCTTTCCTGTTTATGCAAGTCATTTGTTGTTTCTAACATCTTCAAACATGTCAGGAGGTTGGAATAGGGTGGTGAAGGCAGCACCGAAGGATCATTCCCCTTCACGCTCTTCTAACAACAACGAGAAACAAGATCGTAAGGTACTGATCGTGGAGGAGGCAAATGCAGTGCTGAAGAAATACCAAGAAAGTATACTACAGAACCAGAAGCCGGCAGCGTGTGCTGCTACAAAGCTTGACGAGGAAGCGCTGGGCTCTCCTCCTCCTAAGAAGCCGTTGGACGAGCAACCCAAGATTTCTGTGCCAGAAAACGACAGTAGAAAGAAGATTTTCATTCGCTCTCGACTGTAGAGGATACATCAATCAGGTTATATGAATCCCCCCTTTTGTTTAGTTCTCCTTACTATGTAACAATGTAACCTTAAAGTATTCCTAGGTACAATAATATGGGTATTTTGAGTTCACACAACGTGTCTACTCTTATGTCTGAAATTTCATAAGCTAAAAGCTCGATCGTGAGACAAAATCCAACAGTTTTTGGAACAGAGATCGCAAGTGACAACTATGAAAGTGAGAGATAACTTGACAGCGACGATGGAGACCCCCCGGGGCCATACGAAGCTTCATCGGTCTCTTTCCTTCCCCACATAGGGCTCAGCCAGCTCCCTGCCACCATTCTTACGCGCTATGGTTGTTTTGAAAATTGCAGAGCTGGAAATGAGCGAGCCTTCACATGCTTTACAGTACTTCATCAAATTCAACTGTCAATCAATCTTTTGATTTGCGGAAAAGCTTGCAGTTTAACGAAGATCGCATTGTGATCTAACCGGTAAACGAATACAAGGAAGTAGATTAGATTTTTTTTTTTTTTTCTTGGGTATATCCAGGGTTTTCACCATTAGAAACAGTGACTAATCCTCTTGCTGAATTGTAGGCACCTCTTTTAAGTGGGACAACTGTCCCGAAGATTTAAGACTGCTCCATTTTCAAAGCCAAAAATCAAAAAGTAGATCAGATTAATTGTTCATAACTATCGATTTAAACTAATAAGGTCAATATCAATAGGTAACTCACTAGAGGAGTAGCAGTGCATCATTGACAACGTAGTTGACCGAACGAGGTCAAGAGTCAAAGACAATGAAATCAAATTTCTTCATAACAACTGCCCAAACAAAATCATTTCCCGCTGGTACCCCACACGGCTAAATAGGATCGTTTCCAAATTCACACTTCGAAGACTTCTTCAAATAATTATGCTACTAAAATTATTCTACATATACAACTTACTGATATATTCTAATATACATAATTTTTTTGTACTAATATTTAGTCAATTATCTATGATTTATTCTTTTCAGACTCGTCACTAATTAAACAACCAATTATTTCTTTCATTTTATGCGTATCGCCTTCCATCCAATTAGTTACTTTACTTTTCTCAATTTGAAAAAAAAATTACATTAAAAAGTAATCGATTGAGTGAAACATGATTATCATATTAAAAAGTTACGCGTTTAAAAATTCAAATATTTTCTTTAATCCTTAGGATTAGTCAGAGTGTACAGGCTTAAAGGTGTCTCCTACAGTTAGGGCCTGCTTAAGACACTATAAAAAATTAATTAATTTTTTTAAGCTAGAGAGGACAAGAAGAGGTTTAGTGGATGTGAACACTGGGGATTATCAATTATGGGCCTTTACGGCCATGTGCTTTGGTCCGGCAATGCGGCTGTTAATATAACCTGGTTTAGCTTTCAAAATCAAAATTAACTCAAGTTATTATTTCAAAACTATAGTGTTTGGTAACAAACTAACAATGACTAACTTGGCTAATTTTTACTGTTTGACTCATGATTAGGGTTTGCAGCATCTTGATTCCTATATGACTTCATTGTTATACGATAGAGCGATAAAGTGAATTTAATTGATGAAGGCGTGATTATTGACAGAGATCAGTAATTTTTCGTGAAGTGATATTTTTCTATTGAAAAAAAAATCTTTTTTTTTTCATTTAAATAGTTGATAAGTTGGTGGTTAAAGATTATAGAGAAAAAAATTCTTTGTTGGTTGTTACTAGTTTGGAGAGATGAAGTTCTTGGTAGTTGGTATAGTCTGATAATATCTACCACCGTCATCAACGGCTGATGACATGCAAATTTGCAATCATTAACGACCTTAATACGGCGGATTAACTAATTGCATGGCATCTTGGAGTCAAGTGGACAACATTTAAGTATCAAATCAGACCATAATGTCGCTCGAAACCAGCTGTTTTGTTACAAATTGGGCAGTGTGGGTCCGACCGATTCTCCACCTCGCGATATCTCTGTAACATGACAGCCTAATCAACAGCCTGGAAAGAGCTGTTGGTGTTATATTTCCACTAAAAGCCTCCTGCCCGCTTCTTCATCGTGGCGTTTCCATTGTGGCATTGAGCTATCACTAATCAATCGCTACAATATGCAACGTTTCCCTCACTTTTGACCCATACCCACTCCGTTTTTGAGGCTTATTGGGGGTTCTTAGCTCCAGTAGTGAGGTAAGGATAGTGGAAACTGGAAAAAGATTGGATTTTTTTTTTTTTTTTTAAATCTCATTTTAGTTGCATTTTTACTGTTGCAGACATATGTTAGCTTGATTGTTGTACTTGAACACTGATTTGGGTAGATCTGGGATGATTGGGTTGTGGGTTTCTTGAGAAATAGTTGCTGGGATTTGAGTGTGGCAGATTCAGATATTCAAATCTTGAATTGCCTTTGACATTGTATTTGTTCAAAGTTCAAACCAATTGTGGGTTTGTAGTGTTAAGGAATTGGGATTCTTAGGATGGTGAATTTGAGGACACAGATATGGGTACCTTTGATTTTAGGTGTTATAGTGTTAGGTTTACTGGGTCAAGGGTCATTTGGTGCTTTCACTCCTGTGGATAATTACTTGCTTGCTTGTGGATCTTCACAGAATGTCACATTTCTTGGCCAAACCTACATTCCTGATTCAGTTAGATCCTCGGTTTATCTGAAAAATGGGGGAAATCCTGTTGTTTCCACTGCCAATTCTACTGCCCCGTTCCCCGTATACCAATCTGCTAGAATTTTCAGCAGCACTTCGTCTTACAAGTTTGATATTAAGCAAGAAGGCCACCATTGGCTCCGCCTCTATTTCTACCCGCTCCCAGGCCACAATTTAACGTCTGCTTCTATCACTGTAGTTACTGAGAATTTCGTTCTTTTGAACAATTTCAGTTTCGCGAGATACAATGGTTCCTACCTCTTCAAAGAGTTTGTGATCAATATTGCCTCAGATACCTTGGTTCTTACTTTCATTCCTTCCAACAACTCTATTGCGTTTGTTAATGCGATTGAAGTTGTTTCCATCCCAGATGAGTTTATACCTGAAGGGCCACCGGTCGTTTATCCTCCTGGCAATTTTAATGGCCTTTCTGAACTAGCCCTTGAAACTGTTTATCGGTTAAACATGGGTGGCCCTCTGGTTACTCCTCAGAATGATACCTTGGGAAGGACTTGGGAGAATGATATGAAATATCTCCACGTGAACAGCTCTGCTGTGAATGCTTCGGTGAGTCCATCAACCGTAAAGTATCCAGCCGGTGTCACGCCTGAAATAGCACCGAATTGGGTTTATGCTACTGCTGAAACGATGGGAGATGCTAATGTTGCCGATGGGAATTTCAATATCACTTGGGTGTTCCCAGTGGATCCAGATTTCATGTATTTTGTCCGGGTTCATTTTTGTGATATTGTGAGCAAATCTATGAATACTCTGGTCTTCAATCTTTATATCAACGATCACATTGCTTTAGCTGAGCTCGACTTGTCTAATCAAGCTGGCAACTTGGATGTGCCATACTACCGAGACTTTGTCTCCAACTCCTCGTCTGCTGATTCGGGTACTCTGACAGTTAGTGTGGGCCCGGATCTAGACTCCGATGATGCGATCATGAACGGTTTGGAGATCATGAGGATTAGCAATGAAGCCAGAAGCTTGGATGGGGCTTCCCCTGTCGAGAGTCTCCTAGTATTGCCTTCCAAGAAGAACAAGACGGCTATCATTGTTGGTTCTGCTGTTGGAGCCTCGGTTGCTTTGGTGTTGATTGGTTTGTGTTGCTGCTGCATCTTACCTCGTTTTTCAAAGGCGCCCGAACAGGGACAAGGGCACCCTTGGCTTCCTCTTCCGTTATATGGGAATTCTTTGACCTTGACAAAAATGTCGACGACTTCTCAAAAGAGTGGAACAGCGAGCTGCATATCCTTAGCTTCTTCAAACTTTGGAAGGTTCTTCAGTTTCCAAGAAATAATGGAAGCAACTAACAAGTTTGATGAAAGCTTGCTTCTGGGTGTTGGTGGTTTTGGAAGGGTCTACAAGGGTACACTGGAAGATGGGATGAGAGTAGCTGTGAAAAGAGGCAACCCGAGATCTGAGCAAGGGCAGGCTGAATTTCGAACCGAGATTGAGATGTTGTCAAAGCTTCGGCACCGCCACCTGGTGTCTTTGATTGGGTATTGCGACGAGAGGTCTGAGATGATACTCGTGTATGAGTACATGGCTAACGGCCCTCTTCGAAGCCATCTTTATGGAACTGACCTCCCACCGCTCTCGTGGAAGCAGCGTCTCGAGATATGTATCGGGGCAGCTAGGGGGCTGCATTATCTCCACACGGGTGCAGCTCAGAGTATCATTCACCGAGACGTGAAAACCACCAACATACTCTTGGATGACAACTTCGTGGCTAAAGTTGCTGATTTTGGCCTCTCGAAAGCTGGACCATCATCCCTCGATCAGACCCACGTGAGCACTGCTGTTAAGGGCAGCTTTGGATACCTCGACCCCGAGTACTTCCGGAGGCAGCAGCTCACCGAGAAATCAGATGTGTACTCATTTGGCGTCGTGCTGATGGAAGTCCTTTGCACCAGACCCGCTCTGAACCCAGTCCTTCCTCGCGACCAAGTAAACATAGCCGAGTGGGCAATGACTTGGCAGAAGAAAGGAATGCTGGATCAGATCATGGACTCGAATCTGAAAGGGAAGGTGAACCCCGCCTCCCTAAAGAAATTCGGGGAGACAGCAGAGAAGTGTCTGGCTGAGCACGGGGTCGACAGGCCTTCCATGGGCGACGTTTTGTGGAACTTAGAATACGCTCTGCAGCTCGAGGAGGCCTCTTCAGCTCTCACAGAACCCGATGATAACAGTACTAACCATATCTCTGGCATCCCATTGACCCCCCTCGAGCCATTTGACAACAGTGTAAGCATGATTGAGGGGATTAACTCAACAGACGATGATGCAGAGGATGCTGCCACCAGTGCTGTCTTCTCCCAGCTCGTAAACCCACGTGGAAGGTGAGACCAGCAAAATCCCAGTTTTATGCAATCTTGACCAATTGGCAATTGGCAATTGGCAATTGGCATCCCCATTTTTTTTGGCTTTCTGGCCTCAAGATCAAGATTTTACAGGAAAGTGATCTAGTAGTATAAGTGTATAATTGTTCTATACTGGGAAATTTAGACATTAAAACCTTAGTAATATGATTCAATATGTATTGTAAATGATTTCTGAGCCAAAAAGCATCTCTTCAAAACGTGCTCGGATTACCAACAGATCTGTACCATTGTTTTTCTATCAGTTTATCTTGTTATTTCATACTATTGTTCCTGAATCCTAAACATGTGCTGTGAAGAATCTGTGGATATTCAACTTCATGAATCCTTTGGCTGCTGTTTCAACTGCCTTCATATTTATGATCTTTCATACTTTGTGATAGAGAGCTCTCAGGAATCTTTCTTAGAGCAAAAAATACTTTCTTACCACAACTTTATGGGTTAAAATTTGAGTTGATTTGGGAATACTATTGAAAATGTTCCATTTCATTACGTGGAAATGTGCATTCATGTGTAAATAAGTGTATACAAAGCCGCACGAGTTATTAAACCCGGTTAAGAATGCAAATAGTAAAAGTATAGAACGATGTCGTAAGGTTGCGGAGACTGTATATTGTATTATAATAGGCAGGCTATTACAACGATTAATTAGGACAATAGTAATGAAAGTAGTGAATGTGTCTTCATTGGACAAAGGAGGGACTTTTTATACAAGTCACGAACCTCCTAACTGCCCACTTAAATCGGGGGACGGTTGTCTCCCGCTTTGACCGAGCCCGGTCCGGAAACCGGGCAACGCGACTGAGGTCGGCTGCCGAGGCCTTATGTCGAGGTGTCAGCCGAGGCCTCTCGTCACGGCCTTGCCGAGGCGGACGGATTGGGCACGTAGCATCGCCTCGGGACCCCGTTCTTGCTCACGGGTCGGTTCGGGTTGACTTATAATATATCGATCATCAACAACAAACTCCGAATCCTAATCAGTTGATAAACAAAACACCAAACTAGAGTATTTCGACTGATTAGGATTCGGAGTTCGTTGGTCTCTTTCTTGAGTATTTAACTCATATTTAATTAAAAAATAAAAAAGACAGTTGTTTTGGACCAATGCAAGGTAGATCATGGTCCTAAACAACGTATAAATT
The DNA here is from genome assembly GCF_001879475.1 of Ipomoea nil. Classification (NCBI taxonomy): domain Eukaryota; kingdom Viridiplantae; phylum Streptophyta; class Magnoliopsida; order Solanales; family Convolvulaceae; genus Ipomoea; species Ipomoea nil. The sequence continues at coordinate 747,389 of NW_017617241.1, read as the reverse complement.
ATGTATTTTTAACATTGAAATTGTGAACTTCTGGAATATAAATTGTGTTTCTAAGTCAAAACACATATCAACTGTGAAAGAGAATTTGTGAATACAATACATGGTCATCAAATCATAATATGTTAACATTGTATGACTGCAGTATTTGAAAGGAACTTGTGAATATAAAACAAAGTAATCAATTACATATTTACATATATGTTTCATTGTATGTTCATAATATATAAATTGTGATTTTTTAAAAGATAAATTGTGAACATTTGGACCCGGGTTCGCCTTGCAAAGTGGACCAGGGTCCACAGAATAATTTGCTATTAATTAAGATCTGGGCCTGTTAGAATGTGTTATGGGCCGATATTCCCTCAAAGCCCAAGCCCATATGCAACGAGGAGCACTCCTAAAACTGTAATCCAGTTCCGCTTTGTTCTCTTTCTTCCCTCCATCCTCCATCTTCGAGGGAAAGCTCAAAGCTCTTTGCACTCTGTAGTAGAAGATGTTGGTCTTATCCTGCGCCACCTCTGCTTATCATACGCACAAATTTATAGCTTCCAAATCCAGAGTTCAAATGCGCTCGAGCAGTCGAGTCTCAGTTGCTAATCTCCATCACTCTGATACTCCCTTTGTTCCTGAGGTAAATTACATTTCTCAATCGTTCTATCCTTCTTTTAAAACAAATATCTATTCAAAAATGTAAGCGTTGTTAGTTTTTCAAACTTTTGATATATAGATATGATGTTATAGTGAAAGATAATAAAGTTTATTAAATTTTCTTACAGTTCACTCACTTGTTTTATAATTTTTCTTTCTGGAATTATGATTTTCTTAATATGATAAATATAGTGTGAATAAGTAGAGTTTATATTGATCAGCAGCAGCAAAGTGAGTTATATAAGTAAACTGATGCAAAGATAGGAAGAGAGAAGATAATAGTAATTTAATATGTATCTTGGGGTATGAATGTGGACTGTCTGCTTGATTGAGGTGCTCTGTTTAGGTGGAAAAAGCTGTGGATTCTTTGTCTAAAGAGTTCAGAGCAGTGGATTATCTGGTGGCACGGAATACTGCCCGTGTTCTCAAAGCGTTTCAGAATGTCAGGGTCGGGTCTCATGTAAGTTTTGTTTGTAAACTTTTGTTTGTGATTATGTTATGCCTCAATATCGCTTTGATGTGGAAATGTGGAATTATATATCAAGAAATTGGTTCCAATATGTTAAATGTTTGCCTCACATATGACATATTTATCTCTATTTAGTGCATCCTTGTTTAGGAGTGTATTAATATTTGGTTTTGGAAATCCACAAATGCACTTTTGACTCTTAACGTTTTGATCTACTTGTATACCTTTATCTTCATAGTCAGTTCTATTATATATGCATTAGTTTTTCAGTGGCAGCACAGGTTATGGTCACGATGAAGCTGGGGGGCGTGAAGCCTTGGACCTTGCTTTTGCAGAAATATTCGGTGCTGAGTCTGCAATAGTTCGAGCTCAAGTTTGCATCTTTTTTCTTGTGCTTTTTTCTTACTTAAACTGAAGTGTTCTCTTTTATTAATATTCATACTTCCTCCACAGTTCTTCTCAGGTACTCATGCTATCACTTGTGCTTTGTTTGCTTTCCTAAGGCCAGGGGATGAGGTGAGGGTTTCTTTTTATTAAACCTTTTCTCATCAATCTTACGATGTTCTCTAATTATATCTGCAATATGAATGTGATTTGTTGTCAGCTTCTGGCAGTTGCTGGTGCACCGTATGATACATTAGAGGAAGTTATTGGGAAAAGGGAATCTCATGGACTAGGTTCCTTAAAGGATTTTGGGGTGGAGTACAGAGAAGTGCCAGTAAGTTTTTCTTATACTGACAGTATAACTTGAATTTAGCAGCTTCTTCACTTTTTGAGGTTCTCTGACCTTTTATCTCCATCTGGGTCTGGTTTAAGCTTGCAGAGGATGGAGGACTCAACTGGGATGCCCTTAAGATTGCTCTGAAACCTCATACAAAATGTGCACTAATACAGAGATCATGTGGTTATTCTTGGCGGCGCAGTCTGAGTGTAAATGAGATAGGGAAAGCAATAAAGATAATCAAGGTAAACTTCATGCCAGCACTCATTTGATGATAAAACTACTAACTTTCCTGTCACAAGTCCCAAAAGGAGCTGCTAGAACTTGTGCTTTACTTTCCGTTTTCAATCTCTCAAAATATAAGTTTTGCTTCTCCAGCAGCAGATTAGTTAGAGTTTTAATTTCGACAAGTGTAAAATGTTTCTAAACCTTTTCACTTTTGGCGCTCCAGTGTATAATACATTAAACCTTCTATACAGATGCAGAATCCAAATTGTTTGGTCATGGTGGATAACTGCTATGGTGAATTTGTGGATACCATTGAACCCCCAATGGTGGTAAATATTGTTTACCATCCTTTTAAAGTACATACATACAAACACATATTTTCCACTTCTCTAGTTTAGCATTAATATTTTGAATGGGCAGGGTTCAGATCTAATTGCTGGTAGTTTGATAAAAAATCCTGGTGGAACTATCGCACCATGTGGTGGATACATTGCGGGGAGGAAAAAATGGGTTGAGGCAGCAGCTGCCCGTCTCTCAGCTCCAGGACTAGGAGTTGATTGTGGATCAACCCCTGGTGATATAATGCGAGCCTTTTTTCAGGGTCTATTCCTTTCACCTCAAATGGTCGGGGAAGCAATAAAGGTATCTTATTTCATGCCATGTTCTTTTATCCACATGTTTTTCTATTACCTTTGCCTTGCCATGATGGATCCACATATTTCCCCTTTTCTGAACCTGTATTACAAGGGGAGCTTCCTTATTGCTGAAGTCATGGCAGCTAAAGGATATAAGGTGCAGCCACTTTGCCGGGTCCCACGTCATGATACAGTGCAGGTTGGTTTATCAAATTTTGAAATTAATATAAATTTAAAATTCTAACATAAACTCCAGGACAAAGTGCAGAACTTCAGAAGCTGTTTGCATCAGGCTTATCTAGGGAAGAAAGATGCACATAATCCTATATCTGCCTTGTTACAGTTCTTGAGCCCATGACCTAATGGTCAACCAGTGAACACTTGGCCACTACAACAAACCCAACCTTATTTTTTCACTGTTGCAAATGCCATAATATTCACATGCAATTGTCTTGTCATTTTGATCCGGCTTTAATGATGATTTTCAGGCTGTACAACTTGGCAGCCGTGAGCGTTTGCTTTCCTTCTGTGAGGCCGTGCAGCGAGTTTCTCCTGTAGGTTCTTTCACCAAGCCTGTTGCTGGTGCAACCGCTGGCTATGCATCAGAGGTATCTAATGAATATAGTTTTAAGCATCATCCTAGGATGATTTTTCAATTTTATTTTGTTTGCATTCTTATGCAAAGGCCCTACTGAACATATACATTTGTGCTATTAACTTCTTACAATATTCAAAGACATTTAAAAATTAAAGGAACTTACAGTTTTCTTCTACTCATCTCTGAATTGTAACGTTCTCAAATGTTAACATTTGAAGTAGGTGATCTTTGCTGATGGCACCTTTATTGATGGGAGTACAAGTGAACTCTCATGTGATGGACCGCTAAGAGAACCCTTTGCTGTTTTCTGTCAGGTATCATCTATGCCTTACGTTTAACTGGGAATGTTTGGACGTACTAGAGCTGTTGAACTGGAAATTGGACTCATTTGCAACATAAATCTTTTCATCTAGAACCAAAACTAATCCCTCTTCAAAAATCTATTCTGCTTGGAATTTACAATGTAGGGCGGCACCCATTGGACGCAATGGGGACTTGTTCTCGGGGAGATTTTGAAAACACTATAAAGCAAGTGATAAAAGGCATTGGACTTTGATTGATTTGCACTTAAACCCGCCCAAAATGAATGGCATCCTTCACTGAATTTGAGCCAAAGCAGGCTCTTGAGGTAAGGATTTTGCAGACTTCCTAAATGTATAATGCCAGAACACTTTTTTGGTTCAGCTTCTTAGGTTGTTTTGCTGTCTGTAGTTGTGCAGATCCACTGCATTTCAACATTTGGGGGCAACAACACACTTCTTATGCGCACGCGCGTGCACACACGCATCATTCGCTACCTCATGATAGTGGCCGGCTGGTATCTCAAGAATATCTGGATGACGTGAGAAATTCGTAGTCATTATTTGAAAGTGATACGAGATTTGTACTCCACTCATTTGACTACCTATTTCAGAAAAAAAAAAAAATTATATTATTTTGTTTTGTCAAACGATTGCCTAGAGAACATTGGAGATTCCTATCCATTTTTTATGAATTAAAAAAAAAATATATAAAACAAATATAATTATTTGATTTCTGTTTAGACTAATAAGATAAAATAAATTGAGTCAAATAATACAAGATATTGTTCGATTGAAATAGGGTATGTTTTGTGGCAAAATTACTAATGTTTTGATTACGAGACTCATTACAAAGTAAGATATGTTGTCAACAGGAGACGTCTCAAGGTAGAATTACTCATAAAAGCTTAATTGATGTAATTTGTTTGACACAAGTTTTTTTACGATCACTCATTTGAATCGGTATTGATCCCGCATTCCCGTGACATGAATATCAACAATATTAAATTAAAATAAATAAATTATAAATATCAAACATATAATACACCAGACATTTTTTCATAACCTTTTTTTTTAGACTCTCTATGTTGAGTTTTACTATGTGGACTCTTAAATTCTACTCCATCAAAATTCTCTCTATGTTGAGTTTTACTATGTGGACTCTTAAATTCTACTCCATCAAAATTATTTTGGTTGGTGTGAGTAGTCGTGCACTCTTGTCACTCAATAGAGATTGGAAGTTCGAACCCGTGCACTCTTGTCACTCAAGAGAGGTTGGAAGTTCGAACCCCCTCTCTTGTATGTCACTCAATAGAGATTGGAAGTTCGAACCCGTGCACTCTTGTCACTCAAGAGAGGTTGGAAGTTTGAACCCCCTTTCTCGTATGAAAAAATCAATTTGGTTAGCACGTCTCAGGATACATCGTGATTTGATAAAAAAAAAATCTACTTCATCAATTATAATATTTTGTGGGTTACATCTAAAAATTGTAACATAGAGTAAAAGTTGGGTGTAAATTTGGAATCACAAAAAAACAAGTACTCCGTAGTATTTTCCCTGTATGTTAGTCTGGCAGGCAAAGCAAGCGAGATTATAGTCATCTCCGCCATCCCCATAAATGTCCAAACTCCAAAATCATCATTTTCTGTTCCCAATAATCTATACTCTGTACCACATCACCACCTCTTCCGCAATGTGAAAGGGGGAAAAAGAAATGGAAGGTGTGAATCAGGAGCGAGTTGTTTATAGTTAGTGTGATAGTACGAATGCGGGAATATAATATAATAAAATAAAATCATTTAATGCGATAGTAAGCAGCACAGATCTGCTAATCAATCGCTTCTTTAATTTTGTTTCTCGCTAAATATTTCACCATATTTGTCACTCATACAAACGATCTCTCACTGCAAACATCTCTGTAAGTTCTCTCCCCTCTCTCTGTTCTCCGTTCTTCTTTCTGTCTTCTTGTTTTTTGCTATCACTGTTGTTGATGAATAATGCATTTTTGAGTTAAAGAATCAAATGGGCATCCAAAAGTGATTTTTTTTCCCTATTTTGGGTAAAAAGATTTGAGCTTTGTATGTATAATGATCCTTAGTGGAGGTGAAAATGCATGTGAGCTGAAACACCAATGTTCTGTTTGTTAGAGAGATTTGTTCATCAATTTAAAGGAGATGAGTGAATGTATGGCGTTCTTGATGGTTTTTAGAGTAGGGGATTATTCATCATGCAGCAGAATGTGGTTTTGGAATGATGAGTTGATTGAGATGAAGAGGATTATGAATTTATGATTATAGGAAAATGGAAAATTTGAGGTAGTGCCATGCAGGCTAGCTCAGTTGGTTCGACGGATCACCTTAAACTGGGAATTAGAAGGTCATTAGGAGACCTTGTTGGTTCGACTGATCACCTTAAACGGGGAATTAGAAGGTCATTGGGAGACCTTGACCTAACAAAGGAGATGCTCTTGGGCAGGGTAGGAATGTAGGATACCTAATGTATCAAAAAAGAAAATTTGAGGCAGTGCTGTACTGTTAACAGTGGGAAGAAAAGTTATATGACAAGGTTCTTCCTTGGATATATAGCAATTAGTATTTTTTTAAAAATACATTTTGGTTTACACTTTACATCACAAATTTCAGAGGACTAATGAAAGGACAGATTACTGTTTCAAAGGTGGCACTATTCTTTGATTGCACACTCTACCTTCCAGCCAATAAATATTCGATATTTTCACTTGCTCTTTGCAGATAAATCGAAGAAAATGGACAGTATTAACTGGACAATGACGGCATGCACTGTGTGCCTTATGCTCACATTGCATTTCACTATTCAGCTCGCATCGCAGCATCTTCTGTCATGGAAGAAGCCCAAGGAGCAAAAGGCCATACTTGTCATCATCATGATGGCTCCCTTGTACGCTATCATCTCCTACATTGGTTTGATAGATTTTCTTGGAAGCAAAACGTTTTTCACGTTTCTTGAGTCCGTGAAGGAGTGTTATGAAGCTCTCGTAAGTCATTGTGGCTATCTGCATCTTCTTTGTCCATAATGGACTTTTCTTTAAAGCTTTGATTGCTATCAACTTTTGTGTGGAGTGCAGGTGATGGCTAAGTTTTTAGCTTTGATGTACACATACCTTAATATATCCATAAGCAATAACATAGTCCCCGATGAGATTAAAGGAAGGGAAATTCACCACTCGTTTCCAATGACACTCTTTCAGGTAAAGTTTTTGACTTTGTTATCGATCCTTGTCATAACAAGGTTTTAATCATGGAAGACGAATTGACTGTGTGTATCATCTTCTTTGTGGATTATTCGATTTTTTAAAAACTGCAAATCCATTTGGTAAAAAAAGATGAGCATTTGACATTCATGTCTTCTTCAAGCTTTGGCACGTAAACTTTATGTTGTTTGGGCGATAGTCATGAACCTAACACGCTGTCTAAATAAACTGCAGCCTCGCACAGTCCAATTAAACCATCAGAGATTGAAGAGTCTCAAATACTGGACATGGCAGTTTGTTGTTATCCGCCCTTTATGCTCTATATTAATGATTTCTCTACAACTACTTGGAACATACCCTGATTGGGTTAGCTGGACCTTCACCATCATCTTAAATATTTCGGTTTCACTAGCTCTATATTCACTCGTGCTCTTTTACCATGTCTTTGCAAAAGAGTTAGCACCACACAAGCCACTTGCCAAGTTTTTGTGCGTCAAAGGAATTGTATTCTTCTGTTTCTGGCAGGTAAGTTAATATTCTAGGTTTTATCAGGATGGCATGATGGTCTCATTCTCATTTTGCCTATATATCGTTAAAACCTTTTTCAGGGGATTGCCCTCGAGATTCTTGCTGCAGTGGGCGTAATCAAATCGCATCATGTCTGGTTCGACGTGGAGCATATCCAGGAAGCTCTTCAGAACATTTTTGTGATTGTGGAAATGGTTTTCTTCGCGTTCTATCAGCAAAGCGCATATTCAGCTGCTCCTTATCGCCAGGCCCAGGCGACGATGGCTTCAGGCACCACAGACAAAAAGAAAGACTAGTCTGAGAGCACAAGTTTCCTCCCTCAACAACAATCATACTATGCTGGTTCATGATCTATATATAACTCATTTTCCACTTCTTTCAAGTTACAGCATTGTCCTTGATACCATGGCCATGCATGTAATACAAATAATAATATATGATTGTTGCCATTTTTGAACTGTGCCCTTTTTCCTTAGCTTCAAGCAGAACCATATAGTTGAGTAACCCTAGCCAAGTTGATCGAGTACTCAGGCTGTTGATTCGCTAATCATATGATTACAAATTTGACTCTCAATTAGAGCGGTTTATTGATTTTATTTGTTTGAGCTGGTCAGTTATAGACAATTTAGATTGGTTTAGCTCCTTTTAGTGTTTTGGCAGTTAGGGTCATAAGGCAAGATTTATTTCGCCCACATTCCAGGCGGTGGGTTTTCACTCGTGTAAGTTAACATCAAAACCCTCTTTAAAGATCGTGTTTGATGTTTCTAGTATGGATTATTCTTGTCTGGTAGCCATTCTTGCAACTTATACTTCAGCTGTCAAAAGTCAAAACATTATTTGAAAGAGGTCAAAAATTCTTAATTCACCCAAAATATATATATATATATATATTATATATATATATAAGAAAAAAATACAAGATAAAACTTGCGGCAAAACAAAAGGGACCCCACATAGGCATGAAAAATCTTCAAGCAAGAAAGGCAAATGGGCGAGGGGTTGTCTCTCTCTCTTTCCAGTTCTGGGAATTGGGTCTGAGAATCCGTTTTTGTTATCACTTCAAGTCTCAAGAACATGAGCTCTCAATAGCAGCCGCGCAATAACCATGGCGGCGCTTATACAAATTCCCATCAATTTCTCAGCCGTAAACACACCGCGCACATCTCCAATCGGGGGAAACGGCTTTTATGGGCTGAAACCTTTGAAACGCGGTAGTTTTTGTACTGTTTCGAGTGTAAAGATTGATTCTTTTTATCCAAATAAGGGCAAGTTTGGAGCTTTTAGGGATGAGTCGTCTTTCTGGGAAGTTAGCTGGGAGGGGAGGCGGAGTGAGAAGAAGAGAGTGGTTTTGGTCAGATTCAATAGTCTTGACGGCGGCGACGGCGGCGGCGGTGGAAGAGATAACAGTGAGACTGTAAGGGTGTTGGGCAATATTGCTTTGGCTATTGTGTTTACATACCTTACCTTCACTGGACAGCTTGGTTGGGTCTTGGATGCCATTGTTTCAGTTTGGGTATCTCTCTCTCTCTTTCTCTTTCTCTCACTATATCTATATGTATATATATATCTCTATCTCTCAGAGTAATTTTCCTTAATTTCTTCATCTTGTCTCTTTCATTCTTCATACTGTCAGATTCATTTCTGCAGCTTTTTCTATATTAGTCATTTGCAGGTTTTGCTTCTTAAATCTTAGCTAATTCTTAGTGTTCATATTTTGTGTGTTTCTTCATGTTCAGCTTCTTGTAGTGCTTCTTCCAATTATAGGCATAGTAGCTTTTTTCTGGTGGGCAGGGCAAGATATCGTTCAAGGCGCGGTAAGGGAACTAAATCCCCTTTCAAGAATCTCTTTCGTTATCATTAGAAACGAACTTAGGGAATACTAGAGTTTAATTAGCACTGATTGATCTCTTCATACTTTGCAGTGTCCAAATTGCGGGAATGATTTTCAGATTTTCAAGTATGATCAGATGAACGATATTCAAAAGACTTTAGTTAATTACTTATGAAGCTTTGATTTTTTTCGTTTGGTTAATGTTATTGTTTGTTTTATCGGCACTGCAGATCAGCAGTAAATGATGACATACAGCTTTGCCCGTTTTGTAGCCAGCCATTCTCGGGTAATAACTCTGGCCTTGCCTTGAAACGTTAAGCTATCATATTACTCTGCATTATATTTTGTATTTGCACGTTTTTGGTTTCTATTCGGTTTCCTCATCGATCATAGATTAGTAAATCGAGCTGTAACTCTTCAATCTTCTTATGCATTTATTGTCTAAGAAATTTTATCTTTCTGTATAATCTAGTTGTTGGTGATGAATTTGTACGCGATCCTGTGAGGTTCTCCAACGAGTCGAGAACATTTGGCCAAGCATTCAAAGACTTCACCTCTCGCTCCAAGAAAGGTCGCGTTTCTTTTGATAATTGAAGCATGTGCTCCATCTCAACTAAAAGTCTAAGCTGATAGTTGGATTGCACATTAATGGCTTTACGCTCAACATTGATTCTGAACATCTTTTCTGCCTCTTATTATGTTATCTGTAACTCAAGTCCTCCTCGCTTTGCTTTTTACAGACAAGAAATCCTCGGTTGCTGTTGTCGATGTAGAAGCTGAAATTAAAGATGCTGAGTGAGCATTGATCTCCGATTACGTATATTCCACGTTTGTTAGACTGTTCTGATTCTGTTAATTTCCTATGGATTGGAAGGTATTCGTCGGAGTTCTTCTGCTGTAACGGATAAGAGATTCCGACATTCTGTGAATATTTAGGAAGAAGGAAATCTGCTGAACATCTTTCATTTCTTTGAATTACTGCATTGCATGCAGCTCATGAAGTTTGGGCTATGGAGTCTGTTTTTCGCTTCGATTTTCCATTTCTGTAATGCCATACTGCACTTGTTATTGAGTTCTAACACCACAGCTTTCAACTGAGCTCGAAAATGGCTGTTCTCCGGCAACCTTAAAAAAGAAAAAAAGGTTGCCGGAGATAAAACCGACTTTAAATCCTATATAATATGATCACGCATCAACCCAGCAATACATTGTTGCTTGATAAGGTTCAAAAGAAGTCGAGAAGAGTTCACATTGACTACATAAGAAATTGTAAAATGATACTTAAATTTAAAGAATTATGCACTTACTGGATACTAAAGAAATGATTTAGTGTTCGGTTAAATCTGAAAGTAGTCGAGAAGAGTTCATAGTGGACGTGAGCGGTCCCTCTATATATATATACTAGTTTTTTTACGGGATAATGCCTAATGATTATTTTTAAATAACTATTTCAAATTATATCAACGCAATATTATATCAGAGATGTTCATGCATATGTAAATAAATATTAAATTTGTTTATTTAAATCGGTAATTCAAAATATATAAATGCAAGATAATATTTATTGAATTTTCTAATCGATATTTGGTAGTGGTAGTTTTTCCCTACATGTTTCATGCATTGTGAGATGTGTGTCGTAGGTTATCATGTGAAAGTATTGAACAAAATATTAATATTTATTATATTTGTATAAAACACTTGGTAAATAAATATATATAATGTATTTTGTATTATAACTTTGATATTTAATTACAAGATAATGTAAAAAGAAGACAATGGACAATGCAGTGAATATAATAAATTAATAAATTTGAAGGTAATGAATCTTTGAATTGTAGAAAATAAAGATAATATAACTAATGAAATTATATCTATTTTTAAAAATTTTTATAATGAATAATTTTTTTTTTAAATAAAGGCATTATAGACATCTAATTCTAAATTAATTAAATGCATATGTATTATTTTTTGTTGTAGCTACTACTTTATTTTTTTTTTTGAATGCTACTAGCTCTATTACATTGTAGTATCTGTTCATATACTTTCTCAACCTACTGAAACACAAAGAGCTAATAACGCCTCCACTGAGGCTCGAACTTACAACCTTCCAAATGGAAGTCCAACCCGGGTACCATTAGACTTTATTTAGTTTAATAAGAGTAATAAAGTGGCGTATATACTTTTCATCAACAATAATGCAATCATTGATTTTTTTTAAAAATAAATAAATACATACAAAAAATATTAATGCAAAAGTATAATTGAAATATTAAGTTTTTTTCTGATCTAAATAATCAAAAGAATATTAAGTTTTTTTTGATCAAATGATTTTTAAAGTTCTTGATTTATAATCTTTGATGCTTAACTTTGAATGTTATGTATTTAGTCAGACTAATTATTTGAACAAAGTTTATGTTAAAATTTATATTATATATATTTTAACATATTCGTAGTATATGTTTAACAATTATGCCAACTCTAATTGGGATGTGGGTCGAAACTAAGATTTTTCTTATAGAAATTAATGTGTAAGTTAAAATAATAAATACTTAACGGAATATTCCTTTACTAAAGTTTATGCTAACGGAATTTAGGTTATTTAAGGGAAGAAAATAATATAATAGAGGGTAAATAAGGAAAATCAATAAAAAATTTACAATTCTAATAAAAAATAATATGAACCATTCATTTTAAGAAACAATAGTATAATATGAACCAAAACAATAGGACCGACATTTTTTTTTGTTCCAGTTAAGGGTTTAACATTATTGGCTCTTATTAGAATTGTATATATATATATGCAGTTAGTGCTACAAAAATGAATATATAGATACTGACATGGAGTGAAGCAAAACATTGCCAAATGTTGTTTGTGTTAATGTGTTTGATGTATTTTATTCAATAATCATAAAAAGAAAAAAAAAATGGAAACAAAAATCAACATAATAGGACAAGCATGATAACATGAACTGAAGCAAACCATTGCCAAATGTTATGCCTGATGTTTTCAACTCATAAAAAGGAAAACAACCCCCACCCCCACCCCCACCCCGTGACTATATATATATATATATATATATATATATATATATATATATATAATCATCCAAACTTCAGGCACTTCTAAATCCCAACAGGTTGAGGGATCAATATTCTATAGCATCTATATTAGATACAATCACACATAATAGGGTGTTTGGTAAATAACTATTAGCTGATTTGGTTAGTGTATTTGACTAGTTGATTGTAGAAAAATTTGGTAAATTAGCGATTAGCGGATAGCTAATTACATGCAAAATGACTTTCAGAAAAATTAATCGAAAAAGCTGTTTTGAGCAGCTTTTTAAATTTTAACATTTTGGAACAATAAGCAGTTACAAAAAGCTAATTAACCAAATCAAACAGCTAATAGTGTTCATATAAACTAAAAATTAACTGATAAGTTAATTATATTACCAAAGTCCATTTACTTGCATTGTTATCACAGTGATTAATACAACTCAAATAATTTGTCCAAAAAAAAAAAATACAACTCAAATATAAGAACATATATAATTGCATCTGATGCAAACGACGCGGATTTGACAAAAGATAATTGTGCTTGGCAGGGCGGATAGTACAGCCAACATGACAGTGCTTCTCTGCCCAACTCGACGTAGACTGGTCAGGATCCCATGCATGTAATTGTTTGAAATTAGACAAAACAAACCTGCAACCCAATGAAAGTTTTATCCCCACTTTCCTCTTATGTCATACATTTGACACCTTATGTATGGTTATGTTTTTTCCATAATCCAATGTACCAAATGTGAAACCACACCAAACCCTTTTCTTAATCACTTCTAAGACTGATTACCGACAACCAAATCAGGTTGGTTAGTATAACCACAAGTTGTTTCTTTTACGAGTGATTTCTAACTAATCAAGCTGGCTCGTATAAGGACAACCATTGTTTACGATAAATTTCTGGTTAATCATGTTTATTTGTATAACGACAATCGCTTTTTACTGATAGATTTCTGATTAATTAAGTTAGTTCGTATAACGACAATCATTTTTTACGAGAGAGAAATTTCTAAAGAAAATACAACTGTTGTTTGTTTTTTCTATAAGATTTCTAAAAAGAGTAAAAGTGGTTAGTGATAGGATACTGACATTAATTAGAGATACAACATAAGATTTCTAAAAAGAGTAAAAGTGGTTAGTGACAGAATACTAACATTAATTACAGATACAACATAAGATTTCTAAAAAGAGTAAAAGTGGTTAGTGACAGAATACTGACATTAATTACAGATACACAACATAAGATACCAATGATACAATAATTAAGCCCGCATGGGTAGCTCAACTGGTCATAGAGGTGAAACTTTGAAAGAATGACCAGGGATCGAGTCTCACTTTGAGCAGTGAGGGGGTTCTTTGTCGGGCCGGGGTTCTCCTCTTAGAAGAATGATACAATAATTAAAAAGTAAAAACAGTTAGCTAAGAGGGGCGGGATTATTAACTTAATCAAAACAAAACATCATTATATTGAAAGTTGGAAAACAAAACACAGATGGAGATTTATTGTGCAATGGACAGACAAGACATTCTTGGTTCACTGTTTGGTCTGTGCATTCTAAACCTAAGCATACAAAACAAACAACAAAATGCAGTAAACTTTGTTCTTCCTCCCTTTACACTCATTCTATTCCAAACAAACAAGCCCTTGAGTTTTTTGCTATACAGGCCCCTAAAATTTGCTGATATTCACGGTCTGAACCCCAAGCTGGGAGACTGGGTCGGGTAACGGATGCCAAACGGGTCGGGTGAGTTTGAAAAGCTCTGTGGGAAGAAGAAACTCCTCATCCCACTCTGAACTTCATCGTCTGGGGCTTGAAAATTCATTGCCAGGGCATGGGCATAAATGTCATTTTGGTAGTTCACGTCGTTGCCGGTCATCGGAGCAGCTGAAACTTGGTTTCCGCCGGCGGCGGCGGCGGCGGGGACACCGAAATCACCGGCGGAGATGGTGTTCCAGTCGAAACTCCCGGGGCCCAGCTCATGCAGATCCACCTGTTCCTCCTGTTTCATCGCCGGAAGCACGAAAGACTGGCCGTCGAGCTCCGGCAATGCCACCAGCATGTCGTCGAACTGCGAGGAAGTCGACGACGGCGAGCCGTGGCTTTGCTCCTTGCTCTGCCCCCCGCCGGACATGGCTTTCTCCGCGCTTGAATGCTTCTTGTAAATCCGGCAAAGCACCCATTCATCGAGCTGGAAACCCAAAACCCTAGCCAAGTTAGTCAGAATTTCGATTTAAACATTAATGAAAACGCCGGCGGCGAATGAAGATTCATACCCGAGCGCTTCCAGTTTTCTTCGGAGCATCACAGAGGCGATACTCGTGCATGATCCAATTAGTCTTGGATCCTTTGGGAGCTTTTCCGACGTAGAAAACCAGAGCCTTCTTAATCCCAACTTTTCTCCCATCAGCGGTGATCACCTTATCAGTTCCGGTGGCTTTCCAGTACCCGGACCCAGCAACCCGATTGGGCCTCGACCCATTCGGGTATTTCCGATCTCTGGGGCTGAAGAAATACCACTCCTTCTCGCCGAAAGTCGCCTTGCCTGTAAATAAACAACATTGAATTGAATCAAACTCAAAACCATCCACCCCGCCGGAAAATCAAGATTCAGGGTATATATATATATATACAAATCAAATGGACTTACTGGGGAGAACCCACGGGTCAAACTTGTACAAATCGATTTCTCCGATGATCCGCAGGGAGAAATCGTGGCCGGCCACCTTCTTGCAGAGGTACTGAACCAGGAGCTCCTCGTCGGTCGGATAAAACCGGAAACCCGGCGGCAAGCTTAGCTGGGAAAGCGGGTCGGTTTCTCGAACACCCATGTCTGAACTTTCAAAGGCTGTAAATGGAGGCGCCGAAATTTTGAGAAATGTGTGTTTTTTTTTTTTTTTTTTTTCTAATATTTTTTTTTCCTATTTCTATATCATTTTTCTTTTGGGGAAATGGGAGAGAGAGAGGTGTTATTTATAACGGGAAATCCAGAGGAGAGAGAAAGAGCAGCGGTCGATTTGGTGGGCCCACACTAGCGCTGATCACTCCATTTTGCCACGTATACAAGTTGGGCATCATCAAACGGCGGAGCTTATCCCAGCAGTTCAATACACAACTAAGTGCAATGAACCAGCATGACAAAGTATGCCAAAAATATGCCCCTGCGTGTCGCGTTAGTATTATGCCACGTCGCCTTTCTAAATAAAATATTCTTTCTTTTTTATTTCTTTTTTTTTCATTTTTCAAGTACACTTCACACCATCCACATTTTTACCTCAATACCTCATGTGTTATTTAAGTAAAAGGTGTTAGTGATAAATTACTAAATTAAACCCAAAAATGTGAATATTATTTTTTTTACTGAAAAATATTTTACCCTTTAACAATTCATAAAAAAATCACTAAATTATTTGTCGTATGCGATGAACTTTATTAACAAATAAATTTTTTACAGCTAAATTGATCAATTTAGTTCATAAAGTTAGTATAAAGCATTTACAGTACTGAAAGAACGTTTGTATTGTTTGTTTTGGGTGTAATGAATTTTATGCGAGAAGAACCGGTTGACAATTAAGTTTGCTACGTTAGTTCAAGAAATTAGAAGAAAATTTTTAATGATATGAATTTTTGTTATATCAATTTTTTTGGGAGCTCACTCAGCTCATTCCACGTCATTACGTCAACACTTATTATATCACTCAATCTATCTCTAAAATTCAATTATAATCCTAACAATCTAACATATACAAAAATTTAAAGTAAACATAGGCCAACGCAATGTTCTAATACTGCAATCGTTAGTAATCCTGCATAGAGCAAAGTAATAAAACAAAAAAGAATGACCAAGGATCGAGTCTCACCAGCGGCAGTGTGGATGCAACCTCTCAAAGTGAGGGGTTCTTTGTGCGCAGTGAGCAAATGTCTAGCTTCTATGGTTCATGTTGATTTACATCCTTCCAAATGCTCTGTCAGGTCGGGGTGTGGGGGTCCTTAGGGTTGGGGTTCAGCCTTTTGGAAGAATAAAACAAAAAAAATCGGGGTGTGGGGGTCCTTAGGGTTGGGGTTCAGCCTTTTGGAAGAATAAAACAAAAAAAAAAAAAAAAAAAAAGAATGAACGAGGTAGCGTTAGAAGAGGATGATCACTCAGTTGGGGTGTGCACAACTTGTGCGCTTATAGGATGATCACTGTGCAGTTTACTTTTTTTTTTTTTTCTATTTTCTTTTTAATCTAAAAAATGACACTTTCCTCTTTGATACTACATGACGTGGAATAATAAAACATTTAAATAATAAATTGAGAATTGGAATTAGAATATAAAAATTTGAAAAAAAAATTATATTTTATCATTATTTTTATGGAAAACAGTGGCCTTTTTCATGCGTGGTTTAACGGCGTCGGCAAAAGGAGTAGACACGTGTAACCGTCGTCATGGAAAAAAAAGTGAAGGTTTTTTTTTGGATAGTTAGGCGAAATTTTTTTTCAAAAGAAAAGGATGGGAGAAGGGAATGTAAACAAAAGGCTTTGTAACGGTAACTCTATTTGGACGCCACGTTTAATTTGCGCCAATTTTATTTTTGTTGTTGTTGTTGTTCTTTTTATTTATTTTTTGATAATTGTATTTTTGTATATATCTTATTTTTGAGGTTTCTTTCACTCTTCAAACTCTCTACCAACCTGGCCGCAAAGCCGTTAAGTTATATGGATGTGATTAAAACACTTAAATGATTATAATTATATAATTTTAATTAAATATTGACTTAATGACGGTGTATGTTTTATGTGTAATAACTCATAAATTACATAAGAGAAATAAATCGTACTAGAGAATATCTTGATATGAGTTTGATCAAGAGGGTGTTGGTAAATTTGATTTTCAAATACGATAAGCATGTTCCACCCATTTAAACATTCCTCTCACGATAGTGTTTGGTAATTTTGATAATTTTTTTTTGCTATATCCTACTTCCGTTACTGCACAATCAAATAAATTCGACAACAAAACTCATACCTAAATCCACGCTAAGTAATATTTCTAGCATTCAACCCCATCCCTAACCAAACTATTACATTCCCAACCCCTGCACAGTCAAACCGAGAATGTGACTTGACCCTTTTCATTGTCATCTTATCATTGCGTGCAACATGCGTTTAGTAAATTTTCATCGATTATGGTTTATAGCAACCATAACTGGTTCAATTCAAATCACTTAATACAAGTCAACCGGCTATAAAAATAAAATTTTCATCGCAAATATAACTCTTTGTGCGTAGTATTTGCACATCGTATCGTAATATAAGACTAATCTAATTAATTCACGATCTGTCTATTTTTCAAAAATATATATATATTACATATATAGCATCATACATATAGATTCAGGCTCTCGAATTTCAACCTTAAAATTCTCTTGGGTTTCTCGAAGGGGGGATGCGGATAAATTGCACTATTGGATCCATGATTACAAAAACCAATCATGAATCTAATCAAAAGAATCCATTGATTAAGTAAAAGATAAGTATATATGAATCTACGTACGTGTAGGTCAAAGCTTGAATGAATAATGGAATAAGTATGGCATTACAAGCCGAAAGACACGGCCAGATATACATATGATTGAGCTTCGGTACACGTGCCAATTTTCACCTCGTTCAATTCGAGGTCTTATCCTCAGATTCGACGATGTTTGGTGCGTCAAACGGCTTTTTTTCGTGACAATTATATGGCACGTTCTTTTAGGCTGTAACTATCATACCTACCTTCTCCCTCATTTATTGACACGTGCGGGTTCTGGACGTAAGCTGCCGTCAACGTGAAATGGGCACGACCGTCATGATCCCGGCACCGTTCCCTAGGACGATCGTGAACCTTAAAGTATAGGGCATAGGGTAACGTAGTAACGTCATAGATTCGGCCGTTAAGTATTTATCCATTATCCCGACTTCTTTGGAGCAACAATGCGTGACACGTCAGCCAAATTTTTATGTTGCTTGACCAATCATTTGGTCATTGGCTAATAATAGCAATGACAATGTTTTATAGGGTTGAGTAACCATGATTTATCATTTCATCATTTTGTCGAATAACTGTGGGAATTCTCGAACCTTTTTGTAGGCAAAAGTGTTAGGTATAGTGTTAGGCTTCAGGTGGGATCTTTTGATACTATTAAGATTTACTTGTCATGTAAAAGAACCGGGTCCAAGTGACATGGGCCGCTTGGTGAAAAACTTATCCCACTATCTACGTGTAGGTCATGGGATAAATTCAACTTTTTCCATCAAGATTGGTGGGCAGAGGCTATGAGATAAGTTCAGCATCTTGCTGTCTAATGTAGTGGCAAATGAATGATATAATGATTAGTATCAGATGAGGTAATGGGTAACGAGGCATATAAGCCTCTAAAACTCATGTTTTTGTTGCATGCATGCACCCAATAGTTGTTGTGCAGTGTACGTGCTGGTTTGGTGCAAAAAAAAAAAATGATCGAGTCTTTTTTTTTAAAAAAATATAATAATATATAATATGCATAATATTTAAAGACAATGCGAAGACCGATGAATATTCCCAACCGTCATAGATATCCTAAAAACTTTTTTTTTAAAGATATCCTTTTTAATTGTTTATAATTGAGGCTAAAATGAGTTGCTAATAAGTAATACCTAGTCCACAGGCAGATAAAAAGTTTGTGCTTTTAGACATAATTTCGTGTACTCTTCATTCAACCTAATACTTTGAATACTTTGTTGTTTTTGAAAACATACTATTCAAAGGGGAAAATGAGTTTGACTACCTTCCAAAGGTTTAATTATTGCAATATCAAATAACAAAAGTATTACTCTCAAAAAAAAAAAAATAACAAAAGTATTGATTATTATAAATAAAAGACGTTGTAGTATTTTTTTTTTTAAAAATAGAATAATAATTATATTTTTATTATTTACAAAAATAACTGTGTCTCATTTTTTTCTACTACTGACTCTGTTACAATACCACCCCACTGGAGCTCAAACTCATGACCTTCCATTTGGACGAGTCATTTCATGCTACTTAACCACAAGGTAAATGGCAAATCATTAATATCTAAAGACTTTTGACTATTCACAACAAATCTTATTAGTAACATCATTTAATTATACTCCATTACTCCGTACATAAAAGTTAATTCCAATTTTATCCCTGCAATATTGTTATTTTTCACTCACTTATCTACTACTCTCACAATTAAAATTGACAAAAATTAAATAGTTAAAAGTAAATTCTTCATCACTTAAAGGAGAATTTGCAAATTAGCTACAGGATTGTACTTTAGTGAAAATAACATATCTATCTAGATATGAACGACCATATGATCAATACATGAAAAAAATATATTATTAATCGAATACTTTAATCATTTGCAACGTCGTTTCAAGGCTCAAAATCGACAAACCAAACACTCTCTTGAGTACAGTTCTAGTCCTGATCGACAAACCAAACACTCACACAGACGTCGCACGCACTTAGGATTCACATAAACGGCAAAACAAAACATGTCAGCCACTCCTACCCTAATTAACCGGCTTGCTGAATAGGTAATATTAAATCAAATTGTATTAATTTTATCATTTTAGGATACTTCGGTAATTTTTTTTTCATATGTAAAACTCAATTCAACTATTTATTCAAGTTATGTTATAAATCTAACCGTTTCTTTTAAAATACAATATTTTTATTTGGCCTATCTAGATATGAGCGATCATATGAGCAACACATGAAAGAAAAAAAAATATTATTAATCGAATACTTTAACCATTTTTATCATCGTTTCAAGGCTCAAAATCAACAAACCAAACACTCTCTTGAGTAGAGTTCCAGCTTAGATCTATCAACAAGTAGAGTATCCATCACTCCATCTATCCAAAACCATTCAAACTAACATGCTAAAACAATAGGATCATAACCTTTCCATTTGCTAAAACTTTGCTACTTCAACAAGAACCGGCTAACTTTTTTCTCCTTTAATCATTTTATATATTTTCCTTTTGTATCAATATGATCTCTCAACTGTTACAAACATTCTATTATTAGCATGACTATCTTGTTTAGAATGGTAGATAACCATCGACAAACATGACTATTTTGAGATAGTTGGTGGTTGCTATTATCGTAATTTTAATATATATATATATATATATATATATATATATATATATATATATATATATATATATATACACACAAAATATATATTATTAATGGTATACTTTAACCACTCTTGTCCTCGTTTCAAGGCTCAAAATCGGCACATTCTATTAATATATGTACATACATATATACACACAGACGTCGCACGCCCTTAAGATTCACATAAACGGCAAAACAACACATGTTAGCCACACCTACCCTAACCGGCTTGCTGAATAGGTATAAAAATAATGTACTTTTAATGTATTAAAAATGTACATTGTATTCAGGGATTGTACATTATATTATATAATGTATATTCAGTACACAAATAATGTACTTTTAGTATATTAAAAATGTACTTTTTGTTATGATGAAGACAATAATTTACCTTACTTTATTTTAGTCATCCGTTACTTAGCTTACACGGACTATAGCGATGTTAAATTTCCTAGGATATATCGAGTCAGTTAAGTAAGGTGGTGAGTGGTGATTGGATGTGAGTAGCAGACAAGTGATTAACGTCATGTGTGGAAGGGCAGCGTAACTCCACACACAATTCATGTTCTTATAATACCAATATCCATCCCCATGCAATGTATCGGTTTCAAACCTCACAACAAAATTACAAAAAAACAAATACATAAATAATGCCGAAAAGAATAATAATAATTAATGTGACTTTTTTTTTGTCAAATTAAATATTTAATGTTGTTCAGTAGTAGTCAGTGTCAAACTACAAGCTAGCGACTAACTGGGATGGATTCACTTATCTATTTCCAACAGAATCTATTACGGAGTAATAGTAATTGGTGAGATTATAGGGTATTTGGTAAATAGCTGTTAGTTTATTGGGTTTGTGGTTTGACTAGTTGATAGCATTAGCTGGTTGTAGAAAGATATTTAGAAAATGAACTGTTAGCTGATAACTGATTACATACAAAATTACTTTATCAAAAAATTGATTAAAAAAAAAAGTTGTTTTGAGAGCTCTTTGAATTTTAGTATTTTGGAACAATAAGCTGTTACAAAAAATTAATAAATCAAACACTCATATTGATTGTTTAACCATGTCAAACAACTAATAATGGTCAAACAAGTCAAAATTGACCGATATGTTAACTATTTTACTAAACAGGGCCTATAATAGTTTAATAATTTAAGGGTCACCATAAAGGTTTTGCTCCTGTAATAAGGTGGAGTTCAATTCCCACTGAAAACATGAGGTCATTAAGTTAGTCCAAAAGAGTGTGGACCCTTTCAGTAAAATTTCAACATTTGAATTAAAAATTGATTAGTTTGATGACGAAATCAATTAAGTTGATTTTGAATACTAAGAGCAACCACAATTATTGTGAATTTTATTTGATTTTTGTCATAGTCATGTAGGAAAGAGAGGGGGAAGGAGATAGAAAAACAAGGAAAAAGAAAAAATAAATGAAGAACAAAAACTGACATAAGAAATCAAAAGCCGAAGTTGAACATCCCTTTCAGTTTACGCACCAGCTAGGTGCCGTGGGTGCGCGAAACGCGCACCTACCCGCTTTTTTCTCTCCTTTCATGTGTCAGTTTGGGGCCTACAAAATACCAAAATTGAAGGAATAAAAACTCTACAAAAATCATCTCTCCCATCAGTTAAAAAATTATATTTTGATTTTTTCTTTCTAAAAAACTAACCAAAAACCACTGATATGGTTGCTTTAAGATCTAAAGTATTATTAACTAATCATTTTCAAATTTAATTTTTGTATTGAGTACAACTTTCAATATGATTTTATGTATTTGATTAGGTTAGTAAATGCTAATTTAAATTATTTGCAACTGAATTTTATAATTAAAGTTTTCAAAAAAACAAAATTGTAATATCTACTATACTAATAAGAGCCCAAGAGAGTTAGGCCTATAATGGGTAGAAAAAATGGCGGTCACAGATTTTAATCAAATGAATGGCTCAGATTGATTAAAAGATTGATAAGATTTAAATTTTACATTAAAATTTCTTAAAATACCCACACACCGTTACTAATTCCATTAAAATTTTAAGAATTGTCGTTAGTTCACCGTTAACTTACTCATTGATTTCAATAAATAAAAAAAGGTCTTAGGTTCGAACCTCATCCCAATCAAAGTTGGCATAATTAGTACTCTATTTTACTCTTATTAAATTATATAAATAATAATTTAGTAGCTACAACAAAAAATTATAGATACGCATTTCTTTAATTTAGAATTATGTGTCCATAATGCCTTTATTCAAAAAAAATTATTCATTATCAATAAATTAAATAAGAGAAATAATTGTATTAGTTATATTGTCTTTATTTTTCTACAATATAAAAATTCTTTATATTCAAATTTATTAATTGATTATATTCGCTACATTGTCCTTACAATGTCTTAATTCAGTAAAAAAAAATTATTCATTATCAATAAATTAATTAAGAGAAATATTTTCATTAGTTATATTGTCTTTATTTTTCTCAAATGTAAAAATTTTTACATTCAAATTCATCAATTAATTATATTCACTACATTGTCTATTATCTTTTTTTGTGCACTATTTTTCTAATTAAATATCAAAGTTATAATACAAAATAATGCTATATATTTATTTACCAAGTATTTTATTAATACCATGAAAAAAATAAAAAAAAATATAATTAATAAAGCCAACCATATTAACTACTTGAGAGATTTTGTGACAAAGAGAGTATTCAAATCACACAACAAATTGAAGTGAGAACTACCTTGCAATGTCCTTGTTTGACAATCAGCAGTTAGCGGATTTGACCAACGAATTTATTTAATTATTAACATTGGGTAGAAAAAATGACCGCCAAATTATTAAATCAAATGAATGATTCAAATTGTTCAGGTTTTAATTTTTTTAAAAGTTTTTCTAATTTATCCTTAATTATATGATTATCCATTTAACTTTTCCGTTAAATACCGTTAATTCACCGTTAGTCTAATTCTAATATTAACGTCTAATATAGAATTATAATTACACCATTAATCTAATTCTAATATTAAAGTCTTAATAGAACTTAACCACAAATCCTAATGTCGAAATCTCCTCAAACAATATTAGTATATATTTAATATTTTATGCCCTAATTTTTATTTGTTTTCCTTTATGTCCCGTATTTGGTTTCAACCATACCTATACAATTATTTTATTGACAATTATAATCAATCTTGACTATATTATCTTGCATTTGTAAATTTAGAATTACCTATTTAACCAGCACGGGCTTAGCTCAATGGTTTAGTGGGCAGTATTTGGGAGAAGAGACCAAGGTTTGAACCTCGGCGGCGGCAATGCGGGAATTATGTCCAAAGTGGACAGATTCCTTGTTCGCACCGTCATTTGGTCCTGTCTGCTGAACCATTAAGTCAACGTGATTTACAACTTCCCACAATGCTCTGTCAAGTCAGAGTGTGGGGGGCCCTTGGGGTTGGGGACTCAACCTTTGGGAGAAGAATTACCTATTTAAATACGTAAATTCAACCTTCAATTATCTATGCATGAACAATTTCAATATAATCTTGCCTTAATATACTTTAAAGTACTTATTTAAAAAAAAAAACATTGGGCATTATTCCAATCGCGCAATGCGCGTAAAAAACTAGTTTATATTAAATAAGTTTAAACTACTCCAAATTTCGCTCGTATCACCCTACTAGCTCAATAGGAGAAGTGACCCGGATCCGACTAATTTCCGTTCGTTCCAAAAGGCATAGAGACTGGTCTAAAAAGA
Organism: Ipomoea nil; assembly: GCF_001879475.1. Lineage (NCBI taxonomy): Eukaryota > Viridiplantae > Streptophyta > Magnoliopsida > Solanales > Convolvulaceae > Ipomoea > Ipomoea nil. Next base: position 723,214 of record NW_017617241.1, on the reverse strand, counting down.
ATTGTCTCTTGTGGAAATAGAACTCAGATTATTCTAAAAATTTTCTCTACAAAGAGAGCTTATTTATCACTTGATCGACTCCATTAAGTTTATATTAAATCTTGTGGATATGAAGTAGTTGGTGGGCTTGTTTTATTAATGTGGATGAAATTTCAACTCAAAAGCCTCAGCAATTGACCACGACGTCTGTTAATGAACCCATTTACTAAGAGTAAAAAAATGTTCAATCTCTCACTATTGTTACTAGCAATAGTTATTGGGTGGATCGTAATTTGTGTAGATCACGGCTCAAAAAAACGTCATTTTGTGTAATTCTTTTTATGGGACGAAACTTTGCAACATACATTTTTATAATTCATAATATACATTATTCTAAAGCATAATGTATATTATTCTAACTCATAGAGTACATTATCTTATTCTAAAAGTTTTATTATTATAACGCATAATGTATACTCCAAAAATTTCATTATTCTAACACATAAATTCAACGAAATCGTTTTGGACCGTGGTCCACACAATAATTTGCATGTTACTAGTCTTCACCTTCACTCGAAAGGAATTTATGGGTCGGGCTCTCAGTAAACATACCCTTCTATCGGACCTAAATGTAATATCGGGCCATAAAAAAAATTATGTAAGTGTGACAGTGTCACTCCAACTAAATTCATGTAAAGCAATGATTGGATTCCATTTGAAGTAGTATCAAAACGGTGGAATCCCAGTTTGGGAAAATTGAGCAAAAACATCATCTAGTCAACACGTCCATTAATCTTTGTGAATATACATGTTGCACATGACAACTACACTCATATTGCAAGAATATCTTAATCATTTTTTTTAGTATTACTGATTCTGTTATAATATAGTATCTATGCATACATACTTTATCAATCTATTGAAGCACAAAGAGTCATTGGCCCCGTTGGAGTTTGAACATGTAGCCTTCTATTTAGGAGAGTCACAGTTATGTCGTTTGACCACAATGTCTTTGACAATATCTTAGTCATTCTAAGTAGACAAAATTACAAAAATGACCCTTTTATAGTTTTTCTTTGATGGGATAAAGACCATAGACCGATCACGTTAAGGAAACTGAACATGAGCTCATAACTTAGGAATCTCAGACAGAAACACTTGCAAATTCGTCGTTAAATTGTGCTTTAGCAAAAATAGTTTGTCTATACTATCTGGATATGAGCAATTATATGATCAGCACGTTAACGAAAAAAATATATATTATTAATCAAATACTTTAACCACTCTCGTCCTCGTTTCAAGGCTCAAAATCGGCAAATCAAACACTCCCTCGAGTACAACTCCATCCCAAATCTATCAACAAGTAGAGTATGCATCACTCCATCTATCCAAAACCATTCAAACCAACATGCTAAACCAGTGGGATCTTAACCTTTCCATTTGCTAAAACTTTGCACTTCAACAAGAACCTGCTAGCTTTTTATGCCTTTATTCATGTTATATATTTTCCTTTTGTACCCATCTAATCTCCCAACTGTTACAAACTTTCTATTATTAACATATGCTCTATCCGAAGGACACATCACTCATAGTCCTACCCCCCTCCCTCCCCCCACCTACCCCATCCCAACCCACCCCCAGGGAGATTTTTGCCAACAATGGAAAAAATTGATGAAAAATCTAATTTTTTTTAGGGTGAAAGTTTGACGCTGGACTTATCTGTAACTGCTTACTTAAGCATATTTTTGCTAGACTGTCTGTTTTCACATCGTTAAAGTAGAGTGCTTAATCCTATGTTTTGCCTTGTTCCTCTAGCTTAGCCAGCTCATTGCCCAAATAGTGTGTTCACGTGCGAAGTACGTGACAATTTAACCGTACTTAGTTCAACATGGGTAATTAGATTGGGAGTGTGTGAAGTATATCAAAAATATTACATTTATATACGTATAGACATATAGTGGCATTTTGTTGACTTGACAAAATAATACAATTAGGTCGACAATCAGAGCTATCTGATCTTGTTTAGGTTTGTAGATAACCATCGACAACCATGATTATCTTGAGACAGTTGGTGATTTTTTTACCGTAATGTTTTAAAAATATATAGTTAGGATTCACGTAAATAGATAATCGATCGATGATTAATTTGAGAATTATGACAATTAAATGATTATTTTGAGTATTATCTCGTTATTATTTATACATAACATATAGATACTATACACTGGCGATAGGGATATTGAATTTCCTAGGATATATCGAGTGTGAGTAGTAGACAAGTAAGTAACGTCATGTGTGGAAGGGCAGCGTGACTGCACACACAATTCATGTTCCTATATATAAAACCAATATCCATACCCATGCAATGTATCAAACAAACACATAAATAATGCCGAAAAGGAGGGAAAAAATAATTAATGTGACTTAATTTTTTCATGTCGAATTAAATATTTAATGTTGTTCAGTAGTAGTCAGTGTCGAACGACCCAAACTACAAGCTAGCGGCGGCTAACTGGATTGACTTATAACTTATCTATTTTCAACAAAATCTACTAGCGAAATAATATAATAGTAAATCTTTTGGTTATGAAGTAGGGCAAATTTGAGTATGGATCATGGTTCAAACGGTGTCGTTTCTTTTAATGAAAAAAAAAAAAAGTGATACTCGTTCCGTGTAATTAGTTATTCTTTGTATACATATTCAGTTTCATTTTAGATACATTGTATATGTAGTTTCATTTCAGTACAACTAAGTTTCATTTTGTTTTAATTACAGTTTCGTTTGACATTATACATACAGTAGTCTTACATCTCCAAACCCGAACTAGTTTCTTTTTATACATACTCTAGCTTCATTTCAACACAACTAATTTAAATAATATTTGATCAATTCAATTACAGTTTCATTTGACAATATACATTCAATATATGAGACATGTTATTCATTTTTGTTTTATACATACTGTAATTTTATTTCAACACAATTAAAGTATCATTTTAATTCACTTACAGTTTTATTTCATAATATAAATACAATATGTGATACAAATTATTCAATTTCATATTGTTCTGAACACACTCAAAATACAAATTATTTAATTTCATATTGTTCTGAACACACTCAAAATATAAAATTTATTAAATATAACGGACGTCGTTTTCGGACCATGCTCTATCGGATAACAATTGATGAAGTAGTTGGTGGGCTTGTTTTATTGATGTAGACGAAATTTCAACTCAAAAGTCTCAGCAATTGACCATGACGTTTGTTAATGGACCCATTGACTAAAAGTAAAAAATGTTTAGCCTCACTACTGACCTACTGTTACTAGTGTTCACCTTCGCCCAAAATCAATTTATGGGCCGGGCTCTCACTAAACAGAGCCTTCTATTGAACCTAGATGTAATGCCGGGCCGTAAACTGTAACTGGACAAATGATATGATGCACCAGGGCGCACAATGCATTGTTTGTCTTGGCTAAAACGACATCATTTTTCATTTCTGTCATTAATTTAAAAACAATATATATATATATATATATATATATATATATATGTTTCATATGTACAGAATTGTATAATAGAATATACATAAATTCTTAACATAATACACATGATCTAATATAATACATACTCCGTAATAGTGTAATACATATAAACTCTTAACATAATACACATAAACTCAAGTGTTAAAAAAAATGTAATGGGACTGAACGAACGAAAAGGTGTCCGTCGCGTATACTCCCCACCAACTTATAAAAACGTCGTCATTTTAAACCAAGACGCACAATGCATTGTGCGCCCTGGTGCACGATATAACGATTGTTGTAACTGTGCCAACACACCATTAGTTTCTTTGTGAATATGTTACATACGACAACGTTTTTAGAGTTTCTATTTGATGGGATAAGCCGTTTGACGGTACTCTACCATAAACCGATTATGTTAAGGGGATTGAACTTGAACTTGTTCGGGAGACTTGGATGGGAAGGCAATAAGTGGTGATAGAAATGTCAATTCTACCATCATTATTATAGACGCGACCCTATCTCCAACATGTGTTGTGGTCAACTTAAAACAATAATACAGTCTCATACTAATTGTCGCTATCACTCTTCGATCTTAGTTTGCGAATAAACAATTTCTTTAAAATAGATATTATACATACATGTATTTGGAAAGGTTTGAGAGCAAGCAAGAATAAATGCATGGATAAAAGGGGAAAGACGGCAAGGCAGCTTTAGTTGCAATTGGCAATTAAGAGGACACAAAATAGCACGAGTGGTTGAAAATGTTTGAAGATTTTTGCAAAAACATTTTAGTTCAAAGTATTTATCCTTAACTTTGTACCTTTTTTCTAACTAGTTGACTAGTTGGCCAAGCAAATCAACCCTATATAAGTTTTTGTCGCTCAAAAATCCTATATATTTTAATATTCAATGAATCGAAATTAAGAGTTCAAACTCATATACAATAACATCATTGAGAGAATGTTTATCGAATGAAGTATGATAAAATATCGATTGTATATTAATTAGTTTTACTCAAGAAGTGTAGAAATGAGAATTGTATATATAAACTGTATTATATGAACAATAATTACAGTAATATATACGGAGGGAATATATACAAGAGAGAATCATAGGGAGACTAGAATAATGAGTCATAATATAATTGGAATACATAGAATCTTAATACTAGTCCTAATAGTAGATACTATTACAATATGTAAAATTTGAACATCTATATGCTTATATATATATATATATACTAATAAGAGCCAAAAGAAGTTAGCCATATAATGGGTACAAAAATGACGGTCAAATTATTAAATTAAATGAATGGTTCATATTGTTCAGATTTTAATTTTTCATTGAGATTTCAAAAATTTATCCTTAAATATTAATTTACTCATTAATTTCAATAAAAAAAGTTTTATTTTCGAACCTCATCTCAATCAAAATTGACATAATTAAGTTCTTCACTCTATTTTACTCTTATTAAATTAAATAAATTAGTAGCTACAACCAAAAATGATACATATGCATTTCTTTATTTTAGAATTATGTGTTTACAACGCCTTTATTTAAAAAAAAAAAATTATTCATTATCAATAACTTATCAATTTCATTAGTTATATTGGCCATTATCTTTTTTTACACCATCTTGTAATTAAATATCAAAGTTATAATACAAAATAATATTATATATTTATTTACCAAGTAATTTATTAATACCATAAAAAAATAAAAAATAAAATAATTTGAAGTCAATCATATTAACTACTTTGGCAAATTATGTTGTGCAACCATGTGCACCATGCATGGTGCACATGGTTGCAAAAACGGCATCGTCTTACTTTAAAAAGAGTAAAATTAGTCACACAATTACACGCAAAAATGCAATTGGCCCATCGATGTAAAATTGAGAATTTTTATTTTTATTTTTTTTTGTTGCCCAAAAGTATCCCTCTATCCGATAGCCAAAAGACTAAACCTCCATCCCACACTCCTACCACGTCAACCATGTTGGTTGTGAAATTGAGGATTATATGAGAACATATCTAAGCATTTGATCTCAGGTTCATGTATGGTCATGAATTTTTAAAATTATTTATTTACATATATTTATGAAGGGTGAATTAGTAATTTTGGTGCATTTAGAATCCTCATATTATTATTTACGAATGTTATGCATGATTTTAGTGAAAACTTTTATTGAAACTTGTTATACTTTTAGATATTATATTATATAAATTAAAAATATAGATATTATATTTGTAGATATCAAATTTGTGCAGTTATGTGTAGTAAATGCCAATCATGGTTGTGTGGACTATATTTTGTATATGATAAAATAATGTACTATTAGTATATTAAAAATGTATATTATATTTAGAGAATGTACATTATTTGTGTAGTGAGTGTACATTATATTATATAATCTAATTTAATACAAAAATAATATACATTTAGTATATTAAAAATGTACTTGTAAATAATTTGCCAGTAAATGCAAATATGCAATCACTATCTTGGGGTACTTGCGTATGGGGCAAATTATGCCCCCGTGTCCACAGTGAATTGTGGACACGGCCCAAAACGACGTCGTTTTTCAAAAAAAACGCGTCATTTAGTTTTAAAAAAAAAAAAAAAAAAAAAAATCGCGCGCGCTTTGCCGTTAACGGCATTAACGGCGTTATTTTTTTTTTTGGATTATAAATGTACAGTTATGCCGTTATGAATGTACAGTTATGCAATTATGAAATTGTGAACACAGAGCTCTAACATTATGAACTTACAATTATGAACATATATAGTGATAAAATTATGACCATGGAGCTTTAAAATTGTGAATATAGAGCTTCGAAGATTATGAATGTACAGTTATGGAGTTATGAATCTACAGTTATGGAGTTATGAATCTACAGTTATGAGATTATGAATCTACAGTTATGGAATTATGAATGTACAGTTATTGATCGAATTATGAACAAAGAGCTCTAACATTATGAACTTACAATTATGAACATATAGTGATAAAATTATGAACACAGAGCTCTAAAATTGTGAACATAGAGTTTCGAAAATTATGAATGTACAATTATAGAGTTATGAATGTACAGTTATAGAGTTATGAATGTACAGTTATAGAGTTATGAACATACAGTTATGGAGTTATGAATGTACAGTTATTAATAATATAGTAATAAAATTATGAACATATACTCCTATAACAAAGTGGTCTGAAATTTAAAAAAAAAAAAAAAAAAAAAAAAAAAAAAAAAAGAGATAACAGTGCCGTCCTAACGGCACTGTTACCCGTGTCCAGCAAGCATGCTAGACACGGGACCAACGCATAACGATTGTGCGTATGGGTCATGGGCCACACTTTGAATATTGTGGGCCAGTATGGCAGTATCCCATCAACGTAGGCCCAATAAATACTGTCCAAACGTGACTGCTAACACCGACAATCATTATTGCATGCTGCATGGACCATGATCCACACAATTGTTTGAACCATAAATAAAAAGTACATTTTTAATATACTAAATATACATTATTTTTATACTAAAAATATATTATTTAATGATACATTATTTTAATACTAAAAGTACGTTATTTTATATATACGATCAAATAATGTATTTTCAATACATAAATAATGTACCTTTAGTATATTAAAAATGTACATTATATTCATGGTCCACACAAGTTGTGTGGACCATGGTCCATACAATAATTTGCCTAACACCGAGGTTTAGCCCTTCGGCATGCTAGAGGTAAATTATTGTGTGGACCATGGTCCACACAATTGTATGGACTATGAATATTATGTACATTTTTAATATATTAAAAGTATATTATTTTTGTAATGAAAGTACATTATTTTTGTACTAAAAGTACATTATATAAAATTATACACGCTTAGTATATTAAAAATGTACATTCAAAATATGTACCTTATGTACATAAATAATGTACATTTAGTATATTAAAAATGTACTTTTTTATTTATAGTCCATTCAATTGTGTGGACCATGGTCCATGCAATAATGATTGCACGCCAGAAGACTCTGCACCTAAACACCTTTAATAGGATGTTTGGTTGGAAGGAATGAATTATGAGGGAATGAAATTGTAATTTGGTGGGACATACCATTTTCTGGGGTTCTAATGTTTGAATGTGCTTGAAAAATCAAGTCCGTTGACTTCATCTTTCACCAACCAAAAATGGTCACAATCGTTTCCAACCTTGGTTTTCGACGGAACTAGAGTTTTTTTTTAGAAAAATTAATTTGTAATAAATAATATTGTTTTTAATATTATTATAAATATTTGTATATTCTAAATAATACAATTAAAATGTTTAATTATACAATTCTACTCATTTTCTATTAAATAAACAAAACACACCAAGACAATTTTTACAGAATGCAATTAAACACTGAAAATAAATCTATTTTCTAAAAAATAATTCATTTTTCAAAAGTCATTTTCTTGATTTTCAAATACGAATTTGGTTTGCGTCTTGTCTGCAACGTTAACTCTTACTTAGAAAACCTAGAATTGCATATCTCCTTACCAACTTATCCAAATTACTTGTTTTCATAAATAATTAGATATTTTTCTTTTTTTTCTTTTTTTTGGTAGAGAAATAATTAGATACGTTAAGCATATTGTAAAAGCTATAAAGTTAATTAATATATAAATGTTAGGTGTACTCCACGAAAATAGTAATCCCAAAAATATTTTAAAATGTATAAGGTATTGATTGAATAATGACTAAATTCTTTATTCTCTCCTTTTTCTTTTAATATTCACTTTTGATCATAGTATTATTGTGGTGTGACTATTTTTTGTTGTCTATCAACAAAACAGTTTAAATTTCATTAAATATAAGGATATCTCGATTTTCAATTATGATTTTTTGTTTTAAAAATAAACATATAAAAAAATATAACGGGTCAACTTACTTTGTATAAACAAAGATCAAAATGTAATTGTATTTAATGAAATTTCAACGATTTTGTTGACGGAAGACTAAAAGTGAAATTAATTCATTGAATAATCTTATATTAGAATAAAAAGATTTGGAGAATCAAAAAGTCAAAATCCCAAAAGATTTTTTAAAAGAATAATAATAAATCTGCAATTATTTTTTTGCAAGCTCTTTAAAATGTTGTTAATGTTTTAGTGAAGAAGACAAGCTCCAGCTGAACATTTCATACTGGTACAGTTGAGCTGGTGGAGCGAAGATGAGAGCAGAAGTCAACTACAGACCTCAAGCCTGCTTCTTTCTGCTCTATATTCTGCTACAATTCCCCACAGATTCTCTTGGAGAATCTGGAATCTCCAAGGTCAATGCCCAGATTCACCAGAACAACCTCAAAAGAACACAGTTTCCGGATGAATTTCTGTTTGGAGCCACTACCTCTGCTTACCAGGTTCCCCTCCTTAGCTCTGCAATCTTTTGTGCTTCTGCATTCTGGGTTTTTTTTTTTTTTTTTTTTTTTTTTTTTTTTTCTTGATAGCTTCTTGAGTACTGAGTAGCCATGGCTTAGATTGAAGGGGCATATCTTGAAGACGGCAAAGGGATTAATAATTGGGATGTTTTTTGCACCATTAAAGGTAATGTTTAAAATGTTTTCCTCTGATTTAGCCATGAATTGGGCTTGTTCTTGAGATGTTTCGCTGTGTTTAACAGGGAAAATACAGAACGGGGAAAATGGGGATGTTGCAGATGATCACTACCACCGTTATCTGGTACTGTTTATTTACTGCATTTATGAATTCTGATTAAGGAAAAAGTTCAAATCTTTTCTTTTCATTTGAAGGTGAGTTATATATTCTCATAAACAGTTCCATTAATGGTCTTTTTTTTGGGTTCAATTATTGCAGGAAGACATTGATTTGATGCATTATCTTGGGTTGGATGCATATAGATTTTCCATTTCATGGGCTAGAATTTTACCCAGTATGGTTATTTATTTTCTACTCATTTAATTAGCCTTACCAAATTGATTGGGGTTGCCCAAGATTTATTCACTATAGTTTTGGATGTGTCTCAGAGGGAAGGTTTGGTGGAGTAAATCAAGCTGGAATTGAGTTTTATAACAAGGTTATAGATAATCTTCTATCGAAAGGTAAAAGTGTGAAATTCAAGCATCTCTTAACTTTAGATGGTAAAAATGGACTGGGTAATTAAGTTTACATATTTACTGGTGTAAGCAGGAATAAAACCGTTTGTGACTATACATCACCATGACTATCCCGAGGAACTTGAGGATAGATATGGCGGTTGGCTGAGTTCTGAGATGCAGTATGGTTTCATTTCTCACCTTTTTCTTTGTGCTTGGGTTATGTTATATATCCTATCAAGCCTTTTCGGTTTTTCAAAGTTTGAGGCTATCTGTGTTTTTTGCAGGGAGGATTTTGTCTACTTTGCTGAAATATGTTTCGAGAGTTTTGGAGATAGAGTGAAGTACTGGATTACTATCAACGAGCCAAACTTGTTTGCAGATATGGCGTACGAGAGGGGACAGTACCCGCCTGCTCACTGTTCGCCCCCTTTTGGCAACTGTTCTGTTGGGAATTCTGATGTCGAGCCTCTTATCGCGATGCACAACATGTTATTGGCACATGGCAAGGCTGCAAAGGCTTATCGCGACCAATTTCAGGCAAGTGTCCATTTCATTGTCAATTTTTGGTCAGACCACGAGGTGTCCTGAGCAGGCCATAACTGTAGGAGACACCTTTAAGCCTGTACCATACCCATTTCATTGTCAGTTTTTGGTCAGACCACGAGGTGTCCTGAGCAGACCTTAACTGTAGGAGGCACCTTTAAGCCTTTACCATACCCATTTCATTGTCAATTTTTGGTCAGACCACGAGGTGTCCTAAGCAGGCCCTAACTGTAGGAGGCACCTTTAAGCCTGTACTATACCCATTTCATTGTCAATTAGCTAGGGTTAATCAAGATTTGTTTCAATTCGTCGTGAACAACTAGCTGCCAATGTGGTGTAAATGCAGGCTAAACAAGGTGGATTGATAGGAATAACTGCACACATGTTCATGTACGAACCTTTTTCAAACGATGTGCATGATCAAGAAGCTGCAAATCGGGCATTAGCATTTAATGCAGCTTGGTAAGTCTTACTGTCAACTATCTTCCATGACAAAACCTCAATCTCTACCCCGAAAGGGGTGGCTGAGTTGGCAGACCATGATTCTCGTACCAGAAGGTCATGAGTTCGATTTTTGAGTTCGATTCGTACCAGGATGTTTCTAGTGCGGTTTACCTCTCTAGTTTGCGGGCTACTACTTAGGAGCAGAGAGAAACACACTAAATGAAATGTTGAAATTAAAATCTCAATATATATTACAATGCTCAAAACACTTCTGATAAGCTTTGAACAGGACTTATGATCCTTTAGTATTCGGAGATTATCCTCCCGAAATGCGTTTCTATCATGGGAGTGAACTGCCAAGCTTCACCGCAGAGGAAAGCGCCCTTATAAAAGACAGCATTGATTTCATCGGGATAAACCATTATGGCACTTTGTATGCAAAAGATTGCCTTTATTCGAGGTGCAATTGCACTGGATCTAGTTGCAGCAAAGGCTGGGACCACGCTATACAGGGATTTTTATATACTACAGGAGAGAGAGATGGCGTTTTGATTGGAGAACCGGTATGGAAGTGTGATTAACTGGTTGTATATTAACTTAGTTCAGACTAATTCCAACCCTTTTCTGTGTATAACAGACAGGCAATCCTCGATTTTTTGTTGTTCCCAGAGGAATCGAGAAGATCGTGGATTATATTAAGGAGAGATATCACAACAAGCCCATGTTCATACTTGAAAACGGTGAATACATATGCTTCGTTTGCTCTTTCACCATATATAATATGTCATCCGATATATATATATATATGTTCATCGTGTTAGCTATACTAGAATATTACTACAATGTACTATAATCCTTTTAGTTCTTAGTTTAACTTTTGTGAAAAAAACTATTTCTTGATGTTTTGTTCTAGGATACTCTTCCCCGAACAAGACAGGATCAGTTCTTGACATAGAGAATGATGCTAAGAGAATAGAGTATCACAAAGCATACCTTCCATTTTTGGCACGAGCAATCAGGTGACTTACTAGTGCATGTTTTTTTTGTTCTTGTCGTCTATGTTTGCTCCACAGGATGAGACTAATCTAGCCGAGTCTCTGTGGGACCCATTATTCGAGCTGAGACAACGGTCTCAAGGGGTATTGTTGCATATATACTCATGTATGCATGTTTTTCACTTTGAATATCTCATCCTCTATCCGTTTATTGTTGTTCTTGTCATGTATGTTCGTTCCACAGGATGAGACTAATCTAGCCGAGCTGAGTCTCTGTGGGACCCATTCGAGCTGAGACAACTGTCTCAAGGGTATTGTTGCATATATACTCATGTATAATGGGTATTGTTGCATATATACTCATGTATAATTGAAGCATGTGCTCCATCTCAACTAAAAGCCTAAGCTAATAGTTTGGTCTGGCTCTGATACCAAATTGAAGCATGTGCTCCATCTCAACTAAAAGCCTAAGCTAATAGTTAGATTGCACATTAATGACTATATGCTCAACATGTATGCATGTTTTTCACTTTGAATATCTCATCCTCTATCTATCCATTCACCCCACAAAATGAGACTAATCTAGCCGAGTCTGGTGGGACCAGTTCGAGCTGAGACAACTATCTCAAGGGTGTTGTTGCATATATATACATATATACTCATGCATGTTTTTCACTTTGAACATCTCGTCCTCTACCCATTCATCTTCGTTCCTGTCAAATTCATAAGTACAAGAATTCTGCATATATGCATCTGGTTCTGATTGATCTCCATTATATTGTTGGCAGCAATGGTGCTGATGTGCGTGGGTATTTCATCTGGAGCTTCATGGATTCATTTGAATGGACTGATGGCTTTGAAACAAGATTTGGGCTGTACTATGTTGAACCTCTCACGCTCGATCGATTCCCCAAGCTCTCTGCAACATGGTACAGGGACTTCCTCTGCAACAACATACAAACAACAAATTCAACTGCCCTTCATTCTGATCTGTAGAGTAAAATACCCAGATGGTTTATCCACAATATTAGTGAGTTCATTTTATTTTTTTTCTTCATATTTTGGTTCTAAGAATTTCAACTTTGTCTACAAATGTTTTTGACTATCGAATTTGTACCTATTTTAGTCACTAAAATATATACAAATTTGATAGTCAATGACATTATATGACAAAATTGGAAGTTGAGGATCAAAAGTGGGGTAATTGCGATAGTCAACAAACCACTTTAAATAATTTACTTGTATTTTATATGTGATTATCTCCGTCTCATTTCACTTGTATTGTTTGTTGTTCATTAATCAAATCACTCAAACCTATTCTTGTTTTTTTTTTTTTCCAGTTATTTTATTTAATTAATGTTTCTTCATCTCCATAACTTATGAGTTGCCATCCTCACAAGTTTTAGGTTTTTTGTGATTTTTGAAGTGCCAAATAAGAGAGAGGGGAGGGATAGAGGAAAATGAAAAAGAAAAATATAAAAATAAAAAGCAGTTTGACATCCAAAAAAAAGAAAAAAACAGGAGCTGCAAACACGCCAACGGGCACGGTCTATGCAGCTTACACACAGTTGTGTGCCTCTCCTTTTCCTTCTTTCTCTCTTGGCGGGTCCCATAAAAAACCACTCTTGCAGGATCGGAAGACCTCAAAATTTTTCTCCCCTCCATATATATGTCATGCTTTCCTCAACAATTGTGAGAAAACCACTTATGTGGTCACTCCTAATTGAATATTACAAAAAGAAAAACAAATTATGAATAACTTTAATCAAACAAGGAATGTTACTGGTAAGTAGAGGCAAGCTAAGTTCAATATTTTGTGATCAAAATCTAAATAATTGGTATTTAACGGAGTTTAAATTTCATTAAACATATGCATGTTCTATAATGTGGTCTATTTTTATGGAAGATAGTATTGATGTAGCATGAACATTTTAATCAGCTCTAATAAGTATATATATTCGATTTTAGGTGCGGCCGTGCATTCTCGTGCGGTCACACCAATAGTTATACAAATATGCACCATTCATGTTAAAAAATGCACAACAAAAAATATGCACAAATTAGGTACGCATCACCAAAAACGCACCATTAGGTCTGAGTAAAAGCATCACACAGTGTTTGGAAATACAAAATTAGGGTGTGGGGAGTTATGGTGCATTTTTTTGGATGTGTTGTGTGTTTTTTCGTGTAATTGTACATTTTATTGTTGTGCTTTTTCCTAACATTATTGGTGCCTTTTGATAACACTGTCGGTATATTTTGTCAAGCGGCCGCACGAGATGGGCGGCGGCATTTGAACAAAAGTATATATATATATCCTTCAATTGCAAGTGCTATATGAATGAAGCTAATTAAGAGTAGAAACTACTACTCCATAGTCTTATTACTTTGTGGAAAAAAAAAAAATTGTGGACATGACAAATTCTTATGTGAAAAATTAAAGATGAAATAGAATAAATTAAATGAATTAAATTGGAAAATAATTATTTTGTTGGTGCTGCATAAGTCGACCAGTTAAATAATTGTGTAAGATTAGACATAAGAGATCAAATTAATCTTGTGTGAAATAAATCGATCTTGTGAAATTAAACCGTCTTGCACAAGTTTCATAATCTCATTTTCTCTTATGTTTTTCCTCCTCAATCTCCATCAAACTCTCCATCACTATGTTCCCAGCATTTGTCACAACATCTGCCCAGTTCCTGCAAACCAAAACCCTTTAATTTAGTCTATTTAATTTGTATAACATATATATATGGTTATATCCAATCAAATTAAAACCCTAGAAATGTTAGTTGTGTATATATAGAGACATAGAGTATACTTACCCTTGATGAGAGTTGAAAGCAAGTCCAACGGTGAGCTTGGCTTCTTCAAGTGCCGAGTTGAAGCGTTCGATTTGAGCCGGCGGCAGAGCTCCGTCGTCGACGGCGCGGAGCTGCGACGGCTTAACGTCGCAGAAGATGGGGATGACCTTCTTCTTGGACTCCGTGATGAGCGCGAGCTCATGGAGGCAGAAATAGGAGTCGCAGTAGCGGGGAGAAAACACGGCCACCCCGACCTTGCAATCCTTAATGGCGCCGTCGATCTTGTCGAACAGCTTGTCCCCAGGCTTCATGTTCTTGTTGTCCAAGAAACATCGGACTCGAAACCGCTCCAGATGATCGTACAGCAGCGACGCCACGCCGCGGTTCGTGTCAATCCCTCTGTGGTTGATGAAAACGTCGCAGTATTTTCGTCCATTATCCGCGATGGCATTTCCGTTATTATTTCTGCGACTCATCACCAGTTGGCGCCGAAGATTCATCATTAAAGATCGTTGCATGTTGCTCTGATCTTTTGAATCCTTTCTGGTTAAATTAGTTTTCTGTTCGATCTAGTATTAATTGAAACCCTAGAACAAATCTTTTCTAATTTCTGTTGTGTTGTTAGTTTCTAGCTTAATTGGATAGGGCTGTGTTCGGGGTGTCCGAGGTTGATGTTCTTGGTTTTATAGGAGGAATGTTTCTTGGATTGAAACTACTGTTTACGTGTGAATTTGGAAAAGTTTGTTTAGTTTACTGATTCAGTTTTTTTTTTTGTGGCTAGGGTTTTAACGTTGATTTTCAAGGAAACAGTGGGAATTGAAAGTCTTGGAGACGGAATGTTAGTTGAACTTAAAATAATAATGAAAAAAAAAAATGAATAACCAACAGATTTTGACAGGAGGAGAGACATAAAAAAGACAAAACCTCAACATTCCCTAATGACTTAGATTAGAGTGGATTCTTTCCAATATTTTTTTAATTGAGTTTGTTGCATGTGGTCTTTGGGAGCAAGGTTTATACCCGTGCCTGCCCACTAAATTCTCACCGATGATCTAATATCTTTATGATATAATGTAGTATCTGTTCATAGTTACTTTCTCAACATACTGAGTCACAAAGAGTCAATACCGTCCTTACTGAGGCTCAAATCTATGACTTCCCATTTGGGAGAACCATTTTATGCCACTATACTACAAGATTATTGGAATTGGTGATGTCTTTTTTTTTTTTTTTTTTAAAGAACAGATGTTTTTATTTAAAAGGAAGCAAATAATGCATTAGAAATCAACCAAACGAGAAATACATGACGGTGGAACAGACATCCACGACCTCGGGACAGAAAAGAAACCAGTTGCCCGTGCCAAAACATTAACAACATGATTCGCTGACCTCTTGACATGGTGAAAAGACACGTTCCCAATGTCCCTAGCAATACACCAACATTACTTAACAACCAGACCAACATACGAATGATCCAAAGAAGACGAAATAAAACGAGAACAAAAATTAAGACAATCAGACTCTACTACTAAATTATCAAAACCACAAACTTTTAACCAGGTTAGAGCCTCCATGACCGCCATAACTTCTGCCAAATATGAATCATTCACGACCACACTCCAACTGACCGCAACAAGCTGCCACAAATTTCCCACCGTGATCACGCATGATCGCACCAAAATCCTGCTCCATCCACACTAATTAACCAGGTCATTGGTGATGTTAATATATATATATATATATATATATATATATATATATATATATATAATTGATTACCTTGTTTTATATTCACAAATTCCTTTCAAATATTGCAGTCACACAACATTAACTGATTAAGATTTTATGACTCTGTTTTGATAATCATATATTATATTCGTTCACAAATTTCTTTCTAGGGTTGTTATGTGTTTTCTCTCCGTTTGACTAAAAAAAAAAAAAAAAAAGAAATGGCATACAGTGGAAGTCAAAGGATTTCTCAAAAGAATGAATATAATAATAATTAATAAAACAAAATGAAAGTTTTGACTCCGTCATGGCATGGCGTTACGCTGTAGTGTGGAATTTACGGATGAAATTTCCCTTCAAAGGCGTAGGTTTGACTCCTCTTCCATGTGCACATTGTTGGACCTTTTTTGTCGCAACTTTCTAGAACAAAATGGGGTTCTGGAATCAAATGGAAAGAATATAATGTATGTAATTATATTTTATTCACAAAAAAAAAAAAAAAAATTATTCACAAAAATACAAATGGAAAAAATTAATATTTATTTTATTTATTGATAATTTTGTCGAGATCGGGTGATTATTCAGGCGTTAAGTTCGAAATATTAGCCTAAATTGCTCAGGCGATAGGCCCAAGATATTGGCCCAAAACAACAAGAAGTTATAGCCCAAAGAATGGAGTAAGAATAATATCATAATCCAGGGGAATAATAGCATTGGTGTATGAGTAAAAGGCTAGGAACCCATACCACTGAACCAAGAGGTGGTTTCTAAAGGAAAACAAGGCACCATATTTATATTATTGAAGGGGTCAGAGATGTATGACATCGTACAACCTAGCTTCATTCTTGGTCAAACACGTGTTCTCCAGCCACTTTCCATGCATAACTGGAGTTTCTTGCCCCTTAGTACACACACTACACAAGATCTTGAGTGATTTGGGTGCTTAATGCTTGTGTTGTTAACCCATAGATTATATGATGATTCATAGGTTTCAGTCTTGTTGGCTAGCTAAAGTAAAATGGGCTCTCGAAATCTCATGTACTCATCATATACAATTAGTAGCCAATGCAGGACTAGATATCATGAGGTATTGACTTGAGCCAGATCAGATCGATCAGAGTTGGCAAGATCGAGTTCACGTGCATTGTAAGTTAACCGTTATGAGTGTTGGCTTCCCTATGAATATGTTTAAGGAACACCAATGAAAATTATTGAAGATTATTATCTCTATCACATTCTCTCTTATTGGTCAAACTTAAGACAATTAAGGTATTATTCCCAAGTTCTACATCACTGAACCCTACCAATAAGACAATTAAGGAATTATTCCCAAGTTCTACATCACTGAACCCTAGCTTCATTCTAACATTATTGAGATAAATTAACATCTCTAAACCCTCTATTCTAACATTGAGATCAGAACCCTACCAATAAGACAATTAAGGAATTATTCCCAAGTTCTACATCACTGAACCCTAGCTTCATTCTAACATTATTGAGATAAATTAACATCTCTAAACCCTCTATTCTAACATTGAGATCAGATCATTTATATATGTTAAGTCTTTGCTCATTTATTGCATGAGTATATATCCACTTGTTGTATGTTAGGTTTCTTGTACTCGATATTTAGTAGATAAATGGCAATAAATTATTATATAAATTAATGGTTTTGTTAAGGTTGTTTAATGTTGGGGGAACTTTTGAATGGGTCTAGTCAAAATTCAGTTCGGTTAATGGGCGTAATAAGTGTATGGGACAAACCCCACTCCTCTATAATAAGGAGTCATGCAACGGGTTTGACTAAAATGATATTAACACAAATTAAACGTACTAATGACTTTTAGGTACAAGAACGTACATTATCAACTCGATCACTTTTTACGAGACTTTCTTTTTCTTTAATTCTTTTAATCCAATAAATACATACCACGTGACAAAAATATATGTTCCGTATTCTCAAAAGCAACCAGCTTAGTATTTTCCCATGGAAGTCTCAATTAATTGTCCTTGGGTTTAGGTGCTCCTAAGTCCTGAGTAAACATACTTTTTTTTGAGTAAACATACTTTAATTATACTGGAAATGTTAAAAAGATTTGGAATATCTCATCACCAGTTTTGTTCAAAATTAAACCTATCGAAAAAACATGAAAAAAAACTTCCGTTCTTAATTCGCAGATGTAAAACCGTACAATAAAAATGTCAGCTTCTTGCTTTGTTGGACCAGATTCTTGGCGACAGACAATGGGACCAATTCAACAACAATAATAATAACAAAAATAATTATTGTTGCTAATTCAACCGTAAATTTTGCTGAAAATTATAGAATTTCCGACCATCGAAAAATGATCTTAAAAATCTACCTGGGTCGCCTTCTCACTTCTCCGGTGAGAAGGCGACCCACTGAGCTGCCTTCTCCGGTGCCTTCTCACCGGAGAAGGTGACGTTTAGTTTTTTTTTTTTTTTTTGTTAATTAATTAAATTTTAAATTGCTAAATTATTAATTGCAAGTTTGACCATGTGGTATAAATAGTAAAATGTATCCCCATTTGATTATTTACACCACCTATTAATTATTAAAAAAAATTTCACCTTTTATCATTTTAAAATACTTTATACTCACTTTTTAGTTAAAAGGTGGTGCAAATAGCAATATCCTTTGTTATTGTGGCAAAGTCAACAAAGTGACTTCTTTACTTTCCAAGTCAACTTCGATTGACCTGTTCCACCTTTGACTTCTCCATTGTTTATATTTTTTTATTCATTTATATATGTCAAAAATTTAGGGTGTCTTTTGGGAGTCATTATGCTTTGCAACTGAGTGTACGGTTCGAATTTAGATTCGTAATTTTTACACTGTAGATTCATAAAAATCTATACTATAAATTCATAATTTAAATATAGTAGATTCATAATTTTTAAACTGTAGATTCATAATTTAAATATAATAGATTCATAATTTCTATACTACAGATTCATAATATCTGTACTGTAGATTCATAATTTATATACTACAGATTCATAATTCCTAAACTGTATAGTTATCAAATTATGAACATATAGCTCTGTGATTTGTGAATACAGAGTTCGACAATTGGGAATATGAACATCGAAAATTATGAACATAGAGTCCTGTAATTGTGAATATATAATTCAATAATTATGAATATGAAGTTCAAATATTATGAATATATAGATTTATAATTACGAATATATAGTTTAGTAATTATGAACATGGAATAGTGTGCAACTGTGCACCATGTATGATGCACACGGTTGCACAACATAATTTGCCGTCTTTTGAATCATGAGGAGTAATTGAGATTTGAGCACTTATAACACTCATCTATAGAATAAATAATATCGAGCCTCGGGATTTAGAGTAATTAGTTTATCATCTGATTTAAGGGTTATGATGGGATGTGGCAATGTGTGGGTTCGAATCTCACAATAATGTACTTTATGTGTAGAATTAAATTTATTGGGTAAGCTAATAATGTACTTTATGAGTTAGAATTATGTAATTTATGTATTTTTTTTATCGTGGTTCAC
This sequence comes from Ipomoea nil, assembly GCF_001879475.1. Lineage (NCBI taxonomy): Eukaryota > Viridiplantae > Streptophyta > Magnoliopsida > Solanales > Convolvulaceae > Ipomoea > Ipomoea nil. The sequence goes on along the minus strand of NW_017617241.1, from coordinate 703,520 downwards.
GCAATAATGATTGATCCATTGAGCGGTTGACTAATTATATAACTCACGATTTACCTCTTTTAAGTTGTTCCTATTTAATGTATCCATCTTGCAAGGTAGGCATAATAAATTGCCTTATTAAACTCTTAAATTTATCTGTACTATATATCCTTATTGAGGATTTTTTTTTTTAATCCAATTATTTTTTCGAGTCGATCCACGTGACTCAGACCTAGTAGATCATCCATCCCATACTAAATTTGTGTAACATAATAATCGATACTTTAAATTTTATATTAAGAGATGCTGTTTCAAACAAAATTTATTCTTTATAACAGTATTACTCATAATATATTAATTTTGTAAGGAATAAGGTTCAAATTGACCACTGAATGTAACCTGAAAATGCAATTAGGCCACTGAACGAAAAAAAAGTGCAATTAGGCCACTAAACACTCTAAAAAGTACAATTAGGCCACTGAGCACTCCAAATGTATGCAATTTCACCGAATAGCAGGTTATCATCAATTTTATCAGGTTACCTGCTTACGTGGCAGCTGAGTTGGCATTTTTAATCATTTTAATAATTTGTAATAATTTTTTTTTAAAATAAAAATTTTACTAAAAATTTTAAAAAAAATTAAATATTTACTACAAAAAAATTAAAAAATTTACTACAAAAACTTTTTAAAAAATTAATTTTTTAAAAAATTTATTATTAAAAGTTATTAAAAATTATTTAAAAATACCAACTCAGCTGCCACGTAAGCAGGTAACCTGCTATTATGTAAAATTGCATACATTTGGAGTGTTCAGTGACCTAATTGTACTTTTTTTTCGACCAATGGCCTTATTGCATTTTTATGTTACGTTAAGTGGCTAATTTGAACCTTGTTCCATTTTGTAATAATTTGACCTTGTAATTGAACCCTTTGGTGCCATATGGAGTGTATTTTGTAATCAATTCAAATAGAAGACCAAATTAAAGGGGGAAAAAAAGAAGAGAAAGTCAATAAAATGGTCAAATAACATCTCCACACGTGTTGTGATTTACATATTCTCTGTCCGTTTTGTGCTGTTTCTCTCTCTACATCTCCTTCCATAATTGCGCTCACTTCCAACTGGCTCCCAAGAGTGTAGCTCCAACTCCTTCGAGTCCATCCAACGTAAGACCTCCGCACTCTCTCTTTCTTTTTTTCTCTATCTATCAAAAAACAAACAAAATTTAGTGGTTTTCTTCGTCTCCGTCTCCCATTAGTAGAAGAACAAGCGTTTGGTTTCTGATCAGAATGGGCTTTCACGGGGTTAAAATTGGTTTCTCCATCGTCGAAATGTGTTTTCTGTATTAAAATTGTTCTGTTGTGTGGTGAAATTGCACATTGAACAGCTTGCATCTTCTAGGGTTAGAGCATCTTCTCTTTTATTCATTTCACTATCTTATGCTTCCAAAGAAATATTTTATATATGTGGACAGGACAATTATGGAGTTGAGGGAAAATATTGCTGTGTTACAGGACAATTTGAAGGAGGAATCTGAAAAATCGGTAATGCATATCCTGAAACTGTGATCTTCTTCCTGTTATATGATGAAACCTGTGAGGAAGAAGTAAATCCATGGCTGTTTTCCAGTAAAAAGCTGAAATTGATGGGAGGATGGGGAGTCCATTCTGAATAGCGTTAGATTTTTTGGAAATCCATCTGAACAACCTGCTATAATATTCTGAGATCAACATGTCAGTGAGATAACTTCTGATTCACTTAGGGGTTTGAGTTAACCATGTTTGTTTCTCTGCACCTCTGCTTTTGCAGTGAATAGTTTATTCAGCAGTTCATAGTGCAATTTTCGTTTTTAAAGTAGATTAAGTTACTTGTGATATCTCTGCTAGGAATATTACAACCATGAAAATTTCCTACTGCCCCATTGATGCCACTATTTCTTTCTAAATGATACATGTGCTTTTGTTGTAGATAGATTGTAAATCTATTTATCTAGGCTTGGTACAGCATGTATAACTATGTATTGATATTATATCTGGTCCTCTATACTATATTCTCATGATTTTTTATGAAGGTAGCTGGTCTAGATATTTTTCTAGTATAATGCTATATTTTGCATATTTGATTAGTATATATATAATGCTATACTTTGCATATTTGATTAGTATATATTGGATGTTAAAGAGGTCTGTTATGCTGAGTTTCTTCATTATTTTTAGGAAAACTGTGATCAGATGTTGGAATATATTAGAAGGCTTAAGCAGTGCACATTAGGTGGTTTCAACAGCTTGAGGGAAACTATGTTTCTGAATAGGAATCACTCAAAAGCTTGCTAGAATCAGCAGAGAAGAAGTGCAACGAGATGGGTATGACTCTACTGCTATTATTTAAATTAGTTCTGAGGAGATCAATGGATATGCTCACTCATTGTATTTTTGGTTTTGGGCTCCTCTTAGGTATGCTAATGAAATCAAAAAATGCAATCGTTATGGAGTTGAGGAAATATATTGCTGTGTTACTGGACAATTTGAAGGAGGAATCTGAAAAATCGGTAATGCATATCCTGAAACTGTTTCCTTAGCAAACTTAGGCTTATAGTCATATAGACAAAGAGATTGAGAGAGAGAGAATCGTTTTCAGCCATTTTAATTTCTTTTTTAGGGTTAAAGAATTGAAAATCACTGTCTGATAGTGAGAGAGAGATCATCCAGTTTACTGCAATTCAAAGCAACGGCTGCGATAATATCTGGAAACTTAAATTTCAATCCAAACCCTAGACCCCACCCTAAAAGCTTCCGGAATTCATTTCCCCTTGATTTTACATCTTCTCTGTCCGTTTTGTGCTGTTTCTCTCTCTACATCTCCTTCCATAATTGCGCTCACTTTCAAATGGCTCCCAAGAGCCAGAATAAGCCTCCTGTAGCTCCAACTCCTTCGAGTCCATCAAACGTAAGACCTCCGCACTCTCTCTTTCTTTTTCTCAATCTATCAAAAAAGAAACAAAATTTAGTGGTTTTCTTCATCTCGGTCTCCCATTAGTAGAAGAACAAACGTTTGATTTCTGACCAGAATGGGCTTTCACGGGGTTAATTATTTCCATCGTCGAAATGGGTTTTTTTTTATTAAAATTGTTCTGTTGTGTGATGAAATTTTGAATACAAAATTTAGTGATTTTCTTCATCCCAGTCTCCCATTAGTAGAACAAGCGTTTGATTTCTAACCAGAATGGGCTTTCACGGGGTTAATGCTTTTCAGCGTCTAAATGGGGTTTTTTTTAAAATTGGTTCTGTTGTCTGTTGACAATTTGAATATTTAGGTTAGAGTCTTTAAATTCTTCAGGGCTCTATTTCATTACTTTTTGTTAATAGAGTAGTAGCCTTGCGACATTTTGGTGAAATTTCGAACTTTTAGGATACTAAAATTTATTTGGTGTTCGCAGGGGAAGTTCACAGTGGATGAGGTGTCAGTAGATAAGAAAAGAAAGATTGGGAATCCAAAGATGCCGTCTGGAGTTAGACCTGGTAGACAGGCGTTTGCTGTGGTAAATGGGCCTCCAACCAGTGGACCACCAAGTAGTGCTGGCTCAGATTGTGGAGTTATTGAGTTTAACAAGGAAGATGTTGAAGCATTGCTAGTTGAGAAGCTGAACACTAAGAACAAGTATAATATGAAGGTAGCTGGTCTAGATATTTTTCTAGTATAATGCTATATTTTGCATATTTGATTAGTATATATTGGATGTTAAAGAGGCCTGTTATGATGAGTTCCTTCATTATTTTTAGGAAAAATGTGATCAAATGTCGGAATATATTGGAAGGCTTAAGCAGTGCATTAGGTGGTTCCAACAGCTTGAGGGAAACTATATTTCTGAACAGGAGTCACTCAAAAGCTTGCTAGAATCAGCAGAGAAGAGGTGCAGCGAGATGGGTATGACTTTACTGCTATTATTTAAATTAGTTCTGAGGAGATCAATGGATATGCTCACTCATTGTACTTTTGGTTTTGGGCTCCACTTAGATATGCTAATGAAATCAAAGGAAGAAGAATTGAATGCAATCATTATGGAGTTGAGGAAAAATATTGCTGATACAGGACAATTTGAAGAAGGAGGAATCTGAAAAATCGGTAATGCATATCCTGAAACTGTTTCCTTAGCAAACTTAGGCATTTCAGATGAATGTTATTGGAGTGTTAATAATACGTTGTAAATAAATTGCTTAATTCATGATCAGGCATTGCAGATCTTCGTGAAGACTCTGACGGGGAAGACGATCACTCTTGAGGTCGAGAGCTCCGACACCATTGATAATGTCAAGGCTAAGATTCAGGACAAGGAAGGAATCCCCCGGGACCAGCAGAGGCTGATCTTCGCCGGAAAACAGCTCAAGGACGGCTGTACCCTTGCTGATTACAATATCCAGAAGGAATCCAGTCTCCTTCTGATGCTCCGTTTGAGAGGAGGAATGAAGCTGCGCAGTGGAAATAAAATTTTCGTATCCTTTTGTCTTGGTAGTATGGTGGAATGGGAATGATATAAGGAGGGAATTGGTTTTTCCATTAATGGGGTACCTTTACTGTTATTTTAGACTGCTGAGTCTGTTCAGGAAGAGGAACATTTTACCAAGAAACGTCTGCGGCGTGAACTGCGTGTCATGACGAATGACCGGGACTGTCAGCTAGCAAAAGTCCAGATTTTAACCGATGAAGTAATAAAACTCAAAGAATATGAAGGACAAAAGCAACTTATCAACGAGTTAATTCAGCGACTTTCAGAGGCGGAAGCAACAATTGCTGAGGGTGAAAAACTCCGTAAAAAATTGCACAATACAATTATGGTAATATTCTTGGATTAAAGTGCAGTGAACTTTTCGTTTCAGTTATGGATTATGGATTATCAATTTTCATTAATGAATGGGGTTATGCAGGAACTAAAAGGCAACATTAGAGTGGTCTGCAGAGTGCGCCCTGCGTTATCTGATGATGCCATTACTGCAGAAAAGGTTGTATCTTTTCCAACATCATTGGAAACACTTGGACGGGGCATTGAGTTGTCGCATAATGGTTGGTAGTTAATTCAAATGAATTTGAAAATAATATTATGTACTTCTAATCTCCTTTTTAACTCTCTCCCCCTTTTGTTTTTCTTTCTTTCTGTATAAGGGCAAAAACACCTTTTCACCTTCGACAAAGTGTTCGTCCCTGAGGCCTCACAAAAGTATGTTTTTGATGAAATATCACAATTTGTCCAGAGTGCTCTTGATGGTTACAAGGTGATATTTTCCCCTCAGCACTTACTTTGATCTTCTTAAATGCTATGAACTGCAAATCATGTCTATGTCCTTATTGAGTACTTTGTTGAAGTCATGTCTAAACTTACTGAAAGAGAACTTGAGTCTATGTATTTCTTCAATAGATTTTTCTTCTGCAGTTGAATATGAATTGTCCATTGTATACATGCAGTGTCCCAAAGTATGACTGCATAGCCATGTCTCCTTATGATTGTTGGGTGATTGGTTCTTTGTCTTGTATTAAAACTACTATATAATAATGTTCTTTTGGTTGTTGGAATACTGCATAATTTGTTTTTTGGTAATAAAATAGCATGTAGTTTTGTTCACATTATAACAATGATATGTTGTTACAGTGTTCCATGGAAGTATGAGCAATATTTGGGTGCTAAAAATGGTGGTGTATTCTGTTTTTTTCAGGTCTGTATATTTGCATATGGGCAGACAGGTTCTGGTAAGACTTATACCATGATGGGCAATCCAGGGGCCGATCAGCAAGGGATAATCCCACGTACATTGGAGCAAGTATTCCAAACAAGGCAAAATAATCACGCACTAGGATGGAGATACGACATGGAGGTTGGGGCAGTGAGGAAATGCTTTGTGTTCTGTTAACTAATATGTTTCTTTAGTGTTGATTATATCGTTCTTGTCTGTCTGTGTTTAGGTATCAATGCTTGAAATATATAATGAAACAATTCGAGACCTTCTGTCTCCAAATCGATCAGGTTTTGATGCCTCCAGAAGAGGAAAGCAACAATATGGTATAACACATGATGGAAATGGAAACACCTATGTTTCTGACTTAACAGTTTTTTATGTGCATAGCACCTCAGAAGTTTCATACCTTTTAGAACGAGCAGCACAAAGCAGGTATATGCTGTTTGTTTAGCTCTGTTGTACAGATGTTAATACTTTAAGTTACCTGTTTGTTTTTGGGTTTCAAACTTCTAGGTCCACTGGGAGGACTGGGATGAATGAGCAGTCTTCAAGAAGCCATTTTGTGTTCACACTCAGAATATCTGGTGTTAATGAGGTAAGAAGTTGATTTGGTATATAGCTAGCTAAACACCGTGCCAATTTATTCCTTTTGGTGATCTTATTGTAACCTGTTGTTGCAGAGCACGGATCAACAAGTAGAAGGTGTGCTGAACCTAATTGACCTTGCGGGCAGTGGACGCTTATCTAGAAGTGGGGCTACTGGAGACCGATTGACAGAAACTCAGGTACAAACAACAAAGGTGTATTGACCTTTTGGAAATAGCTTCTCATCTAAATAATCTGTTTTTCAGGCTATCAATAAAAGTTTATCATCTCTGGGTGACGTTATCTGTGCATTGGCAAATAAAGATGAGCATGTTCCATTCAGGAACTCAAAGCTCACACATCTTCTCCAGGTAAACATTTGTATCCTACCCTACCAATGTTTGGTTAGCCTTTGTTACATTCATTCCTGAGCAAGTATATACTGATCAAACTCTGCTGTTTGTTCATCAGCCATGCCTGGGTGGCGACTCAAAGACATTGATGTTCGTGAATGTTTCACCAGACCCTGCTTCGGTGGGTGAATCACTGTTTTCACTCCGCTTTGCATCAAGGGTCAACAATTGCAAGATTGGGATTCCAAGAACCAGCTTGCGCCCTTCAGATTCTCGCCTCCCTCCAGGCTGATCTGCTGAATACATATAGTATAAATCATTTTTACAAGTGTAATATGTACATATATGATCTGCTGATGTTTGTGTATGACATACATATACATAGTATAAATCATTTTTACAAGAGTAATATGTACATATATAATCTGCTGATGTTTGTGTGTGACATACATATACATCTACATAGAATGAAACATAAGGAGTTGTACCTTTTAAACATCCACTAAAAAATAGAATGAAGTTGTACAAAAAATGAAATATTTTTCATTTTATAAGGAGTTGTACCTTTTAAACATCCACTAAAAATATAAAGAACTTGTTACTTTTAGATGTTATCAAAAATAGAAACTCATGTTTTACATCAACTTTTTAACTTTTCATTTTTGAAGTTGGAGAAATATACAAGTAAACGGTTTATAATTAGTATTTAGTAAATGTATTATAAATAGTTAAAGAAAAATCAGAATGGTACTATTGAAGTAGGTCGGATTTGTCTATATTATTATTATTGACAGTCGACTCGCCAACTTCTTAATGAGCCTCTAAATTTCCAATCTATTCCTGACTTATTATGTGGTTAAAGAGGGGGGGGGGGTGTAAGAAATCAACATCTTTTCGCATTAAATTATTATGAATATATCAATTCTATATTAGTCCAAAGAGTAGGTAAGGTGTTGATTATATATGATTTTTTATCATATAATTATCTCTTAATTTCCAAATTAATATGGCATCCAACTCTCAACTTGGGGGAAGTCTTGTCTTAGTGTATAATTATCAATAATGGACAGCTAATTAATTATCGTCAAAGACAATTAAGAGGACATAATACAACTTAACAATTATCATAAATCTAATACATATACACCCTAACACAATTTTAATTAAATACATTTTAAATAAAATAATAATTAATTGTATTTTAGGAATATATGTCAAATTAACCACTAAATTACACATGAAAATACAACTAAGACATTCAATAAAAAATAAAACATTAAAACCCCTAAACAAGCCAAAAAAAATCGTATAATTTGATCAAAAGCTACTCCTGAAAATGGTGGTTAACCTTTAAAAAAAATTATTTTTTTTTGAAAGGAAAAAAATAATAATTTTTATTTTATCAAATTTTTATATTAAAAAATAAACATATAAACCCCTTGACCACCTCTACTTATTATCTTCTCCCAAAAGGTTGAATCCCCAACTCCAAACTCCCCCCTCCCCACATTCTGACCGGTAGAGCATTTGAGATAAAATAAATCACGGTAATTCAATGACTTAGCAGATAATGTCAAATGTCAGTGTGCACAAAAATTCTGTCCACTTTAAATAAAATTTTCACTTTCGGGCCCTCCACTTATTCTCTGTGTCGGAGATGAAAGGGGCAGGTTGGGAATTTTTTTTTTAACTGTTAATATTTAAAAGATTATTTTTATAATTAGTGACTAAGTTATAGCATAAGTTAATTTTGATTCAATTAAACAAATTTAATTTGTTTAAAATGTTAGTTGGAATTTGTTTAATTGACCCAATTACATTTTTGTATTTATAATTTAATGATTAATTTGACATTTGTTTTTTAATCTTATGAAAATTATTATTATAAAGAAAAACAAATGTTATTTTATGGGTATTGTATTGTGAGTTATATATGGAGCGGCGGGTTTGTATTTTTACCAGTTGGGTGACATGACTTCCAACATCACAGGCACCGTTCAAGCCGTACTTTGTTTTTGTTATTGTGGCAAAGTCAACAAAGTGACTTCTTTACTTTCCACGTCAACTTCGATTGACCTTTTCCACCTTTGACTTCTTCATTGTTTATTTATGTCAAAAGTTTAGGGTGTCTTTTGGATCATACGGAGTAATTGAGATTTTAGCAGTTATACCACTGATCTATAGAGTAAATAATCATGTCTCGAGACCCGGGGCTTTGTGTATTTGGTTCATTGTCCGACTTAAAAGGTCGAGGTGACAGTGTGTGAATTCGAATATCACTTAAAACATATATATAAAAAGGTTCAAACTGAATCCATTAACCGTGGACTAATATGTGACTCGCGATTTACCTATGCAGTGACTCTACGGGTGGAGTCTGAGTGGTAAATTTTTGCTTTCAATTGCAACGAGAACTTCTGAGGATTTGTCTTAGTATCTATAATGTAACAAGGATTAGGGCTTATTATGGTAAACCCAAGTTACTACGTACTAAATATCCTTATTGAACTTCCTTGATACAATTTTCTTTTGGCCGATCCATGTGGCCCAAACCTAGTATATCGACAAATTATACCAATTATTATTGTGTGGACCATGGTCCACACAAGTTGTGTGGACCATATTTTGTTTACTGTAAAATAATGTACATTTAGTACAAAAATAATGTATATTCAGTACAAAAATAATGTACATTATATCCAGGGGATATACATTATTTTTGTTCTGAGTGTACATTATTTTTATAATGTACATTCAGTATAAAAATAATGTACATTTAGTATATTAAAAATGTATTTTTTGTTATGGTCCACGTAACATTGTGTGGACCATGGTCCATACAATAATTTGCCAATTATACTGTGGAACTGTGTCCACCTTGCAAGGTGGACACGGTTCCAAAACTGTTCATAACTACAAATATATAAGTTCAAAAATTATGAACATATAGTTATATAATTATGAATATATCGTTGTGAACATAATTATGAGCATGTAGTTCTATAATTATGAATATAGAGATTCAATAATTGTTAATATGAACTTCAAAAATTATGAATATATAGCTTTAAGATTATGAACATATAATACAGTAATTATGAACATAGAGTTCTGTAATTGTGAATATATAATTCAATGATTATGAATATAGAATTCACAAATTATGAATATATAATTTTATAATTATGAACATATAGTTAAGTATTATGAGTATAGAACCGTGTCCACCTTACAAGGTATACACGGTTTCACAGCATAACGATTGTAGTATGCCATCCATCACATACTAAATTTGTGTAGTGTTTCAATAGTGATATCTCCCATTAAACTTGACTTATCATATATTGCAATTTTTATTTATTTATTTATTATTATTATTTTTTTGGGTGTGCGCTAGACTGCTAGCCACTCAATTATCAAACATTAGAATTATCCAAAGATTCTCTTAGTTGAATCACTAAATAACCTACAAATATCCCAAGATCTTCTATGCTCACTCACATGCTCTTACAGGATATATATGGACCATCAAAATATTTGTATCCTCTAATACTTGAGTTTGATATGTTTTTGAATAATACTCCGTAGGATAAAATGTACTTTTGATCTCTATTACACTACACACTAAATTGACGGGTTTAGTCAACCCAATGCATGTATTAGAGAGGTAACCTAGAATTAGTGTCACAAAAAAATATTGCTAATGTAAATAGAGTTAATACTTATTATTCCAAAAGGCTCAACTGAACATGAACCATAGAGGCTAGACCGGTGCTCACTGCACACAAGAAGCCCCCCTCACTCCACACTGCAGCTGGTGAGACTCGATCCCTGTTCATTATTCCAAAGTTTCACCTCTATGACCAGTTGAGCTACCCATGCAGGCAAATAGAGTTAATACTTATGATTTTATGAATTAATGCTTTGCTTTCGGGGAAAAAGAAAAAGAAATAGAATGACAAGTTAACTGTAGTGACTGAACTTTGATCTAAGGCTCACAATTCGATCTATTTTTAGAGAGCAAGAAACAATTGTGTCTCTTACTTTGATTATTGCTTTGGTTGATATAATTATCAACCACAATTTCATTTATGTATTAGTTGGTACTACACTTTTGAGCGTTGCTCAGATTTAGGTATGGATTGAGCCTAAATGAGTTAACGTTGTGCCATATATTCTATCAATTAATAATAATTATCACTATTGATTGACATAAATAATATGGAGTAACTTTAGAAATAAATAGTTTTAAACATTTTAAAAACTTAAAAATGTAATTTTACGAAATTATTTTTCAAATTACTGTTAATATTAAATAAAAAATGTAAAAAAAAATGCACATAGTATATATATATATATATATATATATATATATATATATATAAACAAATAGAACAGGTTAGCGGTATATAACTAAACATACATAGTTTTGACATGGTACAATTTGACTTTTTAAGAAAATAATAATCCACATATAATTTGGGAGTGTGGTTGGGTGGAAGGATCTCATTCATCTTTAATTAAAGATCAAGAATTCGATCCTACTCAAAAAATGTACTTACAATTCAGCGAGAAGATTAGTCACTCTGTCCCAAAAGAAAATATAGGTAACCTCTATATTTTCCATAATCTACATATGCTTGTTTTGGAAATTTTGACTATTATTATTATTATTTTTTTTTTGAAAGGACTATTATTATTATTATTATTATTATTATTGTTGTTGTTGTTGTTGTTGTTGTTGATGATGTTGTGTGTTGTTATATTATATTATATTTGGTATCCAAATAACTATAAAATTAATTGAGCTCCCCTTTCTTGTATTATATGATTATTATGGTCTTTTATAGTAGAATAAATATAATACATATGGTAATATTTATGATAATCGGGTATTTATGGTATAGTGGAATATTTTATGGAATATAGAGGAATTTAGGAAATATAAATATATTTAGGTCATGGATGTGATTTGGGAAATAAAATGATATTTAGGAAAATAGTTTGTATAGGTTGACTTGCCATAGTCTTGCAATTGTCATATAATTCCTTCTTCCACCACTACGACTGATTGGTCACATCTCAAGGCCGGATGCCGATTCCGAGCACCGATCTAACTATTGTGTTCCATTGTCAACCAGTGGTGCTATGTTCTTAAAAAGAAAGGATTAGTTAATGGATATTAATATAGTGACTATAAAAATTTGCAGTTGCTAGTCGAAAGTGTATACTAAGTAAGAATTAGGTTCAAATGAGAACATATGTTAACATGGGAACCTGTATATCACTGTGCACTTGCTCAATCTTGTGGTTTATAATGATTTTGACATCACTGCACAATTGCACAATTGCACCGATTGCACAATTGCACCACCCAGCCATCAGATCTTGGCCGTTCAATCTCACATCTTAACAATGCATAGGGTCCTACTAAGTAAAGCAAAAAAGTATTGATAAGAATCGAAAACCCACCCGGATATTAATAATTAATAATTTTGGTAATATAAAATTGTTCCACTCCTAAGCACATTCATCTAAATCCAATGGGAACTTCCACCAATCTCCCCTACATAGGACGCACAAAAGCATCTCCCACCTCTACTCTCTCCCTCACCCCCAAAACCCCACAAACAGTTATTGTCTCTCTCTCTCTCTTTCGTTCTCACTCATAGGGCTTCGCTCTTCTCTGTACCCTTCTCTCTCTAAGCCCATCATCGGATCTGAGTTCCCAACGTTAAAACCCATCTTCGATATTGTCTGATCCTCCCGCTTCCCCACATTGTTGTACGCTCTTCTTGACTTCACTCATTCTCTCTTCATTATATATATATATTATATATATATATATATATATATATACTGAGAGTGTAAGAGAAGGTGGGGCTGAAGGAAATCCGACCCGGGTTGGATCGGGGCGACGGTGGCGTTGCGCGGGGCATTTTCATGGAAATGCCTCGGCCCGGCGGGGGAGAACAACGACCACCACAACGATGAGCAGAGCCCGCCCCGACGAAGAAGACGAAGACGAGTGTTTTCACGACTCGCTTGACCGCCTACTCTCTTCCGCCAACACTTCGTGCTCTTCCTCCGCTTTGCCGTCCGACGACGACGAGGAGGAGGATGATCCCAATTCCCGCCTCGGTTCCCCCAATTATGACGACCCGCTTATTGTTCCCAGGTTCCCCGCTGCTAACAAATACGATGTCTGGATCTCCCAGCCTTCCTCCGTCGAAGAACGCCGCCTCCGCCTTCTCCGCCAGATGGGCCTCAGCTGTGACCCGTCTCTGCTCCGCCACCGTCCACCGCCCTCCGCTGCCGACGACGGAACGGAGAATTTTGGCAGATCGGTGTCGTCGGATCAGTTGAAATCTCCAAATGGCAGCGGTGAGGGTTTTACTTATACTGATAATAATAATAATAATAATGATACTATCAATAATAATAATTCCGCGAATGCTAATGAATGTACTAGTGTATCAGGGATTGTCCGATCGAAATCGGACGGTGATTGTAATTCTTCTCGTTATTCCACTTGTTCATCGTCATCAGTTCATAGAAATAGCGAATTTCTTTCTATTGATTCCGCCCCCTTGTCATCGGCATCGGTCAATATTGGTGGAAGCATAGTTGTAAATAATAGTCAATACCGTAGTGACAGTAACGTTGATCAATTGCGGAACTGCAATATATCATTGCCTACCAATCCTCTTTCACCCAACAAGCCCCCCACGAGTAAGCATAAAAGCAATTCCTCGCAAAATGGGAGCTGTAATTTTGGACATGGGGAGGGGGAGGAGGTTCTTAGGGTTGAGGATGCTGTGTGTACAATAAAGGATCTTGATAATGGGAAGGAATTTGTGGTGAATGAAGTGAGGGAGGATGGAATGTGGAACAAGCTTAAGGAAGTAGGTACGGGAAGGCAGCTGACCATGGAAGAATTTGAGATGTGTGTTGGGACTTCGCCCATTGTTCAAGAACTGATGAGAAGGCAGAATGTGGAAGATGGGAATAAGGATGGTTTGGATTCGAATGCAAATGATAGTAGTGGCAGTGGCTCTAAATTGAAGAAGAGGGGAGGCTGGTTAAAGAGCATTAGGAATGTGGCAAACTCCATGACTGGTTATAAGGAGCGAAGGAGTAGTGATGAGAGAGATACTTCGTCAGAGAAAGGTGGGAGAAGGTCAAGCTCTGCAACAGATGATAGCCAGGATGCATCTTTTCATGGTCCGGAGAGAGTTCGAGTTCGACAGTATGGGAAATCTTGTAAAGAACTTTCAGCACTCTACAAAACCCAGGAAATTCAGGCTCATAGCGGGCCTATTTGGACTATCAAATTCAGTTTGGATGGGAAATATCTTGCTAGTGCTGGTGAGGACTGTGCCATACATGTCTGGCAGGTTACAGAATTAGAGAGGAAAGATGACATGCTACTGGATAAACCTGATGATGGGAGCTTGAATGTGATTGTCCTCACAAATGGGTCCTCTGAGCCGACTTCTGGGTCACCAAGTTTGGATGGTCACACAGAGAACAAGAGAAGTGGAAAATCATCCATAAACCGTAAATCAGTGAGCTTCGACCATGTTTTGGTGCCAGAGACTGTATTTGCCCTGTCAGAGAAACCCATCTGTTCTCTTGAGGGACATGAACTAGCTGTACTAGACCTCTCCTGGTCCAAATCTCAGGTTGGCTAATATCCTTATTTTGTTTTGACCTTGAACTTTCCTGTTATACTTTGGCAGTGTGACAACTAGACTATTGAATCAACACCCAGCATTTCTCTTCTTTTTATTTCCCTTCCATTTAGGGTCTTCTGCAATAGAGTTGCATGAAATTTACCTTAGGGTATATCATTCTTGACTAAAGAATGCCAATGTAAACCCCATATTATCCCCTATCAGGCATCTCTTTCAGCTCAGTTATTGGAAACTCATTTCTCTTCTCTTGTAGATTGGTAATATTTGTCATCGCATTTAAGTACTACTCTACTATGTAAGACCTACTTGATGTAAAACGATAACATCAATTTGCAGATTGCTTTATCATTGTGTGCTTTTATTTTTTCACTTTTTTCGTTGAGGCACAATTTGGACTGACATTGATGTTAAAAGTTAAAACTAACACAATTCTGCAATATGGGGAACGAGTACACCATGACATAACTGTTGTGCAAACATCTCAGTGAGTGGTGTCTTGGATAGGAAGGTATGAGGAGGCATTATTTCATGACTTAAATATGTCTTGGTTATACTAATTGCTATGCGGTGTAAGCTTTTAATGTCAAGACTGACATTTTCTTTTTCCATTTTGAATATAAGACTGATTTTTTTCCCCATTGAACATTTGCTCTCCTTGTTTTCTATGTTTCACATTTCTGCCCTTTCATGTATCTGATGCCATATATTCAGTATTTGATTGCAAATATGTGCACTGTTACTTTAGTGATTGTGAATACTGTGTATGACTAGTTGTCAAATATTTTTGGTATTGTACACATATATGTTTTCGATTTTCTAGATACTGGTCGAGGAACAAATAGGAAATTCATTCACATAGAAGTTGAATTCACATTTTGAACAGATTAACATTTATTCCTTTTTGGGATTTCCAGGATATATCCTTTCATCTTCAGTATTTTCGTGACACATTCATTGGTGTTTTTAAAATCCTTGCTTCTTTTGCAGCGCTTGCTCTCGTCTTCAATGGATAAAACAGTACGACTCTGGGATTTATCTAGCAAATATTGTTTAAAGGTCTTCTCACACAGTGAGTTTGGTAAGTGCATGAACATGAAGTTCTAATGTTCTATATATCTTGCTTTCTTTCTTTGGGGTGGGCTCTGGAGGTTGATAAATCAAAATGCACCCTTTTTTTTTTTTTTTTTTTTTCCATACAACAATCTAATTGGTAATCAATTGACTGATTTGAGGATATGCCTTGACACAGTAACTTGCATCCAGTTTAACCCTGTTGATGATAGATACTTCATCAGTGGTTCTCTGGATGCTAAGGTTCGTATATGGAGCATTCCTGAGAGGCAAGTTGTTGATTGGAATGATCTGCATGATATGGTTACTGCAGCATGCTACACACCAGATGGTCAGGTGAGGTGCCTATTATCATAGAGCTACTCACTTAACTGCAAATCTGAAATAGAAGACATAGTTATGTATTCTTTTGCTTTAAAGTGTTTTTTGTTTTATGAAGGGTGCACTAGTTGGTTCATATAACGGGAGTTGCCTCTTGTACAACATATCAGGTACCAGTTAATTTTCCTTTGAACTTGTGTGCCATTTCACTCTCCTCTTCCACTTCCCCTCAATTGGGTATATTAAATATCACCCTTGTTGATATATGCTTTTGTTTGGTCATTTTGCATTTTTCAGAGAATAAATTGCAGCAAAAAGGACAAATTAATCTACAGAACAAGAAGAAAAAATCTAATCAAAAGAAAATTACAGGTTTTGAGGTAATAGTTTCATTGAGTGCTACAGTGTGAGGTTTTATACTTCTGTGTGCTTTTGAGTAGTCTAATATGTGTTCATCTTTCTTCCCTCAAATGCTGTTTCCTTTTTGACTTGGTTGGAATGTTTTCTTACAAAACCATACTTCTTGGCAAACAGTTTGTCCCTGGAAGTACATCAGAAGTGCTTGTAACATCTACAGATTCTCGAATTCGGGTTATTGAAGGTGTTGATCTGGTTCACAAGTTCAAAGGTACATTAAACTGATATATTGAATTTTTGTGTTATATAGTGGTGACGAAGAGCTCAATTTAGGCAATGCATGGACTGAATGCAAATTAGGGCCAAAAGTTGGAAACTCAGCGCCATTTACTCAAAATATATCCTATCTTGTAAGATGAATAATTTTGTTACTACTACTAATGGCAGGGTTTCGCAATTCAACTAGTCACTCTGCCTCTCTCTCTGTTGATGGAAGGTATGTGGTCTCTGCCAGTGAAGATTCATACGTTTATGTGTGGAAACATGATGGTGATTCTCGACCAAGTAGGAGCAAAGGGGTTACTGTCACACAGTGTTATGAACAGTTCCACTGTCAAGATGTTTCGGTGGCCATTCCTTGGCCTGGAATGTGTGATACATGGAGATTTCAAGACAACTCTTCTCCAGAACACAGTGGCCCATTTGATCAAACCGACGAGGTCTCCACCTCAAATCATCCGCCTTCGCCTGCTGAAGAGGCATACGGGAACGAATCCTCACCATTGGCTTCTGGCTGCAGTAACAGTCCACTACATGGAATTATATGCGACGCCACAAACAGCTACTTCTTTGATAGAATATCATCAGCAGCATGGCCTGAGGAAAAACTCCTTTCATCAACTAACAAAACCCGGAGCCCTCGTGCCAGCATGGATGCTAGTATTGACTTCTCCAGTGGCCTTTATCAGACAAAGTCTGCCGCCTGGGGCTTGGTCATCGTAACTGCTGATACCCGAGGCGAAATCAGAACTTTCCAAAACTTTGGAATGCCAATACGGATTTAGTTGGGTAAAAGCGTTCAGAAGCCAAATTCAAGTACACAACATTTGTACAGATCATCAGTGAGATTTGTAATATTAGTCGTTTTTATTTCTTGTTCTTGAACCAGTTGGATCTGGGAATTAGATATCACGTCTGCCTGACTAGGCACTAAAGAGTAATATATATATAATATATATATAAACGAAAAAAAATGAAGAAAAATTGTTATTTGAGGTAAAAGTAAGGTACACACTTGTTCAGAAACCGATGGTTTTTTCTGTAATCAGCAATTGTAGAGTGAAGCTTCATGAAATTTTATTGAATTAAACGAAATTCTTTTACAATTTGGTGTGAATGGCCACAGTTTCTGTTGTGTTTCCTCCCAATGCTATGAGCCTTTTGTGGTATATTGTTAAAAAGGGTGGCTTAGGCTGGAGATCTTTTATTGTTCATGGTATCATAGTATCTTTTACCGAATGTGTACTTTGAGTGAAGACTGAAGAGTCGAGTGTCTTATGACCCTAACCGGCAAATCAACTTTGTGTACTTTGGATGAAAACTGAAGAGTCGAGTGTCTTTGTAATCTTAACAGGCAAATTAACCTTGGCTAGTTCAAACGAGAAAGTCAATGGCAGTTCTCGGTTAGCTAGCAAAAGATCACAAAAGGTAAACCAACCTAAATTGTAGGCCACTTTCACGGGAAGGGGAAGCATACAACTAATTTTGAGTAGCATAGTAAAGGTGTGTAATTGAACCTAAACCAAACTAAAGTAGTTCTCAAAGACAAGGGAATCAGAACTCTCTAGTCATTGGTGGAAACATTATCCTCCTTGTAAAATATCCACTGGCAAAACCATATCCTTTAGTAGACTCTCCATGCTGAAGCCCATACCAATGAGAAGAGGGTTGCCTAGGTTGTCGAGCCAGAATATCCCAACATGGCCCCACTCAACTACAAAGATAAAAAGAAAAAGGCACAAAAATATCATAGGAAATCCATGGTTGTACCCTGATTGGTGGCTTAGAATTGATGTGGCAGATCCTTCCACCAAAAATTATCTTATCCACACTTTCATACCCAAATTCACAGTCCCATCTTTTGTCTTCTCCCACTGTCACCATCCCCCATTGTGTTGTATATATACCTCTATTTCTCAATTTGTGGCCAAGAAACCACTCAAGACTCCATTTTTCCTCACCAAAATATCATAGCATATCTCCCATGGCCCTCCAGGCTGCTGCCCTTCTCCCTGCTTTGTCCATTCCCAAAGAGGTCTGTGTTTCAATTCTGTAGGACAAATTAGTACAGTGTAGTAAGTACATAGATTAAGTATGAAAGCTGAGTTTTTTACTGTGTTCTTGCAGGGGAAAACCAGTGCAACTCTCAAGGATTCAAGCTTGTTTGGAGTCTCTCTGTTGGACCACTCTAAACCTGATTTCAGCTCCTCTGCTCTTAAAATCAAGGTACATTGTCATTAGGGAAAATTGTATGATCATATCATCTAAGTTATTTGCAAATTGGCAATTTTTCCTTGTCATTATATTGATTATTATTGGTACAATCTTGAGAGAATTTGTGGGGTTTTTGCAGGGGGCAAGAAAGGTATCCAATGGGGTTGTGAAAGCTGAGACAATGGTGGCAACTCCGGGTGTCACCGGAGCCCAAGTTTCCGGCAAGAAAACGCTGAGAAAGGGCACTGTTGTGGTCACCGGCGCATCTTCCGGGTTAGGGCTGGCGACGGCGAAAGCGCTGGCGGAGACCGGAAAATGGCACGTGATTATGGCCTGCCGGGACTTCTTGAAGGCGGAGAGAGCGGCAAAATCAGTGGGCATGCGCAAGGAGGATTTCACCATAATGCATTTGGACCTTGCTTCCCTCGACAGCGTCCGGCAATTCGTCGACAACTTCCGGCGCTCCGGCCGCCCCCTTGATGTTCTGGTCTGCAATGCCGCTGTCTACTTGCCCACTGCTAAAGAACCCACTTTTACAGCTGAAGGGTTTGAGTTGAGTGTGGGCACTAACCATCTTGGCCACTTTTTGCTTTCAAGATTGCTTCTTGATGATCTGAAACAATCTGATTACCCTTCCAAGAGACTCATCATTGTTGGCTCAATCACAGGTACCCATAACTCTCTTAAATTTATATATCATTTTAGCAGCACTTGGTAAGTTGGTATACTAATGGTCAATGTTGTAAAAATCTCATCTAGTCACCGATTAATCAGCGCCTAGGCACTAGGTGCTGATCGGCAACCTAGCGTAGCACAATAATAGATGGTCTAGGCGACTGGTAGGCTAGGCTTAATGATGGGCTACGCGGCTGGCCAGCTAGGCTTATTAAGTGTTTCCTAGGCTGCCTAGGCAATAATCGCGTAGGCCTCTTAGGTGTCGATTAGGCACCAACTAGGCCGCCTGGCACCTAAGTTGCCTAGTTATTCGATTAGCTATTGTTGACTTCTTTTTTTGAATATGTTATTTCAAATGACATCGTTTTTAGCAAAATAATTATAAATTGTTCAAATTCCAGATGTTTTTAGGTTAATATTTTAATATTAATTATTAAAATATTAATAAATAATTTATAATTATCACATTTTAAAATTAAAAATTTTTAAAAAATAAAAAATACACGGGACTCCTAAGCTGATTAATTGCTAGCTATTTTTTCAATCATGCTAATTGTTAAAAGATGTATTGATATAATGGCAGGGAATACAAATACGTTGGCCGGAAATGTACCACCGAAGGCACACCTGGGGGACATGAGGGGTCTAGCCGGAGGACTGAGCGGGCACCACAGCTCGGCCATGATCGACGGCGGGGCGTTCGACGGCGCGAAGGCGTACAAGGACAGCAAGGTGTGCAACATGCTGACAATGCAAGAATTCCACCGGCGTTTCCACGAGGACACCGGCATCACCTTCGCCTCCCTGTACCCGGGCTGCATCGCCACCACGGGGCTGTTCCGGGAGCACATCCCCTTGTTCCGCCTGCTCTTCCCGCCGTTCCAGAGGTTCATCACGAAAGGATTCGTGTCGGAGGACGAGGCCGGAAAGCGGCTGGCGCAGGTGGTCAGCGACCCCAGCTTGACCAAGTCCGGCGTCTACTGGAGCTGGAACAAAGACTCGGCTTCTTTCGAGAACCAGCTGTCTCAAGAAGCCAGTGATGCCGACAAGGCTCGCAAGGTGTGGGACCTCAGCGAGAAACTCGTCGGCTTGGCTTAAGCGGCTCATTCCATTTCCCCCCATTCCATTTTTTCCATATGAGTGAGATTGTAACATGCCATTGCCCACTAGCTTGTAAAATTGAAAATGACCCCCCAAAAAAAATCTTGTAGAATTCAAGAATTTGTCAATAAAATCACTTGTCATTCCTTCTTAAATAATTAATTCATATTTAGTTTTATTTTTAAATTTGTTAATTTCATTTGAATGGACATTATATACAACTCCAAAAGAAGCTAAAATGGATTGTGAAACCCAATTTAATTTTATTATTCTTCAAGTTTCTCATATTATCAATGTTAGTTTTAATGACTAATAAATAATCGGTTCGCATATCAACACGATCGTATATTCAACAGAAAACTCGAAGAACAATGTATAAATATCTTATTGCTGGAATTGAACTCATAATGATCGAATCCCTTATAAGATGCATCCAAAGGGTATTTATATATTTTCTTGGTTAATTAAATGACTGCAATAATTTCTCCTACTACGCCCCCTAATCATGCCTAATCTTTACATAACCGCTATAATCGTCACCTAACAAATGTTTGATTAAGTTATCTAATACTTCAAGGGAATATCATATGTATGTCACATCAGTCATTTTCTTTTTCTCGAGATTTTCTTAAGGGGCGGGGAGGGAGGGGGGTTGTTGTTATCAAATGTATAGGGTATTAAAGTAAATGATTATATGGTATGAAATATAACATTCAATAAAAGATATTAATAACATGTGCTCTCAATATTAGCCATACATACACATTTACAAGAATGTTCCCAAAGGATCTAAGTGTCTAACTACATGTTCAGAAAAAATATGACTTAGATTCGACAACGTCTTGTACCAAATTGGTCTTAGTCCAACCATTTGAAGGCTCATGGCCTAGGGTTGGCGCAAGCAAAACTTGACCCCAACATCCAATATTTTTTTTTAAATATTTGATATAATATTAAAAAATTATGTTTAAAGGTAAACTCAAACGCTTAGTTTTATTATTGATACACCCTCACACAAACCAAACAAGCTAGCTAATGAAACTTTAATTTTTGGGTTTGTTTTGTATTGACAATGCCAATTTTGATGAGGCATGAGCCTACACAAGGCCATGAGTGTCGATACCTCTACCCCAAAGAGTTCAATAACACATACTAAAGAGTTTAAATCACTTAAAATGTCATGAATAAAGTGCATATGATTATAGATGGTTTATAGTTCGAAGGCACCGGTGATTGTTCACAATTATATTCACATGTGGATATCGTTGTAATTCAAAGGCATCGATGGTTGGTAGATGCACTTGGCTAGGGTTTTTCTTAATTGATCGTGACATGGAATGTGCCCCTATCTAAAACAAACGGTTACACATTGCATGTGTTGGGCTTTTGGGATTGGACCGATATATTGGGCTTTTGGGATTGGACCGATATATTGGGCTTTTTTAATTTCTATCGTATTGAACTCATTTGACTATTCTAAGACTCCACATTCCATCACCATTCATTAATTATCAACTTATTATATATTTTTATCTGTTACATTATATTGCGTCACATTACACACACATGCTAGACACATGCATTTGTGTGCTGGGAGCAATATAAGTTGTTACGTTATATTGCAACACATTACATACACACGCTAGGCATGCGCATTCGTATGTTGCATAGCAATATAAGTCATTATTATCATTCCTCAATTTTTTTTTTCGTTATGTTATATTGCACCACGTGCACACACTAAGCACGTGCACCCATGTGGAGCACAACAATATACAACATTATTATTTTTCTAAATTCTCACCAAATG
Organism: Ipomoea nil; assembly: GCF_001879475.1. NCBI lineage: Eukaryota > Viridiplantae > Streptophyta > Magnoliopsida > Solanales > Convolvulaceae > Ipomoea > Ipomoea nil. The sequence goes on along the minus strand of NW_017617241.1, from coordinate 681,352 downwards.
TTCAGATACGCCAATGCATCCAGAGTTTTATTATCTGATCTTCGATTCCTAATGATAAAATGAAATAAAATAAAATAAAATAATTATAAATAAATTGAATAAAAAGAAATTAAAATACAGTAATGCTGAAATTATTGGTCTATAAATACCAAAAGCCACCACTCAACAATGACTATAGATGGTTTCTACTTCGAAGGCACCAATGATTCTTCACAATTATATTCACATGTGGATATATATCTTTGTAATTCAAAGACATCGATGGTTGGTAGATGCACTTGGCTAGGGTTTTTTTCAATTGATCGTGAAATGGAATGTGCCTCTATCTAAAACACACGGTTACACATGTTTGGACTTTTGGGGTTGGATCGATCCCCTATTGGGCTTTTTAAATTTCTACCGGACTCCATATTTTATTACCATTCACCATTTATCAACTTATTATTTTTATCTGTTACATTATATTACGTCACGTTACACACACATGCTAGACACACGCATTCGTGTGCTGCTAGCATTGTAAGTCGTTACGTTATATTGCAACACGTTACAAACACACGCTAGGCATGCGCATTCTTGTGTTGCATAACAATATAAGTCATTATTATCATTCTTCGACTTATTATTTTTAGTTAGGGTATATTGCACCACGCATGCGCACACGCTATGCACGTGCATTCGTGTGGAGCACAACAATATACAACATTATTATTTTTCTAAATCCTCACCAAATGTTCGATATGTCAATGTATCCGGACATTTATTATCTGATCTTCGGTCCATAATGATAAAATGAAATAAAATAACATCTATATCTATATATCTATATATATAATAAAGCCACAACTTTTGGTAATTAAAAAAAAAATCAGTTTTCCGCCCAAGGAAAGAATCTTCTGAGAACTTTTTCATATATTTAATATTTTTTTTTTGAAAATATATATTTAATATTTAAGATATATTGGATTGGAAGTTAATATAGAGTAATGATCACATGTTATTTTCAAGGCGTGTCTTTTGAGTTTTTTCATTATAATCTTTACATTAAAGTAGATAGTGATTTTCAATGTGTCTTTTGAATTCTTCAAAATATTATTTTTATAGTGTTTGCAATGTAGATCGTGATATATATAGCAGCATGCAGTTCTGGATTGGTATTTTGTTAGAGCTGTCGATTGAGTCTTCGGGATCGGATTTTGCGGAGGGCTTGGATGCATGAATGGGTGCGTGGCGATCGCCTAAATCAAGGACGACGTAAGAGGGCAAAAGAATATGACGAAATGTTTGGGTTTGGTGAGCCCATCCAGCTTCTCGCTGCTGGAATCCAATAATGCCAACAAGCGTTAGAAGGACGACACAGTTCAGCAGTCGTTATATTATAGACTGCGGTGCATGTGCACCGCGGTCAAAACGACACCGTTTCTTGCCCGCCGTTAGAGTTAACGGAGTCCGCTTATTTGGTGTATTAAACACCAACTAACACTACAGTATATCCAAACCGACACTACAGTTATATCAAAATGATACTGTAGTTATAGTGAAATGAAACTGCAGTGTATATAAACTGAAACTGAATAACATTTCACATATTTGAGTGTATATTGTACAATGAAGCTGTAATTATATCAAAATGATCATGTAGTTGTGTTTTAATGAAACTATAGTGTATATAAAATAAAATTAAATAACATTTTCACATATTTGTGTCTATAAATATCGAATGAAACTATAGTTATATCGAAATGAAACTGTAGTTGTGTTCAACTGAAACTGCAGTGTATACAAAATGACACTGAATAACAGAGTTACTTTTTGCAAAAGAGTGCGAAACGACGGAAACAAACACTGTTAATTTTCATTTAAAAAAAAAGACGCGTGGTGCATAATCGATTATGCACCGCGGTGCATAATATAATTTGCCCACAGTTCAGATTCGTGAACATGATCTTTTGCCTAACGATAATGACGGAGAGAAAGATCAGAGAACAAAGACAAGCTGAGATGCTAGAACGAGGAGCAGGTGGAGACTGGCGAAGATGGGAGGTGCCCACGGATACAATGAGGATCGATGTTGAGGCCAATGAGAATGAGAATGAGAATGTGGAGAGGATCGGACTCCATAAATGTAGACATACATTATATTTATATTATTTTATATCATATGAAAATATGCACATTTTGTATTCCACTCCCTTGAGTGTAGTCTGTAACGGTTAATATATATTTAACTTTTCTACATTGTTGATTATAATTGTGTATGTAACACTTAAGTATAACATTGTAGGAAAAACTTCTAACACTAATTTTATCCTTGACAATTGTAATTAGGGATGGCAATGGGTCGGGGAGGGCTACATCCATCACCCGACCCACCTTATATTTTCTCCACCCACCCCCACCTCCAACCCGCATCGGGTGGACTTTTTCAGAACTCACCCCACCCCCACCGGGTGCGGGTGCCCACTACGGGTACCCACCACTTATCATCTTATTATGTTTTTCCAAAAATAATATTTAAATTATTTACACATAATAAAAAAAATAAAATTCATTAGTGGTACTAAAACATAAATAATGGAAATATTTAAATATAATAACTAAATTGTTAATTTTTAAAAATAAACTTAGTAGTTTTGATATAAAAAAATAGTAAAAAGATACACGAAGTTATATAAACTTTTATAAATAACTACATACTAGTATTTATTTTACTATTATATATATATACACACACATGGTGGGTCGGGTGGGGTTCTAGGCGGGTCTTGTATATAGAACCCGACCCACCGCGAGTTTGCTTTTTTAAGACCCACCCCCGACCCACCATCCACCATCACCCAAAAAAACCCGATCCATGCGGGGTGGATTCGGGTGGATATCTACGGGTCGGATTGAAATTGTCATCCCTAATTGTAATCGTACACCATTGATTGAGATGCCAATACACCTCTAATGGGTCATTATATACGTATTACAATGTTACAAATTAAAATGTATTAAATAATATGATATAGCCATAAAATATGGAGAAATTATCTTTTTTTATATAGTTTTGGTATATTTAAAATGGAATGTTAATGCAAAAGAAAAAAAAACGTTAGCATTATTATGTTTTCCTGTAGAGAATTTTAATTGTAGTAGTCGCGATACCTCAAAATCAGCTAAACGAAAAGGATTGAGCTACAAAACAATTCAATAATATTCTACAGGCATTATGTGAGAAATACGCCACATTAAGAGTCCTTACATGTTATCTGAACACAAATACTTGACTGCAATAACACTTTATTTTTATTAAAATTGTATTTACCCCGTGCATCGCATGGGACAATATCTAGTAATTATAAATATATTGAGTAAAAAATAAAATAAAATACAGTAATACTGGAATTATTGTTCTATAAATACCACTCAACAATGCTTTCAGAGGCGCAGAGAGCGTGGGACGCTGAATACTAAAGTCTACAGTTCGCAGAGGTGAAGGAGAAGAAAGGAAGCTTTGCTCGCTCAAGTATGAACATCTCTCTCTCTCTCTCTCTCTCTCTCTCTCTCTCTCTGGATTATCTTGCTTCAGTTTTACCGATCGATTCCTAAATCCTAACATTTCAGTTTTTTGTTTTTGCTTTTTGCTGAAAAAACGATCAACCAATCTCCGAGTGCCGATCACTGAGAAATCTAGGAAATCGCCTGTTAGCACCACATTTAATTCAAATGTTTGAGTTTGTTAATGTGCCGTGTTTCCTTATTCTGACGGGCGACAAATAAATTTGTTGTCTTTGTTAATCAAGCTTGAAAGTCCTAAAAGAGAATGCTGAATTTCACCTTAATGCTGTTGCTATGTTAAGTTTCAGTTTAGAGCAGTTGATCAAATATTTAACCGCATATGTTGCATGAATATCTCGTTTGTCATAGTTTTTGTTCTAGCCATAGTTTATTGGAAAAAGGAAGGAGATTTATATATTTCCGTTGTTTGGAGTTTAATTTTATGGTTATGATGTTTCCTCATATTCGTCTAATTTTCATGATTTCTTTCTTGAGAATTGATTAATTGCTATAATGGAACACTCCCTGACTTTGGAATTTGATCAATTTGAAAATGTGCTCATTGGAAATTGGTGCATTCCTAATTGCTGTTTACTTAAATATCACTCTTTGATTTTTTGAGAGAAAAAAAAAAGTTCTATTCTTTGTAAAAAACATTTCTTCCTTTTTTTTTTTTTGGACATGTGCCATGTTAAGAGAGCAGAATTAGATTCCACTAATACATCTAGACATGTAACATTGTCTTGGAAATGAGGCTTGAAGCAACTGGAAAATCTGAAATATTTATGGGATTCATAGTTCTTTACCATTTACTCAATTTCTCATTTTGTTTGTTGTGAAGGATGATGAAAATGGAAATGCTTCCTTCAAACTTTTCTTATGGTGATGAGGACCGTAAGAATCTTCAGCAGCTGCTTGAAGCATTTGGTTCTGTCGTTTCACTTGAAGATATTGCTTCAGCTTATTGTAAAGCAGGTCGCGATCCTTCTATTGCTGGTGACATAATCTGCAATCTGCAAGCTAGCACATCTACAACTTCAAGTTCTGAGAATACAGAGAAGAGTGACACACTTCACAATGATGTTGAGGAATTTCTGTTTAAAATGCTTGGAGATGGCTTTTCACTCAATATGAGTACAATCCACAATGTTGTTGGTAAGCTGTAGGGCAATAAATTTTTGTTCCACTAATACAATGCTCTTTCAACTTGTTCAGTGAGTTTCAAATGCATGTGATCATGGATAAATAGTGGAAACAGGTCCCAGGATCAGACAATACATCTTCATTGTGCTATCTGCAAATAATATGAGATATTTCCCATGTTTAATTACAATTCAAAAACTGTGAAGTTTCTTAATGTTATATGAAATCCTTGTATGATGATGGTTTCTTATCTTACAAGGAAAACATTTCAGTGTTTTTTCTTAAATTTTGAGTCATGTACTAAGCATGGTGTTGGACTGGCTTTATAGCATGATTACTATTAGTTCTTGTGATTTGCGATAACAAGAATTCACTTCCCACCTGCACAAATTTTGTACCCACCAGAAAATAGTATGGAGTATGTTTTAATATTAGGGTCTGTTTGGAAACCCGGAAAATGATTTCTGGAAATCATTTTCCGGGTTTCTGGTGTTTGGCTAGGTTGGAAAATGAGTGGTCAAAGGAAAATGAGGAGTGGTCAATGGAAAATGAGGCCAATTTTTCGGAAAATGACTTCCCCTTTTTTTGAGGGGAAGTCATTTTCCATCCTTCGGTTCATCACTGCTGGAGCTGAAGGTTCATCGCCACAACATCAACGACCGTCGCCGGATACTACATCAACACCAAAGACCATCACCGGCGACCATCACCACTGTTGGAGGTTCATCCCGCCGCCGCCGATCTACCTGTCACCACCGTCGATCTACCCGTCGCCGCTGTCGATCTGCACAACGCTGCTGAGGAAGACTGAGGAAGAAACCCCAGGTACGCCGTTGCTCTGCCCAGCCACCGCGTCCGGTCACCGCCACTGCTCTGCTCAGCCATTGCTTCCAGTCACCGCCTACCACCATCACTATTGGTTGAGAAAAAAGAAAGAGGTAGACGGAGGTTCAAGGGCCGAATCTGCTGTCCACCGCCACTGTCAAGGGTTGTTGCTTCAATTTCAATTTCAATTTCATCATTTCTATTGTTGTTGTCCACCACCGTCGTATGCTGTCCACCACCAATTTCACCATTTCTATTTTCAATTTCAATTTCACCATTTCGATTGTTGTTGTGATTGCTGTCCACCACCGCCGTTTGCTGTGTCCAACACCAATTTCACCATTTCTATTTTCAATTTCAATTTCACCATTTCTATTGTTGTTGTTGTCCACCACCATCATCTGCTATGTTTGTCTAAATACTAATTTCACAATTTCTAATTTTGTGCTTTGTTTATGTATAATGTTATGTTAAAAAATAATAATTTGTGATTTTTGTTTTTGGATTTTGTCATTTTCCTACTCATTTTCTAGAAAATGAACCAAACATACAAACACAATTTTCCGTTGTGTAGCCAAACACCGGAAATGAACATGTTTTCTGGAAAATGACTCATTTTCCAGAAGCCATTTTCCTGCTTTCCAAACGGACCCTTAGTCTATCATGGTAGAAACCTTACATTAACAGCCTCTAGACAAGATTGCCGTGCTAATCTGTTGGATCTTGCCCTATCAGTTAATCTTTTTAGTGCCAATTTAACATTATGATTCCAAAAGTTGTATTGCAAAACTTCCCTGTTGGGACTTCATTATATGATATATCAATTGCAATTTGTTTATTACTTTACCTTCTCTCACATGTGCTCTTCTATTTTATTAGAATAAGTGAATAACCTTGTCCTTTACGTATTGAGTCCTGCCCTAGATTTGCTGCTTTTGAAATCAGGGAATTTGTTGAATTTTGCAGGTCAATGTGGATTTGATGTGAACAAGGTAAGTGAAGATATCTAACAGCTATTTCAGTATTGTTAAAAACTAATATAGCAGCAAATAAGTACTTTGTTACTCTTATTAATGTAATCCTGGGATTCATTTAGTGGAACTTCATTTCTGGGTCACTAGTTATTTACTTATTGAAATTTTTAACAAGATTTATATAAAAAAAAAATAGTATCATTTTATTTAATAACAGGAAAACAGTGCATCAAGAAGACGTCTAAATATGCCTTCAAGACTAAGGAATGAAGATTTGATTTTGTCTTGTGGGTTCATGACTAATTCATTGTTTTGGTGGAATTTACAGAGTATGGAGTCACTCATAGATTTGTCAGCAGCAACTTTGGAGAAGTCTGATGATATTGTCAGCATAGATTCTGAAGAAGTAGGTTTGACTTCTAGGGACATTTTACTTGTATTCCAGTACTTGTACTGACTTTAAAGAATGAACTTTAATCTTATTAAATTTATTTTGTTGAGGTGCCTAGCTGATAAGCTTATAAACTTCCACAGAAACTGAAATTTCCAATTGTGTTATAACTTGGGAAGGATTAGTTTCTACATTGCCTTTACTTAGTCTTCCCCTTTCCCTACATGGAGAAAAAGACCTTGTTTATATGTACATTTTCTGTGTGAGGCTAGCAAAATTTGAGTCTCAAAAGATTTCATTTTATTCTTGGCTATGCATTTCAATGCAGTAACTTGTATAGTCTTTAATGTTTACTTTCTTTGGTCTGATTGGGCAGTTTCCAAATCTGAAATCAAATTCATCTCGAGATTCTGCTGAAAGGTATGATGTTTCTCATGGCTGTACTGTTGCACAGAAGAATCTTTTTATTAACAGATTTCTTGAATATCAAATTTTTTTTAACAATGCATAGAAGGTCAAATATTTTCAAAATCATGGTTTTGGTTTTGCAGTTCCAAAAGGACCAAAACAAATAACACAGCTGCAGATGAACTTCAGTTACAAAAGATGAAAAGGAAAAATGAACTTCAAAAAGAAATTTTACAGTCATTGTTTTCTCACCCTGGAAGATATGATGATGAAGTAGTAGCTCGACCTTCAAAGGAATCTCGGAGAAGTAGATTTGTTGTTGATAAACCGCTAGAATTACCAGAGATAGAACATCGCACTGTCATTATAAGACCTCATGTTACCCAAATGAGTAAGCACTGTTGTCAAGCTATATGGATAACTTTTCTATTTTCAAAGTTAATTTGATTATTTATGACAATATGATCTAGAAACATGTATTATATTCTTAGAGAAATATTAGCTGAAAATAGGAATGCTTTGCACTGATCAATTAGTACAAATATAAGCTGGGATAAGGGTTAGATTATTAGCATGTTTGTGGGTAGATATCTGCAGTCAAGCTTAGTTGAGATGGCCTTCACAATCTCATAAAATGACAATGTCATGATTTGTGATTTGGCTTTGCAGTGAATACATTTATTATTTTCTTTGATATGCTTCTGTTGTTATTTTCTCTCATGTAAATCTTTTTGGTGTATTCTGTTCTTAGATGATGATGATGATGATGATAATGAGGAAAGTTATGAAGTTCTGCGAGAAGCAGTAAAGGAGCACTGGACTACAATGAAAGAGTACTATAAGGCTGTAAGTTGCAATAAGTTATGACAAACATAGACTCAATTTCAGTTCTTTCAGCATTTAGAATGATAACTTTCTATAGTATGGTATGAAGTGAAAAATTCAAATCTTGTTAGGCTATTGAGGCATTTGTTAAAGAAGACCGCGTAAGAGCATACAGGCTTCTAGAGGAGGTATAATTTCTGTTCATAAAAGTTTTCTGAACTCTATCATTTTCAGTTGTCAGATCTGAATATAACACCAAAGTAATTCAACTCCCTTTCTATTGAGATAAGTTTGAATAATAGGTGGGGTTGGATTTTTTATTTTTATTTTTATTTTTATTTGTTAAATTTGTTAATTTATTGATTTATGTTTGCAGAGTGTGGGATGGGGTGGGGGGCTTGGGTTGTCCTATGGGGTGACTCATCCTTCCGTATCTTGTGTTTGGAAAAGTAGTAATTGAATGGGGGTATCAAATAACCTATCTCAGTGTTATCAGATTTCAGATGCATTAAAATTAGATTGGATAAGAATTGGCATGAAAGATCTTAGCTGAAACTTTACTGGAGACTGCTACATATGTCATCTGAAGACAAGTTTTCTAGAGATTGGGCATCTTATTCTTTTAGTCCTATCAGCATAGTAAACATGTCTTCAATTTGTGGACTGAAAATACGAAACGACTGGCTATATTACTGAGTAGCTTACAATGGCTTTTGATGTAGTCTTTTACGAGATCTATTACTATTACTCTGTAGGAAAACGTTTCCACAATGTCTAGTCACTTTTTTGAATACAGGCAGCTCTCTTTGAAAAATTGAGTTGACCCTAGTACATTTAGTTTAAGCTGCCAGACATTAGTAGCTTCTTACTCATACTTCCTGTCTTGGTGATGTGATAGGGAAATTTTTTTATGAAGAAGGCTCGGGAAGCAGATGAAAAGTCTGCTCAAAAGCTTCTTCAACCCAGGTAGAATTAGATAAATGAACTCCATTGTTTGCTTCACTTGTTCTTGCCACTCACTTCTGCCTATCTTTTGACTCAAACCAACAACCTTGTGCCTTGGTTGCAGATATAAGTGTGAAGAGTTGTCCTTTGATGTGCACCATTTTGCGCCAAAAGATGCAATTGACTTTCTGAAAGGGCAGTTCAATACTTATGTGGGACTCCCACTTCCACGTAGGTGACCATATTTTGAATGTTATCATCTTATTTGGTTTTTGCTTAGAACTTTCTTTGGAATTCCAGAGCTCTAATTTCCATATGCAATAGCTTTCCAGTGCTTTCGTGTGATTGTTGGGGTCAATGATGATGATGCCACCAATGGACCTCGGAAGCGTTTGGTATGGCTCCTTTATTTTCCATCCATGTTGAACCTTTTATTTATTCAATTCCTTTTCCGCTATTTTCTGTACCCGGTCATTATTAAACTTCATTATCAAATATTTAGGATTATTATATTCTTTGAAGAACTGCATATTTTTCTTGATGATAACATCGCTTAATATATTTCCTGCTAAAGCATGGTGGTGTTAATTCATAAAATCAAATAGTTCAGAGATATGTATAAAGCTAAAAACTATAGATTTTACCCTTGAAGAAAATCATGTTAAAATGAAATAGGTGAAGATAGCAAACCTTTATACTACATCAATTACATTTTTCTTATCAGGGATGGAATTCAAACTTGGTCTGGTGCATAGACAAGGGTACATAAATTAGCTGAATTTAAGAATCATATCATTTCAGAACTAGTGTAAAATCCCAGAGCAATCATGTTATTTTCTGTTTGGTCTACTGCTACTACAGCATTTTACATTTACTTTGTCCAATCCAAATAAACTAGCGTGATACTAAGGCTCTAATGCACAGGTTGCAAAGTATTTCGATAAACGCTCAATACCATGGACAGAGGAAGAGAATGGAAAGGTTTTGGTGATCAAGGTGGAGGATATAGATCGCCAGAAACTGACTTCTTACAAAAGCGTACCCAGAAACTGAGTTTTTCCAAAAGCATTACCGGCAGCATGCCATAAGCTTCACCAACTTTGTTGTCCTGTATCCTAAACTAAAATTTGAACATTTTTGGATGGCTATCTGATTGAAAACTTTGGAATTCAAAATTCGGATATCCACTCCGGCCCCATGAGAACTGTAGTTTCTTTCTCTTTTTGCCTGTGCAATACAGCCATATGGCAGTATTGCCAGAGACCTTAAGTTATTTGTAATGGTGACATTTTGCCTTCCTTGGCCAAACTTGACTGCCAGTTTTCAATTTCATTTCTCTCTTTCTTTTCTTTTGTTTTGTTATTATTATATTTTTTGGTATAATGGAACAAGATTGGCTAATTTCATGGATGTGATGGGAAGATCTTGACTTTTTTGAGTGATGAAGAAACTCGCAATCACTATCTGAGGGTGTATATTGAATAAATTTCACCTTATGACCTTAACCGATAAAGAATCATAAGGAGGTAAACCAGCTTAGATTGTTCATATCTGACCGGTTCAAATCAAGAAGTATAATAAGCTGGAAGAAGATCTTGACTTGAAAGTTGAAACTATATACAGTTAGTATACGAGTCAAGAAGAAAGAAACAAGGGGCAGAAAGCAACCAACAAGGACCAAACCAGAGCTTATAAAAGGAGCACCAGCCAATTTCACCTACAAAGAAGTGTTACATTAAGCTAAGACAATGTTGGGGGATGATACTACACTACAATGGGGGTGTAGACTGTTTCAAAATGGTCATTGCGTGAGTCTCTGCATCTCATTTTGGCTGTCCAAAGTCTCCATCAAAAGCGGGGGCGCAAACTGGGCAGTCCCATGGTGCTCCTCCGAGTCTTGGCAAAACGAAAGGATTATAGTATCGATCGACATCTCAACCACCGAGAAGAAAAGGGTCGCCACAACATAGCCAATCCCCCAGCACACCTGTTAAACAACACATCGAGCCAAGTTTCTCGGTTTACATGCTCCGAACTTAGCTGACAGACCAATACAAAGAGATGAGCGTATGTATACATACCAGCACAGGAAATAGCGGGGACGAGATCTTGTGATTCGAGGACTTGTACTTGTGAGTATCCAGCATGAGAAAAGCAAACAAAGCACTCACAAGACTCACGAGTAGCTTCCCGAGAAAGAGAATAACATCGCCAATCACATTCACCTTTCCTATCCGAAGCACGTTACTTATAATGAGTTCTGTTGCAATTTCAGAAGCTTTGAAGAAACTCTTCCCTGTAATAGCTATCTGCAAAAAATCACAAGCACATGAAGGAATTATGGTATCAGGAAATAGGAGAGAATTATTATGGTATCAGGAAATGCAATTTACTGACCATTATATAAGCATTACGGTTCACAGATTTCATGATCCAGCTAACACCTCTCAAGCAACCCTGAGAAGTATGAAATGCCATCTTTCCCGGCCAGCTCTCCGGTGTAGAATTAGAAGTTTTAAGCCTGCGGCGAATTGCTCCAAGTATGAAACGGATAGGCTCGATAAACGAAACCAACACAGAACCAAGAGCAACAGAACCCAGGCTATAACGCATAAGACGCTTCATTGACGAGACAACCGGGAGAAACGGAATCTCCAGCTGCATTGCAAAAGTCACGAGTAAGCCAAACAACAAGAGAGACAGGCCGAGATGTGTAATCGCAGAGGAAAGCAAATCTTAAAAAACGCAAATCTTGATGACTCACCGATTTTTCGCCTCGAGCCCAATAATATGAAGCAACGGAGCCCGCAATGATAGTTGAGGAGCATGCCACGAAAAATTGAGTAGCCCAATAGCAGCCAAATAGGTGGAAAATAATCGCAGCAGCAATATGTGGCGTATATTGGATGCTGTAGCCGCAGCAACGATCACAAGTCACCCTTTTCACTTTAAGATCATACGAACAGCAGTTGTTGCTGCAGTCGTTCTGGACAACCCGCCCAGAACTGAAAAGATTCAAAGCCGCTGAAAACCAGAACATGTAAAAGATGGCGAGAATAGCGTATGGAACAATGGGGAAAATAATTAGCGCCTGTACTTCTCCAATGACTTTAGCAGCAACCTGTAAAACAAGTCTAGAAACATTACACTGAGATACGGGAACCCTAATTGTCACAAAAAGAGAAGACGACCTTATGATAGACCGACCACTATTAGACCTTTGAGATGGCATTTGTAAAACGAAAGGGTGTTTTAGACAACCATAACTCATAAATAACATAGCTCGATGGTCCTAAACGACTTTTTGTACTTAATTTGATCCTCAACTTCAATGGTTTTACCCAATTGAGTTCTTGACCATTAGAATCAATGACTAAATCGAGAAAAATCACTATAGTCGATGACTAAATTGGGTGAAACTACTATAGTAGAAGACTAACTTGGGTAAAACTACTATAGTCGAGGACTAAATTCGGTATTAATAGAGATGAAATTACCAATCTATCTTAACAAAAGACTCAATTGAGTAAAACCATCAAAGTCGAAGACCTAATTAAGCACAAAAAGTTGTTTAGGACTAAATCGAGAAAAATCACTATAGTCGATGACTAAATTGGATAGTAACAAAGGTACTGAACTTGCCTTGAGAACAGATGTTGCCATGAGGATGCGTCGGACTATAGCTATAGACGATAACACAGCAATGATCATAACAGCCGTCATAATAACAGCAGCAACATGGAGATGAGTTAGCTCCTACACAGTAGACCGTTTGAATAAATAGCGGAACAATAATGAAAAAACAACAATAGAGAATCCAATAAACCTTTAGCATACCCTTGCAGATACACGATAATACGGGTCCGACTCGCCAATGATCGGAGAGATAGCATCGTTTCCAATCCATCCAGCTAGAAACAAAAGAACAACGAATAAGCACGATTACTATACTCCATTAAAGTATTTATTCGGGCAAACACAACAAATACGAGCAAGAAGAAACAAAGTATCTATTACGGAGTACTAATAAAGACATCTCTCCTAACCTTTTAAATAGTAGAACATCGTTACTGATATAATGACAATATTAAATAGGACAACAGTTATCCATGGCATCGCAGCAACAAAGTGTCGAATCAACAAAAGCCAGATAACAGACAGGAACACCGGCAAAATTCCTCCACAAACAATCAAGATGGGCCACGATTTTCCAACATCAGCAACGTATCGCTGCAAAGAGAAGCGAAATAAGAAAAAGCGGATCTTGTCTTACGTAACACGATGCAAAAAGACGCATACTCGGGCAAATGTAATTAATGATCAATACCTTAAAGACTGATGATCGGGAGTTGATGGACCTATGAATTGCTTTATCTATTATAATATCCTCAAAAATTTCAATCCCACCCATCTCCTTCCAATGCCGCAAAGACACATTTGATGCCCGAGCAATAAATTGGCAGCTCCAATAAACTGGAAATATAAACAAATATATTACACACACAGTATATGTTCATACATACTTTCTCAACCTACTGAAGCACAAAGAGGAGTTCGAACCTATGACCTCACATTTGAAAGAGTCACAGTTATGCTGTTCGACCACAAGGTCTTTGGCAGAAAGTACAAACCTTGAATATCAAGTAAATACTAACAAAACCGTAGATTGGAAAGACTAAGAAAGAGAACTCTCGATGGTCATTACACACTATATTTCACACTTAAGGACCAAGTTAATAACTTACCATTAACGCTAGGAAATATGACAGGGTAACAAGGACCCTGAAGCTGAAGGGACGCGTTCCTTAATTCAGGAGTAAGGTCAGCAAAATAATCATAGTTTCTATCAATCCAGTCATCAACTGCAAGACGAATGTCACCCTCGGGATAGTCACAAACCCAATTTAGTGAATCTTCTGACGGGATAGGGCAGTCCATCAAGCAAATACTTCGGGCATTAGCAAGCTTGACATCACTGTCCTTCGAGCCACTTTGATAAACTTCGTTGGGATTTAACCAATATCTGAGGTCCAACTCGTGAAGGTTCGGGTCTGCATGTCTGTCACCACAAACGTTGCCTTTATAGTCCAGTCCATAAGTCAACCTGCAAAATGGTATGAACCAAAAGAAAGGTATAAGAGTTATGGTCCAAAATAGCAAGTGAAAGAGGTCTCTCTCACTTAATCAGATCAATCCCAAAGAAGGGGTCTATCATCTATGGACTAAAGTCATGGTTGAAATGATAGTATTTCAATCCATATAACAACATAAAATCCCACATTTATACCTACTATTTTTCCCTATATGCATCTTACGATTTAATATACATATACTCTTTGGACTTTTCTAGACACCAACAGTCCAAAATCCCCAAAGTGGAAAACATTAAAAGACATCTAGAGAAGAAGAAAATGACTGAAAACTCAGGTGATATTGTGATACTCCTAATTCACAACTCAAAAGTTTCAAGAAATAGAAAAATGAGTTAATTATTGCTACTCCCTTGACATAAGGGGACCTCACAAGACAACAAACATTCTTGAATTATATTTTATCAAACAGATACCCAATGCCCACCATTTGCAAACTACCTTCATAGAACCAAATGAAAAGTTCATCAAAAATCATAGGAAGACACATAAACCCCAAATCACACTTACAAAGATTACAACTTTCTTACAAGAAAGACTAATCCAATAGCAGATCAAGATTAAAGGGCAAACAAAATCAGGTTCAATTTCATCTAGGTATGAACAAAATACATAAACAAAAAAGAAAAAGCAAGCAGCTTTTTGGGTGCTGTACCTTAATGGGTTTCCTTGGTTGAATCCAAAGCTGGAATTTACTATCATAGCCACCCAGAAAGCAATGAAGATGAGCAGAAACACCACATCTCTGCATTTCCTGTTGTGCTTTATAATCCCATCACCACTACTCACTTCCCCATTCCCATCACTTGAAGGGTACTTCCCAATCACAGCTCCCAATGGCCCTCTCATTATATTCCCTTATGTATTGATCTATATCTATACACACACACAAACAAACAAACACTCCCTCCTGTAAGCGTAGAACAAAAGAAAAAAAGGGTAGTGAAATGGGTCTCAGTCTCTCAGATACAAAATATGGAGAAAGAGAGAGGGGGACTGGAGAGTACACTGGATTGTGGACTTTGAGCAGTGAAAAGAGGAAAAAAGAGTGTGAAAGGGGACCAAGGACTAAACAGGGGTTTATGGGAATAATCCTTTGATTAAATGCACATAGGAATTGTAAACTTGCTAAAGCTACTTTAGTGTGAAGACAAAGATCTTTATTAGATTTTATTTTTATTTTTAATAATATTATTTTGAAGCGGCGTAATGACGAGTGATGGCCATTGATGGGCGAGGACCAGTGGACTGTTGTCTGGCCGGTGACTCTTCTTGTCTTTTCCATGGGAATTTCCTTAACCGCCATTAAAATGAAAAAGAAGATCATTAAGAAAATGACACCGCTCTCTTCTTCACATTCATAATTAATACACCAAATTGTTGGCTTGTTGCCCCGTGGTTACTAATAAGCTATTGGTTAGTTTTTTTTTTTTTTTTTGAATGCAGCTATTGGTTAGTTCAATTAAGAGATCAAGTGTTAATTCCACTCACGCTAATCAAATTAGTTATTAGTAAGTTTTTTTTTTTTTTATGCACACTATTAAATAATGAAGTCAATTATTATCAAAAATTAGGTACATAAAACATTACAGGTCATGAGATCGAACTTTAATAGAGGCGTTGTTGACTCTTTGTGCTTCATTAAGTTGATAAAGTATGTTTGAACAGATACTACAATGTAATAGAATCAGTGGCATTAAAAAAAAATACACTACAGGTGGTGCCAATGACATTGTGGTATAGCGGTATCAAGTTGCTATCTCGTATAGGAGGTTGTAAGTTTGAACCTTAGTAGATGCGATATTTATTCGAGTGGAACCATCATGACATAGGCACTAAATGCTAATAAAGAGCGTGAATTACTCCATTGATCTTAATAATTTCTTATCGAATTAGATTATGATATAATTGTTTATACCGTAACCGTTATGGGATGCAAGGCGTAATCATCAAGTTTGAAATTTACATATGATGGCTCGTCTATTGCATTCTTATCGAATTAGATTATTATGGGATGCAAGGCGTAATCATCAAGTTTGAAATTTACATATGATGGCTCGTCTATTGCATTCTTATCGAATTAGATTATGATATAATTGTTTATACCGTAACCGTTATGGGATGCAAGGCGTAATCATCAAATTTGAAATTTACATATGATGGCTCGTCTAGTGCATTGTAACGACAACATTTTTTTCCCGTAACGACAACTCTTCATTTGAGCATTAAATGCAATTAAAAATGCATGCATAACACCTCGTCTCCTATGCTGTAATTATAAACTTGATTTTTTTCAAGTTGAATTATTTCACTAATCGTGATAATTTCTTATTAGATTGAATTAAAACCATAACCAATATTCAATCATATATATTATTTAAGTAAATTTACATACTTAGATATAAATTATTATTATTTTTTTGAATGTTAGATATAAAATTTAAAATCTATCAAACATGCAAAATTTGAATTTTAGACCTACCATTGTTACTCCCTAAACAATAATAAATCGAATTAATAAAAACAAATAATCTTAATATATTTAACAAACCAGAAAATGAAGTTGATTTTTGAGCAACTTGGGTCCCACACACATGACATGCCACACTAATGCCAGCCTGTCACACCCATGTAACCAACAAGGAATGTATTAAAATGTATGATAATTTGTAAGGATACATGCCTCAAATTTATTAATATTTTTTCATACTACTAAATGCCCGATTTATCAAGACTATATAGTTTAATAGTACTCGGGTTATACTTCCATTTGAAATGTTATGTATAATTAAACAATTCAACTAACTGTTTTAATGTACTGAAACTCTAAAATTGGTTAATGACCTACAATAGTATATCATTTAGATTCCGGCCGACAGCTTCATCAGAGCATAAGGCAATCACATATGGGTCGCCTCTCGTCGGAGAAGATGACCAAAGACGCTTTTCCCCCAGAGAAGGTGACCACTGTAGCTGCCTTTTTCACTTGAGAGGGCGACCAATGGCCACATTCTTTAAAAAATGGTCACCGATCGTCATTTTTTCTTTGATTATTATCATCAATGGCAGTCCACGACAGTCAATGAATAATAATGACATTCAATGATGGCTTATTTGATCCTATTTATTAAGTTGAATTGTTTAATTGTACTTTTTAAATGTTTAGAGAATTAATTGCACTTTTGTGTAAAGTTATAGTTTTTTTTTTTTTTTTTTTTGGAAGGGAAAATATAGCTTTTATTAAAACAAATGTTCAATACAACTCGGAATAGCAAACAACCAAACAGCTAGACCAGTTTGAGAACGAGTTGTCCTTGCTAACACATGAGCCGCTTTGTTCACTGATCGTGGAGAATACTTAAATGACACTACCTCAAAGTGCCTTCGATCATTCCTGCAATCAGCAATCACACAATCTGCATAAGATAAATCCAACGAGCTTCAATTGATAAGGTTGCACACTATTTGATAAGTTATAAGGCTTATTTAATACTTTTTTTTTTCAAGTTGAATTGATATTCTATTTTATTTGAATTAATGAAATCTATTTTTTTTTTGTAACAATAATTTGTAAGTTTTTATTTAATATAGTGTTTTCAATTTTCATGTTGCTCTAAATATATAATTTTTTAAAAAATTATACCATATCAATTGCACATGATAAATGTTCATACTCAAAAATATCCTAAGGTGAATTATAAAAGCATTAAGTTGTATTGATTATCGAATAAAACTCAATACAAACTTAAAGTTTTGCACCAAGTACAAAGAAGTTATAATGTTGATTTCATAAATAAATAATAAATAATCTCAATAAATTATTAATTGAACTCGACACATAAAATAAAACGAGAAAAATACTACAAACACTATTAGCGGGTTTGGGCGGGTGGGGCTACCCACACCCGGCAACCCGATACAGTGTACTGCAGGGAGGGGAGTGAAAGATAATTAGATAAACAGCGGCTGGGTGTAGGATAGCCTTAGCATACAAACCTGGCTCAACAGACGGAGCCCCGACACGGCCCCGAAAACCCAAAAACATCGAACACCGCAATAGGCCATACGAATCTCATGAATCAGTGATTAATGATTGCGCACTAATCATCGTTTCTGCATCTCCGTTCTCTGCTGAAATCTTTGATGTTCTACTGTAACGCTTTGAAGATTTGCACATTCTAGAACATTTCAGAGAGAGAGTGCAGAGAGGTGGAGGGGAGAAAATGCCGAGCGTCGGTGTGAAACTGTACAGTGTTTTCTTCAAATTTATGTTGAAGCATCGGTTACAGAATCGAATCCAGAACCATGTTGTAGATGGACCTAACGGCAGCACCACCGCCACCGCCACGTTTGGAGTCACTTCGCGGCCGGAGGAAGAGTCCATCGTCGCCGCTAATCCCGTCTTTACCGACGGAGTAGCCACCAAGGATATACACATTGATCCGTTAACTTCTCTGTCCATTCGAGTCTTCCTTCCCCAAACCTGCCTCGATTCCCCCGATGCCGACTCCAGGCTTCAAGCTTCGTCTAAGGTTAGGGCTACTAATAGTAAGTCTGATTCGGCTCCCGGATCTGATCCGAATCAGGTACTTCTTCGCCGGACCAGCTATGGTTCTTCCGCCTCTATCAATGGAGCAATTTCTCCCTTGGAGAGTAATCAGAGTTTTAATTACAACAATCATCGGAGAAGTAGCTATGGATGCAGTGCAGATGATCTCAGTTTGAAATCTGACGGGGTTTATAGAGGATACTCACCTGCCACTAAAAAATCTCGGAAGTTGCCTGTCATGTTGCAGTTTCATGGCGGCGGTTTTGTAAGCGGGAGCAATGATTCGGTGGCCAATGATATCTTTTGTAGGAGGATTGCAAAGCTTTGTGATGTGATTGTGCTGGCAGTTGGATACCGGTTAGCTCCAGAGAATCAATATCCGGCTGCATTTGAAGACGGGTTGAAGGTGCTACATTGGCTAGCGAAGCAAGCTAATTTGGCTGAATGTAGTAAATCTTCATTGGGGAGCAAGCAAATTGCCGATGCCTTTGGAGCATCAATGGTGGAGCCTTGGGTGGCTGCTCATGGAGATCCATCAAGGTTAGCTTTCAAATCCTGTCAGCTCTTTGGTAGTACTTGCTTGCATTGAATGAAGCAGAGGCTCCTGGACTCTTGGTTCATATCTTAATCTATGCAACTGAAAATTAAGCTAAAAATTGGTCATGAGTGTAGTTTGGCTAGAATATGTCCATCTAACTATGCCCTTTCACACTAGTACACATTTGGAAAGGCATCTATTATTTCTATTTTGTTGGTTCATATCTTTAGTTTCTTAGCTGGGCAGAAAACTGTGCTGATTTGTTCATTAGATTCCTTATTTAAATCTAAACCTGCACGAATGGTGAAAGTCTAGTAATAAACGTTGGGACTTGGAACCCTTCTGCATCTGCTAGCTGAAGAACTATGACATTTCAGTCTGGAGGAAACTCATCCACTTCTAAAGCCTATGGTACTCTTGGGGTGAGAGAACTAAGGTTTACACCGGTTGAAATTCAGAAAATGAACATGCCATTTCATTTACAAAATTTGTCTACAATGTCTGCCTTAAGACTGGCAGAGTCACAGAGAATTACACATTTCAACAACATTCATGATATTGTTTAACTGCCAAGTGGAGCAAGAGCAGGTGTCTGTGTATGGTTTCAAGAGCTGTAGGTTGTTGAGCATTGAGCACTCAAGTATAAGACACATTGTACATTATAGAATTTGAGCTCCATTTTTCTTAATTTGGACAACAGTATCCCTTTGGTTTGATCTTTAGTCTTCAATCGTACGAAGGGGGAACAGAATATCAGGATACAAAGTTTCCCTTAGCGTGTGCTGAAATGGAGACCAGATCAGTAAAATAAATTAATAATTCACTCCAGCAGTCCAGCTAATGCAGATCAGTTATGCTAAATGATAGAATGCTCCAACACCTGCTTCTGTTCCTACAAAGTCTGTCTAGAAGTGTTGGCCTAGGAACACTCAGGCTTTGTCTTTAAGCCATATTGAGAATAATGAGCATAATTAAAGTAACAAATAACTCTCTACTTCTAATTTTCACAAAAGTGCTAGGCTTGATGAATGAGGGTATGCAATTGTACGTAGTATTTAAGAAATGAACAATGTGAAGTATGCCATTAATGAAGAAACCAAATCCAGTTGAGTCTTACTAATTCTACATTATCTCGGCAGGGAAAAAAGATCTGCAACAATTTACATTCACTAGAATTGTTATCTGGTAGAATACTAGAATATTAACTCCATGTGACTAGAAGTATATTCTTTAAGAGATTTGCATTGTATTTGCTTGTTGCGTGCTTCAGTTATGTTAGGTCCCTCTCTATAAAACAGCTAGAGGTTGTCTTCATAGTGTCTATGTGTATGCATTATAAACAATACTTTGTTTGATGTGTTATGCAGATGTGTCCTCCTTGGAGTAAGCTGTGGGGGAAATATTGCTGATTATGTTGCTCGGAAAGCCATAGAGGAAGGTAAGCGTTTGAACCCAGTCAAGGTGGTGGCACAAGTTTTGATGTACCCTTTCTTCATTGGAACTGTTCCAACACAGTCAGAGATCAAGCTTGCAAATTCCTACTTCTACGACAAGGCCACATGTATACTAGCATGGAAACTATTATTACCCGAGGATCAGTTCAATTTAGACCACCCTGTTGCCAATCCACTTGTCCCCGGAAGAGGGCCTCCATTAAAACGGATGCCTCCAACATTAACAATAGTAGCAGAGCATGACTGGATGCGAGACAGGGCCATTGCTTACTCAGAGGAGCTCAGGAAGGTAAATGTCGACGCCCCAGTGCTAGACTATAAGGATGCAGTTCACGAGTTTGCAACACTAGACATGCTTCTTAAGACCCCTCAAGCTCAAGCATGCGCTGAGGACATTGCCATTTGGGTTAAGAAGCACATCTCGCTTCGGGGTCATGAGTTCTCGTACTGAGTTCAATCGCCATATCTTCATAACGGCTTGTCACATTTTTTTCCGATGATTGAGGGGGGCGGTTTGTTTCTAAAAATGGGGTTTTTGTACCACATAGATCTCTAGCTGTTGGGCTATGTCCTTGTGTGTTCATGGTTCTGTTTCTTTCTTGTGTAAAATAGATGGCTTACTGGAGTGTAGAAATACGGAGTAGTAGTTTTGAACTGCAAATCCCATTTTAGGTATTTTGCTGTGTTTTTGCGCAATTCCCTTCATTTTATTTATTATTGATCATTGAATTGTACAATCATTGGTGAATATACTTACTCTTTTCCCTTTTCTTTTTTGAAAGCAACCAATGTGGTTATATTATATCAAAGCTGAAATAGAGTCAGGAGGGACAGTGTCCCAATACATAGCTGTAGTAAAATTAAAAGCAGTAGACGCTAGTAAAATTAAAAGCAGTAGACGCTAAAGTATGAGCTAAAAAATTATGAGTTCTGGGGACGAAATTAATAGAAAAAGCTTCAAAGTTTGATATGTAATTCCTGCAGGTGTCTAATGCGTAACCCACGTACGATCTGGATGAAGTAATTGACGCGGACAAGTGTCTCTGTAAAGCCTGGCAATCCGTATGTAGGTGAACCCGTTGTTCTCCACAGTCTTGTAACCATGACAGCGCCTCTTTGCATGCCATTGCTTCGGCCATAAGGGGGGAGAAACAAGCCGTTAGCGGAGCACATATAGCCGAAATATATTCGCCGCCGTTGGCACTTAGTAATACTGCTCCAAGCGTTGCCGAGTTGGTCAGATGGCGATACCCGGCATCCATATAGCAGTGAATGGGATCGGCAGCTGCCGCAAGTGGCGGGAGTCCTGCGGCAGTCGGGGACGGTGGTGGTTCGACCAAGCTGGTGTTGGCGTCAGCAGGCAGCGTAATGGGGGGCGGTGGTGTACTCGGCATATGCACTTGTCTCCATGCATGCATGGTGGCTGTTGCAGCGGCGGCCACTTTTTTGGATAACGGAAGACAAGCATCCCAAACCGCTCCATTCCGTGCTCTCCATAAATGGTATAAGATAGCTCTTGCGAACATGATCCCATTAGTGTCTAGAACATTCAATAATGCACTAAACCATTCATGAAAAATATTTGTTATAATATTGGGAATTGGAAGGTTAGATTGTGCCCAAATGGTCCTAGCATATCCACACGTCACCAAAGAGTGCATTACACTCTCATTATTAATACCACACATGGCACAAGTTGGATCAACATCCACTCTATTCAATAACAAATTATCCATTGTAGAGAGAATATCACTTATAACTCTCCATAAAAATATCTTCCATTTGGGTGGTATCTTCAGGTTCCATAACCTCAACCAATTATTAAATGTCCCATTATTAGTCATGCTGTAATTTCATTTACAAAGGAGAAAAGGAACTGAAAGCCCAATAAAAAGTAAGCCCAGGGCGGCAGGGCCCAAGCCCAATAAAATGTTAAAAGAATAAGATTAGGCATAAAAATTAAACAAAGTAGAAGATATCATTTATCCTATCACAAGAGAGCTTTTGGTTTACCAGTTGGTGTATCATAAGTAATTGAGGTCTTGCCACAATTAGTAATGACAAAAACTGTATCCATCTTCAGGGAAACTGTGTTGCAGTAAGTAACTTTTGAAATAGCTTTTGGTTTACCAGTTGGTGTATCATAAGTAATTGAGGTCTTGGCACAATTAGTAATGACAAAAACTGTATCCATCTTTCCTAGTTTGTTAGAGGCCTTAATTACTTTTTGTAACTGTATTTCATATAATGTTTTCTGTGCTTTCTGTTGTTATAGTGTACATTGGATCCACCTCTTGCCACTGTTGTTATTGGCGGTTGGTTGTTGATTTGCTTTTCTTTCACTTCTATTCTTTCGTAGAGGAATGTAATTTTATTTATTTAATTTTACTATATATATATATATATATATATATATATATATATATATATATGTTCTTTCTCAATTGTTATGATATTAAGTTTTGGGTTGCTGATTATCTGTTTTTTTTTCTTGCTTGCAGAGTTGCAGGGGTTCATGTCACATAGGATACCAAGTGCACATAGGATACAAAGTGTACATAGGATACATATACCCTTCCTAAGTATACATATATACGTAGTACATGACAATTTTGACAAGTGCCCTTCCATTTGGTTGTCCCAATTTTGAAAAATGGTCATGCAATATATAGTACTGATAACCTTGCAAATGTGCACCTAGATATAAATATAATGTTCACAATTTACCTATTAAGTGTTTACAACTTATCTTTTAAAAATTTACAATTTGTACATTTTTTATTTTTTTATTTTGTATTCATACGTTCCTTTCAAATACTATATTTACAAAATATTAACATACTAGGATATGATGATGATCATATATTGTATTGTATTTACAATTTCCTTCTATAGTTGTTATGGGTTTTGACTTTAAAAAACACAATTTATACGTGATTTAGGACCATGGCTCACCTTGCAAGGTGGACCCTGGTCTGTAGTATATCAACTTCAAATTTAGTATCGTTAATATATTGGATGAAATCGTGGTTTCATGTTTAAACTTTAGAATACATCTACTTTAGCTTTATTAAGTTAAGCTAGCTAGTGTCACAATATTAGTATTACCCAGAATCCCTTGAGGCCATACTTGATTAACCTTTATGTGTAATCTTAGTTAATTGGCCTAGAAAAAATGTTGTTAGAGAAACAAAAATTATTAAGTGTTTTTCTTTTTGTAGATTTTTAATCATAATAAAAACACTGTAAATTTTCTGAGAACAAGACAATTTTATATTGAATTAGGTTTCAAATTCTTAATTATTTAAGAAATATTTTAAATAATGCACTTATATCAAGAGGGGGGACTGGTATTTCACACTACCTCTTCTTTGCTGATGATCTAGGAAGACTCAGGCTTTTGTCTTTGAGCCATATTGAGAATAATGAGCATAATTAAAGTAACAAATAACTCTATACTTGTATATTAAAAAAAAAATATTAAAATGTCGTGAAATTAAAAATGAAATTTGAAGTAATGGATTGGATCATTCATTTACAAAGGAGAAAATGAACTCGAAAACCCAATAAAAAAGTAGGCCCAGGGCCAAATCCATGAGCAATATCAGTGACTCGGCAATGCGAGTCACCCACCGAGTCGACCAGGCAAGGGAATGAAAATGAAATTGATACACAGAACGATACAGACAGCAGCAGCGGGGTGTCCTCGCCTCACTAGATTCACTCTTCACGCTCCCAAGTCTGTATGTATGAATTCTCTTTCTTTTATGCCCACTTTTCTTCTTTCTATTATCATTTTTTCTCTTCTTTTCTCATTTTCAATGCTTATTTTACTCTGAAGTTTGTGGCTTTGCTAATTCCCTGAATATTTTGACCTAATCACATGAACTTTTGAGTATGAGAAGCCCATCAATTTTGGAATTTATATTTCTTGGACCTCTGATTATGTATATATTCACTATTTTTAGCAGCCTAATTTGCTCCATACCAATTCACATCAAGAAGACTAATAGGTCGTTTTGACCTAATCACATGAACTTTTGAGTATGAGAAGCCCATCAATTTTGGAATTTAAATTTCTTGGACCTCTGATTATGTATATATTCACTATTTTTAGCAGCCTAATTTGCTCCATACCAATTCAAATCATGAAGACTAATAGGTCGTTTTGGCCGAAAGCCGAATTTGTAATGCAATGGCTGCAATCCTGCAACTGATCAATGGGACTCTAAGTTTGTATGAAGGCTATATTTGTGTAAATGTGTAGTCTTGCCAGTTTGATATCTGCAGCTTGTGGTTTCTGCAGCTGGAATGGGTACTGTTTTGTGTTTCACTTGTCATTATCATTTCATGCTATTTAAGTATTTAATGAATTCGAAACAAAAAATTTACCGCGTTTATGAGTTGATTTGAAACTATATATTGATGTCGAATGCGTTGTATAATGGACGATGATGATGCTACTGGGAAATGATTAATTCCCCATAAGCTGTTCCTCGCTTGCTTCTCTTTTGTGGAGTTTGATTTTGTACTGGCATCTCTCTGGTGTTAAATTTTAGCTCATTTGTCACAGTAAATCGTGTCCCAGGTAGAGGTGGAATTCGACAATGGTAATTTATACAATTTGTCAGCTGAATATCTGAGAATTTATAGCCCAGCAGCTGATAGTAAGATTCGTACTGTTGGTGGTGAAAAGGTAATAAGTGGAACAGCCCTTCTTGTTCGGTGTTTTTGCAGTTTATTCTCGTTCTTTAGTAGTCTTTGGCTATTATATAAGTTTGTCTTAGTATGTATCTCCAAAATGAACGTTACACCAAATGTGATTCCTTGCCTTCTTGAAGTTCTTTGTTGTCTACTAAAAGTTTAAGGTGAACGCTAAACCAGGTGATATCTGGGAGGCGTTATGTTGGAATCATGTCTGCAGAGCCTATAGGGAACTATGGGGTAAGGTAAGGTAAATCGGCTGTAGATATGGGCGTTTTGAATGAAAGCGGGTTGGTTTAATGTGCTTATTATTATTGCGTCTGGCTGATATAATGCAGGTTGCTATTTGATGATTTGCACAAAACTGGTATCTTTACATGGGATTACTTCTACCATCTTGGGAGCAACAAGTTCTCCCTCATGAGAAATTACGTCGAAACTCTCAACAAGCATGGACTAAGCCGGGATCCACCCAGAAGAAAGTGACAACCTGATCTAAATATCCTCGACTTTCCCAAGCATCCTTGACGTGGAAAAGAACTTATGAATTCGCGATATTGAGTTGATGAGAGTGTAGAATCGCGTTTTGTTGTTTCTTTCTGCTTGCTTGTTGGGTTTTCTGAGGCAGTCAATCTGCACTTCTGCTTTCGAACTTTCAAACACTGTTATGACCTTTTGCCATTATTTTGCCTTCTTTATGAAATGGCACCTTGCTCTCAAGTCTCCAACTCTCCAATCACTCTTTGTTTTGAAGGTTTTAGTTGCTTCCATTCTTAAAACTGTTGAAAGCCCAGAGTTTCCAAAGGGTAATGTGGTATGAATTTGATATTCATGTACTGATAGGAAATATTCCCATAGTATACCTCTCTCTATGTACGGTACATCTGCTCGGTATTCGATTGAGTCGTCGATAAAGATTATTGTTGACCTTAATCGATCTTGAGCTCGATCTCATTTAAAATTTATTAAATATCATAATATAATATGAAAGTCCAATATTTATGCCTAAAACTAACAAAGAATTAGTGTGACAGTCCATTAATGTCAAACAACGTGGGATGGTTGGCATCTTG
The DNA here is from genome assembly GCF_001879475.1 of Ipomoea nil. Lineage (NCBI taxonomy): Eukaryota > Viridiplantae > Streptophyta > Magnoliopsida > Solanales > Convolvulaceae > Ipomoea > Ipomoea nil. The sequence continues at coordinate 654,830 of NW_017617241.1, read as the reverse complement.
CGGTCTTGCCCACATTTCATCAACATATTACTGGATAATCAGTTTGACAAATCTTGCACATTGTCGTACATATTCGACTTTGTCAAATTATTATGGTAATTGCGGTGCAAATACGGAGTAATATTTAATATAATTGTTTGTACAATTGTTTTTTGGTATAACTCAAAGCTTTTATCATTAGACATGCTGACAAATACATCGCTGAATTGTAAACACATTTAAAAATATAACAGTTGGCCTGAAAAATATATATATGTTAACACTACTTGGTATAATATGATATTTTTATGTGAGTGTGCCTTCACACCAAGTATTTAATTTTTGATAAATGACATTTTTAGCATTTCAATTATAATAATTGATGTGTAAATTTATTCCTTCACTTATTTGAAGGTATTTATTATTAAAATGGTAGATTTTGTTACTCAAGTGATACCAAAATACTCATATTTTTTTGGTCTGATCACATTGTTTTATTGACCAGTCAACTAGAATCACTCATTGAAAGTAATCTTGTTTGTATTGAGTATAATCTTAAGGGTGACAACGCACTTATTCTCCAAGACCTCTATGAAAAATTCGTGATATATTGTCCACAGCTCTATAAAAAAATCCACTACCAATATTCTATATAATAAAATGGTTAATTTCGCTCCGAGAGATCAATTCCACTAGTTTGATAATAGTTAGAAAATTAAATTTATATTATAATAAACTGAATGACTAATTTTACATAATGATCATAATCGAGGGACTAAAAACATCAAATTTCATTTTTTTAAGACTTAGATTTATAACGCTAAGGTTGTTTCATGAAGACTAGTGGATACATGCTATGATATAATACTTAATACTGATTTTATTTTTTTTCTGAAAGATACTTAATACTGATTATAGTACAAGGACTTCATATTATATTTTATTTTGTTATCCATGAGAGCATGAACAACATGGTTGTGATGACGATGTATCATCTGAAAGTTTACAGATCATCAATGAATTTTTAATCATTATTTCCACTCGTTCAAGATCTGAGTTTACCAGGGAAAAAGAACTTGATTGAGAAAAAAAAAATAACACCAAAAAAAGGCATTGACTTTTTTGCACAAAATGCCAAAACCATGAAATTAAGATCGTTTGAGCAATACCCATTTCCATTTCTGGCGGTCTGATGGCGAGAATTGCCGCATTCTTGGTGGTTGTGGCGGTGGCGCTGATCAGTGGCGGGTGGGCGCAATCCCAGGAGGCGCCATGGAGGATCCACACGCTGTTCTCGGTGGAGTGCCAGAACTACTTCGATTGGCAGACGGTGGGGCTCATGCACAGCTTCAGGAAGGCGGGGCAGCCCGGCCCGATTACCCGACTCCTGAGCTGCACCGATGAGGAGAAGAAGAGTTATGGAGGCATGGACTTGGCTCCCACTCTTGAGGTCCCTTCCATGAGCAGACACCCCAAGACTGGTGATTGGTACACTACTTCCTTTATCCTTCTATCTTTCTGCATTTGCATTGCTTTCAAGCTTGAAATTCATTCATTCTTAGACACTCAAATTCAGTGTTCATACAGGCTTTCAACTTGCCCATCAAATATGTGTGTGTTCCCACTTAATCTTTGATGTCTTGTTTTGGTGTTCTTTGGGTGTTTGTTGGAGTATGCACTTTCTCTGTAAATTTTATTGCAGAATTAGCTAATTGTGTAAATCCCGCCATGTGATCCTATCCGGCAAAGGACCACTAGGTAAACCGGTTGCTAGGTTGGCCATAACTGACTGGTTCAAATCAAGAAGGCTAATAGTTCGCTCCAGTTGGAAGTTGAACTTGTAACCTTGTGGTTATCAAGTCAACAGGCAGACGAACTTGGCTGGGGTTGCCCCCGCTAATTGTGTTCTTTGTTTTAAAAAGACTTAGTCTTTTATGGGAAGTCAAACTGACAAACTTGTCACCATAAAGAACAATTTTTTTTTTTTTCTGATCTTATTAATATGAATTTCTTGTAATGCACATAAGGGAAGAGAGAATCAGAGAAGATAAATTTAGCTCTTTCTGTATCTTCAGGTATCCCGCAATTAACAAACCAGCTGGTGTTGTCCACTGGCTTAAGCACAGTAAAGAGGCAGAAAATGTTGATTGGGTTGTTATTCTAGATGCAGACATGATTATCCGAGGCCCAATCATACCATGGGAGCTTGGTGCTGAGAAAGGCAAGCCTGTTGCCGCATATTATGGGTAAGACCTGTTTGTTCCTATTCTTTTGTTGTTTATTTTGATTTTTGGTCAGTTGCTCTCTCTTTATCTTTATGGAAACTATTTCTCGTTCCACTTTCAGGTACTTGGTTGGATGCGACAATGTTCTTGCCAAACTGCACACGACACACCCTGAACTTTGTGACAAGGTTGGGGGGCTTCTGGCGATGCATATAGATGATCTTCGTGCTTTGGCACCCATGTGGCTTTCAAAAACCGAGGAAGTAAGGGAAGATAGAGCTCACTGGGCCACCAACTATACGGGTGATATATATAATTCGGGGTGGATAAGTGAAATGTATGGATATTCTTTTGGCGCTGCAGAAGTAAGTTGTTTCCTTTGTTTTTCTTTTTGGTTATTCCTGTTGTCTGTTTCATGTTTCATTTCTGTAGGCGGGAATTCTAATATCTACCCTTTTTTTTTTTTTTTTTTTTTTTTTTTTTTTTTTTTTGGGTCTCAGGTGGGACTCCGACACAAAATTAATGATAATCTTATGATTTACCCAGGCTATATTCCCCGAGAGGGTATTGAACCTATTCTTTTGCACTATGGCTTGCCTTTTAGTGTTGGAAATTGGAGTTTCAGTAAGCTTAAGCATCATGAAGACAACATTGTTTATGATTGTGGTCGCCTATTTCCGGAGCCTCCTTATCCCAGAGAGGTAAAATACTAAATGCTTCACCTAAGATAGTTAACTTCATAGACCAGTATAAGATAGTTAACATAACCATGAAAGTATATGTGCTCCTCGGAATTATTAGTCACTTCAAGGTTCTTCATTCTTGTATCGTAAGGATTAGCATGAGTTAATACCCAATTTAGTCCCTTGACGATAGTGATTTTTCTCGATTTAGTCCCAAACAACTTTTTGTGCTTAATTAAGTCCTCGACTTTGATGGTTTTCTCAATTGAGTCCTCTATTAAAATAACTTGGTAATTCCACCTCTATTGATACCCAATTTAGTCTTCACTTATAGTAGTTTTACCCAAGTTAGTCTCCGACTATAGTGGTTTTACCCAATTTAGTCATCGACTATACTGATTTTTCTTAATTTAGCCCTTGATTCTAACTACGAGGACTCAATTGGGTAAAACCATCAAAGTCGAGGACAACCGGGAGGGTGTGGTTGAGTGGAAGGGACTCATCCATCCTTAACCAAAGGTCAACGGTTCGATCATTGGCTTTGGGAATGGAGCAGCCTTAAATCTCCAGGCCAGCTGTCCCACCCAAAAGAGGTGCCTACAATTCAACGAGGGGATTAGTCACTGTGTCCGACGGTGGAAACCTTGGGTATACCCAAAAAATCAAAGTCGAGGACCTAATTAAGCACAAAAAGTTGTTTAGGACAAAATAAAGAAAAACCAACCACTATAGTCAAGGACTAAATTGGGTATTAACTCGGATTAGCATGGTTCCAGAATCCATTTTCTTGCATAATTTCCGTAAAAGCTAAAAAGACCTTTTGCCTTTCGCAGATAAAAGAAATGGAAGTTGAACCTATGAAAAGGAGAGCACTGTTTCTGAATTTAGAATGCATCAATACTCTGAATGAAGGTCTGTTATTGCAGCATGCTACTTTTGGATGTCCCAAACCAAAGTGGTCAAAGTATCTAAGCTTCTTAAAGAGCAAAACGTTTGCTGACCTTACTCAACCTAAGCTTCTGACTCCTAGAAGCCGACAAACAATGGAGCTTCACAATGAAGTTTCTCAAGCCACTAAGGAGCCAGAAAAGCCACATCCCAAAATTCACA